>NC_141689.1:959809821-960414821 GCF_964263255.1 Lissotriton vulgaris | reverse complement strand
AAGAAGTAAGCAATTGAGAGTGACAATAAACCCAACCAATGGAAAGCAATGGGTTATCAAAAAGCCCACTGAAAGCTTTTGATATGTTTTACAAGAGGTATTTTGATAACAGACAGCTCAATAATATGTCTATAGGTGAGACCCAAAATGAGATAAGAACAATTCTGACAAACAGTCTCAAGACCTCCACACCCACATATCCAAAGTTAAATCCTAATACAAGTCTTATGCTCATGTATAATTACTTCACAAGGGTGCAAACACCCCACAGAGGCCAAGTATCCCCTTCTCCATGAAACACATTTCTGAGTTAAGGAATTACGTTTCTGTCTCTAAAAGCAAAACATTTTTTTATTTAGGATTTTACCCTAAACATCTCAGTGCAGGGTGAGATGTATCCAGATGCCCAAAGCTCAATCTTTTTCATCCTACCAACAAAACCCTGAATACCAAAGGTATTCTTCCTAAGCTACCCAAGAACAATCACATTGAAGGGAACTGATATTTACCTCAGTGATTGGAAACTCATGAATACCAGATAATCCCTCCTACTCTAAAAGCATCAAGAAACTGTTACATTCCCATAAGGAACTGATATTCTCTACTAGAGATCTGAATAATACTTATTAATGATTTGTGCACTTCCAGGCAACCCCTTGATAAAATTTCTATGGACACTCTTCTCCTTTCCACACTGACTCATTATACAGCCCCAATCCCAAGAAACAAGTACAGCAGAGACCGAGAGATTACTCAGGCACACAAATTCTAAGCCACACTTCCTAATACATGAATGTCTTGTCAACAGTTAAGCTACAAAGTTTACAGTTACTGACCAGGTCATCCACTGGCACATATTTTCGAATTTCTTAGTATTTCAACCAAAGATACCACCCCCTCAAGCAACATATGTGGGTAATCATGTCTAAAAAAAATCCGATGGTAACAATCATTATATAGGCAGATACCTCTACCAAATTTTGCTTCCTCTGTGTCTTGATATTTACTGGGACACACTGCCAATCGCATTGACAGGAACTATAACCATTTTTTATTTTTTTTACATTCAACTTTTAATTATTTACCGATCTGTCTCACATGGATAAAAAATAGATGTCACACAAGTCATTCTGTTGGTTCGTGGATATAAAATGAACAGCATCACTAAAAAAACACTGGGAAAGACAACAGTTCCAAAATCCGAGGCCCGTAGGCTTTTCCAGTGCTTGTGTTTTTTTTGTTTGTTTGCAATAATCTGGAGAAAAACACAGAACACAATTTACACCCCAAACCCCTTGAATTCCTCTCTTCTTGGCGTGTTTTTCACTTCACCTATTGTTTGTTGTAGATGAATAAGCCCCTTGCCCCACATCCCTCTGCCAGTTTGAAGGCGTAGATTCTGGACTCGGGGTGCCTAAAGGGCATGCTGATGGATCACTCACCCACCCCCTTCTGGGCATACCGGCAGTCAGGGCTTTGAAAGACATGCGGCGCGCGCCCCGAGTGACACTTGCTGGGCACTTTCTAGCCCCTGATTTGAGGAGGCCGGGCACTGGTGGGTGGTGCAGGGAGTTCATCACAGTAGATGTCAGTGCCTTCGAGCCAGAGGTCCCTGCTGTGCTCATTCACACCCAGCCGCTGGCCGGCTCATGCAGGCCAAAACAATTGTTGAAGTGCGTCCATAAATCTTTGGGCTACTTCCCTGCTTCGACCCACACGTTACCATTCTCCCTGCCTTCCTACTGTCCTTCGCGCTCCCACCCACTTGCACCTTTTGTTTCTCGCCCCGCCCGCCTCTTTGTTTGAATATCTTTTATTGCGTTTCTCATTTGGATTGAATAACTTATCAAAGAATTTACAATGGAGACATATCTCAAAAAATCGCGGTCATACAAAGGTATATGTTGGCAACAACAGTTTGCTGTAATGTCATTACTTGCTATACATCATTTGCGGATCAAATGTGTGGCCTAAGGCACAGATACCTAAGAAAACAATTGGCCAAGAAATGGTGTGGTCACATTAAAGTAATAAGGACAACATCATCCAAAGGGAATCAATGCCACGTCTTCAGGTGCCAATAGGCTTTGAGAGCATATGAAACAAGAAAAAATGCAGGGCATACATAGCATCTCAATATACCTAATCATGTGCATCAATATCCAGTGGTTCCGCTGCAATGGCACGCTCTCTGTCATGTTCCTCGGGAAAACGTGCCTGTCCTCCAGGCCATAGTGTCACTACAACTGATCCCACTCGGACAGTTATTAGGGCAGGCCCAACGTGGTGTGCGTGTCATTCGATATTCAGAACAATATACTTAAACAGGAACTATGACCAGTTATGATAAAGATCTCCACTTCTTATAGACACTCTGCTCAACTGCTCAACCCAGTCAAATAGACCATTATCAACTCCGGATTTCCCTAGGGATTCTCCATCATTCACCTAGATAAAGAAACAAAATATTGAATACCTAGTGAGACAAGTACACATCTACTATTCATTTTCTCTATGGATACACATCATATACCAGTCTCTGAGACTACATTAACTTTTTATGGAAACCTATACTAAACATATTGTGGCTTATTCTTTCTGATTGAGTGATACACCACTCAACTAATCAAGGCCTCAGAAAATATAGTCACAGGAGATTTCGACCCCAAATAAGGTGAGAGTTCTCATGATCACATTTCTATTGTCACACAAGACAATGGCACTGCAAGAAGCAACCTTACAACAAGGGTTCCAGCCTTAGCCTGATCATTTCCAAGCCTGATTCTCTCTAATCATAATAGAGCTTACTGATTAGAGCACCTCCAGATCTACTTCATTATAAGCAAACAGGAACTGAGCTTATGGAACTGCGGGGCACATTAGCAAGGGCGATATTGCCGCTTTAGCTGGAATTTGTCCCGCTAAAGCAGCGATAATTTTATCGCCCTATTAGCAAGCTGCCGCTAACTACTGTTAGCAACAGTTTTCCGGCGGTAGCTACCATTCCCGCTATCGCCATGCATGGTAGCGATAAATATCGCTAATGATATGCGAAGTGGGTGTACCCTCGCTAAATCGCACAAAAAAAGTCGCTAACGCACCATCGCACTATTAGCAATGATCGCCTGGACCTGCTTAGCGATATAAAAAGTTGCGCTAAGGCCCCTCAGCTGGAGATAAATAAGAACTGATAAAACCAGTTCTAAAACTGAAAAACTTGAGCTAAAAGAGTCAAATAAAGGACACCAGCCCAGACACAAAGCTGAGGACTTGCAGATGCCATGGAGGCATTAATCATACAGCTAGGAGTCCCACAAAGGCAACAACCACCACTGCCACCGCAACCACTTCCTGGACCACCACCAAGGCTGCGTCAAAGATGACGCCGCCCCTGCGCAAACGTCTCAGCCTTGGTGACTTGACACCAGAGGATGTCATAGCCCACTAAAGGCTCAAAAGGACATCTAATGAATACATCCTGAACCAGATAGCCCACAGGCTGACACCACAAACCCAGCGGATAACTAAGATCCCCCAACAAACAAAGCTGCTGGCCGTGCTGCATTTCTTGGCCTCAGGGACTTTTCAACCTACAACAGCCAGAGTTGGAGGAGTCTCACAGGCATCCTTCTCAATATTCCTCCCAACTGTGTTGGATGGCATATTCAGCCTGATACACCAGTAACTCTACTTCCCCAACACCGTGCAGGAACTGCTCCCGGTCAAGCAAGGATTCTACACCATAGCAGGATTCCCACAAGTTCTGGGCACAATAGACTGCACACATGTCCGATTTGTGCCCCCTGCGGACACTGCACACATATGTCGCAATAGAAAGCACACTCACTCCATGAATGTGCATGCGATAGTGGACCACCGCGGACTGTTCACCAATGTCATATCCAAGTTCCCAGGGAGTGTGCATGATTCATACATCTTCCAACAGTCCATCATAAATTAGCGCTTCCAGGATGGGACATATGGAAATGTAGTCCTAGTTGGTAAGTACCAATCCAACATACCACTTGCATCAACATTACACACATGCAAAACAGAAATGTGTAAATGTCCATGTCACAATATCCCATACAACAGGTCAAAGTACATCACCCCACACCAGACACACTAACATCATGAACAGTGGGAACTGTAGCTAGATATGTTGATCAACCTCACTCTAAGGCGTAGACCCTAGCCCCCCCTAAGCAAATGTGTTGAGAGGTGAGAAACATGCATGTGTGATGGAGAAACATTACTCACAAAGAAAGTTGAAACACAAGTCCCACTGTGCATGTGTCATGCTGGACAGGCAGGATGAATCCCACAGCAGATGTGGACATGTTTCCATATAGTGTGCAAATGTAGCCCAGCTTGACATCACTTACTGCGTGTGACCCAGTAGCACACAACAATGTGGGAAAACGTGTGAAGGCTGCATGGAGGATGCAGAGGCAGGCGATGCAGATGCCGGCCACTGGGTACACCTGTAGGTACATGGAGATGTAGGTTTAAAATACGGTGCCCATGTACCTAGCTTTGTGGTGTGTACATCTGAAGGCAATGGCCAACCAGGTGATCACACATGCTGAAGGTTATGTCACCCGGAGGATGGCCCATATAATCCCTGTGTAGATGACGTACCAGCTGCAGCTCGGCAATGTTGCAAATCACAGAAAATCCACATGGAAGAACAGGTCTGTGTGTGTGTGTGTTGTTGATGGTGAATAGGAGCCTCATGTCAATATTGGTGGTGCTGTCCCATAATATCCCAAAGCCTGCACCAGCTCCACCACATGTATACACAGATGCATCAGCCAAGTCAGATGTTGGTGCTGACCCAGTTGTCCTCCAGTGCCTGCCGTATGTAGCACTTGCACAGTGGGACAAGGGTGCATGGGCAGTTGTAGATACATGTACAGAAAAATGTTGTCTTGTGCCATTGCTGACAACTTCAGTGTTGTGGCTGTTGCTGTTGAAGGTGGTGTGTACCATACCACAGGGTGACTGTGCATCGCCAACTCAGTGGTGGCCTACATGTAGTCAACGGTGGCTTGGGGTACTACAACAAGGTTGTGTGTGCGTAAGTCGACAACACATGTGCGTTCAGTGTGCCTGATGAACTAGATGTAGTCCACAAATGCAACAAAATTAGTCTCACATTCATCCTTTGTAAAGTGTATGTTCACCCCGCTGGTGTGTCCCTGTGATAATAGCAGATACTCAGATGGTGAAGCAAGTTAGAAGAAACAGCCTGCATGTCTGCCAGTTCCCAATGCCATTTGCAAAGAGCCATGTAATTAGCCTTTTACAAAAGGTGGCATCCCATGGCTCAGTGCTCAGCACCACTGGCAACGAGCCCCAATGTCTGGCAGCCAAAAGTCTGAGGGGCATATTATCAAGACCAGTGTCAAAATTATTGATAAAGTGTTTAGTGGCAGTTTTCAGCAACAAATCAAATGCCATACTTGATAATATGCCCCAATCTGTGGTAGGATATTCATAATGCGAGCTGCTGCATATTCAATAGGTAATATTTTTCTCCGGTCAACGCATTGATACGCCAAGGTACAAGAGATTCCCCAAATCAATGAGATGTGACCACTGCATGTACTACGGTTTGCTGACCTTGATGTGAAGTACATTCCGGACTCGCAGTGTTCCTAAACATGTCCATGCTACTTTCCTAATTTGTCTGTCATATGAAATTTGGAGTCATGCCATATAAGAAAGTAATTCCCGTCTGTTTTGTGAGTTGGGAGTTGACCAAGCGTATGAGGCCACCAGGCAGATGTCCATACGAATGCCGCTCCTCCTACGATCATCACCTCTGTTGAACTGCCATAAAGTTTTAGGCAGTGATTAGCTATCCATGCAGTAACAGTCTCAATACACAGAGAAAATTGGTAGGTGATGAGGTCTGGCTTCTGGAACAATGTGAAGATAAGCAGAGTATCATCAGCGTATGATACAATTGAGATCCAGTGCACCCATACCATGCTGGAAAGTGGTTACAAATATAGATCAAACAGTTTTGTGTTCAATATTGAGCCCCGAGGCTCTCCATGTAGGAGGGGAGCACTTTCCGAAGAGAACCTTGATGAAATTAAATAACTCATCCATCCAAGGGCTAAGCTCTTGACTACACATGATTCCAGTCACAGGAGAATTAGCCCATGAGAGACGGTGTCAAACGCTGCACTGAAAAGCAACAGGATCTGTGCAACAGTCTGATCCACGGCCGCTCGTTGTCCCCGGGTTTCACTAGGCAAGAGAAATGCAGTTTCAGTGGAGTGTGCAGCTTGGAAACCAGATTGCGATATGTGTAGTAGGGCAATCTCAGTGCAATGGTTGGTGAGCTCTAGATTAACTACTTGTACCGCAACTATTCACCTGGAAAGGTAGCGTTGAAATGGGCCACAAAAACCAATGCACTTCATGGTCAATGTGAGGTTTCATCTCAATGGAAGGACCATGGGCTGAAAGTTCATTCCGCTCGCTGAATTTGCGAATTTTTGGCAATTTCGCGGTCCGCGAATCGCGCAAAATTGCCAAACAATTTGCAATTCGAGAGTTGGTGAATATTTTTTGCTTGGTCGCGCTTCAATAATACAATCTCGCACGAGCGGCATTGACTTACCGTGATTCTGAGTTCGCCGAGTTGTTTTCCTCCCGGTTTGCGTGCACTGCGTCATTTTGGATCTGGCTGCGTGATCGCGCGAGACTTTTCGACCGCGAGTATGTCAAGGAGTCCCGTCATCTTGCACTGCGAGACTTTGAGAACGCGAATAGGCCATAAGGGCCCTCGATCACGCATCGCGAGAGTAAACAATAGCGAATACGTAGATGCGACGCACAGCTGACATCCGGCGGGAGATGTGAACAGCTCGCTTTCCCGAAGTCGCAAAAATTGCGATTATGCACATGAAATCAATCGCAGGCAGCATAAACCTTCTGAAAATGATGATTTGGATGAGAATACCTCCTCAGATTGACATTTGGCTGAATTTCTTTGTACAAGGAGTCCATTTCTGAGGGGTGAGAGGAAGGAAATGCCCCAGAGTCTCCAACTTCCTGTTCCTGTCCAGCAGGCTCCTCCCAGTGCTTTGTCCATGTCCTGGTCACTTTTCATTTGGATCTGGAGCTGGAAGGATTACTCTTTGTGGCTGCTGCTGGAAATTCGTATTAGAGGACTTTTTGTTTGAATCACTTTTGGATTTGAGATTTTACAAGTAAGTTGGTGTTGTTTGTCTGGGGCATTGAAGTTGCTGCAACTACAATTTATAAACTTTTTCACCACTTTAAAAAAAATGTATTGTGGGTAGCCACAGTATCCAGTAGGCCCAGGGTTAGTCATGGGCGCATGATACAACTGTTTCTGTGAGTTTTGTTGAATTTAAACATCATTTAGGGCAATGTATGGCATTGGATTGGTGTGATTTTTGTGTGCTTTTTGACTTTTCTGGGTGTTGTTGGGGCCTGGTCCAGGGCCTGGCCATATGGGTGGGGGCCATTTTGATGCCTGGTAAAGGGCCTGGCCATGTGGGTGGGGGACTAGAGGCCATTTTGAAGCCAGTAAGTGTGCTTTGTGCCATAGGCCTGTACCCAGTTTGCCCTGCTTTCATCCATTATGCCCAGGGGTACTCAGTGGTGCATGGACCAAGTCTTTCTGTGGGGTCTCTTGAATTTAAACATCATTTAGGGCATGGATGGCATTGGACTGGGGTGATTTTTGTGTGTATTTTTCGATTTTTTGGGTGTTGTTGGGGCCTGGTCCAGGGCCTGGCCATGTGGGTGGGGTTCTAGGGGCCATTTTGAAGCCAGGTAGTGTGCTTTGTGCCATAGGCCTGGACCCAGCCTGCCTTGCTTTCATCCATTATGCCCAGGGGTACTCAGTGGTGCATGGACCAAGTCTTTCTGTGGGGTCTCTTGAATTTAAACATCATTTAGTTGCACGGATGGCATTGGATTGGGGTGATTTTTGTGTGTATTTCGATTTTGTGGGTGTTGTTGGGGCCTGGTCCAGGGCCTGGCCATGTGGGTGGGGGCCATTTTGAGGCCTGGTCCAGGGCTTGGCCATGTGGGTGGGGGTCTAGGGCCATTTTGAAGCCAGGCAGAATGCTTTGTGCCATAGGCCTGCATCCTGTCTGCCTTGCTTTCATCCATTATGCCCAGGGGTACTCTGTGGTGCATGGACCAAGTCTTTCTGTGGGGTCTCTTGAATTTAAACATCATTTAGGGCATGGATGGCATTGGATTGGGGTGATGGTTGTGTGTATTTCGATTTTCTGGATGTTGTTGGGGCCTGGTCCAGGGCCTGGCCATGTGGGTGGGGGTCTAGGGGCCATTTTGAAGCCAGGCAGTGTGCTTTGTGCCATAGGCCTGCACCCAGTCTGCCTTGCTTTCATCCATTATGCCCAGGGGTACTCTGTGGTGCATGGACCAAGTCTTTCTGTGAGGTCTCTTGAATTTAAACATCATTTAGGGCATGGATGGCATTGGATTGGGGTGATTTTTGTGTGTATTTTGATTTTTTGGGTGTTGTTGGGGCCTGGTCCAGGGCCTGGCCATGTGGGTGGGGGCCTAGGGGCCATTTTGAAGCCAGGCAGTGTGCTTTGTGCCATAGGCCTGAACCCAATCTGCCTTGCTTTCATCCTTTATGCCCAGGGGTACTCAGTGGTGCATGGACCAAGTCTTTCTGTGGGGTCTCTTGAATTTAAACATCATTTAGGGCATGGATGGCATTGGATTGGGGTGATGGTTGTGTGTATTTCGATTTTTTGGGTGTTGTTGGGGCCTGGTCCAGGGTCTGGCCATGTGGGTGGGTGGGGGCCATATTGAGGCCAGGCAGTTTTTGCCATAGGCCGGCAAGCTTGCGGGCCAGTAGGCCTAGGGTTACGAATGGGTGCATGAAACAACTCTCTCTGTGTGGTTTCTCTTCTAATAATTTAAACATCCATTTTTGATTAGAATTGCAATTTTTATTTTGGGCCTTTCTGTTTTTGGGTATGTTGTGTTAATGATAATAAATACCTAGTTGCAATAGTATTAATTGAAGCACAACATATGCAACATTTATTTAACTGATGTTCCTCTGGCTTATTTGCTTTTGGGTGCACAAAGACTGAGAACCAGGAATCATCCTCATCACTTGTTGTAGTGCCAGGAAGAAGTCCTGCTGCAGTGTGTGCACAACATTGTGTGACGTCACGTATGGCCACAGACAACTCTGCAACTCGTGCAACTGCGTCCTGCTGTTCTGATATCTGAAGAAGATGGGCCCAAAGAAAGGTGGCCGTAGCTCTTCTACTAAGAAAGTTGCCAGTGTCACTGCCAGTAAGAAGGAGCAGAAGAAGCAAGTGGCGCTACTTACCAAGGAGACTGGTGTGCCGACTGACACTTTTTTTGGGAGAAAAAAAAACTACGCCTGCAGCAGCGGCGTCCGCCGGGGACCAAGCTGGGAGCAGCACCTCCGCTTCATTGGTCTCAGTGCCACCAGGCCAAGTTAGGCCCAAGCCCATGAGTGCCGCAGAGACAGACACTTTAATTGCTCTTTCACCATCGACCAGTGATGTTGGGCGTTGACTCATCACAAAGTAGCATCCAATCAACGCAGGGTGGAACTCATCTGACAAGTGTTCAACCACAGCCACAACGACAACCACAGGTGCAACAAGGAGAGACGCAAGGAGAGGTGCAAGGAGAGGCGCAAGGAGAGGCGCTAGGAGAGGCGCAAGGAGAGGCACAAGGAGAGGCACAAGGAGAGGCACAAGGAGAGGCACAACTCCCCACAACACTTGTTCCTCCAGAAGAAGCGTCACATCAGGAAATCGAGATTCATGCGGAGGCATCAGCCGAGCAAGCCACTCCTGATGATCCATTGTCTTCCAGATCCCCAGCAAGGAAAACAAGGGCTAGTACAACTTCTTCTTCAAGCCCCCTTCCTTCTGATGATCTAGATCTTGATTGGCACCCACCAATTCAGTCTGAGAGGGAGGCACGCCATGAGCCGACAAAGCTAGGGAAAAAGGAAGGTTCCCGCAAGGCTTTCAGTTATGGGTGATGATGAGTCTGACGAAGAAGAAGTAGAAGAGGTGTATTCTGCTGCTGATGAAGATTCTGACGATGACGACCCAGTCATCACAGTCGTCACTCCAGCCCCAGCGGGTATGCAGTAGATAGACATTTTTACCCTATCCCGAAATGCTGCGCTGGATGTGGGCGTCGTGGCACTGGTACCACCATCAACACAGGTAACTACTATACCAACACGACCTACAGCTTCCATATTTTTTCTTCAGAAGGGCCGGCAGGGACCTCCATCCAGCTCGACCTCCATTACCTCAAGTAGTGGTGCTGTAAGTGCACAACAGAGTCAAATTCCGCCACGCCCATCCTCCACTTCATCTGGCATTGAAAGTGGCACCTCCACCACCACCAGAAATCTCAACTCTCCAGTTTGGGACTTCTTTAGTATTAGCAAAAAGGCGGAAAAACAAGTTATTTGTTCGATTTGTAAACAAGTAGTTAGCCGGGGTAAGCTTGGTACCAACTATGGTACCGGAGGCCAGAGAGGTCATCTCCAAAAACACCACAGCATCCAGTGGGAGGCGCACCTAAGTAACATCCGGAAAGCCAAAAGTACCAATCCAAATGTAGCCATTGATATTGCATCTGATGACGAGGAGCTGATCGTGCAGGGGGAGGTGAAGAAGCGAGAGACATTTTTTCTGGTACACACAATACCCCTGGCAGCAGCACTGCAGTGGTAGTGTCCACACCCTCTACCCCAGCAACATCTAGGAGGCACAGTAAGAGTCTGGTAGAGACACCAATGCGAAAAAGTACATCAATGAGCCTAACTGGGTTGAAGAAGTCTGGATCATCATCACATATGAAAATGGTCCAGACCACCATTAAAAGCATGTTTTGTTCGGAGGCGCCATTTGAACACAACCACCCAAGTCTGTATAATGCAATGCTGGCTAAAATGTTAGCGCTGGACCTTCTCCCTTTTTCTTTCGTGGAAGGGGTGGGTTTTTTAGAATTTGTGGCAACAGTCTGCCCTAAATGGAAGGTTCCTAGCCGATCCTATTTTGCCAGAGTTGCGGTTCCAGCACTACATCAAGATGTGCTGGACGTGATTGGGGCAACTTTGCAGAAGAGTGCTGTTCACACTATCCACCTGACAACAGACATGTGGACCAGTTGTCAAGCCGTTGATTACATGAGCATCACTGCACACTGGGTCTCTTTTGCGGGGTTACAGAGAAGATAGCTGCAGGTGTTGACAGTGTCACAATTTTTCAAGCTACTCGGAAACATGCAACAGTAGCCATGTTTGCCATGGAGAAATCTCATACTGCAGTAAACATTTTGGAGGAGTTTAACAGTAAGGTCTTTCAATGGCTGAAGCCAAGAAGGCGCATGATTGGTTATGTTTCCACGGATAATGGCAGTAATATAGTTAAGGCCATGGCTGATGGTGGCTATTTCATAGTGCCGTGTTTGGCGCACAGCATTAACATTATTGTTCAAGATTTCTTGAAAAAAGAAAACACAGTCACCAAGTTCCTGACCACCTGCCAAAGAATCTACACACATTTCAGCCATTCTTTTAAGGCCCGGAAGCAGGTGAGGATCATTCAACGTGACCGTAGAGTGCCAGTCAGAGGACTCATCCAGGAGGTGGCACATGTTGGAACTCAACCTTCTACATGTTTGAGCGTCTGTTTGAGCAGTACTTGGTAATCAATGAGTATGTCTTTCACGCACGGGATGCTTCTATGAAAGACATGAGGCTAGAGATGGAGGAATAGGACCTAGTTAAAAGCCTGACAGGCATGCTTCATCCTTTTGAGGCCTTCACGCGTGAAGTCAGCAGGGAGGACTGTACTTTGGGCAAAGCGATCCCATTGTTGCGAATGCTAGAGCACCAACTGAAGGCGGTGTCTTCAACATTCCGAGTTGATGCTGAAAAACAAGATGCAAATCGGTTGGCGGAGAGGTTATTAAGCCGCCTAATTGACAATGCAAGGCTTAAAGCAATACATTCAGAACAACATTACATTTGTGCCACTATTCTGGATCCATGGTACAAAAAGGCACTGGCCAGCAATACATTCATTACTTTTTCTGAAGCAGATGTTTCCAAGTACAAACAATGGCTAGGTCTGTCAGCCACTCGGTTCGAAAAAGAGTGGCAGGAAATTGAAGGAACCACCACAAGTATTCCTGAAGCAGCAGTCCATCCGGCGTCAAGGTCCACTTCTGTGGCCGAAGGCAGTCACTTTCCCTCAGAGCCGTTACTGACACCAGCAACCGTATCATCATCACCTGCATCAGGCCCAGCCATAATATTATCGGAAGCGGATTGGATAACTCATCATGGGTTTGCTCGTTTCAGTGTTGATGCAAAGGCAACAGATGGTGCGCAAAGTGGAGCACCCCTGGAGGACCTTGGGTGGATGGTGCAGGCCTATCTGGATGACCCAACAGAGGTCTTCTTTGATCAGAACCCAATGGTGTATTGGTATGGGAAAAGGCCTCAATGGCCACTGATCACCAAGCTGGCTATAAATTATTTGGCTTGCCCACTCGCAAGTGTGTCTTCTGAACGTGTTTTCAGTGCTGCTGGTGCCATTGTAACTTCAAAAAGGATCCGCCTCTCGCCCAAAAATGTGGAGAGGTTAACAATGATCAAGATGAATCAGCACTTCATACCACCAGATTACAAAATACGTGAATCCATGCAGGAAGAAGAGGACACCGACTTAGGTGACGGAAGTTCTTCTCTGTTAGCTGACATACTCCCGTTTCAGTTCACAGAGTTTGAGGACGAGCTCTACTTCCCTGACACCTAGGCTTGAAATCCTTACTTTTTTTTTTCGTCCTTAATCACTTTTATTTCTGTGTGTCTTTCTTTGTTTTGCAACTTTTAGCACAACAAAACTCTAATCAAAACAAATCCATCAGCAGCACTGTCTTCGTCTTATTTCCATATTGAAGGTGCCGCTGTCTGCATTCCTGAAGTTCACAACTCAGTCATGCTCCTCTATCCTCCTCCTCCAGACTCCCCCTATCCATTTCCCTCAAGGCAGATGGCCGGATTACGTAGAATCAAGAAACTTTTGCTTTGTAGACGAGTCCCCTCAAAAGAAGTGGGACTGTAATGACTGACTATGCTGACTGTTAGTTCTGAAATTGACACTAGAGGCTGCCCTCTGGCCCTTCACTTAAGAATAGAATGCTGACAAAAAGTGGAACAGGTAATGAATGATGAGATGGCATGCAGTGGACAACACTGGCTGTCTGGCTCTGATGAAAGCAATTGCTGTTTGTTTTTTGTGCATGAAATGAATCCTATGTGTTCTGTTATTATTTAATCTTTTACACACTAAATACAACTCAAGTCAACTCTGTTTACCTTGCTTAATGCAAATTGTACTTCTACTGCAGGGCCCACTACGTTGCATGATTTGTTAATATGGAAAATGTCCTTGGACTCACTGTGTGTAGACTGTGACTGCATGACCAACATTGAGTTTGCCAACACCATGATGATTGATGATGAGTCATGATGACCAAAGTTACATAATATCTTTACAGTCACTCACTGGGATGGATGGATCATCATCATTGATTTACAGAAGTATGGCCATTTCGTGAGTGGCAAACAGGTAAACAAGTAAACAACAACCACACCAGAACTACATGTCTGTCTAGTCGTGGTATGGAGTGGTTGAGCCAGTGTAGTGTTATGCCAGAGTCCAAACATCGGTTCATGTAAAATTGCGGCTATGTGGCTTGCTGTATAAAATTAGATCAGCTTTGTCTGTCTGTGTCAAAGAGGTATGCTACATGGAGGTTGGTTCATTCAGTGGTGCCTGCCTTGACAGTCTGCATGGCCCTGGTCTGCTGTGTGCTAATTTTTATCCTGGAAACAGAGACTCAGAGTAGGCTCTTTAGAAATTATGCATCTATGTAATACTGTCGCCTCTGAAAGTGAAAGTGTTATTTTTGCTCTACACACCGTACCTTATATTTTTCCTCCGGGATGTTTTAATATCCCTTTCTGTTTTTCCATCGACAATTACAGGCCGGCACTTACCCTGTGCGATGGGAAAAACATATATAACTCAGGCTTACAATAGCAATCCGCAATTCCGCACCCACCAGGCAGGCAGTGGACAGTGTGGTCACCAAGATTGATTGACGGAGCGCTCGATGGAATGGATGAGTACCGCGAATAAGAGGAATGGCTGGATGCATGCAACTTCACAATTTGACCAGGACAACTATAACATACAGTTACAGTATCCACTTCACTTGTCCTTATCTTTTAAATAATGTTATTGTTCTGAACTATGACTGCGACTCTGTGTGTTTGCTCTCTGCTTCAAATTCATCCCTACAGCTATTTGATAAGTTTCTTTGCTATTTTTAAAACTAATGTAATGTACTACTAAGGGGCAGATGTATCAAGAATCCGTTTTGCGATTCTGTAGTTGTGAAATGTTGCGATTCGCAGTTGCAGATTCGCCAAACGGGATGCATGTAATAGATCACAATTAATTAGCAATTTCTTAAATATCGCAAAAAAAATTTCAGAATCCCTTGCGATTTTTTAAATTGCGAAATTCGCAAATTAAGAAATCGCAAAAACGGGAATCTGCAAAGCAGGGGCAGGTTGATGACATCACAACCAGGAAGAGGGAGTGATCGCCTGCACCTGTTTGCCTGAGCCACACCCAGTGGCAGTTAGGAGAGTGTTTGGAGGCTGAGCAGAACTTCTAGCTCTGCAATGGAGTCCCAGAGCACACAGGAGGGCATGGATTGCGAAAAGAGGAAAAGAAAACATAAGTTTTCAGAAAAGGAGCAGGAAGTATTAATAGAGGAGATGGTGTGTAGCCATGAACTGCTTTTTGGAAAAAAGCATTGAAAGATCCTGAATCCAGAAAGAGGAAGATCTGGCTCGACATACAACAGAATGTGAATGCTGTGGGAGTCACCACACGTACCATCGAAGAATTAAGGAAAAGATGGTACGATATGCGCCAGAGATCCAAAGAAAGGGTGGCTGAAAGGTTAAAGGAGGCACAAAAGACTGGAGGTGGTACTTCTACTGCAGGGCAACCAACACCACATGAAGAACTTGTGGAGGCCACTCTCCTGCCTGAGAGTGTCAATGGAGTGGCACATATTGACAGCTCTGACCCTTCTCCAAGTGCTCAAGGTAAGATGCATGTGAGAAAGTGAAAAGTAGCTAGGTGCTGCATGCACACATTTTACATAGATGTACATTGTGCAAATAAGTTTTAAGTTCAGGTACACTGCATTACATACATATCAAAATGCATCATGGGAGTTGTAGTCTTACCAAGGACAGTTTGTATATGGTTGCAATGAAACACAGGCCCACATTGTGGTGTTGTTTGTAGTCAAAATGAGAGTGTCAGGATTGACAGAAGTTCAAAACAGAAAGCTTTAATTGTTCCAAGATGCAGAACAAAACACAAACTCATATGTCTCACTCTACATCCACAGCACAATCAAGGGCACCAAGGGACCTCACAGAGGGAGATGAATCACAAGTCCATGTTGGATCTGGGACAGAAGGTGAAAGTAGTGAGGAACATGTGTCCACACCAATTGTGCCCAGGAAGAGCAGACATGTGCCCCCCTGCCTCCTTTGGAGGATGATATGGACATTCATGGGGATGCAGGAGACAGTGGCCAAGACACAGTGGTCCCTGGTGAGAGCCAAGGCCAACAGCAACTCCAAAGAAGAACACAAGCATACAGTGCTGAAAGATCCAGGAGTAGCAGTGTTCATGTTGAGACACCCACAGTATTTGCTGGTCTGGAGCAGGACATGCTTGGTGTGCAGCGCCGGCAACATAAGGCACTGCGGTCAATCAATAGACAGCTCACAAAATTAAACTACAATCAGCAAAACATGGGTGAGGGCATGAAGTCGATGGCAGCTGTAATTGACAAATTATGCATGACACTGGAGAGCACAGAGACATCTAAAAACAGGGCTGCTCATCGTGCGCATGGACGAATGCATAGTTGCACAAAGGCTAATAACCGCCTCTGTACAGTGAAATCTAACTTTACTAGGCGCAGCATCACCATGCAGAGGGAGATGAGTCAATGCACTCAAAACATTGCTAGAGGCCTGGATCAAGTGACAAGTGCTGTGGAAAATTTCCAAAATGCCAACTCTGGTGCCAGCACCCTAATGGCTTCTGCAGACAGTGAGGACACCTCTAGCAGGAGTAGTAACAATCCAACTCCAACAGCGCAAGTCACTAAGCACAGAAGTGGCAGACATGGTGCTGCTAATACACCTGTAATGGAGAGTACAGAATCCGAACACCCCCCTGCACCTAGCCGCCACCGCAGAAAGTGAAGTTCTACAATGCACTACATTTTCCTATGTTGTTTAGACATATGTCTGGTATTTTACTTTATGGAACAGTGCCATGACTGTGCTGTAACATGTCATGGGTTATTATACAATAAGGTGTGTGAAGTGTGATTAAACACAGCACCTGCAAAACACAGATATGTTGTGAGACTACTTTTCTTACCTAAAAGTAATTTTGTGTGATCTCAGACCGTCTCTGGTGTCCAGCCACTGCTCCTACTCCTGCTGTTGCCCTGCCAGGGGGAGGTATGCAATCATCATCAGATGTGTCTGAGTCACTCACTTCAATGTCTGTGCCTTTCCTCATTGCCATGTTATGTAGTATCGCGCAGCTTGTTACAATCTTACAACATGTTTCAGGCCTGTACTGCAATGCCCCTCCACTTTTGTGTATGCACCGGAAACTGTTTTTTAAAATGCCAAATGTGCGTTCTATTTCTATGACGCTGCACATTGACCGGGGTGCCCTGTTGTATCTTCTCTCACTTGCATTTGATGGATTTAAATATGGCTTTAGGATGAAGCCGCGCACTGCGTAGGCACTGTCACCTGCATGGAAGGAAAGTAAGTGTATGTTCCACTGACAATTTACTAATGTATAGAAGGATGGATGTGTGAGATATATTTGCCAAGCAGGTATCCCTCTCCAAACTGTCCAGCACTCAGACGTCCATGAATCCCACTATGTCGGAAAATGAAGGAGTCATGTGTGCTGCCTGGGTATTTGGCCACAATATCATTGATTATGTTTTTGGCATTGCACACAATCTGGATGTTCAGGGAATGGTAGCTTTTCCTATTCCTGAAGACATATTCTGTAGCTGCTGGTGGTGTGATGGCAATATGGGTGCCATCAATGCAGCCAATCACATGGGGAAAACGTGCAATTTGGTAAAAATCATGTTTTGTTTCTTGCAATTCCTGTTGGGTGTTTGGAAAGTAGATGTGATGTTGAAGCCTGTTCAGCATTGCATCCAAAAAGGCATGAAAAAAAGCGAGAAAGAGCACTCTGAGACACCCCACCAACTTATGCTATGACGCTTTGAAAAGACCCAGAAGTGCAGTGAGCACAATACCTGCACATGGGTAGGAGTTGATTGTGTCCTGCCTGTTGGGTGCTCCAAAAAAGGTTTCAGTTCATCCATGAGGTCCAAGATGGTGTGTGGGTGCAGTCTGTACTTATCATAGATGTCCTCTTCAGTCTGCTGAAAAAGTGTGATGCGCAGTCTGAATATTCGCAAGGGCAAGGGCATGGATACGCAGCCTCCTGGCTATCAGGTATAGTTCAGCGATTTTGGAACTTTTAATTGCATTGTGGGTTCCTTTTTATACTTTCAACCTGGTTACCACCTGCATGTACTTGGTGTTAATTGCGATTAAAAAAAAAGCATTTTTCAGAAATTCGCAATTTGCGAATTTTTCATGCATGTCAATGCGATTTCTTAATTTGCGATTTCTAGTTTGCGGATATCGCAAACATAAAAACGCACAAAATTAGAAATCGCAAATATATTCGCAGAAAAGATGTTCTCGCAACTTAAGGAATCACAATTTGTGCGATTCCTTATATTGCGATGCAAATTCTTTCATACATACCATTTCTCTATTTTTTAGTCGCAAACGCTGTTTTTTTGCGATTTGTAGCGTTTGCGACTAAAAAATTGCTTGATACATCTGCCCCTAAGTGTTTATTCTCTCTGAGGGCAGATAGGCAAGTGAAATTGCGTAATTACTGCAGCCCTGTACTGTCTAATTGTTTAGTACTAGTTAGTAAGTTGTAGTAAGTACTACTTTTCAGTAACCTAACCATCCATTTAGCAAACAACTTCATTCATGCACTTCCTTTATGTCCCTTAAAAGATTTATGGATATCTTCATATCCAAAGATTTTTTTTTCTTCATTTGTTGTTTGTCCATGCTGTGTTTTTTTCTCTCTCCCAAAAACTTTCCCAAAAACCCCCATTCCCATCCATTTTCCAAACCCTAACCCTCTTCCGCCGGGCTGTGTGGTTTTCATTGAGGTGTGACTAAATGACACCAATAATTCCAAACGCTTGCTGGAAGGATAATGTCAAAAGCAACAGAAAATCAATTTCAAGGCAGACCAAGGAACCCAAGGATATATTCTTATTCTGCTTGACACACACCCATGAGTATTTGCAAATCAATTCAGAATTTCATGTCCGCCATCAAGTGGATTCATCATCAACAGCATCCTCCTACACGTGACGAAAGCATACGCTGCTGTGTCCTTCAGTACTAGTTCTTGTAGTAGCCTTTACTTTAGCATTGCTAGGCTACAATTTATGGCACTGTTCTTGTGTACTGTACTATCGTACTGTTCTAATACTCCTCTAAGGCCACTCAAAGTCTCATTTCCTTTTTTTCATATGCTGCTACTGCCAGTGTGTACCACTCCTACTACCACCACAACGATGCCATTTTATCAGTCCAGAATTCCAAAGCCAACCTTAATTGCCATTTGCCATCCAGCCAGTCCTGTGCCTAGCCCTATTGTCAAACACGAATCACAAGTAAGATAAGCATTTTGGGGGAGGAAGAATAATGGAGTAGGAGGAGAGGAGAGACTGACGGTAGTACTAGTAAAGTAGTAGGACAATTGAATTCACTAACTCTGTCAGTGGCACTTTTGTACAAATTTGGGGGATTACTTAGACAATTTGAATCAACCAGCCAGTTAAGTTTCAGGAAAACAAAGTGAACCCCCCCTGCCTCCACCAGAAAACAGTAAAAATGCGTATGCTATGTTTATGTGGAAAATAAATCATTATTTCGACCCTAACAAAAATAAACTATCCCACAAGACCCGACCCACCCCCCTCCCTAACCCCAACCAATGTCAATGAAATGTTCCAAAAAGTTCCAAAAACCCAACGCCAAATTCCCCCCCCCCACAAAAGTCTTTAAAAAAGGGGCAAGGGACAGTCTCTACTTTGGCCGGCGGTGCCCTGTGGCCAGGTGGTCACGCAGCTCTCTCCGGAGGGCCTTGAGCAGGACTTTCTGTCTCTCCACCTCCTGCTCAAGGCAGGCCACTTGCAGGATAAGGCGGTGCACACACGCCTTGCAGGTACTGTGGGGGGCAGCTGTTGGTTTCGCTGCTCGGCGGCGGCGGGTGGCTGCCGGACCACGGCGCCGTACCGCTGGAGGATTGCGCTGGCTGTATGACCCACGGGCAGTGGAGGAGGATGCAGCTGTTGTTGTTGACTGAGAGTCATCCTCCTCCTCCTGAGCCACCAGCCTCCGATATTCGGCGACAATTGCCTCCAGCTTCTGTCGCCGGATAGCCAACTCCTTCCTTGATAGTTTAGAAGGAGTATCTATATGAAGAAAGAAAGAAATACTGTAACCAATACTCTTTCAGATTAACACAAAATAATTCAACAGAAAGTTGTGTCACAGTAGCACTAGCAACTTGTAAGCACAGTACATAACATTTGTGGCATGTATCTATCTAACCTCCCACTTTGTCGACCTCTGCTCTAACATTAGTGGGAGTTTCAGGAATTCTACTAGCACTATGTACAGTCTTCTTCTTCTCTCTTGTTTAGCGAAATTAGTACGTAAACTTGTGGAAGCCGGCATAATGCCAGCGCAGTCAGCTTGCACCCAAGAAAAACAGACGCAAGCCATGATGATGCAGACTCGCGTTACTGTTACCAGTACATGCAGGTGGGGAAGCTCTTACTTTTCTATTACGGGTGGCACTGGCCATACTCTGTTACAAGGGCTACTGCTCAATTAATTTAACTTTCACCCTGCCCTGCCCCTGACTACTACAAAAGGAAAATGAAGAAGATAATATGATCATCTATCCTTTCACATGACATTTGCTTATATAAGGGATGACTTTAGGTGCTTTGTTTTTATTGATTGAGTGAACACCGATAGGCCACACATGAATGACAGAGTTGAAAAAAAATTATTAACATAGGTAGTGAGTGGTCCCCGTAATCGCCGGAGGAAGGCACTTGTGACTTGACTTGATAATGTGAACTATACAATATAGATACACAATATATGCTGTGCTTGCAAACTTCTGTTAGTCGAGGGAGTATTCTGAAAAATTACAACTTCTACTTTCCTCGGCTTTGCTACTCTGGCACGGATGTGTGGTGTTACATGCCTTTCAAACTAACACTCTTCATCCAGTGACCGTCTACTCTGTCTACTCTACATACACCTATGCTATCTATGAGGAAGATACCATCCAGGCATCCATCCATTTAAAGTAAATGTCAATCATTCTTCTTAATGTCTCAACTGGACAAACCTTACTTTTTCTCACCAAAAAACACTCTTTTTATTTTATTTTGTAAACTGCCACCCATGCATCCGTGCTTGACTTGCATTTGAATTTGACTCAAAGGATATATTGCGCACACATACAGTTTCTGTTTCACCCACCCAGGCAGTCCTCTTTTCTTTCTCCTTCCACCCATCCTTGCTTCCACCAGCCATGCATCAGATTCCTACCAGCCACCTCTGCCTGCATTCAAAAACACGTATCATTCTTTGCCAGTCATTAATTTAACTCGCTCGTCCTTCCTCCTTCCTTACACCCTTCTTTCCCTTTTCGTTCATCCCATCCATCAAGTTCATCTCTGATCTGACTTGGCTTCTCGATAAAACTTTCACAGCTGAGTTGAAGTCAAATTTAGGGGAGGCCATTGGTTACTCGTCAACTCCCGCCGCTATTGCTAATGCAAAGTCAAGGGTGACTGTCTTCTACCTGGTTGACAAAAACTTAGTTCTAAATTTGTAAGTCTTCTTAACAGTAAAGTGTACTTGTACTGTACAACATACACTCCTGCAGCGAGCCTACTCTGCAATCTTAATAAGTAAGGAATATAACAGCTTACCACTGCCCGCCACTACCGAGGCATCCCCCACAGCAATTTCTGCGGCCACTGGTGGCACCGCATCCACCCCTGGAGTGACTACCTCCGCACTGGCCCCGGCACTGGTGTTTGTCTGTGCCAATGGTGTTACGCCTAGAATAAACATTTCATATTTGTAGATGCCATATACACCACTCCCTATTTTGTCTAGGAATGAAAAAAAAATGTTTCTACATGAAGAAATGTAATTATTTGTGACTCTCTAGTCTAAACTAAAAATTCCCCTTTCGGAAGGGGAGGGTGTCTTTATTTATGCTTAGCCATAACTTGCTACACTTTTTGGCACAACTGATGAATGCTTGCTTTTTAAAGCGCACCTTTTTTCTCATAACAGACAGAAGATACCCTTCTACAAACAAGAGCAATATGTTACCCATCATCATCGCCACCAGTACTTTAAGTTCCAACCAGGTGAGGGGTCTCCCACAATTAATGTGTAAATCAGCCACTGTTCAGTTTTCATGAGTTAACCGTTTCTCTTCTATGAAGTTGATTTTAATGAATGTTTTTATATAATGCACAATTGAAAATTAATATACAGAGTACACACAGAGCTAGTTGCTTTACTTTGAATAAAGCTTTAAAACTTACATAGACTCTGCGGTTTTTGGTCATGAGTTAGTGAGCGAAAGGGTTTGCAATTTGCAAGCATGATTCCGTGACTCTGAGAGGTCGGGACTCGGACTCAGTAGTCTTATGGTCTGGGTTGTATAATCATTGGGGATCATCGCTGCTTTCGGGAGCTAAATAATGACTCTGACACACTACCTAGTCAGTAAGGAGATTGGGGGTTCAACTTCTGTTATGACTGAGGTATGTGGAAAGTCTAACTGCGCCTATCATCACCAATGCCCTATTTCTTGTCCATAGTTCTGTATGTGCAGAATAGTCCCTGCAACAGTAATAGTATGTCCTCCTATCCAATCAAAAAGTAAACTAGTATTTTATTCTTGGTGGCCATTGACATTTTATTGTTGGGAATTGTCAAAGCATAAACATTAAGAAGACTTCAATAGACATTATGGACAACCCGAGGACTGACTCAGTGCCTAGAGCTATTGCTGAATTGGAGTTTTGTTTAACACCTTTTACCAACTGTGCAAGCTTAGCAAGCTACACAGACATACTAATAATAATAAATAGTAGTAGCACAGAGAGTCATAGTAGAGGCAGGATAAGAATTTAGAAACAGTCTACAAGAAGATAAAAGACGATTTAGGAAAAAATAGAATTATGAATGATGAACGTTTGGAATAAATAGGTGCTGTAAAAGTTAGGGAAGTATAATTATTAATATTAACAGGAAAAGTTACTGGGGCCAGCAGAAGAGCCCTCGGTGGACCGATCCTGGCCTTTCTGCTCTGCCGGCGCGGCCACCGCCACCTCTGTCCTCTTGCCCCTGGGAGGAGCTGATGTGCATAAAAGAAAGACACAAACATGGATGATTGTTGTCAACAAAAGCAAACATTTCAAAAAAACAATAACAAATTATTTCAGGGAAATAAACAACAATTGCACTAAATTTATTGACCTATCTGATGTGGTCTACTAGGATATTATTAGTATTGCTGGATTCGCAGACCGTCTATTTGGAAAGTTATGTAACTACTAAACCAACTACAAAAAGGTTCTACTATGACTGGCAGCACTCAGCAGCTTGCAAAGTGACAGACACAGTCCGTCATGATTGCAGACCACTAAAAAATGTCCTACTAAATAACAAGTCATAATATACTCAACCTATCAATCCACCACCACTATCTCTTCTTAGTGACAGGAGTATAAAGGAAGGACTGGACTTGAGTCTCTAGTCTCTCTAGCATTACGCAGTTCTGTAAAGTACACTCATACATAATCACTCAGGCAAAATGAGCACAAAATTGAAGCATAGTAGCACCGCCACTGACTGAGCAGGCGAGCACCTGCAATCACAGAAGCTTTTGAAACATAATTTACCTGCAATGTAATCGGCAGCATTCTTGCTCTTCGGAAAAAACATATATTTGCCAAGTATGGATACATAATCCGCTCCGCTCACGAAATTTGCGAATTTTCGGCAATTTAGGGATTCGCGAATCTCGCAAAATTGCCGAAAAATTCACGAATTCGCGAGCGGGCGGATTTTTTTTTTTTGGCCCACAGGAAGCACAGTTAAGGCAGGTTCTTGAGTTGAAGCTAACTTTGTTACCATTTTAGAATGGCGCCGTCAAGCTGCCACAGTGCTTGCTGATGCCATTCTAAAATGGTTACAAAGTTAGCTTCAACTCGGGCACCTGCCTTCACTCTGTAAGTGCTTCCTGTGGGCCAAAAATTGAACCTCAACAGGAAGCACTAACAGATATAAATAAAGCAGGGGCCCGAGTTGTAGCTCAAATTCAGTAACATTTTAATCAGCCCAAAACAGTAGTGAGCACGGGCTGGGCAAGTGCGCTTTAACCCCAAATCTGCCGTAAAAAATTAGCTGTAATACCCGAGGGAGGTCTTTGCATCCCTGAGTTTCTCGAGCGCAATCCCCGTTCCTGTGACAAGGAGGCTGCTTTCTCCTCACCAGCTGCCCTGCTCGCTCTCTGAATCTTTATACCTAAGAGGCATGTGAACACGCCTAGAAGCTCCGCACCACACACTAGCGGTATCAAACGTCTTCCCGCCCTTTCGCAACTATGATGGACAGCTCACTCAAGGGACCTCAGCGACTTTTGGCGCGGTGGCAAAGTTAGAGGCACACATGGTCAGTGGAGACAAATCTTCTGGCCCTTTACGCAGCTGCAGTGTAGGAAAAGCACTATACATTTACCCAACGAGGTTGCACTTACTGATTAGCCAGTAGAAAGTACTCCAATTGTGTAGATGGAAATTGCAAAAAAATCCAATACTTCGCGGGAAAATCCGCAAATTCGCTGATATTTTGCGATTTCGCACGAATTCGCAGACCGCAGATCCGCAAAATTGGCCCATACATAATTTTTGCAATATAACACAGAGCAGAAGAAAACAAAGTAGTTATTAAATAGCTACTAGTACTCACCAAGCCCAGGGATCTCGACGCCAAGCAGGTCTTGTTCCCGGTCCAGTATGTCGGACCACCTGTGTGTCACCTGGTTGTAGGTGCGCCGGACCCCTGACTTCCGATACATGGCCTTACCCCATAGCTTGTGACGCTCCCGGAGGCTGTACCCGGTACCGGGCCTGCCGCCTGCTGCAACGGTCTTGGGGAGGTGGCGCTGCACAAAGAAGACCAGTGCGGCCACCTCCTCCGCGGTGAAGATCTTCCTGGGACTTACAGGCTCCCCCTTAAACGCCCACAAGGGAGCCGGCTGCGGGGTGCGGGACTCTTCCCCTTGGACTTGCCGGCTCCCTTTGCCATGGTCCTGGGTTAAAGAAAGGAAAAATAGGAAAGAATAGGGAAACAAAAGTAAATAAAAGAAAAGAGAAAGCTGAACAAAAAGTAGTTATTAAAGTAACAAAAAGTAGAAAAAAACACAAAATATAGATGTACAAAAATAGAGAGATAGATAATGAGTAAAAAGATTTTAAAAAGTTCAGACAAACAAAGGATTACAAAGATTGAAGCAGGATAGAAAAGGCATGCCCAGAACCATAGCAATGAATGAAAAACAAGATGGCCGCGCCCATTGCAACCACGTGGGTAAGTTTGCGTGATATTTTCCCCGTGAGCACGCAAAAACAGACGCAAAAAAAAGCAAGCATACAACTAGCGCCCGGAAACGGAAATACGCAACGCGAACAGTGAAAACAAGATGGCTGCGCCCATATACGACTGCATGGGTAACTTTGCGGTAGCCGCGGTGAAAAAAAATCCTGCGAACTCGCAAAAATAAAAAAATCCGCAATCTCATGAAACTTTGCGTATTTTGCGGACCGCGAGTACGCTTTGGCATGAATTCGCGTACCGCGAATTTGCAAAATTCGCCCATACTTAGTCTTGTTGATATTCGAAGGGGACTGTTCATTATTGGAATGAGTGTGAGAACTGTAATGACATTAATGTCATGATGCAGTGACCTACCTGCATCAGAATTTCAGTGTGTGCAGGATCCTGCAGTGAGCCTGTTATGATAACAGTTGCTAGCCTCCTAATCACATCTGTTGCTAGCACTCCAAACTTGTCTAAGGTTACTCCTTTGACTGCTATATCCATAGTGGTGTGGGGCAGGTCAGCAGGCTAGTCGCAGGGAAGGCAGGGCCATAAAGGGCACATGCGGGAGCGCGCGCGCAGTGCGCGCGCCACTTGTGCGCCGAAGGCGCGCCAAAGGCAAGCCTGTCTGCGCCGTCCGCTGCCGGCGGGGGCCTGGGGCCAGAACCCCTGGTCGGTTAGGGGGAGTCTATACGTATTCCTCTGAATCGCTCATTGACTTATTCCCCCGATCATGGAGCAGTGCAAACACAGTATACTGCTTGGAAATCAGTGTCAGAAGTGTGGTCACTGCCAGTATACATTAGTGCACCAACTGAACATCAATAAAAGAGGCAAACCCCTAGACTGCGCCCTTATAAACTGCCGGTCACTGCCGAAACATAAACTTGAGGTTTATGATTTTATAGAAGATGCCCATCCAGACGTCCTTTTTCTAACAGAAACATGGCTGAATGAGGAGTCTGCTCCTGATATACTGGAAGCCCTCCCTCATCACTATGGCATCATCAGGGTTGACCGAATGAGGATGAGGGGCGGGGGAATAGCTATTATACACAAAAAGTCTATCCAGTGTACCTTAGAATCCACTGAAATTAAGGATTGCGAATCTGGGCTCTGCTCCATATCAGCCTCAGCAAACTGTTGTCTAAAGGGTTACCTCATTTATCGCCCACCCGGTCCCCAAGCTGATTTTGCCCTTAGTCTAATTGAACATATGGTGCAACCGGCTCTGCGTTATCCTAAACTAATGCTGGTTGGAGACCTAAATTTACATCTAGAGGATCCAGCCGACAATGGAGCCCAGAAAGTCCGGCAGGAGCTAGCTGATCTCCACCTTATGCTTAAATCTGACGCTCCTACCCATCAACACGGCCATTTATTGGACGCGATCTTCGCCAATCGAGAGGATTTATTTATTAAACCTCACATTCCGATTCCTTGGTCTGATCATTTCATTGTTCCTTTTGAGATCAGGTGGCCATTGCTTGCTGGCCCACATAATACGATGACCACCAAACGGAGGAGGAAATGGGTGAACTTTTCCATGGCTAGTTTTAACAAGGCTCTTACTAAGGGGGGGCCTCCAGGGGGTAGTTATATTGTGTCAGCATGCGCTGCCCTGGAAAATTGCATCCTAGAGGCTTTGGATACTACTGCTCCTTGGTCCTCGAAAGCACCTTGTAAGCAGGCAAAGACTGCACCTTGGTTCAGCAATGATCTGAGATTGGCCAAATCGGCCTGTAAACGCCTCGAGAGGATCTGGAGAAGAAACTTTGATGACTCTGCTACACTTGCATATAGATCCAGTCTTAGAAAATACCATTCTATGATAAGGCAGGCTCGCGCTACTTTCTATAATAATGGGATTATAACAGCCAAGAACCCCTCCAAAGAGCTTTTCTCTATCTTCAAAGAGATCACATCTTTAGCTAGAGTTACTACACCCGACGTGAGCTCAGCTGAATCTTGCAATAAAATAGCTAACTTTTTTTCGGAAAAAGTGGGGAGGATTTATACCACCTTCCCTATGTCAGCTCAACAGGATAGTGTTACTAACAAGGAGATCTCTGTGATCCCAAAGGCAGATTGTTTAGGTGATTTTGTTGTACCCTGCGGAAATAGACTCATAGCAGTGGCAACCAGTATTAAGTCTGGCCCACCCAGTGACCCAGCGTCCTCAAGGATCCTGAGGGAGAGTCACACTACTCTGGAAATATACTTAAGACATCTTTTGGAGCTTTCCTTTTCTTCTGGGATAGTCCCTAATACTTGGAAAGAGGCCATTGTTATTCCTCTGAAAAAAAACCTAACATTTGTATTAATCAGATGGAGAACCTCCGTCCCATTTCCCTTCTGCCATATTCTGCGAAAGTAGCAGAAAAGGTGGTTAATATGCAGTTAAGTGAGCATGTTAATAAGCGTAACCTACTACATCCTACTCAATCTGGTTTTCGCGCCACTTACTCTACGGAGTCTGCACTGCTTTTATCCACCGAGCTCTTCCGTGGTTTAGTGGACGCAGGACAGACGGCAGCACTAGTTCTACTTGACCTGAGTGCCGCTTTTGACACCGTTGCCCATCATACCCTTTTGCGGCGTCTTTATAAGCGCGGTGTTGGCGGTAGAGCTATGGAATGGTTGCGATCCTTTCTAACCGATCGTTGCTTCCAGGTGTCTCAAAGACCTTTTCTTTCTGAAAGTGTTAAGCTTGACCAGGGGGTTCCACAAGGCTCCATTCTTAGTCATACTCTCTTCAATCTCTACATCGCCCCTGTGGCAGAGATGGTGGACAAGTTTGGAGTTAGTGTGGTGTCATATGCGGACGACACACAACTTGTGGTAACCCTGGCACAAGAATCGGCTGTGGCTGCACAGAATTTTACACTATGTCTCCAGAAACTGGCGTCCTGGATGGACGCAAACTGTTTGAAGTTGAATGGTAATAAAACGAGGTTTTAATTATAGGCAAGTCCCCCTCAATTTGGTCGTCTGCCTGGTGGCCATCTCCGTTAGGACAGACCCCATCCCCGAAAGACGAGGTGAGGAACCTGGGTATATGGTTGAACCCAAAACTGACCTTTGAAAACCACACCAGACGGGTGATGGGCAATTGTGTGGGGGTCCATTCACTCTTCATAAGACCTAGGATGTTCTCCCAGTGTCAGCAAGAAAGTCAATGGTCCATGCCGTTGTGACATCGTGACTGGACTATGGGATTGTTTTGTACTTCGGGGCTAACATCAAGTGCGTTCAGAGACTCCAGTGCATTCAGAATGCGGCCGCACGTTTGGTTCTAAGGCTTCCCAAGAGAGCAGCCTCTAGCAAGGCTCTTGAATCATTACATTGGCTTCCTATGAGGAAACGTGTTCTGTTTAAGGCCATGTGTTTTAGTCATCGGATTCTGCAGAAGAGAGGCCCTTCCTATCTACACAATCTTTTAATCCTGTATGTCCCCACCCGAGGGTTAAGGTCTAGTGGCACGGGTCAATTACGCATCCCTGCCATTAGAAGAGCCAGGATGGGCGGTCGCTCTTTTAGGTTCCTTGCAGCAACCTACTGGAATAAGCTCCCGGTGGAGCTCCGACTGGAATTATCTGAGAGTGTCTTTCGACAAAAACTGAAGACATGGCTCTTTCCAGCGGACAATTCCATTGTCTGATCTTCTTTCTTCATTCTGTTCGGTTGGGACCTTTTCGCAGCGCGGGAACGCACAGGCTGTGCAACCAGTCGCTTTACAAGCTTTATTTGATTGATTGAGTGGTTATGGTGCCTATGCCCTGGTGGGCCTTCAGAGGAAAGTTGATAGAAATCTCTGTCCCCTTTTCTGACAATAAATTGAATAATCTAATACAGGACTCCTCAGATGTATGAGGGGACTGAGTCAATCTCACACCTCATTGTAAGACTTTCAGTAAGCTAAACATGTTTGCAGATGAGTATTCAGACATATCAATTTCCGTGTCAAAAAAGTTGTGGCGACTGCCCCTATCAGTTTGTAACATTGTGATTGTACTTGCTTTTAAGCCTCCTTAACTATGATACAATAGTTTTTATGTCATCTGCGTGTCAGCTGTTTGCATATTTGCTTTTGGCTATTGTAGGTTTTAGTTGAACCCGGGTGCAGAGGCGATAGCTCCCCTGGCATTGTCAGTGGACCATGGTGCAAACTCATTGAGTGCCACTGTGAACCAGGTTTCTACTTGTCTGTAAGCTATGTCAATGACCTTACCAAATATGGGTTCATTTTCATGTAAAGCCAGTGCAAATGTCTTCGTCATAAATCATCCCACTGCCTGTGGGTCACTGTGTCATTGGGTTTGCATGTTGTTACAACGACGTGAGATGTCAAAAGGGATACTATGGTGGTAGGACCATGGAACTGGCCACGAGCATTTAAAATTCCATGCTTGTCATGTCATTGAAGATAGTATCCAGTAAGTGGCCTGAATGGTGTGTGGGAGCAATGTCTCATTTGTGTCAGGTGGAGCACCATGAGCCCATCACAGACTATTGGTACCTCGGATTTCTCAACATCATCAAAGTGTATGTTGAGATACCCTAAGATGATGAATACATTGTGTCAGATTGCCCTATGGCTCACTGAATACCTACGGCTACTGAAAAAAATTATATCCAGGGCCAGTGGTGCGGGAAATCAGGAAGCATGCTATGTTGTTATCGTCATTGATGGTGAGTGTGGAAAAATATCCTTCACATTTGGACATGTCTGCCTCTCCCATTCGGCATGTGAAAGATAATTTGTAAGTTATTGCTAGGCCACCCCTTCTTTGTCCCACCTGATCCTGTCTTGTGATCACATAGCCTTTGGGTACAGCATCAAGAATGTCAGGGGTGGAATTATCAACAATCAACGTCTCTGCAATGACCTTCTGATTTGGACTTTTGTCCCTTGAGTATGGTGTGGTCTACATATTTAAGTTAGGTAATGGACCGACAATTCAGCTGGAGGAAGGACAGGTCTCTACCCAGTTGTTTGACCGTAATCAAGTGTGAGATCTCCTTGTTGCAGTGTCCACCATTTAAAGTTTCCTTGCCACCCAGGATACATTGCTGCCATACATTTCCAAACGTTGGAGTCCTGCTCTGCAGTTCATTTGCTGTGTACTCAATGCTTTGATGGGGTGCACGACTGGCAGGAACCTGGTGCCTGTTCCTGGCTGGGTACGGACAGGTGCCAACGTGCTGGCCCAAGGTGTGTATAACGAGAAGTCTAAGTTGTGCCCTGCCTTGTGGCTCACTGTGGTGAAAACCCCGGTCAGCCTAATGTCAAACAACATGTCATATGTCAACATGGACAATGTATGTTGAGCAGTCATTGCATGTGAGTTGGAGTCTAGGCCAGGAAGGAGCACGTAGTACAGGGAGTGGATAGTGTTGCACCTGCTTAAGTCAATGGTGTTGGTGAAGCGAACAACCCCACAATGGTCGATGCATGTAAGGGCTAGCTAACTGTTGTTTTGTGTCAGCTCATGACAGGAAACAGCATGTGTTGTGCGTTGCTGCAGGCTGGTCAACTGCAGCAGCACAGAATGTCAACTTTGTGTTGTGTGTTCTTCTGCATCCTACATTGCAAATGGTAAAGACAGTGCGTTTGGGGGATCAGTGGCAGTGGCAGACGGGAGAAGAGCCACTCATGCAACTGAGCTGCGCACCAATTAGATGTTGGGTGGTGGAGGGAGTAACAGCAGAGAGTCAATATTCTTTGCTAACATGCACTGAAGCATTCAGAAGCAACACATGGCCAACATGAGAAACAACTAATCATGGGCTGAAAATTCGTTCCGCTCGCGGAATTTGCGGATTTTCCACGATTTCGTGATCCGCAAATCTCGCGAAATCGCGGTAAAATCCGCGAATCAGCAGGCCAAATTTTCAGCCAAGCACTTACAGGGTTACAGCAGCAGGTGCAAAAGTTGAAGCTAATTTTTTGTAACCTTTTACAAAAAGGTTACAAAGAAATTAACTTCAACTTGGGCACCTGCTGCTGTAAGCCTGTAAGTGCTTCCTGGCGCCTCGTTGCCTACTTGCAACTATTCTCTGACCCTGCTCTGACCCTTGAAGCAGGGTCAGAGAATAGTTACAAGTAGGCAATGAGGCGCCTGTCACGAAAATGAAACCTCAACAGGAAGCACTGACAGATATGAAGAAAAGCATTTGCAATGCAATAGGTCTTGCATTAGGAAAGTTTGAGCTGTTGGTCTTGTAAATGACAATTTTTTTAATTTATGTGTTGGTTTTGAAAATAGCTAAATTAATAGCTTTGTCATTTACAATGCCAATAGTTATAACTTTCGCAAATGTGACACCTATAGCATTTGTAATGCAACATGTTTTGTATTTACGTGACTTAGATGTATTGATATTACAAATTACAATGGCTTTTCATTTTTTTAAATAATTAATACTTAAATAAAAGTGATTTTAATTTATAATGGCAATAGCTTAAACTTTTGTAAATAACTTTTGTGAAGATTATGTTCAGTGTATTTTATTGTGACGAAAATCCAAGAACAGAAGTGAAATATTAACATCTTTTTGTGACACTTGTAATGAAGCTTGAAACATTGAGAGAACATATTTGAACCAGTTGTTGTTGAATGGTTGCGCAGATTGATGCTGGGGTGGCGCCGAGGGGTGCTGTGGTGGTGCTGAGTGGTGCTGTGGTGATGCTGAGTGGTGCTGTGGTGGTGCTGAGTGATACTGGGATTGTGCTGAGTGATGCTGGGGTGGTGCTGAGTGGTGCTGTTGTGGTGCTGAGTGATGCTGTGGTGGTGCTGAGTGATGCTGTGGTGGTGCTGAGTGGTGCTGTGGTGGTGCTGAGTGATAATGTGTTGGTGCTGAGTGATGCTGTGGTGGTGCTGAGTGATGCTGTGGTGGCAGTGAGTGGTGCTGTGGTGGTGCTGAGTGGTGTTGTGGTGGTGCTGAGTGATGCTGTGGTGGTGCTGAGTGATGCTGTGGTGGTGCTGAGTGGTGCTGTGGTGGTGCTGAGTGATAATGTGGTGGCGCTGAGTGATGCTGTGGTAGCGCTGAGTGATGCTGTGGTGGCGCTGAGTGGTGTTGTGGTGGTGTTGAGTGGTGCTGTGGTTGTGCTGAGTGATGCTGTGGTGGTGCTGAGTGGTGCTGTGGTGGTGCTGAGTGATGCTGTGGTGATGCTGAGTTATGCTGTGGTGGTGCTGAGTGGTGCAGTGGTGGTGCTGAGTGATAATGTGGTGGTGCTCAGTGATGCTGTGGTGGTGCTGAGTGGTGCTGTGGTGGTACTCAGTGATAATGTGGTGGTGCTGAGTGATAATGTGGTGGTGCTGAGTGATGCTGGGGTAGCGCTGAGTGATGATGTGGTGATGCAGAGGGCAGAAAGGCGCAAAAAGCAGTCTAACAAAGGGCAGAAGGGCAGAAAAACAAGGGAGAAACGAGTCTAACAGAGGGCAGAAGGGCACAAAAAACAGTCTAACAGAGGACAGAAGGGCAGAAAAATAAGGGAAAAACGAGTCTAACAGAGGGCAGAAGGGCACAAAAAACGAGTCTAACATGGGGTAGAAAGGCACAAAAACAAGGGAATAACAGAGGACAGAAGGGCACAAAAAACGAGTCTAACAGAGGGCAGAAGGGCAGAAAAACAAGGGAAAAACTAGTCTAACAGAGGGCAGAAGGGCACAAAAAACGAGTCTAACAGGGGGCAGAATGAATCCCGCCCTGCGTGTTTGTCCACGAAGATGCCACTGTGTTGTGCAATACCTCTACTCAACTGGAGTACTTTCTACTGTCTAATCAGTAAGTGCTCCCTCGTTGGCTAAATGTATAGGGGCAGATTTACAATAACTGGCGCATCCCTGGGGATGCGCCAGTTATTGTGCGCCGCAGCTCCGCCACCCATGGTCGGCCGCATTTACAATGCGGCGCACCATGTGGCAAAAACGGCACAGATGCGTCACGCATCTGTGCCATAAAAGCAGCGCATTGCTGGAGCTGCATCGCAAGTGCGACGCAGCTCCAGCAATGCTCTGGGGGGCCCTATCTCCCCAATGCTGCGTCAAGCCTTGCGCCTGCTTCAAGCAGGCGCAGGGTTTTGACGCAGCATTGGCCTAAAAGTGACTGAGTGAAATCTTGTAGATTTCACTCAGCCACTTTTAGGCGGCGTTCCTGCGCAGGAACACCCTCCCCTGCGCCTGAACTCCTCCTGATGGCGCAGGGCTTTACAACGTGACGCATCTCTCAGATGTGTCACGTTGTTAATACCCAGCACCAAGGCGCATCTTTTGTGCTGCTGCTGCGTCACAAAAGTGACGCAACTGCGGCGCAAAAGAGGCGCAAGCGGCTTGTAAATCTGCCCCATAGTGCTTTTACTACACTGTAGCTGCGTAAAGGGCCAGAAGATGTGTCTCCAGTGACCATGTGTGCCTGTGCCTGTGTTACAGGCACACATGGTCACTGGAGACACATCTTCTGGTCCTTTACGCAGCTGCAGTGTAGTAAAAGCACTATACATTTACCCAATGAGGAAGCACTTACTGGATTAGCCAGTAGAAAGTACTCCAGGGCAAATCGCAAAAAACCTGTGATTTCGCGGGAAAATTCGTGAATTCGCGTTTTTTTTTGCGATTTCGCCGGGAAATCCGCGAATTCGCGGAACGCGATTTCGCAAATTTCACCCATGCTTAGAAGCAACATAACATTAATGTCAACACACAAATCCATCTACATCAACAACACATCGAGCCCAACCATTGATGTATTCATCTTCCCCTTATATGTCACAGGGGACCAAGGATATGCACTTGGACCATGGATGATGACACCCCTACGAAACCCCACCACCCAAGGCCAGAGGCAGTATAATGAAGCACACAGACGCACAAGGTCCAGTGTGGAGCGCACATTTGCGTGTTAAAGTCACGTTTTCGTTGCTTGGACATCACAGGTGCTGTACAGCCCAGAAATGGTCAACAAAATCATCATGACATGTTGTGTGTTGCACAACATATGTGTGCATACAAAAGCTCCATGGATACAAGTGCCTGCACCACCAGATGAAGATGAGGACGAAGAAGAGTCTGGTGCTGTACAACCCACAGCAAATGCAGCTGGACTTGCACGAAGGAACAGAATTATAAACAATTTCTTTGACTGAGTCTATCACATTGTGACGGTCCCCCTCCAATGTATGTCATAGCAAAATGACCACACACGTGGCGTGTGTCAAATAAAATGTCAAAAACACATACCATGTCTCCGTGTCACTGTCTGCCATGGGCACTGTACTCATAAAATGGTTACGTGGTTCAACATGTGGTAAGAAAAAAACACTACTCCATTGATGTTGGGAATGTGTCCACAATCCAGATATGCTCTGCAGTGTGTCAAATGTATAAGGCTAGAGTCTTCATGGTGCTACTTAGGCTAGCCAATGTTAAAATGTTGTGTTCCCTGAGTTTAATACAAGCAAACTAGGATGCTTTCTCTGACGCGGAAGAGATTTAGATTCTGTTGTCATTGCCCAAATCAAGGTATATTGGAGGGTGTACGTAGTGTGTAATTTCTAATTAAGGAGTGTGTGAAATGGTGTAAAGGATGCTAATAGTGCATGCAACCTTCCAATATACAATGGGGAATATTATCCAGTCCCTTGTAAAAAATGTATCTGTCTTAGCGGCAGGAAACTGTCCCTAAAAATGCGATAATGGGCTTGCTAATCTGCGTGTTACAATTCCTATAGTAGCCCGGGTTAGATGTGCAGGATATCTAACCTGGGCTTGTATTAGATATATATTATGCATATTAGCAAGCCCATTGTCTCTGTATTATTGGCAGCTAACAGCTGCTCAGATGGCGATAATATTAATGAGGTTCTCGATCATGTGCCCCGAAGATGTATGTGTGGATTCGGGTAAGAGCTGCAAAGTGGGCATGTAATGTTTAGAAATATGGAAATATGGTGTGAAATGTGGCATACAACATGAAAATCGGACATCAAGTTGGGGGGAAATTATGGAAATGGGGCGTGAAATGTGGCACACTATGAATTGTGGGTGTCAATTATGGAAATGGGGCGTGAAATGTGGCACAATATGAAATTTGAGTGTCAAGTTGGGGGGAAATTATGGAAATGGGGCTTGAAATGTGGCACAATATGAAATTTGGGTGTCAAGTTGAGTGGAAATTATGGAAATGGGGCGTGAAATGTGGCAGAAAATGAATTTTGGGTGTCAAGTTGGGGGGCATATATGGAAATGGGGCTTGAAATGTGGCACAATATGAAATTTGGATGTCAAGTTGGGGGGCAAATATGGAAATGGGGCGTGAACTGTGGCACACTATGAAATTTGGGCGTCACGTTGGGGGGCAAATATTGAAATGGGGGCGTGAAATGTGGCGTATTATGACATTTAGGGCACGTTTTGGAGAAAAAAGGGAAATGGGGTGTCTAATGGGGTCACAACATTTATCTGTCTGTCAGAAGACATTAGCCTGGAAGCCATTACCACATACAGATCAATAAGGTCTACCATAAGTATGTTGACCACCTACTTGCCAAAGCTGATGGGCCACCACCACCACAGACACAAGAAAAACACCAACATCTCCAAGAGGGCACCATGCATGGGTGAAGACACCTCCTACAGCTGGACAGACAACCATATGAGGATACACACAGACACCTGGCTCATTCAGAGTTACCAGTTAGACACATCTCCCATTGCATATGAACCACTACGTAACATCAACATCTAACATTACACATGCAGGTACACACACACCTGGAAGTGTACAGAAAGTGATGGCCCTATGTCATGTGTCCCCCATGGGTGAGTAGCACATGTAAAAAAAAAAATCATTACTGATATCCCACACGTGAGCAATGCCAACATGGCGTGACATGTGTGGTGGCTAAGCCAGCAAAGAGTGCTGACGTGCTTGGGTACAGCGCTGCCGGGAGCTTCCTTTCTACGGGCACATTCATACGTTGTATGCTGACCTGCTGCACTTCTTGGTGAGCGGCGGCACAACTACACACCTGCTGCAGCCCTGAGGCAAATTTAAAGAAAATCAAGGCCTGCTCATCCACCGCTGTCTATGTGAGGCCACGGATGAGCTCCGCACCCCAGGCTGTGCCAAGTGGTGCAGTTATCATTACGGTGCCACTGGGAAGAGGACTCGGGCCACAATGCACAGGGGAGTGCAAACTGTGCCCTGGACATCTGCTTCACTGGACAAGATCATTGTAGCAACTTGGACCCTGACGCCAACCCTCGGTGTGCCTGTGTGGTCCTGCGCACTGACGTCCGATCCCGGGAGGATGACCTGGAGGGTCACACCCTACATCCTGTGATGGACCACTACTCTTCCAGATGTAAATGTAAATGTGTTTCGATTTATATAACTCACTTTAACCCAGGGGTCCCAAGGCACTTGCTTAGGGAACCCGTCCTGGTATTCCCCTGTGAGATATCCAGGCCGGGTATCCACAAGGTGAAAGCAAGGCATCCCGCCGCGAGGGGCCGTAGTGGAGATTAAGCAAGCTATTGCCCAGAGTCGCAGAGTGTGACCCCGTGAGTCGAGTAGGCACCGGAGCGAGAATTGTCGACTCCATGGAATTTCGGGAAAGAGACCCCTAGATGGACTACGGCGTCCGCCAAGAGTCCTGCTGCTAAATGGGTACTCAGTGAAAGTGGGGACACAGACTTAAGACAAACTTGTGGCGAGTCACGATGAATCGCAGTGCATCTGGACATCCCTGAGGGCCTTCCCCACACCCCATCCACCCCTGATCTTTCCTGACCTTAGACTGTCTGATCCTGGGCACTGTGGATCTGGTGGTCAGCGCAGTGAGGTGACCGAAGCTTCTTTGTGATCCTGCGTGCTGGGGTGGTGCGGTGGTGCCTCTGCTGGCCCGGCCGCAAAACACAGTCTCCGCATAGCCTCACTTCCACCCACACTGCGCCCCTCTGCTGTGTGGACCAGCTATGACTGCAGCCATGTCCCGGCACTCGCCGACTGCTGTGCCTTTGGCAGGGGTGCGCGAATGTGACGGGGAGGACTCAATGCCTGAGAAACACTGATAGGTGCGGCAACAGACGCTCAGTACCCGTGCCATACTGCGACCACACAACAAGTGACTTGTAATGGACACTTTGCCAGCCAATCCTACTCGCATTGCAGATGCGGAACACAGTGTTGCGCCCATAGACGGAAGCTGTTGCATGTTCATTCTGACATCGTAGTGCAGGCAAGGCCTCCACCCCTGTGATACTGAGCCAAGCAGCTAGGATAAATCTCTCAAATGCACCACACTGAGCTGTGCTTTAGCAAACAACACCGCACTCTCCAGCTGGACACTGTCCACCAACCTGCCAACCTGGTGTCCTACCTGTAATGTAGATCTCCAGGTGCCCTACACTTCAGCCTGCGCTCCCTGCTGAATGGTGCTGCCCTGGTGTGGCTGCTTCATCTGCGACGGGTGGACATTCCGAAGCCCCACCAAGTCCACGTCAGGAGGCAACATGTGGCTGAGACCCCAGCCACTTGTCACACGGCACTCGTGCCAGGGCCAGGGTTGGTGCAGGAGGCACACTGACCTCACCTCTGTCCTTCAGGGGTAAATCAAGTAAGATTGCAATGCAAACCACAATGGATTATGGCTCTGGCAAGCTGAATGCCATTTTAGCTGCAGTTGAAAAGCTGGGTGAGTCACTACAGCAAGTATGCTCTTCCTCAGTAAACACATTTTTCAAGGTGGCTATAGACCTCACACATCTACGTGCAGATCATCACTAACTGGTAGATCGCACCATTCCTGCAGAAGCTGACATTGCTGAAATTGCCCTGCAGGTTGCAGCTGCAGACCTACATATACAAAACGTACTCACCCATGTTGAGTTGCTGGAAGACAGAGTCGAGGATGCCGAAGGACAGACACAACGCAACAACGTGCGCATGGTGGGTCTGCCGGAAGGCCAGGAGGGGAAAGATTCGGATGTGTACACTGAGACTTGGCCCTAGTCTATGCTACCTGAAAGCACTCTCTCATCTAGCTTCGTAGTGGAACGGGTTCACAGGGTGCCTACAAGACTATTGCCAATGGGTTTGAACCCACCTACGGTCTTGATCCGCATCCTCAACTACAGGGACAGGGATGCTATAATGCAAGAAATTAGAAAACTACAAGACATTCAGGTTGTCAATCATTCTACATTTTTGCCCAGGACTTCATGTTACAGGTCACAAAACACAGATACACATTCATGGCAGTCAAGAAACGTCTTAGGCAACACAAGCTTCTGTACACTATCCTGTTCCCAGCAAGTCTACGTGTAGTAGCAAAGGGAAATACTCCCTTCGTTCAAAATCCAGAACAGGCTGAAGAATGGATGGACTCTTACGCCTCTGCAAACACTGAGACTGTGCCTACTAATCCGCAACAGCAGTCGCACAATGCATCCTCCCACCGCCCCAATGCAGGTAAAAGGCGGAGGCAATCTCACACCTCACAATCTGCAGGACCGATTTTGAGCCAAGCGCAGATTGAATGTCGCAAGGTACTCAAGTCCACAACGGACATCACAGGATCTCAACTGGACCACCTTGCTCTACCATGAGCCAACAGGACCAGATCAGCCACAATCATTTCTCCAAAGACCCACAGGCATCTCAATACTCTCACGAACTGCCCAATGTCACTCCACAAATGTCCTGCTACATTGCCTAACAAGCTGCACTTGTGTGCCACTTGGGTGACACACCCTTGCTAACTACTGGGGCCAGCAGCCCATGCCTATCCTGAACTGTCTTGTGTCAAATCCCTGGGAACTCCAACATACTTGCAGTTTGGCTGTGTCACGATCGCTGACTCTATGACGACCCTGAGGGCCCTCTCATTCCTCAAGTTGCGATCCCACACATTTTCCATATGTCGGTATGGATCATCGGGCTGGGATGTTGCACTGTGCAGTGCATGCCCACTTGCAACTGTCTGGCAGCTGGGTAACTCACAAGAACCAATCAAGACACTTGCTTATCCTTGGTCCATCCCACTGTGCGTAGCACACACCCCTCTGTCATTGTGTGAATCTTGCCTTGGTACAAGGTTTGGATGATTGACTGTTGCAAATTCGTCTTTTTGTAATTATTTATCCTTTTTGAACTGTTTGCATTGCCATCTATTATCTGTAGAAGGTCAACTTTCAAACATTGAGTGCCAGGGTAGCCAATACTGCGACCACATTTACTTGTTGCAAAGCCTAAATGCACAAGTGCTCTCTTTTTGTTTACTCTCTTCACCTACTATGACCTCCCTTAAAATGGGCACATGGAATGGGCGGGGCATAGACACTCCGTCATGTTATTAGGGAATTCACTCCTATCTCAAACATCACCATATACAGCTAGCGCAGCTACAGGAAAATCATTTGTCAAAAACCTGAACTGCCACATTTACATCGTCGTTGGCTGTGATAGTTGGATGCCACGGGATACAGGAGTGGAACTAATATGGGTCAGACTGGGGGTCCCCTTTCAAGTCACGGACGTCAAAATAGACACCAAAGACAGGTATGTAGCAGTGCCAGTAGTACTTGCCTCGCTGTATCCAACCAACATGGAACAGTGGGCATTCATCTATCATATTTTGCTAATACTAGCTCAATGGCATGATGTCCCTAGGCCGCTGGGAGGTAATTAAAATAGTGTATTGGATGCAGGGCTCTACTTTCTTGATGGTAACAATGTGGTGGAGAATGTCTGTGGTGGACATGTGCCCTTCCGTGTCTCCATCAATGGGGATGTGGTGTCCTGACTATTGGAATGTGATGTGCAATTTGCTCAATACCAACAGGGTCAGTCCTCCACATCATGTGTGAGTGGGTGTGACAAGACATATCAATTTACTAGTGTTACTGATGTCACAAGCCGTGGGCAGCAACGGACTTTGACATGTATGGATATATGACTTTATCTGATGGGCTTTTGTTCGAGATTGTGATATTGGTATACCGTTCCATTGGTGCAATGGTGGCACCACCTGTTTACACATATCGACTAAGTATGGGCGTAAAATCCGTTTCGCGGGCGAATTTGCGGATTTTTGACGATTTCGCGATCCGCGAATCGCGCAAATTTACCCAATAATCCGCACATTCGCAAGCTACAAATTATTTTGCTTGGTCGCGCTTAAAAAATACAATATCATGCGCGCGGCGTTGACTTACCGTGATTCTGAGTCCGCCGAGCTGTTTTTCTCCCGGTTTTGCGTGTGCTGCGCCATTTTCGATCTTGCTGCGTGATCGCGCGAGAGTTTTTCGAACACAATTATGTTATCGCGGCTTGCCATCTTGCACGGTGAGAGTTTGACAACGCAAGTACGTCATAAAGGCCCGCTATCACGCATTGCTAGAGTAAACAATGCCGAACACGTAGATGCGGCGCGCAGCTGACTTCCGGCGGGAGATTTGAACAGCTCGCGTTCCCGAAATTGCAAAAATTGCTATTCTGCACAAGAAATCCACCGCAGGAAGCATAAACCTTATTTAGGTGTGACTGAAGGGGAACAGGATCAATATGCTGAATTTCTGTTTGTAATAATGGCTGTCTACAGACTAACAATAGCTAGGGCCTGGCTAGATAAAAACCCTCCGAAATTGCAATGCTGGTTGGCAAATATCCTGTATGCATACAATATAGAGGAAAAAATGTATGCTCGAAAAGGGAGGAGTGGAAGACGACTGGGGAAAAGAATATGGGAGCCACTATGTAAATGGAAAGAGTTGCAAAGAAAGGACAACTAGGTATGGGGGTGGAAAGATGTTGTATTTACTGTTAATGTTATCATCAGACTTCCCTGTATTTGCTTTTTTTTCTTTTCCCCTTTCTCTTTTTTTCAAGTTGAATGTAATGTTGGTATGGCAGTACTTAAGGATGAAGCTTAAATATTATAATTTAAAAAGCATTGTAATGGATAAAATGTATTATGTGTAAGGCTTAATGTGCTCTGTTATGGTGAAGAAAAAAAAAAAAATGTAAATATAAAAAAAAAAAAAGGAAGCATAAACCTTATGAAAAAGATGGTTTTGATCAGAATAACTCCTCAGATTGACATTTGGCTGCACTTTTTGGTGCAGGAGTCCATTTTTTGGGGTGGGGTGGGAGGAAGGAAGCACCCCAGAGACTCCAACTTCCTGTTCCTGTCCAGCAGGCTCCTCCCAGTGCTTTGTCCTTGTACTGGTCACTTTTCATTTGGCTGTGGAGCTGGAAGGTTTACTTTTTGTGACTGCTGCTGGCTATTTGTATTTGAGGACTTTTTGGAGTTTGGATCACTTTTGGACTTGAGATTTTACAAGTAAGTTGGTGTTGTTTGTTTGGGGCATTGCAGTTGAGGCAACTACAGTTCTAAAACTTTTTTCACAACTTTAACAAAATATATATTGTGGTGGGTAGTCACAGTATCCAGTAGGCCCAGGATTAGTCATGGGTGCATGATACAACTGTTTCTGTGATTTTTTTTAACTTAATTCTCATTTATGCCAAGGAATTTCAGCTCACTGTTATATGTAGATTTTTTTTTTTTAATTTCGGGGTGCCTGTAAAGCCTCACTAGCCAGTAGGCCCAGGTGTAGTGAGTGGTGCATGGGCCTATTCTTTCTGTGGGGTGTCTTGAATTTAAACATCATTGAGGGCATGGATGGCATGGGATTGTGGTGATTTTTGAGTGTTTTTTCAACTTTTTGGGCTGTATAACTGATGTTACTCTGGTTTCCATTGTTTTTAGGTGCACAAGAGAACCACCAGTGCCAGGAAGAAGTCCTGCAGCGGTATGTGCAGCACAACGTCACGTGACGTCACGTGTGGCCACAGACAAGGACAACTCTGCAACTCGTGTAACTGCGGCCTGCTGTTCTGACATCTCAAGAAGATGGCCCCAAAGAAAGTTGGCCGTAGCGCCTCAGCGAAAAAAGTCATCAGTGCCACTGCCAGTAAGAAGCAGCAGAAGAAGCAAGTGGCACCACCTACCAAGGAGACTGGTGTGCCCACCGACACCTTTTTTGGGAAAAAAACTACGCCTGCAGCCGCAGCGGTATCCGCCGGGGACCAAGCTGGAAGCAGCACCTCCGCTTCATTGGGCTCAGTGCCACCACACCAACTTAGGTCCAAGAACATGAGTGCTGCTGCGGCAGCCACTTTGGTTGTTCAATCACCATCGACCAGTGATCTTGGCTAATCACAAGAAAGTACCATCCAATCAACGCCAGGTGTAACTCAGCTGACGAGTGTTCAACAACCACAGCCACAAACACAGGTGCAACTAGTACAAGCGCAAGTACATGGGCAAGGAGAGGCGCAAGTAGAGCCGCAAGGAGAGGTGCAATTAGAGCCGCAAGGAAAGGCGCAAGTACAGCCGCAAGGAGAGGCGCAAGTAGAGCCACAAGGAGAGGTGCAAGTAGGCCGCAAGGAGAGGCACAAGTAGAGCCGCAAGGAGAGGCGCAAGTAGAGCCGCAAGGAGAGGCGCATGGTCAGGTGCATGGAGAGGTGCGACTAGAGGTTCATGGAGCGGCACAACTGCCTACAACGCTTGTTCCTCCAGAAGTAGGGGCACATCAGGAAATTAATATTCAAGAGGAGGTATCATCCGAGGAAGCCACTTCTCCTGATGATGATTATCCATTGTCTTCCAGATCCCCAGCAAGAAAAAGGTCAAGGAGGGATACTACTACTACTACAAGTTCTTCTTCAAGCTCCCTTCCTTCTGATGACCTTGATCATGATTGGAACCCAGCCATGCAGTCTGAGAGTGAGTCATGCCATGAGACGACAAAGGTAGCTAAGCCTAAAAGGAAGGTTCCCGCAAAGCTTCGACTTATGGGTGATGAAGACGAACAAGAAGTGGTGTCTTCTGCTGCTGATGAACAGTCTGACGATGACCCAGTCATCACAGTCGTCACTCCAGCCCCAGCAGGCATGCAGCAGACAGACATTTTCACCCTATCCCGAATGGCTGCTGAGCGGGATATGGGCGGCGTGGCACTGGTACCACCACCGTTAACTACAACACCAATACGACCTACAGCTTCCATTTTTTTTGGTCAGAAGGGCCGGCATGGACCTCCATCCAGCTCGACCTCAAGTAGTGGTGCTGTAAGTGAACAACAGAAATGAATTCACCCACGCTCATCCTCCACTTCATCTGGCATTGAAAGTCAAAGTAGCACCTCCACCTTCAGCAGACATCACCAGTCCCCAGTTTGGGACTTCTTTACTGTTAGCGCAAAGGCGGAAAACATGGTTGTTTGTTCGATTTGTAAAGCAGTCGGGGTAAGCTTGGTACCAACTATGGTACCGGAGGCCAGAGAGGTCATCTCAAGCAACACCACACTATCATTTGGGAAGCACACATGAGGAAGATTGAGGAAGACAAAAGAAAAACAAATCAAATGTATCCATGGATATTGCATCTGATGATGATGAGAATCTGATCGTGCAGGGGGGAAGTGAAGAAGCGACAGACATTTTTTCTGGTACACCCAGTACCCCTGGCAGCAGCACTGCAGTGGTATCGCCCACACCCTCTACCCCTGCAACATCTATGAGGCACACTAAGAGTGTTGGAGAGACACCAATGCGAAAAACTACATCAATGGGCCTAACTGGTTTGAAGACGTCATCATCATCATCATCATCATCACGTAAAATGATCCAGCCCACCATTCGCGGAATGTTCTGGTCGGAGGAGCCATTTGAACGCAACCACCCAACAGTACGTCTGTATAACGCAAAGCTGGCTAAAATACTAGCGCTGGACCTTCTCCCTTTTTCTTTCGTGGAAGGGGTGGGGTTTCTATAACTAGTGGCAACAGTCTGCCCTAAATGGAAGGTTCCTAGCCGGTCCTATTTTGCCAGAGTTTCGGTTCCAGCACTACATCAAGATGTGCTGGAGGTGATTGGTGCAGCTTTGCAGAAGAGTGCTGTTCACACTATCCACTTGACAACAGACATGTGGACCAGTTGCCAAGCTCTTGATTACATGTGCATCACTGCAAACTGGGTCTCTTTTGCAGGGTCTTTTCTTTTGCAGGGGTTAGAGACAAGTCAAGTGCAGTTGTTGACCTGGACACAGTTTTTCAAGCTACTCGGAAACATGCAACATTAGCCATGTTTGCCATGGAGAAAACTCATACTGCAAAAAACATTTTGGAGGAGTTTAACAGTAAGGTCTCTGAATGGCTGCAACCAAGAAATCGCATAGTTGGTTATGTTTCCACGGATAATGGCAGTAATATAGTTAAGGCCATGCAGGACGGTGAATATTTCAGAGTGCCGTGTTTGGCGCACTGTATAAACCTGGTTGTTCAAGATTTCTTGAAAACTGTAAACCAAGTCAAAAAGTTACTGACCACCTGCCGAAGAATCTGCACACATTTCAGCCATTCTTTTACGGCCCGGAAGAAGCTGAGGAGCATTCAACATGTACGTAAAGTGCCAGTCAAAGGATTCATCCAGGAGGTGGCAACACGTTGGAACTCAACCTTTTACATGCTTGAGCGTCTGGTTGAGCAGTGCATGGTAATCAATGACTACAGCTTTACACTAGGTTCTGCTATGAAAGACATGAGGCTAGAGTTGGAGGAATGGCAGCTAGTTAAAAGCCTGACAGACATGCTTCGTCCTTTTGAGGTCTTCACACGTGAAGTCAGCAGGGAGGACTGTTCTTTGAGCAAAGCTATCCCATTGTTGGTCATGCTAGAGCACCAACTGAAGGCAGTGTCTTCAACGTTCAGAGATGATGTTGGAAAGCAAGCTGCATATCTGTTGGCGGAGAACTTATTAAGCTGCCTAGCTGCCAATGAAAGACTTCAAAGCATACATACAGAACAACATTACATTTGTGCCACTATTCTGGATCCACGGTACAAAAAGGCAGTGGCCAGCAAAGCATGCATTCCTTTTGATGAAGCAGATGTTTCAAAGTACAAACATTGGCTAGCTGTGTCAGCCAGTCGGTTCGAAAAAGATCGGCAGAAAATTCAAGGAGCCGTCAGAAGTCCAACTGAATCAGCAGGCGATCCAGCTTCAAGTTCCACTTCTGAATCTGTGGGCAAAGGGATTAACTTTCCCTCACAGCCGTTAACGACACCAGCAGCAACCGTATCATCATCCTCACCTGCACCAGGCCCACCCATAATATTGTCGGAAGCGGATTGGCTAACTCATCAAGGGTTTGCTCGTTCCAGTGCTGAGAAGGCCACAGATGGTACGCAAAGTGGAGCAACCGTGGAGAACCTTGAGTTGATGGTGCAGGCCTATCTGGATGACCCAACACAGGCCTTTGTTAATACGAACCCATTGCTGTATTGGTACAGGAAAATGGCTCTATGGCCACTGATCACCAACCTGGCTATAAATTATTTGTCTTGCCCACTCGCAAGCGTGTCTTCTGAACATGTTTTCAGTGCTGCTGGTGCCATTGTAACTTCAAAAAGGACCTGCCTCTCGGCCAAAAATGTGGAGAGGTTAACACTGATCAAGATGAATCAGCACTTGATACCACCAGATTACAAAGTACGTGAATGCACGCAGGAAGAAGAGGACACCGACTTAGGTGACGGAAGTTCTTCTCTGTTACCTGACCTACTCCTGTCTCAATTCATGGAGTTTGAGGACGAGCTCTACTTCCCTGACACCGAGCCCTGAAAATGACTTCCTTTTTTTCGTCCTTATTCACTTTTATTCCTGTTTGTCTTTCTTTGTTTTGCAACTTTTACCACAAAAAAACTCTAATCACCTAATCACAACAAGTCCATCAGCAGCACTGTCTTCATCTTATATTCCTTATTGATTTGAAGGTGCAGCAGTCTGCATTCCTGAGGTTCACAAGTTCACAACTCAATCATGCTCCTTTATACTCCTCCTCCAGACTCCCCCTATCCATTTCCCTCAAGGCAGATGGATGGATTACGACGAGTCCCCTCAAGTGGGACTGAAATTACTGACTGACTACATGCTTGCTGATTGCTGACAGAGTTACTTCTGATATTGACAGGAGAGGCTGCCCTGTGGGACCTCACTTTCCGAAGAAGATGCGGATAAAAAGTAGAACAGGTAATGAATAATTGAGAAGATGACATGCAGTGGACAGCAATGGCTGTCTGGCTCTGATGAAACCAATTGCTGTTTGTTTTTTGTGCATTAAATGATGATTCATATGTCTTGTCTTAGTTATAATTTAATCTTTCACACAGTAATTGTAACTCATGTCAACAACTCGTTTATTTTTATCTTGTTTAATTAAAATTGTACTTCAAATTCAGGGGCCACTATATTGCATTTCACAAAATATGCAAAATGTCCTTGGAGCGGACTCACTTGCCAATATACCATGATGATTGATTAAATAATATATCTTTTTTCTTTACAGTCACTCACTGGGATGGATGGATCATCAGCGTCGATTTACGGAAGAACTATGGCCAATTCATGAGTGGCAAACAGGTAAACCAGTCTACAACAACTACTACAGCAGGACTACATGTCTGTCTATTCGTGGTATGTATTGGTCGAGGGCGAGGCAGTGTACTGTTGTTGTTGTCATGCCAGGCAGAGTCCACTCCAGACAGCAGTTCATGTAAAATTGGGGCTATGTGGCTTGCTGCATACAATTAGATATGCTTTGTCTGTCTGACAAAGAGCCTAGGTATGCTACATCAGGTTGCTTCACTCAGTGGTGCCTGCCTTGACCCTCTGCATGGCACTTCCTCAAGCTTGGGCCAAACATCCGTTATGTTTGCAAAATATGCTGTTTTTCGGTATTTCGCAAATCTCGCAAAAGTACATAAAAATAGCAAATTCTTGAGCGGAACGGATTTTTGGCCCATGCTTGTGGCAGGGCCATGCAGACAGTCAAGGCAGGCACCACTGAGTAAAGCATCCTCCTGATGTAGCATACCTAGGCTCTTTGACACAGACAGACAAAGCATATCTACGGTTTAGGGTTCAGTGCGATTTACAAGGGTTTTTGGGTTTAAGTTGGTATGGTTCACGCTGATTCTAGGGCTCGGGCCCGATGCAGGCTCGTTCATAATGATGTTGGCAATGTTTTAGGGGGGTTTGGTGTTCTTTGATCCAGAATTGGCAGAATTTTGGCCTTTTTGGCCTTTTTGGGTGTTTTGCGGGCGCGTTTGTGTTTGGGTGAAAACTCTGTGAACACTAGTCGTAGACCTTCTTCTTCTTCTTTTTCAAAGAGCGCAGTGGTTCGAATTTGTTCTGTCTTGCTGAGATTCTTGTGAATCGCTGGAACAAGTGACTGTCCAGGTGAGTTTCAAGAGGATCGAAGTAGTGGAAGTGCTGAAAACAGCAATGTTTTGTGAACAGCGCAATTTGCCATGTTTTGAATATACTAGTATTGCATGTTTTTGGGGGGCTGTTTGGGGGTGTTCTAGATTTGTGGGGGAGGGTGTGGGGGTCTGGGAGCACTGTTGGGATAGCATAATTTTTATTGGAAGTGATTTGAAGAAAATCTATGGTGGGAAAGAGGAGTTAGGGCCTAGCTGCAGAGCGCGTTAGGACCGATGTTGACTGGTTTGCTGAAAATTTTCTGGAGAAAATCGGAGGTGAAAAAGTTTTTCCATTTTCAGGCATTTTGCTCACTTTAGCGTTTTCGGGGGGCTGTTTGGGGGGTTCCTGGTGTTTGTGGGTGGGTTTTGGGGTCTTGGAGCAACGCTGGGTATGGATACTTTTGATTGCAAGAGGTTAAAGAAAATCCATGGTGGCAAAGGGGAGTTAGGGCCTAGCTGCAGAGCGCGCACTGAGTGATCTGGGAACTATGCAGAAATTTGTCAAAGTCCCGATTTTTCCATTTTTACTTTTTGGCTATTTGGGGGGGTTAAACTTGTTTTTGCCTGGGTTGACGGGTCTGGGGGCATTGCTAGGAAGGTCTAATACCGGATAAAAGTGTTTTGGATAAAATCCATGTTGAAAACGTTTTTAACTTTTCAGAGTTTTCGCTCACTTTCGTGTTTTGGGGGGCCTGCTTGGGGGGTTCCTGGTGTTTTGGGGGGGTTTTTAGGGTCTTGGAGCAACGCTGGGTATGGATACTTTTGATTGAAAGAGGTTTGAAGAAAATCCATGGTGGCAAACGGTAGTTAGGGCCTAGCTGCAGAGCGCGTTTGGACCGATGTTGACTGGTTGGCTGAAAATTTTCTAAGTATGAGTTTTTGCATTTTTGCTTTTTGCCTGTTTAGGGGTGTTCTGCTTTTTTGGGGGTGGCTGCAGGGGTCTGGGGGCATAGCTCGGAAGTTCTAATATCGGAATCAAGTGTTTTGGACCAAATCCATGGTGAAAAAGTTTTTGCGCTTTTGCTCACTTGCCTGTCTTTGGGGTGCTGTTTGGGGGGCTTCTAGGTTTTTGTGGGTGGGTTTTGGGATCTGGGAGCACTGCTGGCACAGTGTAATGTTGATTGCATTTGTTTTTCAGGATATCCATGGTGAAAAAGGGCAGTTAGGGCCTAGCTGCACAGCGCATTTGGACTGAATTCCAGGTAGGCCCGAAATTTGCTGTCTCACTTTCTGCGGTTTTGCTTTTTGGCTGTTTGGGGGTGTTAAACTTGTTTCTGCCTGGGTTGACGGGTCTGGAGGCATTGCTAGGAAGGTCTAATACCGGACAAAAGTGGTTCGGAGAAAATCGGAGGTGAAAAAGTTTTTCCATTTTCAGGCATTTCGCTCACTTTAGCATTTTTGGGGGGCTGTTTGGGGGGGTTCCTGGTGTTTGTGGGTGGGTTTTGGGGTCTTGGAGCAACGCTGGGTATGGATACCTTTGATTGCAAGAGGTTTAAAGAAAATCCATGGTGGCAAAGGGGAGTTAGGGCCTAGCTGCAGAGCGCGCACGGAGTGATCTGGGAACTATCCGGAAATTTGTCAAAGTCCCGATTTTTCCATTTTTGCTTTTTGGCTGTTTGGGGGGGTTAAACTTGTTTTCACCTGGGTTGACGGGTCTGGGGGCATTGCTAGAAAGGTCTAATACCGGATAAAAGTGTTTTGGATAAAATCCATGGTGAAAACGTTTTTAACTTTTCAGAGTTTTCGCTCACTTTAGTGTTTTTGGGGGGCTGTTTGGGGGGTTCCTGGTGTTTGTGGGGGGGTTTGGGGTCTTGGAGCAACACTGGGTATGGATACTTTTGATTGCAAGAGGTTTGAAGAAAATCCATGGTGGCAAAGGGGAGTTAGGGCCTAGCTGCAGAGCGCGCACAGAGTGATCTGGGAACTATGCAGAAATTTGCCAAAGTGCCCATTTTTCCATTTTTGCTTTTTGGCTGTTTGGGGGGGGGGGGTTAAACTTGTTTTCGCCTGGGTTGGTGGGTCTGGGGCCATTGCTAGGAAGGTCTAATACCGGATAAAAGTATTTTGGATAAAATCCATGGTGAAAACGTTTTTAACTTTTCAGAGTTTTCGCTCACTTTAGTGTTTTCGGGGGGCTGTTTGGGGGGTTCCTGGTGTTTGTGGGGGGGTTTTGGGGTCTTGGAGCAACACTGGGTATGGATACTTTTGATTGCAAGAGGTTTGAAGAAAATCCATGGTGGCAAAGGGGAGTTAGGGCCTAGCTGCAGAGCGCGCACAGAGTGATCTGGGAACTATGTAGAAATGTGTCAAAGTCCCCATTTTTCCATTTTTGCTTTTTGGCTGCTTGGGGGGGGGGGTTAAACTTGTTTTCGTCTGGGTTGACGGGTCTGGGGGCATTGCTAGGAAGGTCTAATACTGGATAAAAGTGGTTTGGAGAAAATCCATGGTGAAAAAGTTTTTCCATTTTCAGGCATTTCGCTCACTTTAGCATTTTCGGGGGGCTGTTTGGGGGGGTTCCTGGTGTTTGTGGGGGGGGGTTTGGGGTCTTGGAGCAACACTGGGTATGGATACTTTTGATTGCAAATGGTTTGGAGAAAATCCATGGTGGCGAAGGGGAGTTAGGGCCTAGTTGAAGAAAGCGTTTGACACTATTTTTAACTTAGGGCTCATTAGGGTTAGCAGTATTGCATGTGTTTGGGGTTGTTCGAGATTTTGGCAACTGGGTTCTGGGGTCTACTCTTGGAGCACTTGTCGAGAAATGTCTACTTTTGATTGCAAGTGGTTTGAAGAAAATCCATGGTGGAAAGGGGGGATTTGGGCCTAATTTGCTTTCAAAGTACATTTTGCACCATTTTCCACTAGGCCTCAGACAGGTAGCAGCATTGCACGTTTTCTGGGGTCTGATTGGGGGTATTCTACATTTTAGCATCTGTGTTTAAGGGTCTGGGAGCACTGCTGGGAAGGTCTAATTTTTTTCTAAAATCGTAGTTTACACTACACCTAGCTTGAGGGGAAAAATCCGCAAATTTCGCCCATACTTATTTATCCTTCAAAATGAGACTCAGAGTACGCCCTTTCGAAACTATTGTACTGTCGATTCTGAAACTGAAAGTGTGACTTTTTGCACTACACAGCGTACGTACCTTATATTTTTTTCTCAGTGGTGTTTTAATATCACTTCCTGTTTTTCCATCAACATTTACAGGGCGGCTTTCATCCTGTGCAATGGAAAAAAGGATGAAGTCAGGCTTCACATTAGCGACCCGCAATTCAGCATTCGCCAGGCAGGCAGTGGACAGGGTGCCTTCTGGTCACCAACATTGATCGGCAGAGCATCAGATGGAACAGAGGAGTACCGCAAATAAGAGGAATGGCTTGATGCATGCAACTTCCCAAATTCAACAGGACAAGTACAACAACATACAGTAACAGTATCCATTCATTTCTACTTATCTTGTAAGTAATGTTATTGCTGTGAACTTCTATGAGTGTGACTCTGCATTTTTTTGCTCTCTGCTTCTAAATTCATCCCTCCAGCCATTGTATAGTTTTACCTTGCTATTTTTCAAACTAATTTAATGAACACAGTGTTTCTCTGATTGCTGAGATAGGCAAGTGAAAATGAATAATTACTGCAGCCCTGTACTGTCGCATTCTTTCATTCATTAGAAAGTACTACTTAGTTTAAGTAACCTAACCATCCATTTAGCAATCAACTACAACATGCCTGCAGAAGTGCATGCACTTCCTTTATGTCCCTTAAAATATTTATGGATATCTTCGTATCCAAAGATTTGTTTATCTTCATTTGTTGTTTGTCCATGCTGTGTTTTTTTTTCCTCTCTCAACAAAACTTTCCCCAAAAAACCCATTCCCATCCAATTTCCAAACCCTAACCCTCTTCCCCCGGGCTGTGTGGTTTTCATTGATGTGTGAGTAAATGACAGCAATAATTCCACACACTTTCTGGGGAGGATAAGGTCATAGCAACTGATAATGAATTACATGTCAAGGCTGGTGAAGGAATCGAAGGATATATTCTTACTCAGCTTCACACAGACCCATGACTATTGGCAAATCAAAGCAGATTTTCATGGGCCCCATCAACTGGATTGATCATGAAGAACATCCTCTTCCTACACGTGGCAAATGATTACGCTGCTGTGTCCTTCACCTTCAGTACTATTTCTTGTAGTAGTAGCCAATGTCAAATTCCACGCAAGTAGTAGTTATACTTTCAATACTTTAGCATTTGTAAGGCTACATTTTGGCACTGTTCTAGTGTACTGTCACGTGCTATAGTATCTATCGTACCGTTCTAATGCTCCGCTCAGGCCAATCAAGGTTTCAATTTCTTTTTTTCATATGCTGCAACTGCCACTGTGTACCACCACTAGTACCACTGCAATGATGCCATTTCAACCGCCCAGGATTGCCAACCTTAATCGCCATTTGCCATGCAGCCAGCCCTGTGCCTAGCCCAAACACGAATCACAGGTAAGATAAGCGTTTGGGTGGAGGAAGAATAATGGAGTAGTATGAGAGACGAGAGACTGGCGGTAGTACTAGTAAAGTCCTAGGACAATTGAATTCACTAACTCTGTGAGAGGCACTTTCTTTAGTAAACATTTGGGCAATTACTTACACAATTTGAATCAAGAAGCCACTTAAGTTTCAGGAAAACAAACTTACAGTTACCCCCCCCTCCAGCCTCAACTGCAGTAAAAACACGTATGCTATGTTTAAGTTGAAAGTAATAATTATTTATATCCCTAACAAAAATAAACTATACCGCAAGACCCGACCCACCCCCCCACCTAACCCCAAAGAATGTCCGTGAAATAAAAAGTCCCCAAAGTCCCAAAAACCCAACTCCCAATTCCCACCCACCCCCCAAAAGTCTTTAAAAAAGGGGCAAGGGACAGTCTCTCCTTCTCTAATGCCGGCGGCGGCGTGCTTTTTGGGCCAGGTGTGAAGGACTGGGTTCTTTGGACCCAGCGGTGCCAGGGCACAACACCTGAAACCTTCGTGGGTAACCTGCTCCGGCGTACAAGTCACAGAGACACGGGACACTTCCTTCGGCGTCAAAGAGTCAAGGTTTATTTACTGCAGGGAACACAGAAGTCACAGGAAGTACATCGAGTGTAGTTCGGGGAGACTGCTTCAAATTGTATTTGTGGATCGCTCCTTTTATACAGTTTTTACCCATAGGATAACATGATACACAATAGTTTACAACCTGGTTCCCACAAGTCGCTCTCAGAGGGGTCGCTTAGATCACTTTGAAACACACAAGATCCGGAACATAAGTGCGGAAACATTTGGCGGTTCCCAACTGTAAAAACCCATCTTCCCACCATTAGCAAATTCCAATCAGCAGTAAAGTAGATCGAAATAGGAACGAAGACAGGTGCAGAGGAAGACGGAGACAGTAGGGAGATCGGAAAGGGTGTAAAAGGGGAGTGTCGAGAAGCACGAGATACAGGCATCAAAGGGACGTGCCTAATGAGATGCACGACTGAGACAATAAGCCCGTGCGGCAAGATGAGCCTCGAGCGGCGCCATCTGCCTTACAGTAGCATCCCCCTCGTCATAAAGACACTTACAAAGAACATGCGTCTTCCGCCATATCTTGGGAGTCCCAGGGTCGCGAAGCGGACAGCGTCCGTTCGCTGGCTACTTGAGGGCAAGAGACAAAATGGATGCCGTATCTAAGATGGAACCCGTGGGTACAGATGACAAACCCACATAACAAACGAACGGTTTAAGTTAGCACAGCGAAACTGCGCACACTTACAAAACTCGTCATTTGCGGTTCATAGATACTAGACTCGACCATATTCGTGCGAGTTAAAAACACCACTTACAATTGTCACGGAACCTCAGACGCTCCTTTTGCCCTCATGTAGGCAAGCACTAGTCGGAATCATATTTGATATTCATCAGACCATCAAGATGTCGTTGTAGCATAACTCTGTCCAACCGAGTCCCCTTGGTAACAGATGGTTGTCTCATACACGTTGTAGCACAGAGGCCACATAAGGCAGGACCACACTGCACACAAAGGCAACACGTGAACAGGAACACTACCACAACCCCGATGATCGTCAGAATCTTCCAACCCCAAGTCGACACCAGGCCCCAAAACCAACCAAGTAGCGTCCAATCCCCTACATCCACGTGTATGGATTCGGAGATCTTGTGCAACTTCGAGATGGCTTGATAGACAGTAGGAGCATTATCTGGAATGAAAATGCAACAGCTCGAATGGATCACTTTACATACCCCACCGCGATCTGCTAAGACAACATCTAAAACCATACGGTTTTGTAATGTCATAAGTCTCTCCGCCTGAAGTTCTGTGGTGATATTACCAAGGGCACTGGCAGTAATGTTAGCTGTCGATTCTACCACTCGAGTCAAATGTCTCAGGTTCCTACTATTAACCATAGGTCCCCAAAACGGGAGGAAACCCTTGAAAAAGTCTCCTGCCTCTTGACCGGCAGTATCCTCTTCGCTAATTACGCCTCGTACAACTCTAGTCTTATGATAATCGGCATCTACAGATTTGCAACAAAACATGAGCCCATGAAGTCTGCGGGCAACCATGTATATGCACGATCATGACAGATAAAGTATGTACCCTTGGCAGCCAGAAACACAGGGGACGGGGACATTGGCAAAACGTAACTTTCAGTGCAAGCACTTACTCCAAGTGAGGCTTGCGAACCACGACCCACAAGACAAAGATTACCAGTGTGGGGTACGACCCATATTGGAGGCGAGCTTTTAAGCTGCTTTTCATTAGTGAACGTACTATATTCCCCTCTATTCGGTGCCCTATAGGCTTGTACCTCTGCCTTAGGGATGAGAAAAGCATCATAGATCTCATCTTCTAAATCCTGTATTGCCATCGATACCACCCACTGATACGAGGTAGGACCCGGTTTGGGGGAACGTTCTGGAGAGGGGTGGAAACCTAGTGCGCTTCGAAGCATTGTTTGGAATGCTCGAGCTGACCCTTGGGAACTATACGGTAACACCAGATATGGAATTCCCTTACCCGTAGTATGTGGCATCAACCCACACACCCAACAATTAGTAGTGTTAACCACTAACTGATGCTGATGGAGGAGCTGGATAAAGGAATTGTTGCGGAATTCTACACGTCTAGCCTGTTCGTGTTCTGGTAACATATGAAAGGAATGAGGAGAAGCAGTAGAAGTAATGTTAGGGTAAGGAGTAGGAGTAGGGGTAGGAAGTAAGAAGTAAGACATAGTGTAATACACCCCACCCGCCAAAAATGCAGAAGCAGTTAAAAACAAAACAAACAACTGGGATACAAAACATTTCGTACGACTAAGTTTCTGCAGCTTGACTCTATATGCCTGAGCTCCTTCCAAATCATTCAGCTTCGAAAATGCCATTTCCCTACGACCGTCCGCAACGTTTCTTGACGCACTTCGTTCTGTGCAGCAATAGTCAATCCCCAGGAGTTCCTAGGAACCGACGGTCTTTAACCTAGTGTCAAGACCTACTGTCCAGAAGGAAGTACGCGCGCGGCCCTACGGCCCTCAATACACAATATGTATATATTAGCACAATATTTCTCAGCTGTGGAAGAAAAAGATACAAGGAAGAAGCTTGATATATATATATATACAAAACAATTTTCAATGATACGAATGTTCAAAGTTGATCATGGGAAACGAAGATATTGCAGTTATCAATTTCAGCAAAGCAAGCAAATTTTTATTTGTCCTTAGTGTGAGATCGCAAAGAATATCGATGTTTCCCGGGACGTGTCTGCACGTCGAACAAAGGATCTGTCGAAGAGACAGCGTCCTGCTGATCAGTTCGTTGGTCTGGTCTTGAGTCTCTTGCTGACAAATGTTCAACAGTGGCTTTCTGCTGCGCTGAGGGTTCTCCAACCAGCTGTGCGTCGCTAAAAGGTACAAACGCCGGCAATGTTTCTGTTTCTGTTGACGCAATGCCTTTCCTTACCCACGGGTCTGCCGACAAAGGAATAGGGACTCGCTTACAATGGGTAGCATGTACCCAATTTTTCCGCCCCTCAAGACGAACGGCAGTCCTCGTGGCCAGGAGCACCTGGTAAGGTCCGGTGAAGCGAGGGTCCAGATTGTTTTTTCGTGAAAAATTTCGGGTAACCACCCAATCTCCGGGCTGGAGCTGGTGGCCTGGACCCTCCGTCTGCGTCGGCAAGGCGTCGTAAACCTGTTGATGAATTAACCTCAGTTTAGCAGTCAAGTCATGTAAGTAATCAATCAACATCGGAAACTCAAGATCAGAGAATATTCCTGGCCTAGGAACCCCCCACACATTCGCAGGACGGCCGAACACTATTTCATAGGGACTGAGCCCTATTCGGGAGTGTACAGTCGCCCTAGTTGACAGTAATGCTAGAGGCAAAGCATCAGGCCACGAAAGTCCAGTCGTAGCTTGAATCTTCGCTAATTTTAGTTTAAGGGTGCCATTGTACCCTTCAACCAATCCAGCTGACTGGGGATGATTGGCGCTATGGAATTTCTGATTTATTCCAAGGCCCTTACACACACTCTTCATCACACTTCCAACAAACTCACTTCCGTTATCTGACCACACGACTCTAGGCATTCCATACCGAGGAAAGTATTCCTTCAGTAGGATTTTCGCAGTAGACAAAGCAGTATTGTCTTTGAGGGGATAGGCCTCGATCCATCGGGAGAATGCGCAAACCACAACCAAAACGTATTTCAGGTTATTGCATCGCTCCATATGGATGAAGTCCAATTGGATCACCTCAAAGGGATACAAAGGAGGAGCAAAACTGCCAGGGGGAGTTGGGGTTCCTTTGCCAGGATTGTACATTATACACACCATACAATTCTTCACCAAACGTTCAGCACACTTAGTAATTCCATCATTCTTCCACACATCAGCCAACAACTTGCAAATACCTTTCGCGCTAATATGTGCTAACCCATGTGCCATTTGCACAACGGCCAGTACATACGCATCAGGCAACATCCATCTTTTCTGATCTGACAAATCAATCCAGCAACCATTCACATCCAACCTTCCCGTACTTTCTTTCCACTTCATCTTTTCAGTGTCGGTGGCCTCATTCTGAATTGCTTTCACACTCTCTATAGTATTCTCACACATACTTGATTCTGTAGGCCACCTAACCGAATTCGTCACATACATTCGAGTGCTAAGGTTCCGGGCAGTCTCCTTAGCAATCTCATCTGCAAACGCATTACCACGACCAACATCATCCGTCACTTTACGATGCGCACTACATTTAACAATTGCAACTTGAGCAGGCAAAGTCAATGCATCCAAAAGATCGTTCACAAGCTGGCCATGCTGTATTTTCGTGCCATGTGACGTCAAGAAACCACGTTCTCGCCATAATCGTCCGAAACTATGCGCTACACCGAAAGCATACTGACTATCGGTGTACACATTCACACGTTTACCTTTTGCTAATACACATGCTCTAGTAAGAGCGATCAGCTCTGCAGCTTGGGCAGAATTCTGACTCAATCTCGCAGTCTCAACAACAGTATTCAATGTCACCACAGCATAAGCAGTAGTCACATCACCATTCGGCAATTTAAAACATGACCCATCCACATACAGGATGCCATCCGGGTCTTCCAATGGGGTGTTTTTAAGGTCCACACGACCTTTTGTTTCCTCCTCTGTCCGCAAGTAACAGTCATGTTCTGTTACTGCATCTGACTCTGCACTAATTGGTAACAAAGTTGCCGGATTTAGGACATTACAACGTTTTATCTGAATGTGGCTTGCCAAGAGCGTCAATTCGTACCCAGATAACCTCGCACTCGTCAAGTGCTGAGTTTTCGTACGGTTCAAAAGAGTATCGACTGCATGCGGAACCATCACCGTAAGCATATTATCCATGACCAATCCTGCTGATTGTCGGATGGAGACCGCAGCTGCCGCAGTTGCTCTCAAACAACTCGGCAATGCTCTAGCTACTGGGTCTAAGGTCGAGGAAAAATATGCACATGGACGTTGCTTACCACCAAAAGGTTGCGTTAAGACGCTTAAAGCACAACCTTCCCTCTCGTGAACATATAACGTGAACGGTTTACTGTAATCAGGGGTACCTAACACAGGAGCCGAACACAATGAATCACGTAATTCAGAAAAACTTTTCTGACATTCTTCCGTCCATGGTAAAGGAGTCGAAACATCCTTGCACGTAAGAGCCACCAATGGTTTCGCTAGCAATGAAAAATTAGGAATCCACTGCCTGCAGTACGATGTGATACCTAGAAAGGCACGCACATCTCTTTGGGTTTGTGGCACAGCCATGCGCGCAATCGCTGCAATTCTCTCTGGGGTCAATCTCCTTCCCTCCTTTGACAATAAGTGACCTAGGTAGGTTACTTCTTGACAACAATATTGGAGTTTAGAAGGTGACACCTTGTGATTTAACTCACAGAGATGTTGCAGCAACGACACTGTAGCAATTTTGCAAATGTCCTGAGTATCAGCAGCCACCAATAAGTCGTCGACGTATTGGATTAAAGCCGCACCAACCGGCAACCTAAACGCATCTAGTTGACCCTTCAAAGCTTGACTGTAAATCGATGGACTTTCACAGTAGCCCTGAGGAGCGCGTTTGAACCGGAAGCTACGTCCACCAAGAGAGAAACCGAAAAGGTCCCTGCTCTCTTCGGCAATCGGGATGCTGAAAAACGCATTTTTCAAATCAATCACCGAAAACCATGAAGCTGTAGCTGGAATCAGAGTCAGTAGCGCCGTAATGTCAGGCACAACAGGGAATTGAGGAACCACAATTTTATTCACCTCCCGTAAATCGATAACAAAACGATAAACAGGCGGTTTGGTAGGATCAGTACGTTTAAGAATGGGCAGTACAGGACTATTGCACACGTTTCCCCGAGTTTCTTCAATGACATCTTTCTCGATCAAATCATAGATGATCGCTAACAAAGCTCGTTCACCATCAAGGGAGATACGATATTGGGGAATACGTGGCAATCGCACATTCGATTTCAACTGAACAACATAAGGGGAGATATCAAGTAGGCCCACGTCATTTGGACCCGTCGCCCACAAAGATGCAGGAAGAGAACTCAATTCCGGTGGAAGCTTATCGAGGGACAAGTACATGGGAGAGACTACCCTCTCTCCTAACGTAAGCTTTACACCCGCAGGAGAACAATACAAAGTCGCATACAAGCGTTTAAGCAAATCCAGACCCAAAAGATTTTCGCCACAACCAGTAGACAAAATCAATGGAGCTTCGAGCTCACGTGGCCCAATTTTAAGGGGCAAAGGGCGCGAAACTGGATTGCTAACGGGGGCGCCAGAGAATCCAACGGAAACATTTGTTAAGCCAGACAAAGGTGCGCCAGGGAGTTTCGAATGCATGATAGAACTTTTCGCTGCACCAGTGTCCAACAGAAAAGGCTCAACGACGCCCGATGTAGCAACTGCGACGTAAGGCCCTCTCTGATCAACCGGAACTGATACCACTCCCTCTCCTTGTCTTTGGCTGTCCTAGTAATTACTATCGTCAGGTCCCTGATCGACGTAATAATCGTCTACATTGTACTGCGCAGATCGTCCTTGCGATGATCCACGTTGATCGAAACAGTTATTAGAATTTGATGAATGGTCAGAGCGATCATTCTGAGCACCACGACCTCTACCACGTGATGCGTGCTGTGCACCACCACGACCTCCTCTAGACGAATTACCACCACTACGGTCATTTAAAACAGGACAATTGAATTTAATGTGTCCCTCCTGTCTACAATAAGCACATTGATTGTACCCTAATGAAGATCTCTGAAAAGATGAATCATTACGCGGCTGCGATCGATTCGATTGCGACTGCGATCTATTCTGCTGAGGCGCATTCTGATTAGAACGCGGCGGATATGCTTGTTGTAACAACACTTTAGTTTTCAGCTCTTTCGTCTTTTTATCGGCACGGTCATTTTCCTCTTTTTCTCTATTTTCGTAATATTGTGCCGTAGCCAATATCTGAGCTGAGGTAGAAACGGCCCATGAACTTTCTGAATTTTTCAATTTATGGCTCAAGTCGGGCAATAAGTTCGATACGAATTTATCCACAAACAACCTCTGTCCACCCTCAGTACCCATATCCTGCCCACTATGATCGACGAATGTTTCCTCGAACCTCGTAAAGAAGTCTGAAACACTCTCATCTTTCTTCTGCTTACAGGCTGACAACTTGTCCCAATTTACCCTCATAGCTGGCATAAGCGTTTTCATTAATGTAATGATTCGCTGGGGAAGAAGTTCAATCAACTGATCGGGTTTAGTAGCAGCCACTTGTCCAGCGTCTGCCGCTGTAATGGCAGCCCAATCACCACCTAATTCATTCGCGTGATCTTGGTGACGAATCTTGGCCCATACCGGTTGCGGTACGACATTGCCAAACAACATGTCGATATCGGCCAGATTCATTATCGTAGCGTCTACGAGCTGCGATAATTCTTTGTAATACCCCGCAGGATTTTTGCGAGGATCAGGCAAAGTTTGTTTCACCTGAAGCACTTCCGATCGTTTCCAAGGGAGGTGTATCCACACTCTCTGGAAATGTGCTGGTATTGGAGCATTAGCATTAGTATTATCAGCGGGTACCCAAACTGGCGGAACTTCACGCATAGGATATTGGCCAGACCCATCTCGTTGTTCAATGTCCTCAACGAACAATGCATGAGGAATAGGAGCGGGACGAAGAGATAGCAACCGCTCAATAGCACGTCGGACATTAGTGTCGACTATCAGTCCAGTTGCGAACTGAAGCCGGAGTTCAGACAGGGCGGTCAGCACCTCGTCAGGCGCATTGGCCGCTATCTGATCATGTAAGAACTTGCACATTTCATCAAACACATATCTCTGAGTAGGTATGTTGAATTGATCAAACGTTTCGAGGACAACACGAGGTGGATTTCTAACAGGGTTTATCATCCAACCCATCGCCATATTGTATAGCGCAACACGTTCTCTATTACCAGGAAGCTGGCTACGTCTCTGTGGACCATCAGAACCTGCAGACCCAAAAACAGGTCCGAGCGACTGAAAGAAGTTTGTCGCAAGGGGAGAATCACGATTACGAGTAGAGGGAGAAGAGTAAGACACAGGACTAACAAGAGAAGGAGTAGAGACGTTAGCAGCAACAGGGGTTAACAACACAGGAGCAGTAGCGTGAGCAGTAGCGGGAACAGGAGTATGTGGAAGCGGAGGAGCAGTAGGAATAGAAATAGGCAAAGGAGCAGGAACAGTCGGAAGAGCAGGTGCAGGTTGAGGAACTGGTGGAGGAATAACAGGTGGAAGAACAGGTACGGCAGGGACCACAGGAGCTGCGGTACCCTGTACGTACGGAGGTGGCGACTTCATAAGATAGGACATTAAAGAATCCTCAACTGCCTCTTCCTTCTTATCCGACTCCGTAGGCAAAACAGGATAGCATTTGTCTATGGACATACGCTGTAATCTCTCAAACACTTCCTTATCCTTATCCTCCTTATCACGCTGAAACTGCTCAGCTTTCTTCACTATAGTAGCAACAGTATCTCGCTGACTACGTTTATTTTGTCTGATCTCTTTCTGTCGGGCTTCTTTGCGCCAGAACCGAAAGGCATCAAACATGGCCGGCCTTGATTTACGTTCGAACAACTTTATTTCCAAATTATCTAAGATCGACGCTTCGAAGCTACCGTGAGGTGGCCAACGAAGATCGCCGTCTTTCTTTGTATATTTGATCCAATAATCGTTAAAAGCAATCGGGCCTAGCCCATGTTTGCTATATAAGTCATATGTAGGAGTTCCAACCGGAGGTATCGGACACGAGTCCTCCAGCAGGGAATCCGCACCACAAGGTCTAAAGCAACTGAACAAAGTACTGCGACCAGGCATCTTGCACACTAGCCGAGTTTCACAAACTTCAAGGGTTACGGGATTTCGGGATTTACCAAGTCCCAGCAAAGAACTAAACCCTCGGTCTTTGGCGGCTGCAGTCGTCAAACAAATACAACAACAACAAAGTACGCTAGCAAAGTGTCACCGACAAAAACACTCACACAGCGTGTACAACAAAGACACCCGCTAAAGTGTCTACAACAAAAACACTCGCTAAAGTGTTTACAACAAAGACACTCGCTAAAGTGCCTACAACCAAGAACTCTGGGAGCGACCCACAAATACTTAACTCAAAGATCAATGGCGTCCTCAGGAAGGCCCGTCAATCGTCTCGCTATACCAAGGTCTACGCCAGGCGCCAAAACAGGTCTACAGTCAGGGCAGCAGTCCGTCGCAGCCGTTAGGAGGCGGGAATCTTCGCGGGAAAAGTCTTCGGGCCACTTATTTCGACAACAGGATCGATGAAGCGGGGTGCACCTTCCCTCGGAGATTTCACACGAAGTTCCTCACGATCGTCGGGCTTGGACCGGTACCACTGATGCAGCCCCACGTTGGGCGCCAACTGAAGGACTGGGTTCTTTGGACCCAGCGGTGCCAGGGCACAACACCTGAAACCTTCGTGGGTAACCTGCTCCGGCGTACAAGTCACAGAGACACGGGACACTTCCTTCGGCGTCAAAGAGTCAAGGTTTATTTACTGCAGGGAACACAGAAGTCACAGGAAGTACATCGAGTGTAGTTCGGGGAGACTGCTTCAAATTGTATTTGTGGATCGCTCCTTTTATACAGTTTTTACCCATAGGATAACATGATACACAATAGTTTACAACCTGGTTCCCACAAGTCGCTCTCAGAGGGGTCGCTTAGATCACTTTGAAACACACAAGATCCGGAACATAAGTGCGGAAACATTTGGCGGTTCCCAACTGTAAAAACCCATCTTCCCACCATTAGCAAATTCCAATCAGCAGTAAAGTAGATCGAAATAGGAACGAAGACAGGTGCAGAGGAAGACGGAGACAGTAGGGAGATCGGAAAGGGTGTAAAAGGGGAGTGTCGAGAAGCACGAGATACAGGCATCAAAGGGACGTGCCTAATGAGATGCACGACTGAGACAATAAGCCCGTGCGGCAAGATGAGCCTCGAGCGGCGCCATCTGCCTTACAGTAGCATCCCCCTCGTCATAAAGACACTTACAAAGAACATGCGTCTTCCGCCATATCTTGGGAGTCCCAGGGTCGCGAAGCGGACAGCGTCCGTTCGCTGGCTACTTGAGGGCAAGAGACAAAATGGATGCCGTATCTAAGATGGAACCCGTGGGTACAGATGACAAACCCACATAACAAACGAACGGTTTAAGTTAGCACAGCGAAACTGCGCACACTTACAAAACTCGTCATTTGCGGTTCATAGATACTAGACTCGACCATATTCGTGCGAGTTAAAAACACCACTTACAATTGTCACGGAACCTCAGGTGGTCATGTTCCTTGCGGAGGTTCTTGAGCGGGATTCTCAGTTTCTTCTGCTCCTGCTCAAGGTAGGACACCCTGAGGGTTAGGCGGTGCACTCATGTCTTGCACCTGCTGTGGGGGGCAGCTGATTTTTTTGTTGCTTGGCGGTGGCGGGTGGCTGCGGTACCACGGCTCCGTACCGCTGGAGGCCTGCGCTGACTGGCTGACCCAGGGAGCACGGAGGAGGATGCAGCTGTCCCTGTGGATGTTGTGGTCAACTGCATGCCCTTCTCCTCCTGGGCCACCAGTCACCGATATTCGGTGACAGTCGTCTCCAGTTTCCGTTGCTGGGCCTGGCTAGCCAGCTCCTTCCGTGACAGTTTGGAAGGAGCATCTATATGAAGAAAGAAAAACATAGTCTGTAACCAATGCTCTTTAAGATTAACACAAAATAATTCAGCAGAAAGTTGTGTCACAGTAGAACTAGCAACTTGCAAGCACAGTACATAACATTTGTGGCCTGTATCTATCTAACCTCCCACTTCTTCAGCCTTGCTCTAACATTAGTGGGAGTTTCAGGAATCAATTCTATGAGCACTATGGACTCACTACATTAGAGCCGACTATGACAGTACACCAGTCTTATTCTTCTTCTTCTCTCTTGTTTAGCGAAATTGGTACGTAAACTTCTGGAAACCGGCATAATGCCAGCGCAGTCAACTTGCACCCGAGAAAAACAGACGCACGCCATGATGACACAGGCTTGCGTTACTGTACCAGTCCAGTACATGCAGGTGGTGAAGCTCTTACTTTTCTATTACGGGTGGCACTGAGAATACTCCTGTTACAAGGGCTACTGCTTAATTAATTTAACTTTCACCCTACAGTGCCAATGACTACTAGAAAAGGAAAATGAAGAAAATAAATAATATGATTATCTATCCCTTCACAGGATATGTATTTGATTACATATGGGATGACTTTAGGTGCTTTGTGTTTTATTGAGTGAACACTGATAGGCCACACATGAATGACAGAGTTGTACTAAAATTATTAACAGAGGTAGTGAGTGGCCCCCGTAATCGCCGGATATGTGCTGTGCTTGCAATACAAAGTACTGCTACAATTCATGGTAGTATTCGGAAAAATTACAACTTCTTTTCCTTGCCTTTCCTACACTGGAACGGACGTGCGGGTGCGGTGTTACATGCTCTTCAATGTAACACTTAGTTCATCCAGTGACCGTCTACTCTCTCTACATACACATATGCTATCTATGAGTCAGATAGTACCATGATCCAGGCATCCATCCATTCAAAGTAAATGTCAATCATTCTTCTTAATGTCTCAAGTGGACAAGCCTTACTTTCTCTCACGGGAAAACAACATTTTCATTTTATTTTGGAAACCGCATGCCATGCATCCGTGCTTGACTTCCATTTGAATTTCAACCAAAGGATATATTGCGCACACATGCAGTTTCTGTTTCACCCACCCAGGCAGTCCTCTTTCCTTTCTCCTTCCACCCATCCTTGCTTCATCCTTCAACCGGCCATGCATCATATTCCCAGCCACCTCGGGCAGCATTCAAAAACACGTATCATTCTTTGCCAGTCATCATTACTTTTAACTTGCTCGTCCTTCCACAATTACTTACACCCTTCTTTCCCTTTTCATTCATCCCATCCATTCAGTTCATCTCTGATCTGACTTGGATTCTCAAAAAAACTTTCACAGCTGAGTTGAAGTCAATTTAGAGGAGTCTACTACCTGGTTGATAAAAACTTAGTTCTAAATTTGTAAGTCTTCTTAACAGTATAGTATACTTGTACTGTACAACATATACACCCGTGCAGAGAGCACACTCTGCAGTCTGCTATCTCAATAAGTAAGGAATATAATAGCTTACCACTGTCCGCCACTACCGTGGCATCCCCTACAGCAGCTTCCGCTGGCTGTTGCACAAGCCTCCGCCCCAGGAGTGCCCACCTCCGGTCTGGCCCCGGCACCGGTGGATGGTTGTGCAGATGTTCCGCCTAGAAAATAAATTTCAGATTCTTAGATGCCATATACACCACTCCCTAGTATTTTGTCTAGGAATGAAAAAATGTAATAATTTGTGACTGTCTAGTCAAAACTAAAAATTGCACTGTTTTTCAGGGAAGGGTGTTGCTTGTCTTGCTACACTTTTTGGCACAACTGATGAATGTTTGCTTTTTAACATGCACCGTTTTTCTCATAACAGACAGAAGCTTCCCTTCTAAGAACAAGAGCAACATCAAATCATCATAACTAGGACGGAGTCAGCAATGATTCAGCACCACAAAGAAGATTTGAAGTTCCAACCAGGTGAGGGCTCGCCCACAATTAATGTGTGAAATCACTAGGCACTTTTCCATTTTCAATCCACCGTTTATGTTGTATGATGAACTTGATTTTAATAAATGTTTTTACTTTTAATAAAGCTTTAAAACTTACATAGACTCTGTGGTTTTTAGTCATGAGTGAGTGAGCGAAAGGGTTTGCAATTTGCAAGCATGAGTCCGTGGCTCTGACAGTTCTGGACTCTGACTCCGTAGTCTTATGTCCTGGGTTGGATAATCATCATTGGGGATCAATCATCAATGAATTAGGGAGCTAAATGACTCTGTCACACTAGCTAGTCAGTAAGGAGATTGGGGGTTCAAATTCTGTTATGACTGAGGTATGTGGAAAGTCTAACTGCGCCTATTATAATTGATAAACAATAAACTATTTAGTGTCCATAGTTCTATTTGTGCAGAATTGTCCCTGCAACAATAGTAGTATGGATTGTCCTCCTATCCAATCAAAAAGTAAACTAGTATCTTATTCTTTCTTGGTGGTCATTGACAGTTTATTGTTGGGAATTGTCAAAGCATAAACATTTAGAAGACTTCAAAAGACATTATGGACAACCCAGAGGACTGCACTCAGTGCATAGAGCTATTGCTGAATAGAATGGGAGTTTCGTTTAACACCTTTTGCCAACTGTGCAAGCTTAGTTAGCTACACAGACAGACTAATAATAATAAACTAGTAGTACCACAGGGAGTCATAGTAGAGGCAGGATAAGAATTTAGAAACAGTCTACAAGAAGATCAAAGACGATGTAGGAAAAATCAAATGAGGAACGTTAGTAAAAAATAGGTACTCTAAAGGATAGGGAAGTATAATTATTAATATTAACATGAAAACTTACTGGGGCCAGCAGAGGAGCCCTCGTGGGACCGATACTGGCCTTCCTGGTCCTCGTCCGCCGGCACCGCTACCTCCTCCTCTGTCCTCTTGCCCCTGGGGGAAGCTGATGTACAACATGAAAGAAAGACCAAACAGGGATGATTGTTGTCAACCAAATCAAACATTTCAAAAGAACAATAACAAATTATTTCAAGGAAATAGCAAATAGACAACAATTGCACTACATTTATTGACCTATCTGATGTGGTTTACTAGGATATTAGTATTGCTGGATTCGCGGACCGTCGACTTGGAAAGTTATATAACTCACTAAACCAACTACAAAAAGGTTCGACTAGGACTGGCAGGCAGCACTCCGCAGCACGCGAAGTGACAGACAAAGTCCATCGTGATTGCAGACCAGTGAGAACACTAAAAAGTAAGTTTTCTACTACATAACCAGTCATTAAAATACTCAAACTATCAATCCACCACAACTATCTCTTCTTAGTGGCAGGTGTACAAAAGAAGGACTGGACTTGAGTCTCTAGGGGCAGATTTACAAGTCCCTTGCGGCTCTTTTGCTCCGTCGTTGCGTGATTTTTGTGACGCAGCGGCAGCGCAAAAGAGGTGCCATGGTGCAGGGTATATTAACAACGTGATGCATCTGGAAGATGCATCATGTGGTAAAGCCCTGCGCCATCAAGAGGTGTTCCGGAGCAAGGGAGGGCGTTCCTGCGCAGGAACGCATCCTAAAAGTGGCTGAGTGAAATCTACAAGATTCACAGTCACTTTTTGGCCAATGCTGCATCACTCTAAACCCTGCGGCTGCTTGAAGCAGACGTACGGCTTGACGCAGCATCGGGGAGATAGGGTACCCCAGAGCATTGCTGGAGCTGCGTCGTGGTTGCGACGCAACTCCAGCAATGCGCTGCCTTTAGGGCACAGATGCGTGACGCTTCGGTGTCATTTTTGCCCCATGGTGCGCCGCATTGTAAATGCGGCGCACCATAGGTGGTGGAGGTGTGGCGCACAATTACTGGTGCATCCCTGCTAATTTGCAGGGATGCGCCAGTAATTGTAAATCTGCCCCTTAGTGTCTAGCATTACGCAGTTCTGTAAAGTACACTCATACATAATTACTCAGGCCAATGAAATGAGCACAAAAAATCGGAAACAAATAAGCATAGTAGCACCGCCACTTTGCAGGAGAGCAGTGCACCTGAAATGCAATCACACAACATTTTGAAACATAATTTACCTACAATGTAATCGGCAGCGTTATTGCTCTTCGGAAAAAGAAAAAATTGCAATATGATAACACATAGAGCAGGAGAAAACAGAGTAGTGGCAGGTGTACAAAGGAAGGACTGGACTTGAGTCTCTAGGGGCAGATTTACAAGTCCCTTGCGGCTCTTTTGCTTCGTCGTTGCGTGACTTTTGTGATGCAGCGGCAGCGCAAAAGAGGTGCCATGGTGCGGGGTATATTAACAACGTGATGCATCTGGGAGATGCATCACGTTGTAAAGCCCTGCGCCATCAGGAGGTGTTCCGGCGCAAGGGAGGGCGTTCTTGCGCAGGAACGCATCCTAAAAGTGGCTGAGTGAAATCTACAAGATTCACAGTCCCTTTTAGGCCAATGCTGCGTCACTCTAAACCCTGGTACGTGTAAAGGGGATCCCCGTAAGGAAAGAAGGTGTTATGTCAACAGACTAACACTGAATAATACAAACACTTTCAAAAACTGAAACAAAGCATCAAGAAAAACATCAGAGTAGTCTTTCTCGGAGGGTACTGTAGTTTATTTTCAATACCTCACACTGTTATTTTGAGACATTTTTTTGAAAAGATTTTTGACAATAGCATAAATAAGTGCCCCAGAGAGAAGGGGGGTGAAGGAGGGAAGGGAAGTGCTCAAGGGAGTGTAAGGGAATAATGAACACAGTTGGAGATGAGTGAACAATACACAAATTGGCAAAACAATCAACAAAATTACAAGTTTGAAAAGCCAGAAATTCTAGGCATCCAATAAATCAATATTTCGAATGATAACTTTCAACGGACACACAGTCAGTACAAAACTGTCGGGGTTAGGTGCCGGAAGTTATATGAAGAGACAGCGTCGACGTTTCGACCCCTATGTGTAGGCTGAGTTCAGTCCTTAAGTGGGGTCTTCATCAGGACAGAAGTGAGGGAAGTGGGGGGCAATCCTGTGGAATAAATAATAATAATTTACTAAGTGGTACAACATAGTCACATGAATCAGACTATGATGAAACTCAATTGATATTAGGACAAATTTACCATGGGATCGTGGCCCAACAGAGCTCACGACGTGGAATAGCGGAAGACTGTGCTAGAGTCACCAGTCCGGCGCGAGAGGAATGAATCTCAGAAAGACTACAGAGGAGGATAAAAAACCGGGTTAAAACCAGACCCCACTAATGTGGGATGGCCTGCATTACATACGACACACATTGTACTGCTGTAAATGTGGGATAGAGTGAATTATATACCTATAAATATGGTCCATCAAATAAAAAGAACATGGTGTTCTGGGGGAAACAGTTTCAAAGTTCAATAACGAGCAGTCCAGAACTTGTCCAAACATACATAAGCGAGATAAGGACAACCCCATACCTTAGCGGTTGCATGTGACAGGAATACCCGTTAGTTAATGAGCGTTCCTTGCCCTGTGATGGAACTAGTAATCGGCAATATGGGATTGTGAATCTGCAGGGGAGGAGTGCATCAGGCGAGAGGAAAGGTGAATAACACTTAACCAACCTGCGAGATTATTGTGGTACTAAATACCTTCGCCCACGGCAAGGAGGCCGTTCTGATTTCTAAGTTGATTACAGCCAATATGATCAGATGCTGCAACCAAATGGCAGCGGTGTTGGACCCTGCCTGAATTTAAAGAGAAAAATTGTGAAAGAGCGAGTTAGGGGCTCATATAGCGGGACAAATGAAAAAAACATTAATTAAGATAAGGTAAATGTGAGTCCGTGGCTTTGCGCTGCTTAACATACCTTTGCATGAAGGAACGAAGCAAATTACAATTCAGGATTGATTGAAGCCATGGAGTCAGAACGTACGGTATGTTCCGTTGGCTCCAGTGACAGCAGCGGGGCATCCGTCTGAAAAAGGTCGAGGGAAACTAGTTATGGGCGTTGGAATCACGATGTCATGGGTCTGCAAAAATTGCGCTCAGTAAACAAACATACCGCTAGTCTGCTCGTCAGTCCGAAAATCTCCGTGAGATCTGCTACGCGAAGTTGTGGGGGGCGGAGCCTTAAGGGAAAGCATTGCAACTTATGGAAACAGAAGAGTTACTGTGTAACTCCTGTAGGAGACAACACAATTTGGAAGAAGTGTTTTGTCAGTAAGTTACGTATCATGAATGTCATGCAATTCCATGTCGAAAAACGTTGCTCATTTAAAGAAAATGAAGTTAAAAATTTGTAACCGTCTATTGAGACGGGATGACTAAATATGTCCCGCATTGTTGAACAAGGAGTTATGAACACTCCGATTATAAGCATTGTAAAACATTAAGACAACCGCGCAACTCTCAAACATAAGGTTGAAAGCGGTGCCTAAGGTATGTTTAGTAATTAGACAGCGTCTAAGGGAGACAAAAATGAAGATTAATGCAATCAACAGGTTACATCAAAACATAATTTTGGGAAAAAGGGCACACATAATCATAAACAAGCTCACATCTCAATAAATGGTTTATGAATGTATTACCGAATTGGCACTCCGCGCAACTTATGATTATGTGTGCCCTTTTTCCCAAAAATATGTTTTGATGTAACCTGTTGATTGCATTAATCTTCATTTTTGTCTCCCTTAGACGCTGTCTAATTACTAAACATACCTTAGGCACCGCTTTCAACCTTATGTTTGAGAGTTGCGCGGTTGTCTTAATGTTTTACAATGCTTATAATCTGAGTGTTCATAACTCCTTGTTCAACAATGCGGGACATATTTAGTCATCCCGTCTCAATAGACGGTTACAAATTTTTAACTTCTTTTTTTTTAAATGAGCAACGTTTTTCGACATGGAATTGCATGACATTCATGATACGTAACTTACTGACAAAACACTTCTTCCAAATTGTGTTGTCTCCCACAGGAGTTACACAGTAACTCTTCTGTTTCCATAAGTTACAATGCTTTCCCTTAAGGCTCCGCCCCCCACAACTCCGCGTAGCAGATCTCACGGAGTTTTTGGGACTGACGAGCAGACTAGCGGTATGTTTGTTTACTGAGCGCAATTTTTGCAGACCCATGACATCGTGATTCCAACGCCCCTAACTAGTTTCCCTCGACCTTTTTCAGACGAATGCCCCGCTGCTTTCACTGGAGCCAACGGAACATACCGTACGTTCTGACTCCACGGCTTCAATCAATCCTGAATTGTAATTTGCTTTGTTCCTTCATGCGAAGGTATGTTAAGCAGCGCAAAGCCACGGACTCACATTTACCTTATCCTAATTAATGTTTTTTTCATTTGTACCGCTATATGAGCCCCTAACTCGCTCTTTCACGATTTTTCTCTTTAGATTCAGGCAGGGTCCAACACCGCTGCCATTTGGTTGCAGCATCTGATCATATTGGCTGTAATCAACTTAGAAATCAGAACGGCCTCCTTGCCGTGGGCGAAGGTATTTAGTACCACAATAATCTCGCAGGTTGGTTAAGTGTTATTCACCTTTCCTCTCGCCTGATGCACTCCTCCCCTGCAGATTCACAATCCCATATTGCCGATTACTAGTTCCATCACAGGGCAAGGAACGCTCATTAACTAACGGGTATTCCTGTCACATGCAACCGCTAAGGTATGGGGTTGTCCTTATCTCGCTTATGTATGTTTGGACAAGTTCTGGACTGCTCGTTATTGAACTTTGAAACTGTTTCCCCCAGAACACCATGTTCTTTTTATTTGATGGACCATATTTATAGGTATATAATTCACTCTATCCCACATTTACAGCAGTACAATGTGTGTCGTATGTAATGCAGGCCATCCCACATTAGTGGGGTCTGGTTTTAACCCGGTTTTTTATCCTCCTCTGTAGTCTTTCTGAGATTCATTCCTCTCGCGCCGGACTGGTGACTCTAGCACAGTCTTCCGCTATTCCACGTCGTGAGCTCTGTTGGGCCACGATCCCATGGTAAATTTGTCCTAATATCAATTGAGTTTCATCATAGTCTGATTCATGCGACTATGTTGTACCACTTAGTAAATTATTATTATTTATTCCACAGGATTGCCCCCCACTTCCCTCACTTCTGTCCTGATGAAGACCCCACTTAAGGACTGAACTCAGCCTACACATAGGGGTCGAAACGTCGACGCTGTCTCTTCATATAACTTCCGGCACCTAACCCCGACAGTTTTGTACTGACTGTGTGTCCGTTGAAAGTTATCATTCGAAATATTGATTTATTGGATGCCTAGAATTTCTGGATTTTCAAACTTGTAATTTTGTTGTTTGTTTTGCCAATTTGTGTATTGTTCACTCATCTCCAACTGTGTTTATTATTCCCTTACATTCCCTTGAGCACTTCCCTTCCCTCCTTCAGCCCCCCTTCTCTCTGGGGCACTTATTTATGCTATTGTCAAAAATATTTTCAAAACATTTTCTCAAAATAACAGTGTGAGGTATTGTAAATAAACTACAGTACCCCCCGAGAAAGACTACTCTGATGTTTTTCTTGATGCTTTGTTTCAGTTTTTGAAAGTGTTTGTATTATTCAGTGTTAGTCTGTTGACATAACACCTTCTTTCCTTACGGGATCCCCTTTACACATACCAGATACCGCCCAGGTCCCCGTGACTACTTGGGTTTAACCCCCCTCTTGTAATGTCCTCTAAACCCTGCGGCTGCTTGAAGCAGATGTATGGCTTGACGCAGCATTGGGGAGATAGGGCACCCCAGAGCATTGCTGGAGCTGCGTCGTGGTTGCGACGCAACTCTAGCAATGCGCTGCCTTTCGGGCACAGATGCGTGACGCTTCTGTGTAATTTTTGCTCCATGGTGCGCCGCATTGTAAATGCGGCGCACCATGGGTGGTGGAGGCGTGGCGCACAATTACTGGCGCATCCCTGCTAATTTGCAGGGATGCGCCAGTAATTGTAAATCTGCCCCTTAGTGTCTAGCATTACGCAGTTCTGTAAAGTACACTCATACATAATTACTCAGGCCAATGAAATGAGCACAAAAAATCGGAAACAAATAAGCATAGTAGCACCGCCACTGAGCAGGAGAGCAGTGCACCTGAAATGCAATCGCAGAACATTTTGAAACATAATTTTCCTACAATGTAATCGGCAGCATTATTGCTCTTCTGAAAAAAAAAAATTTGCAATATAATAACACATAGAGCGGAGAAAACAAAGTAGTGATTAAATAGCTACTACTACTCACCAAGCCCGGGGATCTCGACGCCTAGCAGGTCGAGCAGGTCGTGTTCGCGGTCCAGGAGGTCGGACCACCGGTGCGTGGCCTGGTTGTAGGTGCGCCCGACCCGAGAGTGTTTGTACATGGCCCGGCACAGCTTCTCCTACCGCTTCCGACGCTCCCGGAGCCCGTACCCGCTAGCGATCCTGCCGCCTGCCGCGATGGTCTTGGGGAGGCGGCGCTGCACATAGTAAACCAGTGTGGCCACCTCCTCCGCGCTGAAGATCTCCCGGGCTGTGACTTGCTCCCCCCGCAATCGCCCGCATGGGAGCCGGGTACGGGGTGCGGGACCCTTCCCCTTCTCCTTCCCGGCTCCCTTTGCCATGGTCCTGTACAGCAGAAAGAAAAAAAAAGGAAAGAATAGGGAAAAAGTAAAGTAAACATTTTTTTTTGAAAAGTAGCTTTAAAAGTAACGAAAAGTTGAAAAAAACACAAAATATAGTTCTGGAAAAAAAGAGGGATAGATATAGAGTAGAAAAGATTACAAAAAAGTCCAAAGAAACAAAGGATTGCACAGATGAAAGGAGGATTAGAAAGCATGCACAGAACCATAGCAATGAATGAAAAACAAGATGGCCACGCCCATTGAGGACCGCATTGGTAAGTTTGCGTGATTTTTCCCCCGCGAGTATGCAAAAACATGCGCGAACTTGTAATAGCGCGCAGCACACAACACGACAATGCCAATAGCGCCCGGAAACGGAAATACGCAACGCGCACAAGATGGCCACACCCATGTACGACCGCATGGTCAACCTCGCGGTCGGTGCGCTGCAAGCGGTCCGCGAATAAGCAAAAACTGGAAGAACACGCAAAAAAAAGAAATCCGCAAATTCGCACGAATTCGCGGATTGCAATTTTGATTTCGAGCGAATTTGCGCCCCGCGAATCTCGCGAAATTGTTGAAAAACAAATTTTGCAAAACTGAAAGCACTGAGCAGGTGCAAAAGTTCAAGCTAATTTGTAACCATTCCCTGTAGTGCTTCCTGAGGGGCCCCTCCAGAGTTCAGTTGCCTACTTGCAACTATTCTCTGACCCTGCTCTGACCCTCAAAGCAGGGTAAGAGAATAGTTACAAGTATGGCACAATGCTCCTGTAAAAAAATTAAACTGCAACAGGAAGCACTTACAGCTAAGGAAGCAGGTGCCAGACTTGAAGCTCAAATTCAGTGACACATTAACCAGCCCCAAATGAATTCATCTCAGTTGAGGCTGGGAAGGTGTGCTTTCCCCCCATAATCTACAGTGGTGAAAAAGAGGGTGGTAGTGGTGAACCAGAGGGTGACAGTGGTGAACCAGAGGGTGCTGTGATGAACCAGAGGGTGGCAGTGGTGAGTGCTTAACCAGAGGGTGGCAGGGGTGAACCAGAGGGTGCTGTCATGAACCAGAGGGTGGCAGTGGCGAACCAGAGAGTGGCAGTAATGAACCAGAGGGTGGCAGTGATGAACCAGAGGGTGACAGTGGTGAACCAGAGGTTGATGAACCAGAGGATAGCAGTGATGAACCAGGTGGTGGCAGTGATGAACCAGGTGGTGGCAGTGGTGAACCAGAGGGTGGCAGTGATGATCCTGAGGGTGGCAGTGGCGAACCAGAGGGTGGCAGTAATGAACCAGAGGGTGGCAGTGATGAACCAGAGGGTGGCAGTGGGGAACCAGAGGGTGATGAACCAGAGGATAGCAGTGATGAACCAGAGGGTGGCAGTCTTGAATCATATGGTGGCAGTGGTGAACCAGAGGGTGCTGTGATGAACCAGAGGGTGACAGGGGTGAACCAGAGGGTGACAGTGGTGAACCAGAGGGTGCTGTGATGAACCAGAGGGTGGCAGTGGTGAGTGCTGAACCAGAAGGTGGCAGGGGTGAACCAGAGGGTGGCAGTGATGATCCTGAGGGTGGCAGTGGCGAACCAGAGGGTGGCAGTAATGAACCAGAAGGTGGCAGTGTTGAACAAGAGGGTGGCAGTGATGAACCAGAGGGTGGCAGTGGTGAACCAGAGGGTGGCAGTGATGAACCAGAGGGTGGCACTGGTGAACCAGAGGGTGCTGTGATAAACCAGAGGGGGACAGTGATGATCCAGAGGGTGGCAGTGGCAAACCAGAGGGTGGCAGTAATGAACCAGAGGGTGGCAGTGATGATCCAGAGGGTGGCAGTGGCAAACCAGAGGGTGGCAGTAATGGGGTGATATGGCAGTCCATGGGGGTGTCCGAAGTGGTTCCAGGGGTCAGTGGAAGAAAGTGCTGGACTGTCACTAAGACCCACGCTTCTCAACATGTACATGGCCACCCTCACCGCCATTGCCAGCCAGCATGGGCTTAGCATATCATCACATACAAAGGATACACAGCACGTCCTCTCCCTCACAAACAAAGCCAAATAAACATAAACCTGCGCACAGAAATGAATGTCGGAACAAGCTGAATGGATGAAAACCATCTGCATAAGCTCAAATTAGAGGAGAATGACCTCCTCATCCTTGGCCCATCCACATGCGCATGTGCAAAACCCTGGTGGATCTTGGGCCTTGTGAGGCTGCCCCCATTGACAGACCACGCACGCAACCTCTGCATCATCCACATCTCCTCCATCACCCTGACCTGCCAGATCTACTCCATTGCCTGCAACAGCTCCAACTGCATCCTGAGCCAACGCAATATATTGCATTGGGTAACACCATAATGACTAAAATATGTAAACAATGCACACATCACCAGCAGACTGGAGTACAGCAACACACTTAATGGAGGGATAAACCAAATGTCACTACACTAGCTAGAAAACACACAGAAGGCTGCTGGCAGAGCTGTCATCAGAACCCTATCTCACACAAACCCATTAGCCAACACATACAAAACATCCACTCGCTCACTGTCAAGAACAAAGTCACCGTCAAAGAACTCATACATGCCTAAATATCTCTCTACATCATCAGACACAAAAACATCCACGAGAGACTTACCCCAACCACCCCAAGAGAGACTGCTGCTCCGCCAACCTTGACCTTGCACACTCGCTGTATCCGCACTTCCAGAGCGGGAGGAAGACCTTCCACCTATGTTTCAGGCAAGGCCATGACCGAGATGACAGTCAACATCAAACACCCCACCACCATGAACGCTTACATGCAGAACAACTAAGCATTGGCCATTTGACAGCAATGTAGCAGCACTCTTACTTACCCACAGTGACTTGTGAACATCATGGGTGAGTAGCGCAAATCATGCACACACTCAGCGCACATACTCATTGCCCACAGACAACCACAGGTAAGTAGTCCACTGACAAATCACTTCATTTTTAAAATGAATATTTGTGAAAGTTGCTATGCAGATGGTGATCAGACATGTTGCATGCAATTTAGGCTGTCAACTGCCATGAAATATAAAAAGTAGGCAGTCCTCTTTGTGCTAATCTGTCTTTACATTGTGCCATTGTACCTTGATGTTAAATTTGCTCAGAGTGTTCAACTGTGTATTAAATTTGTCTTAGCAATCTTGTGTTTGATGCCCCAAGGGAAATACCATGAAGACCAGGGGCTTGGCGGATCATAGTGGCAAGGGTCTCCACTACAAGGGCAAACAGTAGATGCAGGATTTCCCTTGGGTGCATCAAACACAAGATTGATCTCTTCGCTGACTACCTACTTCTCACTTCATCCGATCCTTTGCGCTCACTTCCAGCAGTACACTTGCTGCTCCAGATCTAACAGCCTATCTCAGGGCTCAAAATCTACCATAAAAAAATCATAGGCCGATATTCCCACTGTCCTGGAAGAGGAGGTTGAGACCCTTCAGACTCACGTTCATTATCAATGGGCGGCTAGATCAGTAAGGTATCCTGGTTTTAGCCTAACGTCCGACTTAGCCACCTGGTCCAATTCTAATTGGCAGGAATATGAAAAAGAAGTCCTTGCTGACCTGCGCGCATGGAAAGCCCTGCCACTTTCTTGGTTAGGACGCCTCAACACAAAGAAAATGTCCATGTTGCCAAAGATTCTTTATCCCATTCAGACTTTTCCAACGCCCATCACAGAGCAAAAAAATTAGGGTGTCACAACCTGAAGTGACAGCTCACATATGGGGCGGTAAGAAAATGCGCTTTCTGATCAAAATTTTAATACTCCAACGGGACAGGGGCGGACTAGCCTGCCATAATCTGACAGAATACTATTGGTCATCACATCTTCGCTTTAGTTTGGAATGGGGTGCTTGGGAGAACGACAAGGTGTGCTTACACATGGATTGGGTTGTTACCTGTTGCCCACTCTAGGTTCACGCGGGGATGCCTTGGGAGGTGCATCATCGTAGCGCCTACATGGCAGTTCCGACTAAGACAGTACCCAAAAATGGTGACAAAGTGGCAGTATGCAGGGGCCTCACCTCTTTACCATCTCTGCACACTCCCATTACTCACAAGCCGCAGTTCACCCCCTGTGTCGACCAACCTATTTTGCTAATTAGATGGATAGAGACTGTAGAATGATACAACACTTTTTCTGGGAGACGACCCATAACCTTTAATCAATGTAAGCAGGAATTCTGTTTAGCAGAGTAGGACAGATTTAAATATATCCATCTCCAACATTGGTTACAGGGCTCCTCTCCAGTTCAGGCGTCCACGCAACCCTTCACGCCGATTGAGCATTTGGCAGGTCATTCTGGCACCACAAAGGGACTAATCTCTCGCTTATACCAAGTGCTCCAGCATTGACAGCGTTTTGACAGCCATCACTATCAGCGGCGGCGGCTGTCCCTTCCTGATGTAGATATTAACTCAGTGGGAGCGTCTCAGGTGTGACATTACTAAATATTTCAATGGCATCCCCCAACAGGAATCTGCCTACAAAGTAATGACTCAGTGGTTCTATACCCCTACTAAACTTCAGAAAATGTTCCCCAATGCATCCACCTTGTGTTGGCGTTGTACTCATGCGCTAGGAGATTTAATACATATTTGTTGGACGTGCCCTCTCCTGACTGCTCATTGGAAAGAAGTCCTCAGCCATATTAAATGGGTACATGGCTATCAATTGCCTGAAGATACGCTCATGATCATTCTGGGCCTGAAGCCGGTGAACCTGAGAGCCATGACTCATCATGATTGGCATCTTAGCCTTCTTATGCTGGTGCTGGCCAAATACTCGCTGGCCTCTTTTTGAAGAAAGCAGAAACACCTCATATAAACCCGTCGTTAGCCGCTTATGGCACACAGTGGCAATAGAGCTGCTCACTGCGCCTCTTCAGCTACGGTATACTAAATTCTGGGAATATTAGAAAGCCTTGATGTACCATTTGGGGCGACTGGAAAACGTTAGAGTACAACCACCGAGACTCCGAACCTTACAGTTACTTGATGATGCAGTACACCCCACTGACCCAGAGGGTTCTTGGAACCCTACGGACTGACTACACTGCATATCACCCGATACACTCTTCATGACCTAGACACCCTGTCTTCCGATGCTTAGATCACTGTTGCTGTCCTATGTTCAGCGTTGCATGCTGCCAGAGATAGTCCCAGGTGTAGCGAGAGCAACACTCATTATTAATGTAGGGGCATATTACCAAGCACGGCGTTAACATTTTCGCCGCTTCAGCGGCAGTTAACTAATGCTAAAGTGGTAATGATGTGCTTGATAATAAGCAGAAGTGATTTCCCATTGAAGCCCATGTTCTGGTGTGAACATGGGCTTCTATGGTAAATCTCCATGGCGTATTAACAAGCCCATCATCGCCACTTCATCTGCAGTTTTCTGCCGCCAAAGCGGCGATAATGTTAACGCCGTGCTTGATGATATGCCCTTTGATGTTTCTTGGCACTGGCAATAGGGCGTCATTTGTGACCGATCGTCGCATATGCTCATCCTTCCCCACTATCCTCTTCCTATCCTTTCCTCCCCCTTGGTGGTTGTATCTTCTTTGTTCCTGTTTTGATTCATGATGTATAGCTAATGGATTAAAGACCGCCATATCAACGCACCCCCGATGTGCTTAATAGGGACAAAGTCATAAAATGCTGACGCATGCCTTGGTGTCATAGGGCCTTTCTGCCAGCCTATAAACCATTGGGACTCCAGGATGCCAGAATGGGAGTTTCTTTACGTCCAACTAGCCGCTGTGCTTATGATATGGTTGCTTGCATTAAGTAATGTCGTCCTACACGTCTTCTTAGGGCCACAGTGTTAGACATTAAGGGGCAGATTTACAATAACTGACGCATCCCTGCATATCAGCAGGAATGCCCCAGTTATTGTGCACCACGCCTCCACCACCATGGATGCACCGCATATACAATGCGGCTCGCCATGGGCCACAAACGGAACCGATGCGTGACGCATCTGTGCAGTAAATGCGGCGCATTGCTGGAGTGGGTTTGCAAGTGCGACACAGCCCCTGCAATGCTCTGAAGGGCCCTATTTTTACTATGATGCATTAATCCTTAAGCCTGCTACAAGCAAGCACAGGGTTCTGACGCAGCATGGGCTCATAAGTGAGTGAGTGAAATCTTGTAGATTTCACTCAGCCACTTTTATTAGGCGTTCCTGTGCCAGATCGCCACCCCCTGCGCAGGAACGCCTCCTTCTGGCGCAGGGCTTTGGAACTTGACAAATCTCCCAGATGCGTCACATTGTAGATACCCCGCTGCATGGCGCATCTTTTGCGCTGCCGCTGCATCACAAAAGGGACGCAATGGTGGCATAAAAGAGGCGCAAGGGGCTTGTAAATCTGCACCATGATGTATGGTCCTTGGAGTTTAGATCTTCCCTAATGAGTGTTGCCTTGCAACAACTGCATGCTGCTGTATCACGTAATACGCAATGTATTAAATCTAAATGCCAAATTAAAAGTATTGAAACATTAAGGAAAATTAAATTGGTCTTAAAGTGAAAAAATCACGTCCAAGCAAAGTTTTAATCATCATCACCATGAAAATACACCACTGTATCATACAGTATCACCATTGGGCCCTTTGCGGCTTATTAGCTAACATATTTTCATTGCATTTGAACAAAGAAAATGCAGCATACACCTCACAGTTTGAGTATAGACCTTTGGGGGCTATTAGCCTACATATTTATATTGCATTTCAGAAAACGGGCCACATTCACCTCAGAGTATGAGTATAGACCTTTGCGGCCTATCAGCGTGTATATTTATATCGCATTCCAAAAAACGGGGCGCATTCACTTAACAGTTTAACACTGAAGGCCTTTGCGGCCTATTTTGCGTCCAGCTTTTCGTCGCATTTGCACATTTTTATGCCGCTAACACACAGGAAGTGATGTATTTCTGCTTCCTGTCACAGGGGTGACACTTTTCAGCACATTGCTAGTGATTGTGCTGAGAGAAGGTGTTGTATGGTGGATTGTGGTGTGGTTTTGAGATTTTGAGAGTGGTGCTGTGTGCTGTGTCCTGTGAAAAGTGTCTGTTTAGTCTGTTTAAATTGTTTTAAATTGTTTGTGTGTCTACTGTCCTCAGTCTTGTTGTATTTGTGTGGGGTTAGTTAGTAAGACTTTGTTAAGTGGGTTATTATTTCATAGTTTTAAGTGGGTAACGGGGATCAGGGGGATGCCGGCTGTGGGAAGGTCCGGGAGGATGATCGAGGGGGCATTGGGGTGCTTCCTCTGGTTGATAAAGTACTATCTTTCATTATTGTTGGAGAGTGGTGGACATATCCTTCAGGGGTACAAGGTGACTGTGAGGAAGCTGCGCTGGGAGCGTGTGCGGGTCCAGATGCTCCGGTACTTTGGCATCAACTGGAATGTCCGCCAGTGGAAGCACCGCTGGCAGGACATGTTGGCACGTGAGGCTGACATCCTTGACTTCACCGGAGTGATGCCTGGCCTACAGGGTGGTAAGTACAAAGCCCATTTTATTCTATTACAAAAGTTATGTACATAAATGAGTGACGTGTATGACAAGTAGGTATGACATCTACATGCTGTCTCAACGCTGTGATACTGTGACAACGTGGTCCAGACAATGTTTTTAGCCAAAAACACTTGCGCATGATTCACGTAACTTAGGATTGGAATGACTAACTCTTCCAACCACAGTGTGTGCAACAGTAGAGTAGGTGTATGAGTAGTCAATCCAAATATCCTTTATTGTATAGCACCATCAAGTGCCAGTTGGAGTGAGTAGTCATGTTGTAATTAACGTGTGAACACATATTTGTGCTGTGAAGACCAGATATGGAACAGAGATCTCCCGTGGGACACTTGCCAAATATTTACAATTAAATTGTGAGTGGCCACTCAGCAGTAAGGGTCGCAAGACGTGGGAGTCTTTGCATGTATGAGTCCATCAAGGGTGTAGTCAGTCGAAGAGATGTGTCCAGCTTTTATCATCCTTGATGGTGAGCACTTTTGTCTGTCGGAGGTGGGGCAGATTCTCATCACAGACCATGTCTGCAAGGTAGGAAAAGGAGCAGACTCACAATCTTGTCTCTATTGTACTGATGAACACATTGTAGGACAGATGGCCTGATCATAGGGTATTTTCATGTGTGTAAAGTAAGTTGTTCGCTGAGATAAGTTGGCCCAGTGTTGAGGAGGGCTGTGTGAGCGGGGATGAACATCTTGGAGGAGGACTCGAGCTCCAATGTAGAGACAGTGGACTGTGCGCAGATGGTGGGAGATGTGTCAGTGTCCTGGCAGTGTGAGGATCAGTACTGCAGTGGCATGTGGGATGCCCTATAGCTTACAGATGTGGTTTGTCTTCATTCCAGCTGTGAGATTGGGGCTGGATTTGGGTGAGCTGTTGCCCAGGGCATGAGTGACTGTCCATGTGTGTTTGAGTGGTAATCATGGGATGGCCTAACATAGGCGGCAGAGGGTATGGAAGCAGGAGCAGGAGATGAGGTAAATCTTGGGGTTCATATACATATTACATTTCATCAAGAATCACAGGTTGCGTGCATTGTCCCGAGGTGAGGGGTGTTTACAAGTGCATGGTATCACCATGTGTAAATCCATGGACCTCAGCCTTGGAGCATGACGGGAACTGACGTTTTGTTGTTGTTCAGTTGTAGGCTGCTGTCTGTCATCCATATGCAAGGCCTTCCATGCCTTAGCAAAAATTGTGTAGGGCGGAGTTGTGTCATTTGGATGTGAAGAGGCTGAGTTGTTGCTCATTGTTGTATCGTACTATGTAGATTCCAAAGCTTCCGAAGATTATTGCAGGCGAAGCCATGTAGATGTTGCCAAGCGTCAGCCTGGGGGTGGTCCCCTGGTGGACTCCACAGGTTGCTGTAGTAGGGTCTGAGAGGAAAGGGGGGACTCTGTCCCACAGCGTTTGTATGTAGATAAAGGAGCAGATCCAGGTGAGGGCCTTCTCTTGGATCCATGCGTAATGGATTTTGCACATTGGTGTGTGTTGAGAGACAGTGTTGAACGCCACAGAGAGGTAAAGTATGATGACGGCAGCACTGTTACCTTTGTCCATTTCGGTGCAGTTGTCATCCCTTGCGTTGATGATGGGGGTTCATAAACTGTGGTATGACTTGATGCAGTATTGGTATGAGTGGATGATGTTGTACTGTCTGATGAAAGTTGCAAGTAGGCTGTCAATGGATTTCTCAATGAGTTTGGCTGATATAGCTAGCAGGGAGTTGGCCATGTAGTGTTTGATGTTTGTGGGGTCGGCCTTGTGTCCAATCAGGAGTGACTTGAACTCATCATGTTCCATGTAGTTGGTCAACAATGCATGTGCCTAAGAACGTTTGATGTTGTGGCAGAGTTTGGCTGAAATGTATCTTGCACACAAGTAGAAAATGTTGGGGCGGCAGTATTCCGTGTGGCACCCGGAGTGGTTTGACTTCATTCACTACAGTGTGTCAGCGTTGGTGATGAGTATCCAGTTGTTGATTGCTAGTTTGTGGTTGGTGGTTGTGTCGCTGTTGGAGATGCAGCTGTGCATGTCTTGTGATGCGATGGCGTTGGTCTAGTCCTCCTCAATGTTTGTGATGGAGTTTCTGAGTGATGAGTGTGGATGTTGAGCACCAATTCAGGTGCTGTCTGTTTGTGGGAGTAGGAGCATGTTCCTGTGGATGGTGACTGGCTTGAAGGTGGAGTGGACACATCAACAGTCATTCAATTCCATTTTGGGGATGTGGCAGAAGCTCATTGACTCTCCTGTTGTGAAGGGTGGCGCAACCGTGGGTCCCGATGAGTACCTGTGCTCAGTCACAATCTGGCAGTACAGAGTACAATGTTATGTATGTTGCGCTGGATTAAATTTGTGCTGGGGTACAGTTGTTTACCAACATGGAAGTTGTGGTTCACAAATGGGGTGTAGTTGATGGTTGCAATGGAATGCAGGGAGAAGATGTCGGTGATGGAGATGGCAAGAGGCACGCGGCTCAGCATTGGTGGCCAAGACACGTGCGTGGATGGTAGAAAAGAAGGCTGGAAGGACATAAAGAGTGAGTAGCAGGCGGCCAGGAAAGAAAGAGCATCCGTAAATGGATGAGGGTGAAAAGATTGGATGTTAAAAGATTTCAATGATTCCAATATGGAGCGGTAAGCAGGTGACAGAGGTCCATTAGTACAACATAGATGAGGCACAGGTGAACCGGTGGATGGAGGAGGCCATCAGACACTCACAATAGATAGTGCAGGGGCTTGTGTGAGCCCACATGCAATGTTGGATCTGTAAGCGGGTAGAGCAATTCCACAGAGAAATAGTCATTGGTCCTGCTCCTCTGTCCTCACAGCAGACGTCATTGAGTAGTGGTGCAATTGTTACAAATTCGCAAAGTGAGGTGAGAGGTGCAATGTGTCTATGCATGATGTGGTCACATCAGACACACAATGCGGCATCATTTTGACAAGCATAGGGGGCTATTATGTGTACCCGCTGTGCAGGATCAACACTTGGCACTGTAGGGCCAAAGTTTGAACAGTTGGGCAAAGATTGTGTGCAGGATGCCGTATGTGTGTGTCCAGTAAGGGTAACTGTACATGTACAAGCAGAGCCATTGTGTGTGTGACCTATGTGCAGAACAGAACACAGTGTGACAAACGCAGAGCTACATGAGAAGCAGAATTGTACCAACACTGCCCCTGTACATGGTTTATGTGCGGTAATGTCCTTGTCAGGTCAAAAGACACTAAGGAAATTTGACTGCTCCAGAGTGTCATACATCCCAAAGCACTGCGTAACTGCCTCTTCCAAACTGATGCCATCATACGGAGAGCAATTTAGACATCATGCCTGTGTAGAAATGGTGCCTTGAGATTGTGTGACATAACTCATATGTGCATGTCTTACAGCACTGATGTTTTGTGTGGCCCACCACTGCATTCACAGGGCGTGTGTGCATGGCAGTCAAAGTCAACATGGTCATGTGGGCAACTTCTCATTCACCTCCACAGTGATGTTGCTTTTTCTGTGATTGTACTGTATTTCCTCATGTTTATGTCACGTTTTTTGATGCCTGGTAATAACACATATTTACACTTGTTCACTCACAGATGGTTGTCAACTCATCACACTGGGTGACATCGATGGATTCCGGGACCCACACGCCACTGGTGAGTTTTGACATGAAAAATTGCCATGTTGTGTTGTCATGAATGTCATTACCTAATACTACACGTTGTTGTTTGGCATTATGGCTGTGTATCGCATGTCACTCTGCCACAATGTGAAGATGTATTTTGTGAATCAGATTTGTCTGAGAATTGGTAGTTGGGTGTGGGGCAAAGCATGTCATTCACAGTTGTGACTTTGCCCATCAACAGACAGTGATACAGCTTTCAATTCCTGTGCATGATATCTAGCACCGAATCAAGCAAACTAATCATTGTTCAAAAAATGCTGCAGGCAATACGCTCCTTGATTTTAGCACATGTTGAGTAGCACTGCATAGTCAATAAGGCACACTTCCATGCTGTGTATATCGTCCAATGTGCGTGCAGTGGGTGTTGCGTTGTGCACCAGGAGGCAGTGCTGCACACGCCATGTATGCGCAGACATGTTGGCACAGTGAAATCTAAAGTATGCTGCATTGCAGCTTCACAGAAGTGAAAGTGTGTAGCTCATAGGGAAAATTAGAGATAGAATGTTACACGCACATTAAATAGATGTGTATATCAATTGCAATTGCATATTTGTGCACTGCAGTGGTGTGGTCAGGCTGTGTCTGTGGTGACATACCATGCTTGACTCTGGATCATGTGTACAAACTCCTCTGCCACAATTGGTGACATCACACAACAAGCATTTAGTAAGCATGCTTTCCCTCTGCATCATCTGATCTCACATTGATTTTGCAATGCGGGCTCTCTAACACTCTGCGAGTAGGCATTTGGCATTGGCAATACCATAACCTCATGACCCCAGGGTGCCATTGCTATGTGTAATCCATTTTAACTGTTTGCGTTGTGAATGCATATGTGTTCTCATCTACTACACATGGTTACAAGACACCCATGAGTGGCATAATTGGTTAAATGATGTCTGCCCCTCGCAGTGCAAAAAAGGCAGACATTGTATAGTGATGGTTATGTGAGTAACTGCACTTCGTGGTAAAGTCAGTGTTCATACAACAAACATGTTTCATGTGTGATGCATGATGCAGCAAAATTTTAATTGGTAGTAGGGGTGTCCCAGTCTTGTTCCTGTGCATGTAGGCTGAGCTTACAATAGGTTGACATTCACACCTGCACACAGCCACACTAGCATTCATGTGCAAGAGTGCCAGTCTTGGCACTGACTTAATGAACTGTACCCAGTTGCTGGTAGACACACATGGCTGCACATGTGCATTGTACAGAATTAGCAGCAGTGTGTCACAGGATCAGATGAGGGTGGTGCTGGCCACGGAGGGATAATGCCTCCCTACTCGAGTAAATTGTACATGCTGCACACACTCAGGGTGCACAATGGTGCCATGTTCTGACCGTGTCATTAGCATTTAGATTTGTCTGTACATGTCCCCTGCCATGCACTGTCATGTCACTATCCATAGCCTGTAGTGAACAAATCATGCCTTGACATTTCTTTGGACAGGTCACTTTGTGACTTTACAGAGTTAGGCTTGTGTGTTGCCTTCCATGTTGTATTGGAGTTGGAACGTTGATTTCATGTTGGACCATGACATAGTGTGATTGGCTTGAAATTGTCATTTACCATATTTTACAGACAACATGACTCATGTGCAAGTCCATGCCTTCCAGGTTGCAAAGGAACGTTACCACCATGTCCCGCGTGTGAACAAAGGGTACGGTGATATGGCGAGGAGGCACCTGGCCGAGAAGAAGGCAGGAAGATGGAAGGTACTGCCAGAAATTACAGAGATCACCTAGCAGCCCCTCCCCTCCACCGCTGGTGCCACTGTTGGCCAACAATCTATTGTGCAACCGCAGACCACACCCGCCCAGATGCCAGTTCCCCCCACACCCGCCCAGGTGCCAGTTCCCCCCACACCCGGCCAGGTGCCAGTCCCCCCCACAACGTTTGGTGATGTTGGAGGCGGTCAACAGGAATAACAAGTTGTTGACTGACGTTCGTGGTGAACTTCTGTACTTAAACCGTCAGATACATGAGATCCGCCAACACCTGGGACTACCGTAAAGCCTCCCCATGTTATCCCAATTCCCCTCTTCTCCCTTCCCACAATGTTAAAATGTTATTAGATGTGTAGTTAGTGATGTTTATATTTAGATATTTAGAGTAGTATTAGCATAGGTATAGGTAGTTTTTTATTGTGATATATTTATAGGATAGGTTCATATAGTGTTGGGGCTAAATTTCTTTTATCTTTGGGTGGGGGGTTAATGTCCTTTTTAATTAGGTGTATTCGTGAATAGTTAGTGTAGCATGTGTAGTAGAGTTTCATATATGTTTAGGTATTTTAGATTTAGTGATAGTGGTAGGGATTAGTGTTAGTGTAGGTCATTATAAGGTTCATTTTATATAATAAATACTGTTGAATTGGATTACTGCTTGCACTGATATCAGGGAGGATGCAGAGTTTGGAGTTTGCTACATTGTATGCTACTCATGCCATCTGTGGAATGATCCTTGTATGTGTGACAATTGATGAGACCTGTTACTTAGCAGGATGTATAGTGTCCAGAAACCTTAGATGTGAGCATAGTTAACTTGCATGGCTGACAAATTAGCAAGGATTTCTCACGGCCTAGTCTAGTGACATCTAATTAGTGACGCACAACATCTAAAGTGTGAGTTAAACTGCACATTTGAAAATCAACCTAGGCAGATAGCATTGTGAGTTTGTCAAAGTTGCTACAGTTATCCGTCATGGAGATGTATGTATTCCCTGGCTACCACATATGGCGTGGGAGAACTGCATATCTGATGCTCCAGGCTCGGAGTCCAACTCCATTGCACATACCTTGGCACACTTGATGCGTGGTGCCAGTGCATCAGCTTGGTTAGCCTTCCATGTTCCTGTGCATGGATGACCAATCTCGTCTACATGCTTGATGTAGGTCAAATGTGAGTCTATTGCTAACGTCACAGGTCACAACAGTGTTTGTGAATAACGTGAGTAATGTGGTATAGACTCATGATTTTGGAATTGGGGTCATTCACAGATGCCATTTTTGATTAGCACTGTTAGGTAGACTGACGAAACTTGTACAATCTTCCTTTTGTGACACCCTTAATCAGTTAAGTGATGCTTTAGTCACTGATTATGTTTTCTTGCAGGCACACTGTTCTGCATCAACAAGGTGGTGACATGTTGCATTGCTCCCTGTACCAACAGTCTCATAGCTACTCATCCAGGCAGTTTTTTTTGGCATTGGCTCATAGTGATGACACACTTGAAATTTTGCAACAGATTCACACTAGATGTTAAATGCAGTACTACAGACATCCATGGTCACATTGGCCAATATGCAGACATCGTGCACAGCATGAAAGGGCTCTGTATTTATTTGTCATTGTTTGTGCACAGGTAGGGACAGTATGACGGTTAGAAAATGTGCTACAGTCACTATTGTGTAGTCAAATGTAGTGTTGCAGACTTTGTAGTACCATATATGTATGTTACACATGTGACCTTAGCTCACCTCATCAATGTGAATCTGCTGTGCAACATCTAGGGATGTGATATATGATGCGCAATGTCAAAAATAGAATCGCCCACCACATCCAATGTAAGGAGATAAGGCAGTTGAATATGGTTTCCAATCCTTCTGGGGGACACTACTTGTGTACAGCAACTGACTTGTACATGTTGTCACACATGCATTTATCAACAATGGGCGTGGGTCAGAGTTGGTTCATAGCTAGATTGCTATATCTGATAAATGTGGGCACAGCATCTTAGCCCGTGTACTGTTGTTTTAACCCCTGTGCACCTTCTCCACTGGCTACCTTCTGAAGCTTCTTTGGCACTTTTTTACAGATGTATATTTTTTTGAGCACTGTGCCCCGTCACCTTGAATTGGTAGTATACCTCATTTTCTATATTTAGCCTTGTATTGTTTATATCTTTCTTCTGCTCGTCTTCCACCTGCAGCATCCCCCGCGTCCATGCCTCCATGCAAGGCAACTTGACCGGCTACCCCTTCACAGATGGTCCTCCCTCCAACCCCCCTTCGACTGGCAGACACTGAGTATCCACATTTCAGGGACACCAAAGGCGCACATGATGCTGGCCTGTATGTGCTCATCTCCACCTGGACCGCGCACAGTGCAAGCACGCCTGGCACACACAGATTCCACATAAAACTATGCCACTACGATGCCAGCAACCTCCATGTCCTCAACAGGGAAAATCACACACCTGCTTCCGAGCGTCCCCGGAACACACACAAGGACCCTCCTCACATTTGATCTGCAGCTCATTCTGCTTCCAATCCACTGATCCACCAACCGTGATGTGAACCCACCTTCCTCAGATCCATTCTTCTCAACACACACTCTGCCCACAAACACACCCTTGTACTCTGGGACCAACTTGTCACAACATCCCCAGACGCTGCCTTCCTGCGGAAGAGACCTGCCTGAACCCCTCCACAGCACACAACATCGTCATTGATATCCTGGACGGCTACAAGAGCATCAGCAGGGACCACACCGATGGAGTAGGAGTACAAAATGCCATCCTCCACAGGAGCACTCTCAGAGTCTCAAAGAACACCCACAACATCCTCAGCAATGCAGAACACCTGTACTTCATGATCCACACCAATCACAACACCCCCCTCAGAGTGACAATCATGTACAGACCCCCCCAACCCCGATTACAGTTCATCTACTACATTGCCTACTTCATCAGTACACAGGCTTTCGACTTTGTCAACAGGTTGAAGCTCTGGCAACGCCTACTGGATTACGGCCTGGATAATAATTTGGTATACTTTTTAGCATACCTGCATAGAGACTTAAAAGCTAGAGTAAGGATAAGCATGGATGGAGCAGTGTCAGGAGACATAACGGTTGGCAGAGGCATCAGACAAGGGTGCGTTCTTGCCCCTCTTTTATTTATTTTATATATTAACGAACTCCATAACGCCCTGTCCAATTTAACTTCCGATGTCCCCATAATAAACGGCACTAAACTCCCCTCCCTACTCTATGCAGATGATCCAGTCTTAATGAGCCGTACACCGAATGCCCTGAGGATTTTAGTGAGGGGATTTGTGGATTTTATGTATAGCCTTGACCTTTGCACTCATTTTAAAAAATCGTTTTTAATGTGCTGTGGCCCTAAAAAACGTCACATTAATAGGATTGTCTTAGAACAGGGATCACTGTTATGCACGCGCACTTTTCCGTACCGGGGTTTACAATTCTCCGATAACGGCTCATGGACCCCTCATCTGGCATACGGCCGGTCTAAGTTCATCAAGGCCATACATTCCGTATTGTCTCTTCCCAAACCTAAGAGATTTTAGGTGGTCCAGTCTTTATTAAAAATCTATAAGACACAATGCGTTCCTGTCATGACATACGGGGCCAAAATCTGGGGATACTCAAATTTAAAAAACCCTGAGGCTGAGGAGAATAGATTCTGCAGAAGGCTCTTGGGTCTACCAATTTCATCTTCCACCTTTATAAGTCCCAATGAGTTAAAATTGGCTTATTTGGAGGACTCCATTAAGGCACGTCCTGTGCTGTTCTGGATTAAGGTGTGGAAAAACCCCGAAGCCTCACTGACAAGAGAAATTTTGTCTGACTGCCTAAAATGCGATCTTTGAGCCTTGATTTTTGGCTGTGATTGAATAGTGAGAGGCACTCTTGTTTGATTACTAAAATGCGATCAGGGCATCAAAATCCCTTGGATTGCCCAAGTCCAGGCAAGCCTGGCAGCAGTCAATCTTGAGCACATATTTGACAACCCAAATGGACTGGACGGGATTAATGGGAAGATAATACGGAATATCCTTTATAGGCATTACGGGGAGACTAGATACAATGTAGAACTAGCTAAACCTTCTGTGAAACGCTATACTCAAATAGAAGGTGACACTGTATCTATCTCATTTACACCAGCTGTCTACCTCCTTAAAGAAATCTCATGCTGGGAGCGTAGCCTTTTGTCTCGCCTAAGATCAGGATCTATAAAGTATTTATTGTGTTTCCCCTTGGGCTACCACTGTAATATTGAGAATATGGTTTTCCCATGTCTGAATTTTGGAAAGCAAACATTAATGCACTTTCTGTTCTTTTGTTCCTATTACCAAAAATACAGTAAGCACCTTTTGATACCATTTTTTTAGAGCTAAAGGCATAAAAGATTTTAATGTGGCATTTAAGTCTGTTTTACAGCTTAAAGATGATGGATTAATATATAGTGTGTGTACCTTTCTAAAAATGGCCATACGATCCCGTACTTCTATGAACTAATTTTTATTCATATGAACTATGTTATCTCAACAGATTGGGAGGAGGCTTCCTTGCACTTTGCACATTAGCACTTTAAATTTATGTTGTTATTTGTAAATATGTGAACTACCTTTACTCTGTCCCCATTGTAGTAAAGATTGGAGATAAAGATAACTAATTTATTCCTCGATCCTTGGCTGCTATCACATTATGCACTTTATTTAGATAGTCTAACAACTAGGATTATGCCCTATGTACTTTAGAAAACTTGTGCTTAATATAACGCTGCTAAGTATATGTTCTATGTATATATTGCTGCTACTCTAACGGTGACTTCTGTTATGTATATTTTATTAGATAGAGTTACGAAAATAGACAGGAATGAGTAGATATGGACATTAATTATATCTTGGACTCTTCATTGTTTTCATTGAGGACAACGTAGTACAGTTACTTTTATCTTTTTGACCATGTATGTATTCATGTGTATGCTTTTATGGATAATGTAATATCCGAATAAAGGTTATCTTATCCTATCCTATCCAGTACACAGGCCCTTGCCTCCACAAACTACATCCTTCTCTGGGCCCTGGAGTTCCACCTCGGTAAGGACATCACCCCCAGCTCCACCACCCAGATTGATAGCCTCGCAAGACTCCGACTCAGGATACTACTCACAACACCCACCAACTCTGTCTGCAAATGGATTGAGCACATCTTATCCGCTTCGTCACACGTATCCTTCAACCACACCACCCAACTCTACTGGACTGCCCATGTATGCATCCACTTCACCACCTGGCACCCCACCACACACCACCACATACAACAGATCCCCCACCACTGCTGGGGCACAGTCACTGTAGACCAGCTAACGACCACCCTCGCCCGTAGTCCAAACAGCTATCACGCCGAACCCCACCCCACTGCCCACAACCTCAGACAATGGCTCAATGACTGTGCCAACGAACTGTCCCCAAACACAAAAACCTCAGAAAGAGACACCAGCAAGTGAGCCATCATGTTCATTGAGGACCTCCAGGACTCCAGGCAAACGTGTCAATTGCTAGAGGAGGAATGTCACTGTGTACAGACAATGAACAGCTACGCAGCACCCAAGAACGATACCGTCAGACACCATCACCTCATCTGATCCTCAAAAGGGCCTCATTCAAAGAACACCTAGGCGACTACAGCAACAAAAGTGCCATCATCGCCACCAACAATGACATCAGGGCCCTACCGTTCAACATAGAAACTGCATCCCTGATCCTCCTGGACCTGTCAGCTGCCTTCGACACTGTCTGCCACCGGACACTACGCACACACCTCCACAACGCAGAGTTGCAAAGCAGAACTCTGGAGCGGAACACATCCTTCCGCTCCGGGATGACCCAGTGCATCTGCCTACCCCTTTCAGCTCTGGATCCACCACAATCATGTGTGGCGTACCCATGGCTCATACCTCAGCACAATATTGTTCAACATCTACATGTCACTGCTTGCCCACGTTGCCTGACAACACGACCTCTACATCATCTCTTACAACAACGACAGCCAGCTCATCCTCTCCCTCACAAAGGACCCCCTCACCGCCACAACCAACCTCCATGTAGGAATGGGAGCCGTCACTGAGTGGATGTAGTACAGGCAACTGGAGCAGAACTTTGACAAGATGGAAGTCCTCTTCCTCCGCTCCACATCCTCAGCTTGTGACGACTCCTGGTGAACCACTGCACAGGTAACAGCTCCAACAACAACCATCCATGCACATTACCTGTGCTTCTTCATCAGATCTACCATCTCCGTGACAATGCATGTAAAATCCCATCTGCTCCTCCGCCTTTAACAACCTCCATATGCTCCGCAGGATGTACAGGTGGATCCCCATCGTAAAAAGGAGACAGGTCTCCCGGGTCCTGCAGAAGCAGCAGGTTGGCAAAAGATAAGGCCCTCTCTGCAGTCCCCTCAACCAAACTCCTGAAACAACTTCTACACATTTGAAAGGCCTCTGCATGTATGATCAACGACATTCCTCGCAGCAGCCACATCACATCCCACCTGTGAGACCAGCACTGGCTCACCGTCAACAAGAGGATCACAATCAAGCTCGTCACACACGCACACAAGGCACTCCACAACACAGGCCCAGCATGCCTCAAACAACTACTCAGCTTCTACTCCACAAACATGCCAGCTCTTCTCCGCCAACCTCGCCTTCGCCCTCGCAAGACTTTCCCGCATCCAGTGAGCGACCTCCAGGGCAGAAAATTCTCCCTCCTCACCATCCAGACCTGGAGCACTCTCCCCATCCTCCTACGGCACACCCAGGACATGCGAACCTTCAGGTGACTCTGCAAGACGTGGCTTTTCAAGCAGTAGCAGCATCCTCCCCCCAGCGCCTTGAGACACTCACAGCTGAGTGGTGTGCTTTACGGATGTGCTGCTTGATAACTTGATAAATATATTTAGCACATACGCGGTCATCTCACTGCCTATCCATGTCAGATTACTCATGAAGATTGGTTCTATTTCCCTTGGTGGACCTTCTTGTGGATTCACAGCCCCTTACTTATTGCCTCAGTTAAATACTTGCTTGGTCATGTAAACACGCATCTGTGTGAATTAAGTGAATGTATTTACAATACAAGGGGGAGACTACACCAGTGCTGGCCCATAGAACACATGATTTGATGGATGTTGGAGAGGCAGACATAGTCAATTGTGAGTGTTAGAGCCAAGGGAAGAGGCGGAGTTTGCTGTGCCATTGTCAAGGAAAAGTAGATTTGCTGCAAGTCCATGCATGGGTCCCAGGTGAGTGTTTGTGGACGTTACAAGAGAGTGGAAGAAGGAGGTCAGTGAAATGAGGTTAAGAAGAATACTAAGGTGAGACAGGCCTTTGTACGTCACTGTCTGCAATTTGTTGTTGATATGCCCCCAAATGAGCCTAGGGTCACACCAGACCCTGGATTTTGGATGCAATTCTATGGGGGATTTCATCACGCCTCTTGCCGCCACTTTACCTGCATTGTTCTGCTGCAAGGCAGTGATGATTTTGTCACCAATCTGGGTAATGTGGCCCCAAATCTTATGGATAGGCAAGGAGGCACATTACATGAGTTTGCAGGTGTTGTCTTAATTTTAGATTTTGCTTATCACCATACACATTCGATTTGTGTGCACACAGACACATGCAACTCTGACACCACATTGAGGATGCACTGTGTATGTTGATGTTCATGTGCACAATTAGGCATGCCGCCTTGGACATTAGCACACAGGTGACATTAGGCACATGTGCTTGAGTAGTCTGCAGGTATGTGCAAGTGCGTATGTGTCAGGCTGGCAAGGCATGCACGAGCTTGGACACTACTCAGACACATGTGGGCAATGCTGCAGGTGTGCTGACGTTGGTGGAGGCATGCCTGGTTGTACACAGGGGCATAGACATTTCCAGCACATCCACAATGTGGCATCCGAGTGACATGTGTACTTGTGCAGTCAATTTGTATGTGCATGGTGATATGGCAAGGGAGCCATTTGGCTACTTTTCCACATGTCACGTTGTTGTGCCACTGTGTGGTTTGCAGATGCACATATGGGGTGCTCTGGCATTGTAATTGGACTATGTTTGCCTAGCTTTTCTGTGCACATTATATGGTCAGCCTGTCCGCCACAATGGGCTATATTATCAAATATGTCGCCAACATTGTAGTAGCTTTTTCAGGAGGGTACTGCTGCTTCAGCAACACAACGGTGCTTGCTGATATGCACTATTGGATTCAAATGACAAACAAGCTTCTGGTGTGCACCTGGCCTACTATTTAAATTCAAATAATCATATTAGCATGCCCCTCATCAATGCTTTGGCAGCATGTTCCTGCCACTAATGCATCAATTACGCTGGCGTAATTCCTATTACTATGGCACTGTGTGTTGTGTGATGTGCTGTTTGTGAATGGCATATGTCCCTATGCCAGCATGCACAGGGGTATCCAGGACTTGTTAGACAGTACATGTGGGTATGCAATACAATTACTTTCATAGTACATGGGTGCCACTGTGCCCATCCACCCCCTTCCCCCCGTCCCTGGTTGATGCTCACCCTGGTGTTGTTGTGGGCATTCACATTCAGCACTATCCTGCGACTCCAACAACAGTCTCCTCGCTGATGACGCGGGACACCTGCTCCTCCAGCTCATCCAGCTCCTGCTGTGGAGCTGGTCCGCCACCTCCAGTCTCCCTTGCTGCCTTAAGGTTGGCTCCCAGTTTCTTCTTGGTCTTACTCTTGGTATCGCGCCACCGCTTTGTGCACTCATCCACTGTTCTCCTCCTCTCTCCCACTGCATTGACTTTGGACACAATGTCCTGCCATATCTCCTTTTTCCTTGCCAAGGTGACGATGGAACTTACGAAGAGTTCTTGTTGGTGCTGCGTCACCTCTTCAACCAGGACCTGGTTCTCCATAGGACTGAACTTGGGGTTCCTCTTCCTCTTGGCCTTTCCTTGTGTCTCTGCCTGGCCTTCCTGGGTGTCATTGGTGTTGTTTCTTGCCTCTGCACTTGTGCCAGGTTATTCTCCATCTTCTACAGTATTCTCCATGTTTAATTTCTATTTTTCTGGCTTATCAGGCGTTTTTGGGTGCTTTTTTCATACTGACGCTCTAAATGAAAGCCTGGGGCCTATTGGCGAGCGATATTTATCGCTGATTGGCCCACCATCATTTTTTTCACATTAGCGTGCGTTTGTTTAGCGACGTCACACTAATTCTATCGCTGCCCCTTTTCGCCTGGGAAGTAAACTATCGCCGGCTAGCGACATATTGCTAATACGTCGCTAATGCAGCAATAGATTCTGGTGATGCGCGGCGATAAAAGAAGTCACGCTAAACTAAGTTAGCGATAATTATCGCCTCTTGTTGGCAATATCCCCCTGGTTTACTTTGGCAAAGCACACATGTTGAAATTTAAGGACTGGGAGTCCCTATTGGTTCCTTCACTATCCATAGTAACCTAAAGACTGATCCATTCCCTACCACTGTTCATCATTTACATGAGCTTACATGAGACCTGACATGAATGATAAAACAGATGACGAAAGCTATCTGCCGTTTGAAGATGGTTCTTGGCTATACCTCTGCATAACTTGATATCACCAACTTCAGCACCTGTCTAGGTGCAATCTAGAATTTGATGTCTTATCACTTTGTGAAACTCAACTGTTATAAGACAGAGTTCTAACTCTGGTAATCTTCACCATCCAATTTTTCCACTCGGAAATGCTTGTGAGCTCTGAGCGATTCAGAATTTCAAACACTTCAACCCCTATTGTGAAATAATTTAGTTTTATTATTGACAGCAAGCTGAAATTCAACATCAAGGCATCGCAAAGCATTTCCAAATTCAACTCCAATTTTTGAGGAACACGATCCGATATCATAAGTGACTGAAATACCTGGCTTGTAAATTAACAGGAGGGTGTATCGATGGCTAAGTAACCAACCTGAGATTTCAATATTTGGGAATGCATGTTGCTCTGTTCTCAGAGTTATCCTGTTTTTAAATAGTTTGGCCCTGGTCTCCAAGCTGAAGAATGATCTTGAGAGGTGTGCCTATCACTCATTTTGTATTTTCGGGAGATCGGCACTCTTTAAAATGATGATTGTGATGAAATTCCTATGCAACTTCCACAAGTTCCCACTTGTGATTCCACAAACCTGATTTGCAGAAGTGCAGGCCACTTATGGTGGGAGGGATGGTGATGACAGACTAATGGGATTCTCAGATGGTGGTCCAAAATGACTGGATCCAGGAGAAGGGTGGGTGGACCCAGGGTTTTAGACAGAGGTGACACATGTGAGGTGTGATACCATTATGGACATGGTGTACGGGCTCTGATACTGCAATCTCTCCATGGTGTTCCTGGAATAGAGGGCTGCAGGGCATTGGACTTAAGCTTGGAGAATCACCTGTGAAGGGGCTGTTGGCTGGGGCAAGCCTTCCGGCTTGAGGGCTTCGACAAATGGGGCTCAATTGGAATATCCAGGATGATGGACGTATGGCAGAGGTCCCATATGGGGTACTTGAAGGAGCTACAGGTGGAGTACAACTTTCACCACTCACAATTTTAGAAAGTTCCTATAACTGCACCATGGAGTACTATTGGGAGTCACTCAAAGACATAGCTGTTCTTTGGGGGCCAACTTGTTGATGGGGCTACTGAGAAAAGGAGGGATTTCCAAATAATATAAATCTCTTGTCATCAAGTCACCTGATCTCTTCGCCCAACCTAGAGCCAGATGGGAGGTGTGGGCAGGCCCACTGGATAACACTGATTGGAGGGAGGCCCTGATGGCAATGTGGGAAACTGGTGCTATCCTACAAACTCAGGTTAATTTAGCTGAAATACCTGTATGACACCAAAAAACACATAAAGGGCATGACCTGTGCCTATGTTGCATGCCTAAGATGTACTGAGGGGTGCACAGGTTTTCACCACATGGTTTGGACTTGCTCAGTTATAGGGAGATACTAAGCAGCTACATTGGGGTCCCTGGACCGAATTCTGAAGATGTCCCTCAACATCTCCCCTCACACAGGGATTCTGGGCCTGTTAGAAGAGGTGGCCGGTAGTAGGGGGAGCACCTGCTGGTTGTCCTGGGTACGCTCATTGCCAAAAGAGACATAGCAAGGGTCTGGAGCTCTGCCACCCCACCCCCGGCTGCGGCCTGGTTCAAAGAGATGGATTGGTGTGGAAGAACCAATCTGAGAAAATCTGAGGTAAATGGTGGGTCTATTATGGTTTGGTATGTTTTGTGAGAAAATGTGCTGCATGTCTTGCGTATTATGACTCAACCTGTCCAGTATGGTTTGTTATTTTTATTACTACACTAAAACCAATAAATATTTGGTTATCAAACAGTTTAAAGTTGAGTGTTCTCTCCCTATCTGTCCCATCTCCCCAATAATCTACATCTCAAATGTCCTGATTACAAGTACAGGTGGTATTTATTCTGCATGATAAACAATGATACTATGAGTTACCTTATTTATTGAGTTCAATAAATACCACCTTTTTACGATCTTGTTGGGGAATAACTTGGGGATTTTGGTGTTTAAGACACCAAAATCTGCATGATATGGTTACTACTGTATTGTTTCCCCCCCCATTAAATTTCGGCAGGTTTGACCAGCTGAAATTTAATAAAGGTTGACGAATCTGATAATATTTGGATGCGTTAAATACCTAACAAGGCACAATTCCAACTGTGCGTAAACAGCCATTCACAGGTCGAAATTAACCGTCCGACTCGTAATCAGGATTAAAGTATACTCTTCTAAACCAGGTGGGAACTATCTGCTCACTGACATCTTCACTACTAGCATTATCGGCCTACCCGCTGTGAATCATGTTTCGACAGAATAGATCACATGCCTTTCAGTGTTGTCTGGCCCCATCCTTGTATTTAATTCCTAATTCCACAGACTTTTCTTCATGCTTACCCTTTGATATCACACATCTCACCTACATCATTAATTTCTCCTCCTTACTGCTGCACACAAAATTAAACTGGATCTATTGCTAGTTCTTTTTCTGATATTTTGCTGTGTATTTCGCCAGTGCAATTATGAATTCACTTAATACCTCACTTCAGATCTAAGTTTGCTAAATCCTCCTTTTTTATAAAAAACTTTTATTTTTAATTTAAACAGATATTGCAGCAATCATAAAGATACAGGTATCAGAGGCACATTACCAGCAACACCAGGGGGCTCCTGTTTGCAGGCCTTTTTTACTGAAACTCTTATCTTTATCTTGTGGTGCTGCAAAAGGCCTATGTTAAAGTTGGTTGTAAAGTTACAACAAAGGTTCTTAGCGATTGTACTCTTCTTCCTTTATTTATTGCAAATGTTTGTATCTTAAATCTATTTTGTTTTCTCACGCTTTTAAATACGGGGGTGACTATCGCGCCAAACAGGATGGCGACAGGTTTCTAAGCCACGTCAGGACACAGAGCGATTTCTTTTGAAATAAGCTATTTGCTGTTTGCGCTCAGGTATCCTGCCACCTCTTCATGCTTCCTAATGTCCTCACAATGCTTTGAACTGGGGGATATTTGAGGAGTATTTTGAGTGCCCAGGGCTGTGTTGGTGAGTTCCTGTCTGACGGGAGCGGCCACCATTTCACTAGCTTGGCCTTTTCTTCTGCCTTCTCATGCTCCGCTTTGGAATAAATGCCTCAATTACACCACTGCATGACCTGTCGAACTAACACAGCTTAGTCTTTTCCTCCCATTATCAATGCAGCTGTGGTATCATATTGTGTGATATCACCCTTTTCAGTACATGGCATTGTGGTTGTGAGTGTGCTCTATTGGCATGGGACCATCATTTTGTCAATGTGCTTCTTGGTCCTTATATTTAAATCTCTCTAGAAAATACTTCTTCAAGAATGATGCCTCAATGTTTGTATTTTATTGTGGAATTCTTCCTAATATGTAGCACAATGGTATGACTTTCTTCTACCACAATTGTTTTTCTGCTGACTCATTCATAGATGTTTGCTACATGTTTCTGCCTCAGTTTTTTATTTCATTGATGGCTAAATGAATATCAGATGCCTACTCTGGTCCTCAGACTTCATATAGTGTACTGAATCCAGAGCTACGGTTATTTTCAGCTTTTTTAGGTTGCTCATCTGAGTTTTATTTTATACTCTTTCTGCTATTTGCCATCATCCTATTGTATGGGCAGGATTAGGACCTTTCAGAAGGTTCCACACCGTTCTATGCACTGCGTCAAAGTGGCCAGTGATCTACCTCCTACTACTAAATCTACTTCTTCCAACACAAAACCTCAAAGGGCAAAGAATTACCTTCCCATCACCTCTTATGAAATCTCATAATCCTGTGTTGGACACTATCTTTGATGAGGTGCAAGGTTTTAAACTTTTCATGTGTGCTACTAATGAAAAGCTTCAGCAAACTGAGGACCGGTGGGTCGTTATGGAGGGCAAGTTGTGTGAGTTGGAGCAACGTATTAGCAACCTCCAAGATGTGGTCACCAAGATTTCTTTGTAGAACAAGAAATCCAAAAACTGAAATTGCACATTGAAGACCTTGAAAATAGAAATAGACTTAATAATCTTCATTTTTATGGCTTACCGGGAAATCTTGAAGTTTCTGATCTTCTTGCCTTTCTGAAAGGCGGGGGGAGCTGGAGCGAGTTGCGTCTGCTCACTCCGCCATCTTGGCCACACCCCCAGCCCTGCAATTGTTTAGTGTCCATATGGTCCCTCTTATCTCCCTGATAGTGTCCTTCGGAATTGCCACCACATCATATGCAGGCGATCCTATCCCTCGAAAAAAACCTCTTGTTACAGAGCAGAATTTCATTAACTGACTTGTCAACATTATCCGCTGGGTGGAAAATAACATCTAAAATGTAATACAGACTAGACCGATATTCTCCTGTTTGGAATGACCAATCAATCAATCAATCAATCAATCAGGGAATTGTAAGTGTTCTCCTCACCCGTGACGGTCTCAAGGCGCTGAGGAGGGGGGTACGCAAATCTGTTCAACCGAAGAGCCAGGTCTTGAGAATCTTCCTGAAGTTGTTAAGGGAGGGACCGCGTCTGCCGGTAGCTCGTTCCAGGTTTTGGCTGCAATGACAGAGAACAATCTTCCACCTGCTCTGGCTCTGTGGATGCGCAGAGTTTCAGCCAGTTTGAGGTTGGAAGACCGGAGGATTCTTTTGGGTTCAATGAAGTTTATTCTGTCGCTGAGGTATTTGGGTCCGTTGTTGTGTAGGCATTTGTAGGCGTGATTGAGGATTCTGAAGGTGACTTTCTTCTCCACGGGGAGCCTGTGAAGTCTCTGCAGATGATGGCTGATGTGTTTGTGCCGGGGGATGCTGAAGACGAGTCTGGCTGCGGTGTTCTGTATTGTCTGGAGTAGGGACTTGTTGATGCCGGCATAGAGAGCATTTCCATAGTCTAGTCTGTTCTTCTCTTCGCAATGTTAGCCCAACTCCATCCACTCCCCACTGCAACAGTTGAATGAACAAACATTCTGGGAGTTGGATTCAACAACGCTCTCTACTTCTGCCTGCAAGCTCTTACAGTGACTCGCATCTGTTTTCTCTGATTACATCCCTCAAATAATTCTTTGATTACCTTTCACTAGTTGCGAGCAAAACAGTTACCATGGGTGTTCTTTGTTGCCTGTTTTAACAACTAATGGGCGCCCTATCACTGAAAAGCTCCGCCGCTCTTGTCACACTCCATATGGAACAGGGTCCAAGGGTGCCTGACCCCATCATGGCCGAAAATGATGACTTCTTCCCCCCTGCTGAACTTTGACTTACTCTTCCCGTCCAGGACTGCGCCTACCCTTATGTGAACATCTGCAATTCTTTCTTCCCTCCCCGCTCTACTCCTCTCCACATGCCTGCTACTGACCTCTGCCCTCACCTTGTCCTGGTCCGCACCCTGTTTACCTGTGAATTTTCCCTTGTAATTTGAGATCTAGCTATTCTGCCTGATGCCCGATAGAGCTGCCTGGTTTAGCTATAGGGGAGAAAGGTCGGGGATTCCCTCCTTGGACGTCACCTACCCAGTCGGTCATTAGCCAGACTTCCTTTCATCTCTCCTGTCATCTCGTCTCGCATTCCTCCCTCTATTTATGTCTCTCCATCTCTCCTCTCTCAATGTTTTGAGACTGAACTATTTTGTCTGATGCCCGATGGAGCTACCTGGTTTAGCTATAGGGGAGATGGGCCGTGGACTTCCTCCTTGGTCGTCACCTACCCAGTCGGCCTTTAGACAGCCTTCTTTTCGTCTCCCCTTGTTGTCTATTCCCCTATCATCCCTTTTCTCTCCCTCCTCTCTACGCTCCGATATTTTGCCCCCCATGTTCTTTTAATGTTTCCTATTGAGACCTAGCTATTTGGCCAAAGCCCAGTAGAGCTACCTGATAGCTATAGAGGAGATGGGTTTTGGGACTTCCCCCTTGACCATCACCTACCCAGCCGGACTTTGGGCAGACCTTCCTTCATCTTTCTGCTGTTATCTCCCTCTCACCCCTTTACCTTTACCCCCTTCCCCTCTTCACCCCACTTATCTCGTTCTCTATGCTCTTGTAATTGTTTTTCTAGCAACTGTTGTAAATTGAAACTGATGTAATCTTGTAATTTTGTTGAACCTCATGTAAAGCGCTCTGATACCTCTGGGTCTAGCCAGCGCTATATAAAACTCTTTAAATAAATAAATAAATAAAATTAATTACTTCTAGACTTGACTACTGTCATAGCCTCTATGATGGAAGCTCAAAGAAGATGCTTCACAAACTTCAGATTGCACAGCATGCAGTGTGCAGACTGGTGCTCAAACTCCTTAAATATAGTTCAGCATCTGAAGCATTTAGAAGGTTGCACTGACAACTAATCCACAAAAGGGTCCTATTTAAGATCTTCGTCCTGGTATTTAGAGCTTTTAATTCCACTGGTCCTAAACATCTCACTTCCCACGTCTTCCACCATAAGACTCAGAGAATGCTAAGATCCTCTAAAGCCAATCTCGTAAAACGCCCACATTTTAGACTGAATTCCCAGGGTGGAAAATCCTTTATGGCCTTAGGTGCCAATGCCTGGAATCATCTTCCAGGTCTGCTTCAATTTATAGACAATGAAGCCAATGTTAAAAGGAACCCAAAGACCTGTTTCTTTCTTGAACTTGACATTCTTTGTCATCCCTTAACGTAATTGAAGCCCCTGGCCCTCCATCGTTGTACCAAGCACATTGTCCAATTCAGCATACACAACAGTGGCAGGATGCTCTCTTGTGAGTGACAGTACATTCATTCATTCATTCTTAGCACTCCATTTTGTATAGCCAACCACACACAGTAGCTTGAAAATGGATTCATGCCCAATGTATATCTTACATGTATGGGGAAAGTGCATTCTACTCCAATGAGAGGAAGTGAAGGACCCTGCTGAGGCTGACTAGCCGGACTTCCAACATAAGAGTCCTGTAGACCACTTTCTCCATCGTGACAGGCAAAAGGGCCTCTCTTTTCCATTAGATTTAATGTTGCCACTGCTGGTAGTCTCTCTAGGCCCAGGGAGAGGACAATAGTTGCTCTGAAAAAGAGGGGTCCCTTTGTGACATCAGAACCATGCTCTGAGGTCTCAATCCTTTTGAACAGGAGCCAGTTACTGAGCATACATGATTGTCAAATTCACTGACATAAACACCAAAAACCTGTAGAGATATATACGGACATTATCAGTGGTATAATGTAGGAAGGGCGCTTCCTCTTCGGAGCTATGAAAGGAACATTTCTATCAAAAGAGACACAAAATCAGTTTTGATAATGGTACAGGAGGAGGCTAGTGGCATCTTACTTAACATTGTTCCTTCTGGTGGCATTTGATGCTGTGACGAAAGAGAATGTATCCCTTTTGAAGGGGATCCTTGCCTACAATTAAAGGGTGGAAAGAAAGCATGAACAGGTGAATAAACATCATGATAAGAGGGATCCTACAAAAGTGTTGTTGAAAAATGTTGGAAAAATATTGGCCTTAAAAGTAAGGACCGGTTAGGTATAATGAAAGTATTGAAAGCATACCTTTGGAAACACATACGGCTATATACTAAGTGGTAGCGTGCTTAAAACATAGACTAACCATGGTTTAAATACTTTGATGAGAAAACATGAACTCACAATTATTAGCTATGATCAGTCAAATACGTTTCTCGGAATCAGCAGCTTCATGTAATATAGTTTTTTAAAAACATTTTTTACTTAATACTAATAACAGTAATATATATATATATATATATAGAAGGAAATCACCTGGCGCGTTTCGGCCAATGGGGTGAGCCATAAAGAATAAACATCATTGTGACTATTAATACGCGTTGCTTTCCCAAGTGCATTATGGACATTGTAGTGCGGCAAGTACGGGGCACGTGATACCTCTGGGACACTGCACTTATGAGACTATACCTTTGATAAAGGCAATTGGCCAAACGTGTCAGGTGGTTTCCTGCTTCATTGCCTACGCCAATAGAAATAAAGTCAGTAAATCCAGGAACCGGGATGTGACAAATTCTTTTTTTGGATATTGATTACAGGAAATGCTGTCTCCTGCTCGTCATGGCCGCCCTGCAGGGTTGGGGGCCCCTGATGACAGCATCTTGAATGGATGTATTTAGAAGGGGGGCATGACCCGCCCTCATCACCACGAGCCTGAGGATCACCGGCGATACTTCGTGGAATGAAGAGGGAAAGGGCGCCGAGTGAGGCGGATGCCTCGACTTAGCAGGTACTGGATCGAGGGTTTTTTTTACATTGAGAGGCAAGGAGCAATGAGATGAGTGCACCAGCAATCCCCGCAGTTGCCATACTTACCTGGAATATCTGAATGGGGTGAGCCATGAAGAATAAACATCATTGTGACTATTAATATACGTTGCTTTCCCAAGTGCATTATGGACATTGTAGTGCGGCAAGTACGGGGCACGTGTTACCTCTGGGACACTGCACTTATGAGACTATACCTTTGATAAAGGCAATTGGCCGAAACACGTCAGGTGGTTTCCTGCTTCATTGCCTACGCCAATAGAAATAAAGTCAGTAAATCCAGGAACCGGGCTGTGACCAATTCTTTTGTTGGATATTGATTACAGGAAATGCTGTCTCCTGCTCGTCATGGCCGCCCTGCAGGGTTGGGGGCCCCCGACGACAGCATCTTGAATGGATATATATATATATATACAAATAAAACGGGCAATAAGTTGGCATGCAGATAGAAGATTAATAGCATAGAAGAAATCCCAAAAGAGAGACAAATAAATAATCTAAACGCTAATCTAGAAGTGTCATGGGTGCACATGGTGCACATGCTGCCTTAAGTTAAAATATTCCTTGTTAAACAATCAGGGTGAAAGAGTGTATAAACATTGTTAATAATATACATGTGTTTTGGTGTAAACTGACAATGATTGTTTGCATTGTTTCCAATATCCTTGTGAGTAGCAATGCTTGTTACTGTTTAACGTTATTAGATGGGCTATTGTAGTTTGCAGTGCTTGTTGGAATCCCACGCACGTTCTACCTGCCAGCAAACAGCTTTGCTAGTCACACGTGCGAAGGAGCCAACGCCCTGAGCCGACGCCCTAAGCGAGAGACTATTTAAACAGCGCTCTCATTCACGGTGACGCTTCGCTTTGTGTTCGAGCGTCACCGCGAGCTTCCTGACTCATCGCTTGCCCCGCCTGGATTCCCCGTCTTGGTTCCGAGGTCTCCTGCTTTGTCAGCTTTCCTCTCCTGCTAGCCCGCTCCTCTTCTTGCCGGATACCTTCCCTGAAGCTGCTTTCAGTCAGCGCAAGCCACCCCTTTCCCTCCCTTTCCGTCCCGCTCCTCCTTACCTGCTTTCTGCCATTGCTGGTCTACGGAGTAGTCCCTGGACTCCCGTTTCTCCGCCTTCTGTTTCCGGTTGGTGCAACCTGCAAGGACTTCCGTATCCTGTTTCCTAGAGGATAAAGACAGTAAGACTTAGTTACCTAGCAACAGAATCTACAAACTTGTTAGAGACAATCTCCGATCCACGTTTTAAAAAGAAAACAACTCTTGCTAAAGACAATTCTTATTGAGTTTTTTCCTGCAACACTTTTTGGTGTTTATAGGAAGATGTTGATGAATGTCATTCCTAAATGTGAATGTAATAGCTACAATTGTTTAATGATTTAGTTCAAGTGCAAGTAATGTGATTTTAATGTAAAACCTAGAACAACTAAGATTCTAGTTTGAGCAGTAGTGACTATAACTACTGATTCAGGACATTAGCACTGGATATCGTTTGCGATCAAAAAGAAGCTAGAGCAGAATTTGTTCGCTTTTCTTGTTTCTCTCTTTTGCTCCACAGAACCCATTTTACGGACTACGATTTCACATTGCAAGGTATGATTAAGACGTGTGGCGTGATAAGTTACTATAATCCTAACTAATGACTAACCTGTTGATTCATCTTAACTGTTTGAAGTTTTGGTTTGATTTATCTTGCATTTTTTCCTTTTTCTTAAAAGAGGCAAAATCAGAACACAACGTCTTGCAATAATAGAAGTGTGCGAATGGGCTCTAGCTAAAACTGGTATGTACAGAGTATGTTCAGCTATTATGAGTATTAGTTTGATGTCAGATATCGCTATTTACAAGTGTGCCGGTTTGCACAGGTATTAGTGGTTGGACTTATCCGATCGTCCTGAAGCCCAGAACACTTCAAGAGAAAACTGGCTGACTTCTCAGAAGAGATCCAGTGTTTATTTGTTTTCTCTGTCCACTTCCCCTTTCCCTGTCCACTTCCCCTTTCCCTTTGGGAATAACCAGTCCAGTCAAGTGTACTCTTCCTTGCTAGCTGGTTAGTTCTCAGGGGAGTTGGGAGCTTGCAGCGCCAAGAAGGAAACAACAGGAACCTCGTGGATGAACGCTTAACAGAAAGCGAAGCCACACCCTTGTTTCCTCTTGGCGGTGCAACTTGTTAAATCAACTATTATGGATGTTCCCGAGTTAACACTATTGGTACAACAGTTGAATGAGGAAATGCAGACGTTACGTCTTGAAAACGAAACTCTTAGACATGAGCTAGATAAAACTAGATCAGGGATTACTACATGGCGGGAAAAATCCGAAGACAGGCGACCCATTCTGACACCAGCTAAATTTGGTATTTCCAATCCTCCTCCTCAGGCCTCATCAGGACAGTCCACTGATCAACCAGTGCAAGTTACTGTAGTAACACCTAATCCCATCCCTTTAGCAAACCCTGAAAGATTTACAGGAGATAGTAATCATTATAACACATTTGTAAGTCAATGCCATTTACACTTTATGTGTAAACCTCAAGTGTTTACCTCAGATTCAGCCAAAGTAGCCTTTATTATCTCATACCTAGGTGGGGTGGCATCTAATTGGGCTTTGCCTCTAGTTGAAAGGAATGACCCCATGTTACATAATCTAACAGATTTCAAAGCAGCGATGGCAAGTCTGTTTGCTAAACACGTTTTCCTGCAAGCATCAGATAATGAACTCCTGAATCTTCGTCAAGGGTCCAAGGACCTAATAACATACGTCACCACTTTCAATAGATTACTAGCAGAAACTCAGTGGCCCGAAGAGAAAAGAACATCACTTTTCTATCGAGGGCTTAGAGATGATTTAAAAGACTCTTTAGCTCATATAGTTAATTTGCCAGAGGATTTCACTGAATTTCAGGATTTAGTGGTGAAACTAGATCATAGGCTAGGAGAACGGAAAGGCGAAAGAACAAAAGGTGACATTAGAAATTTGCATTTCAATATAGAACGCAAGGATAGTGCAGATAAAAACTCCCAAGTAGAACCTATGCAAATAGGAGGGGTAAAAGGACCCCTATCATTGGAAGAAAAAGATCGAAGGTGAAAAGGAAACTTATGTTTATAATTATCCCGGGGAATAAGGAGATCGGTTTCTCGGGAAATCATTGCCTTGAGATCTCACAATATGCAACAAGTGTAACCAGTCATATACCTAGACATTTTACTATACGCATAATTCTGATTTTAACAAATCAGCAAAGACACAGTATCCCAGTACTCATTGATTCTGGGGCTACTGGTAATTTTTTTGATCTGGAACTAGCTAAAAAATTGAATGTAACTCAAGTACTTAAAAAGGAACCCGAGCCTGTTCGAGCTGTTGATGGTTCTGCGCTTTCTTCAGGTTTAATTCGTTACCACACGACACCTTTGATTCTTGTCACTGATAATGGTCACACTGAACTTACCACTTTTGATCTCATTGACACACCCACTTTTGGGGTCATACTAGGAAACTCATGGCTTGAGTTACACAATCCAAAAATTGACTGGATAAAACGCACTGTGACTCTAGACTCCTCTTTTTGCAAACTTCATTGTTTTCAAGGAACAAAAGATCCTGTCCTGCCTCTTTTTTGTGCTGCTTCCCATACGGAGCACCATATCATTCCTAGGGAGTATCAAGATTACTCAGATGTATTTGACCCAGTCAAGGCCACTAAATTACCTCCTCACAGAATCTATGACTGTAGGATTGACCTTATCCCAGGTGCTGTTTTGCCCTGTAGTCGGATATATGCTCTTACAGAATCAGAAAATCAATATTTGCGTTCCTATTTGGATGAATTGTTGGAGTTAGGTTTTATCCGTCATTCAACCTCTCCAGTTTCATCTCCTCTTTTTTTTGTAGCAAAGAAGTCAGGTGATTTAAGGGCTTGCATCGACTACCGCGCAGTCAATAAGGCCACGATTAAAAATCGGTATCCCTTGCCTTTAATCCCTGTACTTTTGAATCAAGTAAAAGGCTCAAGTATGTATACTAAGTTAGATCTACGTGGAGCATATCATCTTGTTCGTGTCAAAGAAGGAGATGAATGGAAGACCGCCTTCCGCACTAAATTTGGCTTGTTTGAATATACAGTGATGCCATTCGGTCTGTGTAATGCCCCAGCAGCATTTCAATACTTCATTAAAGGGTTCTCATTTTAATCTTTACTTATTATAGCACGTGCACTACACTGTTTATTATTGTGGTCCTGAAGAAGCGCCAATGACCTACGGGCAACAGAGGCGCAAAACATGTTGGCCTTGACTTTTGACACCTAGGCCGAATGGGCCCTTTTAGGGTCAGTCATTTTTTACACTATCACGTGCACATAAATTGATTTACCCTCCTTTTACCCAATCCCCACACACCCGCATGCAACATCCGGCAATCCTCAAAAAAGATCTCCGATAAAGTGACCCTTCGGGGGACCCTTAGGGAATTGCAGCGCCGGCCCTACGAGGAGCAAACGCCCGATGATGAAGCATGACACCCCCCGGGGTGTGTGAGGGCAGCAGAGGATGTAGAATTATTTTCCCTCTCACATTAGGACATTTTTAAACCTAGGATTACTTTAGTCTACCTTCTGTCTTAATTTTTCTTTGTTCTAAAATATGGGTGACTATTAGCACCCCGATACATGGGTGACTTTTGCACCCTTGTTGGTGACTTTTTGCACCTTGACACATGGGTGACTTTTCCACCCTTGTTGGTGACTGTTTGCACCTTGATCTATGGGTGTCTTTTGCACCCTGATCTAGGAACTTTGTCCTCCTGTTGATAAATAGATTTATATTAGGAGCATGGACACTGGACCTTTATAGCTCCTTGGTCCCCACTCTTTGTTTAACATAATTTGCACGGCTGATTGGCCGTGGGACCTAATTCCATTTCTTGTTATTCTTTTCCTTTCTGACAGGCACACGAGGCTGGTCCTTGGGGTTTGTGGGAGTTGACATCACAGTATACCCAGCTTTATTAGTCATAGTAATGTTCCTTTTTGACTATTTCCCTGTAGTGACAGATGTAAGGACATACAACTTAGTCCCTCTATTTAGGGGATCCAACTCCCTATCCTTGTAGTGCAATCGTTTGACCCGGGATATGGAGCGTTTAGGTTTTAGGTTCATTGACTCTGAGCTATGGTACTGTTACACTAGGTGTGACACAGGAATGAATTTGGGACATTGGCCATAACGGTGATACTCGAGACGGTAAAGGGTGTCAGACCGGAGTATATGTTTTTTAGTGCTGCTGGCTACTGCACATCATTACCGGCAATGACATCCTTCTACCTTCATCAAGCGAGTGCGCATGAGCGAGGGCGTAGTATGCCCAAGTGATACACATGCGCGGTGGCGCGGCCATGCTGCACATGCGAATTGAGTTATAACGCTGTGAGGTTTCACCGGATATTTAAACCACCGTTCACCTTATGCGAACCTTTAATTGCTGTGGTTTGCCGCCTGTATTTTCTTTCGGCAAGCGCCTGGTCGTGTCAGGGGTAGGTGCACAAGAGGCAGCACCCACATACAATTGTAAGTACGTTCTAGATACTTGTTTAAAGCCAACAACCTTTACCTATTGACTATATGGGGCCCTTGTGTTTTATGTCCTGTTATATGTCCTGGCTTGTTTCCATAGCCCGACCATACGTGGGTGTCCTTTTGACTTAATGATCGGAGGAGCACTTGTAACGAGTCCTTGGTAAGCATGCTGATGGTTAACTACCAACTCCACATGTAGATAGTGCTGCCGACCTGAGTACGTTACATTATTGTTACATTGTTGCCATCCGCTATACAAAACCCTAAGCTCAGTCTAGGTGCCGTACTTTACCACAAAAAATGTTAATCCAGCCTAGGGCCCTTGTGAACAGCGGCCCCCGTCCCTCGTTGGACTGGTCCCGTGCGTCTGCTGAAATTTTCTGTTTGGAAGGATGTGTGCATAAAAATGGCACTCTGTGAATCTTAAGATGTCATCGATGCGCACTTGTGGTTTACTATGTTTTTCCTTTTCCTAGGTGTTACCCAGGAGCGGCTTCCATGTAACAGCTGTAACCACTTTGAGGGTATACAGACCCGCCCTGGCTGAGTTAAGAGGGTTCTCATTTTAATCTTTACCTCTTATAACACGTGCACTACACTGTTTATTATTGTGGTCCTGAAGAAGCGCCAATGACCTATGGGCAACAGAGGCGCGAAACATATTGGCCTTGACTTTTGACACCTAGGCCGAATGGGCCCTTTTAGGGTCAGTCATTTTTTACACTATCACGTGCACGTAAATTGATTTACCCTCCTTTTACCCAATCCCCACACACCCGCATGCAACATCCGGCAATCCTCAAAAAAGATCTCCGATAAAGTGACCCTTTGGGGGACCCGTAGGGAATTGCAGCGCCGGCCCTACGAGGAGCAAAGGCCTGATGATGAAGCATGACACCCCCCGGGGTGTGTGAGGGCAGCAGAGGATGTAGAATTATTTTCCCTCTCACATTAGGACATTTTTAAACCTAGGATTACTTTAGTCTACCTTCTGTCTTAATTTTTCTTTGTTCTAAAATATTGGTGACTGTTAGCACCCCGATACATGGGTGACATTTGCACCCTTGTTGGTGACTTTTTGCACCTTGACACATGGGTGACTTTTGCACCCTTGTTGGTGACTGTTTGCACCTTGATCTATGGGTGTCTTTTGCACCCTGATCTAGGAACTTTGTCCTCCTGTTGATAAATAGATTTATATTAGGAGCATGGACACTGGACCTTTATAGCTCATTGGTCCCCACTCTTTGTTTAACTTTATCCTTCATTCAACCTCTCCAGTTTCATCTCCTCTTTTTTTGTAGCAAAGAAGTCAGGTGATTTAAGGGCGTGCATCAACTACCGCGCAGTCAATAAGGCCACGATTAAAAATCGGTATCCCTTGCCTTTAATCCCTGTACTTTTGAATCAAGTAAAAGGCTCAAGTATGTATACTAAGTTAGATCTACGTGGAGCATATCATCTTGTTCGTGTCAAAGAAGGAGATGAATGGAAGACCGCCTTCTGCACTAAATTTGGCTTGTTTGAATATACAGTGATGCCATTCGGTCTGTGTAATGCCCCAGCAGCATTTCAATACTTCATTAATGAAGTATTACATGATCTATTGGACATCTGCGTCATTGTATATATTGATGACATCCTCATTTATTAAAAAAATTCTGAAGAACATGCAGAACACGTTCGAGCAGTCCTTCAAAGACTCAGAGACAACTCCCTATTTGTAAAATTAGAAAAATGTGTTTTTAACACCTCAAAAGTAGAGTTCCTGGGGTATTGGTTATCTCCGGAAGGAATCACTATGGACCCAAAAAAGGTGGAAGCAATTCTAACTTGGCCTGCTCCAACCTCCGTGAAAGAAATACAAAGAGTTCTTGGGTTCGCAAATTTCTACAGACGCTTTATTTCAAAATTTTCGGAAATAGTTGCCCGGATTACACAACTACTGCAAAAGGGAAAAAAGTTTCATTGGAATACTGAAGCTGAGACAGCCTTCCAGACCTTAAAAAAGGCATTCACTTCAGCCCCTATTTTGGTGCACCCAGATCCAGACAGACCTGTTTTTGTTGAAGCTGACGCTTCTCAAACAGCTATTGGTGGAGTTCTGTTACAAAAAGATGTCCACACCGGTCAATTACATCTTTTGGCCTTCTTCTCGCGTAAGTTATTACCTGCAGAACAAAACTACACTATTGCCGAACGAGAGTTACTTGCGATTAAAGCAGTTCTCCAAGAATGGAGACACCACCTTTTGGGGGCTAAGCACACAGTTACTATTTTTCTGATCACAAGAACCTGCAGTTTTATGCAACAGTAAAGGCATTTACACCTAGGCAAATGCGCTGGTTGCAATTCTTTAGTGAATTTGATTTCATCATCACCTACCGCCCTGGCCCTAAACAATTGCTGTCTGATACACTTTCACGTTTGATTTGCAATAAAGACAAAGACCTACCAAAAGATTTACAAAGCATAATACCCGCTGAAAAGGTGTGTGCTGAGACCCTCTCAGATGATTTTTTGACGTTATTAAAGACAGAAACTCAGAATTTAGATCAACAACAGTGGCTCTCACTCAAAAACACCTCTATACGAGACAATCTTTTCTTTTACAAAGATAAATTATTTATTCCAGACAAGGTATTGAGGGAACAAGTAATACACTGGAATCATGATCTAGCTACAGCAGTTCACCCAGGAATCCACAAAACGCTAGAACTATGCCAAAGACATTTTTGGTGGGACAAAATGAGAACTGATATATATCAATACATACATTCTTGCCCAGTGTGCGCACGACAAAAATCTTTGCATACTCCTCCAATGGGTTTGTTGCAACCAATGGCCGTTCCACCACACCCCTGGCATACAGTTAGCTTAGACTTTGTCACATCTTCTACCCAAATCCCATGGTTTAACCACAATCCTTGTAGTGGTGGATATTTTATCTAAAATGGGGCATTTCATCCCTCTAAGCAAATTGCCATCTGCAACGGAACTGAGTCACATCTTCTTAGCTAATATAGTCAAGCTTCATGGACTGCCGCAAAAACTCATCTCAGACAGAGGCCCCCAATTCCTGTCAAGGTTTTGGAAACAACTAAACAGCCAATTAGGCATAGAAATTGCCTTATCCTCTGCCTTCCATCCCTAAACTGACGGCCAAACAGAAAAGGTTAACCAATATCTTGAGCAAAGTTTGCCCTGCCTGACTACCACCATGATTTCAAATTGGGATGGAGCATTACCTTTAGCTGAGTTTGCTTACAATAACTCAGTACATTCAGCTTTAGGATGTTCGCCATTCTACTTCCTTACAGGTCATCATCCCCGGACACTACCCATAGTATTTCCTGACAAAACACGTGACTTACCTGCAGTCACAGATCGATTAGCTAACTTACAAGCATTTCAGGAAAATGTAAGAAAGGCCTTAAGTAAAAATAAAGAAAGAATGAAAAAATCAGCTGATCTTCACCGAATACCAGCTCAACAGTACAAACCAGGAGACTTGGTTTGGTTAGCCACAAAAAACATCCAAATAGAAGGACCTAAGAAATTGAAACCCCGTTTCATTGGACCTTTCCCATAGAGAAAATCATAAATCCAGTATCAATAAGGCTGACCCTTCCTCACGACTACGCTATTCATCCAGTTTTCCATGTATCCCTTCTAAAACCATTCGATCCAACCACTCGCCCAGATAACCCCCCTCCCCCAATAGTCGTAGGAGATCATGTTGAATATGATGTTAAAAAGATTTTGGATGCCAAACGCATTCGAGGCCGTCTAGTTTTACTTGATTGATTGGAAAGGTTACGACTCCTCAGAAAGGTCATGGGAACCAGAAACAAATGTACATGCTCCTCGTCTGGTTCGTTCGTTTCATGCTCTCCACCCACAAAAACCACGACCTATTAGACGGCCTTTGGGGGGAGAACTGTCATGGGTGCACATGGTGCACATGCTGCCTTAAGTTAAAATATTCCTTGTTAAACAATCAGGGTGAAAGAGTGTATAAACATTGTTAATAATATACATGTGTTTTGGTGTAAACTGACAATGATTGTTTGCATTGTTTCCAATATCCTTGTGAGTAGCAATGCTTGTTTCTGCCTAACGTTATTAGATGGGCTATTGTAGTTTGCAGTGCTTGTTGGAATCCCACGCACGTTCTACCTGCCGGCAAACAGCTTTGCTAGTCACACGTGCGAAGGAGCCAACGCCCTGAGCCGACGCCCTAAGCGAGAGACTATTTAAACAGCGCTCTCATTCACGGTGACGCTTCGCTTTGTGTTCGAGCGTCACCGCGAGCTTCCTGACTCATCGCTCGCCCCGCATGGATTCCCCGTCTTGGTTCCGAGGTCTCCTGCTTCGTCAGCTTTCCTCTCCCGCTAGCCCGCTCCTCTTCTTGCCGGATACCTTCCCTGAAGCTGCTTTCAGTCTGCGCAAGCCACCCGTTTCCCTCCCTTTCCGTCCCGCTCCTGCTTACCTGCTTTCTGCCATTGCTGTTCTATGGAGTAGTCCCTGGACTCCGGTTTCTCCGCCTTCGGTTTCCGGTTGGTGCAACCTGCAAGGACTTCTGTATCCTGTTTCCTGGAGGATAAAGACAGTAAGACTTAATTGCCTAGCAACAGAATCTACAAACTTGTTAGAGACAAACTCCGATCCACGTTTTAAAAAGAAAACAACTCTTGCTAAAGACAATTCTTATTGAGTTTTTTCCTGCAAGACTTTTTGGGGTTTATAGGAAGATGTTGATGAATGTCATTCCTGAATGTGAATGTAATAGCTACAATTGTTTAATGATTTAGTTCAAGTGCAAGTAATGTGATTTTAATGTAAAACCTGGAACAACTAAGATTCTAGTTTGAGCAGTAGTGACTATAACTACTGATTCAGGACATTAGCACTGGATATCGTTTGCGATCAAAAAGAAGCTAGAGCAGAATTAGTTCTGTTGGCTTTTCTTGTTTCTCTCTTTTGCTCCACAGAACCCATTTTACGGACTACGATTTCACATTGCAAGGTATGATTAAGACGTGTGGCGTGATAAGTTACTATAATCCTAACTAATGACTAGCCTGTTGCTTCATCTTAACTGTTTGAAGTTTTGGTTTGATTTATCTTGCATTTTTTCCTTTTTCTTAAAAGAGGCAAAATCAGAACACAACGTCTTGCAATAATAGAAGTGTGCGAATTGGCTTTAGCTAAAACTGGTATGTACAGAGTATGTTCAGCTATTATGAGTATTAGTTTGATGTCAATTATCGCTATTTACAAGTGTGCCGGTTTGCACAGGTATTAGTGGTTGGACTTATCCGATCGTCCTGAAGCCCAGAACACTTCAAGAGAAAACTGGCTGACTTCTCAGAAGAGATCCAGTGTTTACTTGTTTTCTCTGTCCACTTCCCCTTTCCCTGTCCACTTCCCCTTTCCCTTTGGGAATAACCAGTCCAGTCAAGTGTACTCTTCCTTGCTAGCTGGTTAGTTCTCAGGGGAGTTGGGAGCTTGCAGCGCCAAGAAGGAAACAACAGGAACCTCGTGGATGAACGCTTAACAGAAAGCGAAGCCACACCCTTGTTTCCTCTTGGCGGTGCAACTTGTTAAATCAACTATTATGGATGTTCCCGAGTTAACACTATTGGTACAACAGTTGAATGAGGAAATGCAGACGTTACGTCTTGAAAACGAAACTCTTAGACATGAGCTAGATAAAACTAGATCAGGGATTACTACATGGCGGGAAAAATCCGAAGACAGGCGACCCATTCTGACACCAGCTAAATTTGGTATTTCCAATCCTCCTCCTCAGGCCTCATCAGGACAGTCCACTGATCAACCAGTGCAAGTTACTGTAGTAACACCTAATCCCATCCCTTTAGCAAACCCTGAAAGATTTACAGGAGATAGTAATCATTATAACACATTTGTAAGTCAATGCCATTTACACTTTATGTGTAAACCTCAAGTGTTTACCTCAGATTCAGCCAAAGTAGCCTTTATTATCTCATACCTAGGTGGGGTGGCATCTAATTGGGCTTTGCCTCTAGTTGAAAGGAATGACCCCATGTTACATAATCTAACAGATTTCAAAGCAGCGATGGCAAGTCTGTTTGCTAAACACGTTTTCCTGCAAGCATCAGATAATGAACTCCTGAATCTTCGTCAAGGGTCCAAGGACCTAATAACATACGTCACCACTTTCAATAGATTACTAGCAGAAACTCAGTGGCCCGAAGAGAAAAGAACATCACTTTTCTATCGAGGGCTTAGAGATGATTTAAAAGACTCTTTAGCTCATATAGTTAATTTGCCAGAGGATTTCACTGAATTTCAGGATTTAGTGGTGAAACTAGATCATAGGCTAGGAGAACGGAAAGGCGAAAGAACAAAAGGTGACATTAGAAATTTGCATTTCAATATAGAACGCAAGGATAGTGCAGATAAAAACTCCCAAGTAGAACCTATGCAAATAGGAGGGGTAAAAGGACCCCTATCATTGGAAGAAAAAGATCGAAGGTGAAAAGGAAACTTATGTTTATAATTATCCCGGGGAATAAGGAGATCGGTTTCTCGGGAAATCATTGCCTTGAGATCTCACAATATGCAACAAGTGTAACCAGTCATATACCTAGACATTTTACTATACGCATAATTCTGATTTTAACAAATCAGCAAAGACACAGTATCCCAGTACTCATTGATTCTGGGGCTACTGGTAATTTTTTTGATCTGGAACTAGCTAAAAAATTGAATGTAACTCAAGTACTTAAAAAGGAACCCGAGCCTGTTCGAGCTGTTGATGGTTCTGCGCTTTCTTCAGGTTTAATTCGTTACCACACGACACCTTTGATTCTTGTCACTGATAATGGTCACACTGAACTTACCACTTTTGATCTCATTGACACACCCACTTTTGGGGTCATACTAGGAAACTCATGGCTTGAGTTACACAATCCAAAAATTGACTGGATAAAACGCACTGTGACTCTAGACTCCTCTTTTTGCAAACTTCATTGTTTTCAAGGAACAAAAGATCCTGTCCTGCCTCTTTTTTGTGCTGCTTCCCATACGGAGCACCATATCATTCCTAGGGAGTATCAAGATTACTCAGATGTATTTGACCCAGTCAAGGCCACTAAATTACCTCCTCACAGAATCTATGACTGTAGGATTGACCTTATCCCAGGTGCTGTTTTGCCCTGTAGTCGGATATATGCTCTTACAGAATCAGAAAATCAATATTTGCGTTCCTATTTGGATGAATTGTTGGAGTTAGGTTTTATCCGTCATTCAACCTCTCCAGTTTCATCTCCTCTTTTTTTTGTAGCAAAGAAGTCAGGTGATTTAAGGGCTTGCATCGACTACCGCGCAGTCAATAAGGCCACGATTAAAAATCGGTATCCCTTGCCTTTAATCCCTGTACTTTTGAATCAAGTAAAAGGCTCAAGTATGTATACTAAGTTAGATCTACGTGGAGCATATCATCTTGTTCGTGTCAAAGAAGGAGATGAATGGAAGACCGCCTTCCGCACTAAATTTGGCTTGTTTGAATATACAGTGATGCCATTCGGTCTGTGTAATGCCCCAGCAGCATTTCAATACTTCATTAAAGGGTTCTCATTTTAATCTTTACTTATTATAGCACGTGCACTACACTGTTTATTATTGTGGTCCTGAAGAAGCGCCAATGACCTACGGGCAACAGAGGCGCAAAACATGTTGGCCTTGACTTTTGACACCTAGGCCGAATGGGCCCTTTTAGGGTCAGTCATTTTTTACACTATCACGTGCACATAAATTGATTTACCCTCCTTTTACCCAATCCCCACACACCCGCATGCAACATCCGGCAATCCTCAAAAAAGATCTCCGATAAAGTGACCCTTCGGGGGACCCTTAGGGAATTGCAGCGCCGGCCCTACGAGGAGCAAACGCCCGATGATGAAGCATGACACCCCCCGGGGTGTGTGAGGGCAGCAGAGGATGTAGAATTATTTTCCCTCTCACATTAGGACATTTTTAAACCTAGGATTACTTTAGTCTACCTTCTGTCTTAATTTTTCTTTGTTCTAAAATATGGGTGACTATTAGCACCCCGATACATGGGTGACTTTTGCACCCTTGTTGGTGACTTTTTGCACCTTGACACATGGGTGACTTTTCCACCCTTGTTGGTGACTGTTTGCACCTTGATCTATGGGTGTCTTTTGCACCCTGATCTAGGAACTTTGTCCTCCTGTTGATAAATAGATTTATATTAGGAGCATGGACACTGGACCTTTATAGCTCCTTGGTCCCCACTCTTTGTTTAACATAATTTGCACGGCTGATTGGCCGTGGGACCTAATTCCATTTCTTGTTATTCTTTTCCTTTCTGACAGGCACACGAGGCTGGTCCTTGGGGTTTGTGGGAGTTGACATCACAGTATACCCAGCTTTATTAGTCATAGTAATGTTCCTTTTTGACTATTTCCCTGTAGTGACAGATGTAAGGACATACAACTTAGTCCCTCTATTTAGGGGATCCAACTCCCTATCCTTGTAGTGCAATCGTTTGACCCGGGATATGGAGCGTTTAGGTTTTAGGTTCATTGACTCTGAGCTATGGTACTGTTACACTAGGTGTGACACAGGAATGAATTTGGGACATTGGCCATAACGGTGATACTCGAGACGGTAAAGGGTGTCAGACCGGAGTATATGTTTTTTAGTGCTGCTGGCTACTGCACATCATTACCGGCAATGACATCCTTCTACCTTCATCAAGCGAGTGCGCATGAGCGAGGGCGTAGTATGCCCAAGTGATACACATGCGCGGTGGCGCGGCCATGCTGCACATGCGAATTGAGTTATAACGCTGTGAGGTTTCACCGGATATTTAAACCACCGTTCACCTTATGCGAACCTTTAATTGCTGTGGTTTGCCGCCTGTATTTTCTTTCGGCAAGCGCCTGGTCGTGTCAGGGGTAGGTGCACAAGAGGCAGCACCCACATACAATTGTAAGTACGTTCTAGATACTTGTTTAAAGCCAACAACCTTTACCTATTGACTATATGGGGCCCTTGTGTTTTATGTCCTGTTATATGTCCTGGCTTGTTTCCATAGCCCGACCATACGTGGGTGTCCTTTTGACTTAATGATCGGAGGAGCACTTGTAACGAGTCCTTGGTAAGCATGCTGATGGTTAACTACCAACTCCACATGTAGATAGTGCTGCCGACCTGAGTACGTTACATTATTGTTACATTGTTGCCATCCGCTATACAAAACCCTAAGCTCAGTCTAGGTGCCGTACTTTACCACAAAAAATGTTAATCCAGCCTAGGGCCCTTGTGAACAGCGGCCCCCGTCCCTCGTTGGACTGGTCCCGTGCGTCTGCTGAAATTTTCTGTTTGGAAGGATGTGTGCATAAAAATGGCACTCTGTGAATCTTAAGATGTCATCGATGCGCACTTGTGGTTTACTATGTTTTTCCTTTTCCTAGGTGTTACCCAGGAGCGGCTTCCATGTAACAGCTGTAACCACTTTGAGGGTATACAGACCCGCCCTGGCTGAGTTAAGAGGGTTCTCATTTTAATCTTTACCTCTTATAACACGTGCACTACACTGTTTATTATTGTGGTCCTGAAGAAGCGCCAATGACCTATGGGCAACAGAGGCGCGAAACATATTGGCCTTGACTTTTGACACCTAGGCCGAATGGGCCCTTTTAGGGTCAGTCATTTTTTACACTATCACGTGCACGTAAATTGATTTACCCTCCTTTTACCCAATCCCCACACACCCGCATGCAACATCCGGCAATCCTCAAAAAAGATCTCCGATAAAGTGACCCTTTGGGGGACCCGTAGGGAATTGCAGCGCCGGCCCTACGAGGAGCAAAGGCCTGATGATGAAGCATGACACCCCCCGGGGTGTGTGAGGGCAGCAGAGGATGTAGAATTATTTTCCCTCTCACATTAGGACATTTTTAAACCTAGGATTACTTTAGTCTACCTTCTGTCTTAATTTTTCTTTGTTCTAAAATATTGGTGACTGTTAGCACCCCGATACATGGGTGACATTTGCACCCTTGTTGGTGACTTTTTGCACCTTGACACATGGGTGACTTTTGCACCCTTGTTGGTGACTGTTTGCACCTTGATCTATGGGTGTCTTTTGCACCCTGATCTAGGAACTTTGTCCTCCTGTTGATAAATAGATTTATATTAGGAGCATGGACACTGGACCTTTATAGCTCATTGGTCCCCACTCTTTGTTTAACTTTATCCTTCATTCAACCTCTCCAGTTTCATCTCCTCTTTTTTTGTAGCAAAGAAGTCAGGTGATTTAAGGGCGTGCATCAACTACCGCGCAGTCAATAAGGCCACGATTAAAAATCGGTATCCCTTGCCTTTAATCCCTGTACTTTTGAATCAAGTAAAAGGCTCAAGTATGTATACTAAGTTAGATCTACGTGGAGCATATCATCTTGTTCGTGTCAAAGAAGGAGATGAATGGAAGACCGCCTTCTGCACTAAATTTGGCTTGTTTGAATATACAGTGATGCCATTCGGTCTGTGTAATGCCCCAGCAGCATTTCAATACTTCATTAATGAAGTATTACATGATCTATTGGACATCTGCGTCATTGTATATATTGATGACATCCTCATTTATTAAAAAAATTCTGAAGAACATGCAGAACACGTTCGAGCAGTCCTTCAAAGACTCAGAGACAACTCCCTATTTGTAAAATTAGAAAAATGTGTTTTTAACACCTCAAAAGTAGAGTTCCTGGGGTATTGGTTATCTCCGGAAGGAATCACTATGGACCCAAAAAAGGTGGAAGCAATTCTAACTTGGCCTGCTCCAACCTCCGTGAAAGAAATACAAAGAGTTCTTGGGTTCGCAAATTTCTACAGACGCTTTATTTCAAAATTTTCGGAAATAGTTGCCCGGATTACACAACTACTGCAAAAGGGAAAAAAGTTTCATTGGAATACTGAAGCTGAGACAGCCTTCCAGACCTTAAAAAAGGCATTCACTTCAGCCCCTATTTTGGTGCACCCAGATCCAGACAGACCTGTTTTTGTTGAAGCTGACGCTTCTCAAACAGCTATTGGTGGAGTTCTGTTACAAAAAGATGTCCACACCGGTCAATTACATCTTTTGGCCTTCTTCTCGCGTAAGTTATTACCTGCAGAACAAAACTACACTATTGCCGAACGAGAGTTACTTGCGATTAAAGCAGTTCTCCAAGAATGGAGACACCACCTTTTGGGGGCTAAGCACACAGTTACTATTTTTCTGATCACAAGAACCTGCAGTTTTATGCAACAGTAAAGGCATTTACACCTAGGCAAATGCGCTGGTTGCAATTCTTTAGTGAATTTGATTTCATCATCACCTACCGCCCTGGCCCTAAACAATTGCTGTCTGATACACTTTCACGTTTGATTTGCAATAAAGACAAAGACCTACCAAAAGATTTACAAAGCATAATACCCGCTGAAAAGGTGTGTGCTGAGACCCTCTCAGATGATTTTTTGACGTTATTAAAGACAGAAACTCAGAATTTAGATCAACAACAGTGGCTCTCACTCAAAAACACCTCTATACGAGACAATCTTTTCTTTTACAAAGATAAATTATTTATTCCAGACAAGGTATTGAGGGAACAAGTAATACACTGGAATCATGATCTAGCTACAGCAGTTCACCCAGGAATCCACAAAACGCTAGAACTATGCCAAAGACATTTTTGGTGGGACAAAATGAGAACTGATATATATCAATACATACATTCTTGCCCAGTGTGCGCACGACAAAAATCTTTGCATACTCCTCCAATGGGTTTGTTGCAACCAATGGCCGTTCCACCACACCCCTGGCATACAGTTAGCTTAGACTTTGTCACATCTTCTACCCAAATCCCATGGTTTAACCACAATCCTTGTAGTGGTGGATATTTTATCTAAAATGGGGCATTTCATCCCTCTAAGCAAATTGCCATCTGCAACGGAACTGAGTCACATCTTCTTAGCTAATATAGTCAAGCTTCATGGACTGCCGCAAAAACTCATCTCAGACAGAGGCCCCCAATTCCTGTCAAGGTTTTGGAAACAACTAAACAGCCAATTAGGCATAGAAATTGCCTTATCCTCTGCCTTCCATCCCTAAACTGACGGCCAAACAGAAAAGGTTAACCAATATCTTGAGCAAAGTTTGCCCTGCCTGACTACCACCATGATTTCAAATTGGGATGGAGCATTACCTTTAGCTGAGTTTGCTTACAATAACTCAGTACATTCAGCTTTAGGATGTTCGCCATTCTACTTCCTTACAGGTCATCATCCCCGGACACTACCCATAGTATTTCCTGACAAAACACGTGACTTACCTGCAGTCACAGATCGATTAGCTAACTTACAAGCATTTCAGGAAAATGTAAGAAAGGCCTTAAGTAAAAATAAAGAAAGAATGAAAAAATCAGCTGATCTTCACCGAATACCAGCTCAACAGTACAAACCAGGAGACTTGGTTTGGTTAGCCACAAAAAACATCCAAATAGAAGGACCTAAGAAATTGAAACCCCGTTTCATTGGACCTTTCCCATAGAGAAAATCATAAATCCAGTATCAATAAGGCTGACCCTTCCTCACGACTACGCTATTCATCCAGTTTTCCATGTATCCCTTCTAAAACCATTCGATCCAACCACTCGCCCAGATAACCCCCCTCCCCCAATAGTCGTAGGAGATCATGTTGAGTATGATGTTAAAAAGATTTTGGATGCCAAACGCATTCGAGGCCGTCTAGTTTTACTTGATTGATTGGAAAGGTTACGACTCCTCAGAAAGGTCATGGGAACCAGAAACAAATGTACATGCTCCTCGTCTGGTTCGTTCGTTTCATGCTCTCCACCCACAAAAACCACGACCTATTAGACGGCCTTTGGGGGGAGAACTGTCATGGGTGCACATGGTGCACATGCTGCCTTAAGTTAAAATATTCCTTGTTAAACAATCAGGGTGAAAGAGTGTATAAACATTGTTAATAATATACATGTGTTTTGGTGTAAACTGACAATGATTGTTTGCATTGTTTCCAATATCCTTGTGAGTAGCAATGCTTGTTTCTGCCTAACGTTATTAGATGGGCTATTGTAGTTTGCAGTGCTTGTTGGAATCCCACGCACGTTCTACCTGCCGGCAAACAGCTTTGCTAGTCACACGTGCGAAGGAGCCAACGCCCTGAGCCGACGCCCTAAGCGAGAGACTATTTAAACAGCGCTCTCATTCACGGTGACGCTTCGCTTTGTGTTCGAGCGTCACCGCGAGCTTCCTGACTCATCGCTCGCCCCGCATGGATTCCCCGTCTTGGTTCCGAGGTCTCCTGCTTCGTCAGCTTTCCTCTCCCGCTAGCCCGCTCCTCTTCTTGCCGGATACCTTCCCTGAAGCTGCTTTCAGTCTGCGCAAGCCACCCGTTTCCCTCCCTTTCCGTCCCGCTCCTGCTTACCTGCTTTCTGCCATTGCTGTTCTATGGAGTAGTCCCTGGACTCCGGTTTCTCCGCCTTCGGTTTCCGGTTGGTGCAACCTGCAAGGACTTCTGTATCCTGTTTCCTGGAGGATAAAGACAGTAAGACTTAATTGCCTAGCAACAGAATCTACAAACTTGTTAGAGACAAACTCCGATCCACGTTTTAAAAAGAAAACAACTCTTGCTAAAGACAATTCTTATTGAGTTTTTTCCTGCAAGACTTTTTGGGGTTTATAGGAAGATGTTGATGAATGTCATTCCTGAATGTGAATGTAATAGCTACAATTGTTTAATGATTTAGTTCAAGTGCAAGTAATGTGATTTTAATGTAAAACCTGGAACAACTAAGATTCTAGTTTGAGCAGTAGTGACTATAACTACTGATTCAGGACATTAGCACTGGATATCGTTTGCGATCAAAAAGAAGCTAGAGCAGAATTAGTTCTGTTGGCTTTTCTTGTTTCTCTCTTTTGCTCCACAGAACCCATTTTACGGACTACGATTTCACATTGCAAGGTATGATTAAGACGTGTGGCGTGATAAGTTACTATAATCCTAACTAATGACTAGCCTGTTGCTTCATCTTAACTGTTTGAAGTTTTGGTTTGATTTATCTTGCATTTTTTCCTTTTTCTTAAAAGAGGCAAAATCAGAACACAACGTCTTGCAATAATAGAAGTGTGCGAATTGGCTTTAGCTAAAACTGGTATGTACAGAGTATGTTCAGCTATTATGAGTATTAGTTTGATGTCAATTATCGCTATTTACAAGTGTGCCGGTTTGCACAGGTATTAGTGGTTGGACTTATCCGATCGTCCTGAAGCCCAGAACACTTCAAGAGAAAACTGGCTGACTTCTCAGAAGAGATCCAGTGTTTACTTGTTTTCTCTGTCCACTTCCCCTTTCCCTGTCCACTTCCCCTTTCCCTTGGGGAATACCCAGTCCAGTCAAGTGTACTCTTCCTTGCTAGCTGGTTAGTTCTCAGGGAAGTTGGGAGCTTGCAGCGCCAAGAAGGAAACAACAGGAACCTCGTGGATGAACGCTTAACAGAAAGCGAAGCCACACCCTTGTTTCCTCTTGGCGGTGCAACTTGTTAAATCAACCATTATGGATGTTCCCGAGTTAACACTATTGGTACAACAGTTGAATGAGGAAATGCAGACGTTACGTCTTGAAAACGAAACTCTTAGACCTGAGCTAGATAAAACTAGATCAGGGATTACTACATGGCGGGAAAAATCCGAAGACAGGCGACCCATTCTGACACCAGCTAAATTTGGTATTTCCGATCCTCCTCCTCAGGCCTCATCAGGAAGGTCCACTGATCAACCAGTGCAAGTTACTGTAGTAACACCTAATCCCATCCCTTTAGCAAACCCTGAAAGATTTACAGGAGATAGTAATCATTATAACACATTTGTAAGTCAATGCCATTTACACTTTATGTGTAAACCTCAAGTGTTTACCTCAGATTCAGCCAAAGTAGCCTTTATTATCTCATACCTAGGTGGGGTGGCATCTAATTGGGCTTTGCCTCTAGTTGAAAGGAATGACCCCTTGTTACATAATCTAACAGATTTCAAAGCAGCGATGGCAAGTCTGTTTGCTAAACACGTTTTCCTGCAAGCATCAGATAATGAACTCCTGAATCTTCGTCAAGGGTCCAAGGACCTAATAACATACGTCACCAATTTCAATAGATTACTAGCAGAAACTCAGTGGCCCGAAGAGAAAAGAACATCACTTTTCTATCGAGGGCTTAGAGATGATTTAAAAGACTCTTTAGCTCATATAGTTAATTTGCCAGAGGATTTCACTGAATTTCGGGATTTAGTGGTGAAACTAGATCATAGGCTAGGAGAACGGAAAGGCGAAAGAACAAAAGGTGACATTAGAAATTTGCATTTCAATATAGAACGCAAGGATAGTGCAGATAAAAACTCCCAAGTAGAACCTACGCAAATAGGAGGGGTAAAAGGACCCCTATCATTGGAAGAAAAAGATCGAAGGTGAAAAGGAAACTTATGTTTATAATTATCCCGGGGAATAAGGAGATCGGTTTCTCAGGAAATCATTGCCTTGAGATCTCACAATATGCAACAAGTGTAACCAGTCATATACCTAGACATTTTACTATACGCATAATTCTGATTTTAACAAATCTGCAAAGACACAGTATCCCAGTACTCATTGATTCTGGGGCTACTGGTAATTTTTTTGATCTGGAACTAGCTAAAAAATTGAATGTAACTCAAGTACTTAAAAAGGAACCCGAGCCTGTTCGAGCTGTTGATGGTTCTGCGCTTTCTTCAGGTTTAATTCGTTACCACACGACACCTTTGATTCTTGTCACTGATAATGGTCACACTGAACTTACCACTTTTGATCTCATTGACACACCCACTTTTGCGGTCATACTAGGAATCTCATGGCTTGAGTTACACAATCCAAAAATTGACTGGATAAAACGCACTGTGACTCTAGACTCCTCTTTTTGCAAACTTCATTGTTTTCAAGAAACAAAAGATCCTGTCCTGCCTCTTTTTTGCGCTGCTTCCCATACGGAGCACCATATCATTCCTAGGGAGTATCAAGATTACTCAGATGTATTTGACCCAGTCAAGGCCACTAAATTACCTCCTCACAGAATCTATGACTGTAGGATTGACCTTATCCCAGGTGCTGTTTTGCCCTGTAGTCGGATATATGCTCTTACAGAATCAGAAAATCAATATTTGCGTTCCTATTTGGATGAATTGTTGGAGTTAGGTTTTATCCGTCATTCAACCTCTCCAGTTTCATCTCCTCTTTTTTTTGTAGCAAAGAAGTCAGGTGATTTAAGGGCTTGCATCGACTACCGCACAGTCAATAAGGCCACGATTAAAAATTGGTATCCCTTGCCTTTAATCCCTGTACTTTTGAATCAAGTAAAAGGCTCAAGTATGTATACTAAGTTAGATCTACGTGGAGCATATCATCTTGTTCGTGTCAAAGAAAGAGATGAATGGAAGACCGCCTTCCGCACTCAATTTGGCTTGTTTGAATATACAGTGATGCCATTCGGTCTGTGTAATGCCCCAGAAGCATTTCAATACTTCATTAAAGGGTTCTCATTTTAATCTTTACTTATTATAGCACGTGCACTACACTGTTTATTATTGTGGTCCTGAAGAAGCGCCAATGACCTACGGCCAACAGAGGCGCGAAACATGTTGGCCTTGACTTTTGACACCTAGGCCGAATGGGCCCTTTTAGGGTCAGTCATTTTTTACACTATCACGTGCACATAAATTGATTTACCCTCCTTTTACCCAATCCCCACACACCCGCATGCAACATCCGGCAATCCTCAAAAAAGATCTCCGATAAAGTGACCCTTCGGGGGACCCTTAGGGAATTGCAGCGCCGGCCCTACGAGGAGCAAACGCCCGATGATGAAGCATGACACCCCCCGGGGTGTGTGAGGGCAGCAGAGGATGTAGAATTATTTTCCCTCTCACATTAGGACATTTTTAAACCTAGGATTACTTTAGTCTACCTTCTGTCTTAATTTTTCTTTGTTCTAAAATATGGGTGACTGTTAGCACCCCGATACATGGGTGACTTTTGCACCCTTGTTGGTGACTTTTTGGACCTTGACACATGGGTGACTTTTCCACCCTTGTTGGTGACTGTTTGCACCTTGATCTATGGTTGTCTTTTGCACCCTGATCTAGGAACTTTGCCCTCCTGTTGATAAATAGATTTATATTATAAGCATGGACTCTGGACCTTTATATCTCCTTGGTCCCCACTCTTTGTTTAACATAATTTGCACGGCTGATTGGCTGTGGGACCTAATTCCATTTCTTGTTATTCTTTTCCTTTCTGACAGGCACACGAGGCTGGTCCTTGGGGTTTGTGGGAGTTGACATCACAGTATACCCAGCTTTATTAGTCATAGTAATGTTCCTTTTTGACTATTTCCCTGTAGTGACAGATGTAAGGACATACAACTTAGTCCCTCTATTTAGGGGATCCAACTCCCTATCCTTGTAGTGCAATCGTTTGACCCGGGATATGGAGCGTTCAGGATTTAGGTTCATTGACTCTGAGCTATGGTACTGTTACACTAGGTGTGACACAGGAATGAATTTGGGACATTGGCCATAACGGTGATACTCGAGACGGTAAAGGGTGTCAGACCGGAGTATATGTTTTTTAGTGCTGCTGGCTACTGCACATCATTACCGGCAATGACATCCTTCTACCTTCATCAAGCGAGTGCGCATGAGCGAGGGAGTAGTATGCCCAAGTGATACACATGCGCGATGGCGCCGCCATGCTGCACATGCAAATTGAGTTATAACGCTGTGAGGTTTCACCGGATATTTAAACCACCGTTCACCTGACGCGAACCTTTAATTGCTGTGGTTTGCCGCCTGTATTTTCTTTCGGCAAGCGCCTGGTCGTGTCAGGGGTAGGTGCACAAGACGCAGCACCCACATACTACTGTAAGTACATTCTAGATACTTGTTTAAAGCCAACAACCTTTACCTATTGACTATATGGGGCCCTTGTGTTTTATGTCCTGGCTTGTTTCCATAGCCCGACCATACGTGGGTGTCCTTTTGACTTAATGATCGGAGGAGCACTTGTAACGAGTCCTTGGTAAGCATGCTGATGGTTAACTACCAACTCCACATGTAGGTAGTGCTGCCGACTTGAGTATGTTACATTATTGTTACATTGTTGCCATCCGCTATACAGAACCCTAAGCTCAGTCTAGGTGCTGTACTTTACCACAAAAAATGTTAATCCAGCCTAGGGCCCTTGTGAACAGCGGCCCCCGCCTCTCGCTGGACTGGTCCCGTGCGTCTGCTGACATTTTCTGTTTGGAAGGATGTGTGCATAAAAATGGCACTCTGTGAATCTTAAGATGTCATCGATGCGCACTTGTGGTTTACTATGTTTTTCCTTTTCCTAGGTGTTACCCAGGAGCGACTTCCATGTAGCAGCTGTAACCACTTTGAGGGTATACAGACCCACCCTGGCTGATTTAAGAGGGTTCTCAGTTTAATCTTTACCTCTTATAGCACGTGCACTAAACTGTTTATTATTGTGGTCCTGAAGAAGCGCCAATGACCTACGGGCAACAGAGGCGCGAAACATATTGGCCTTGACTTTTGACACCTAGGCCGAATGGGCCCTTTTAGGGTCAGTCATTTTTTACACTATCACGTGCACATAAATTGATTTACCCTCCTTTTACCCAATCCCCACACACCCGCATGCAACATCCGGCAATCCTCAAAAAAGATCTCCGATAAAGTGACCCTTCGGGGGACCTGTAGGAATTGCAGCGCCGGCCCTACGAGGAGCAAACGCCTGATGATGAAGCATGACACCCCCCGGGGTGTGTGAGGGCAGCAGAGGATGTAGAATTATTTTCCCTCTCACATTAGGACATTTTGAAACCTAGGATTACTTTAGTCTACCTTCTGTCTTAATTTTTCTTTGTTCTAAAATATTGGTGACTGTTAGCACCCCGATACATGGGTGACATTTGCACCCTTGTTGGTGACTTTTTGCACCTTGACACATGGGTGACTTTTGCACCCTTGTTGGTGACTGTTTGCACCTTGATCTATGGGTGTCTTTTGCACCCTGATCTAGGAACTTTGTCCTCCTGTTGATAAATAGATTTATATTAGGAGCATGGACACTGGACCTTTATAGCTCCTTGGTCCCCACTCTTTGTTTAACTTTATCCGTCATTCAACCTCTCCAGTTTCATCTCCTCTTTTTTTTGTAGCAAAGAAGTCAGGTGATTTAAGGGCTTGCATCGACTACCGCGCAGTCAATAAGGCCACGATTAAAAATTGGTATCCCTTGCCTTTAACTCCTTCGACGCTCATGACGAGCTCAGCTCGTCATGGTGAACACCTCCATACACTCATGACGAGCTGAGCTCATCATGAACAATGGGGTATCTCAAGTGCCAGCACTGAAGGAAAATAACACTAGCATCGATGGTGTTAATCCCTGTACTTTTGAATCAAGTAAAAGGCTCAAGTATGTATACTAAGTTAGATCTACGTGGAGCATATCATCTTGTTCGTGTCAAAGAAGGACATGAATGGAAGACCGCCTTCTGCACTAAATTTGGCTTGTTTGAATATACAGTGATGCCATTCGGTCTGTGTAATGCCCCAGCAGCATTTCAATACTTCATTAATGAAGTATTACATGATCTATTGGACATCTGCGTCATTGTATATATTGATGACATCCTCATTTATTCAAAAAATTCTGAAGAACATGCAGAACACGTTCGAGCAGTCCTTCAAAGACTCAGAGACAACTCCCTATTTGTAAAATTAGAAAAATGTGTTTTTAACACCTCAAAAGTAGAGTTCCTGGGGTATTGGTTATCTCCGGAAGGAATCACTATGGACCCAAAAAAGGTGGAAGCAATTCTAACTTGGCCTGCTCCAACCTCCGTGAAAGAAATACAAAGAGTTCTTGGGTTCGCAAATTTCTACAGACGCTTTATTTCAAAATTTTCGGAAATAGTTGCCCGGATTACGCAACTACTGCAAAAGGGAAAAAAGTTTCATTGGAATACTGACGCTGAGACAGCCTTCCAGACCTTAAAAAAGGCATTCACTTCAGCCCCTATTTTGGTGCACCCAGATCCAGACAGACCTGTTTTTGTTGAAGCTGACGCTTCTCAAACAGCTATTAGTGGAGTTCTGTTACAAAAAGATGTCCACACCGGTCAATTACATCCTTTGGCCTTCTTCTCGCGTAAGTTATTACCTGCAGAACAAAACTACACTATTGCCGAACGAGAGTTACTTGCGATTAAAGCAGTTCTCCAAGAATGGAGACACCACCTTTTGGGGGCTAAGCACACAGTTACTATTTTTCTGATCACAAGAACCTGCAGTTTTATGCAACAGTAAAGGCATTTACACCTAGGCAAATGCGCTGGTTGCAATTCTTTAGTGAATTTGATTTCATCATCACCTACCGCCCTGGCCCTAAACAATTGCTGTCTGATACACTTTCACGTTTGATTTGCAATAAAGACAAAGACCTACCAAAAGATTTACAAAGCATAATACCCGCTGAAAAGGTGTGTGCTGAGACCCTCTCAGATGATTTTTTGACGTTATTAAAGACAGAAACTCAGAATTTAGATCAACAACAGTGGCTCTCACTCAAAAACACCTCTATATGAGACAATTTTTTCTTTTACAAAGATAAATTATTTATTCCAGACAAGGTATTGAGGGAACAAGTAATACACTGGAATCATGATCTAGCTACAGCAGTTCACCCAGGAATCCACAAAACGCTAGAACTATGCCAAAGACATTTTTGGTGGGACAAAATGAGAACTGATATATATCAATACATACATTCTTGCCCAGTGTGCGCACGACAAAAATCTTTGCATACTCCTCCAATGGGTTTGTTGCAACCAATGGCCGTTCCACCACACCCCTGGCATACAGTTAGCTTAGACTTTGTCACAGATCTACCCAAATCCCATGGTTTAACCACAATCCTTGTAGTGGTGGATATTTTATCTAAAATGGGGCATTTCATCCCTCTAAGCAAATTGCCATCTGCAACGGAACTGAGTCACATCTTCTTAGCTAATATAGTCAAGCTTCATGGACTGCCGCAAAAACTCATCTCAGACAGAGGCCCCCAATTCCTGTCAAGGTTTTGGAAACAACTAAACAGCCAATTAGGCATAGAAATTGCCTTATCCTCTGCCTTCCATCCCCAAACTGACGGCCAAACAGAAAAGGTTAACCAATATCTTGAGCAAAGTTTGCGCTGCCTGACTACCACCATGATTTCAAATTGGGATGAAGCATTACCTTTAGCTGAGTTTGCTTACAATAACTCAGTACATTCAGCTTTAGGATGTTCGCCATTCTACTTCCTTACAGGTCATCATCCCCGGACACTACCCATAGTATTTCCTGACAAAACACGTGACTTACCTGCAGTCACAGATCGATTAGCTAACTTACAAGCATTTCAGGAAAATGTAAGAAAGCCATTAAGTAAAAATAAAGAAAGAATGAAAAAATCAGCTGATCTTCACCGAATACCAGCTCCACAGTACAAACCAGGAGACTTGGTTTGGTTAGCCACAAAAACATCCAAATAGAAGGACCTAAGAAATTGAAACCCCGTTTCATTGGACCTTTTCCCATAGAGAAAATCATAAATCCAGTATCAATTAGGTTGACCCTTCCTCACGACTACGCTATTCATCCAGTTTTCCATGTATCCCTTCTAAAACCATTCGATCCAACCACTCGCCCAGATAACCCCCCTCCCCCAATAGTCGTAGGAGATCATGTTGAGTATGATGTTAAAAAGATTTTGGATGCCAAACGCATTCGAGGCCGTCTAGTTTTACTTGATTGATTGGAAAGGTTATGACTCCTCAGAAAGGTCATGGGAACCAGAAACAAATGTACATGCTCCTCGTCTGGTTTGTTCGTTTCATGCTCTCCACCCACAAAAACAACGACCTATTAGACGGCCTTTGGGGGGGAGAACTGTCATGGGTGCACATGGTGCACATGCTGCCTTAAGGTAAAATATTCCTTGTTAAACAATCAGGGTGAAAGAGTGTATAAACATTGTTAATAATATACATGTGTTTTGGTGTAAACTGACAATGATTGTTTGCATTGTTTCCAATATCCTTGTGAGTAGCAATGCTTGTTTCTGCCTAACTTTATTAGATGGGCTATTGTAGTTTGCAGTGCTTGTTGGAATCCCACGCACGTTCTACCTGCCGGCAAACAGCTTTGCTAGTCACACGTGCGAAGGAGCCAACGCCCTGAGCCGACGCCCTAAGCGAGAGACTATTTAAACAGCGCTCTCATTCACGGTGACGCTTCGCTTTGTGTTCGAGCGTCACCGCGAGCTTCCTGACTCATCGCTTGCCCCGCCTGGATTCCCCGTCTTGGTTCCGAGGTCTCCTGCTTCGTCAGCTTTCCTCTCCCGCTAGCCCGCTCCTCTTCTTGCCGGATACCTTCCCTGAAGCTGCTTTCAGTCTGCGCAAGCCACCCCTTTCCCTCCCTTTCCGTCCCGCTCCTCCTTACCTGCTTTCTGCCATTGCTGTTCTACGGAGTAGTCCCTGGACTCCGGTTTCTCCGCCTTCGGTTTCCGGTTGGTCCAACCTGCAAGGACTTCCGTATCCTGTTTCCTGGAGGATAAAGACAGTAAGACTTAGTTGCCTAGCAACAGAATCTACAAACTTGTTAGAGACAAACTCCGATCCACGTTTTAAAAAGAAAACAACTCTTGCTAAAGACAATTCTTATTGAGTTTTTTCCTGCAAGACTTTTTGGGGTTTATAGGAAGATGTTGATGAATGTCATTCCTGAATGTGAATGTAATAGCTACAATTGTTTAATGATTTAGTTCAAGTGCAAGTAATGTGATTTTAATGTAAAACCTGGAACAACTAAGATTCTAGTTTGAGGCTTGAGCAGTAGTGACTATAACTACTGATTCAGGACATTAGCACTGGATATCGTTTGCGATCAAAAAGAAGCTAGAGCAGAATTAGTTCTGTTGGCTTTTCTTGTTTCTCTCTTTTGCTCCACAGAACCCATTTTACGGACTACGATTTAACATTGCAAGGTATGATTAAGACGTGTGGCGTGATAAGTTACTATAATCCTAACTAATGACTAGCCTGTTGATTCATCTGCAAAATCAGAACACAACGTCTTGCAATAATAGAAGTGTGCGAATGGGCTTTAGCTAAAACTGGTATGTACAGAGTATGTTCAGCTATTATGAGTATTAGTTTGATGTCAATTATCGCTATTTACAAGTGTGCCGGTTTGCACAGGTATTATTGGTTTGACTTATCCGATCATCCTGAAGCCCAGAACACTTCAAGAGAAAACTGGCTGACTTCTCAGAAGAGATCCAGTGTTTGTTTGTTTTCTCTGTCCACTTCCCCTTTCCCTGTCCACTTCCCCTTTCCCTTGGGGAATAACCAGTCCAGTCAAGTGTACTCTTCCTTGCTAGCTGGTTAGTTCTCAGGGGAGTTGGGAGCTTGCAGCGCCAAGAAGGAAACAACAGGAACCTCGTGGATGAACGCTTAACAAGAAGACATGAATAAGAACAAGTAGCAAAACCCAGAAAAAAAGGTATGATGGGAGCAAAAGAAGTGAAAAAAGAAGGGCAAGAAACAGACTTGATTGAGATAGAAAGAATCTGATAAGAAAACAGGAACTGTTAATTTCACAGAAAATGGAAACTTAGTTCTGGAAAAGCTCTTGTACTCTGATAATGTTATTTTCCAATATGAATATTATAAGATTGTTGCAATTCAGTTCACCTGGATTTTCTTTTTTTTTTGGATCACCATGTTTTAGACTTTTTACTATGGCTCTATCTCACTATATGTCACCCACCCTTGATAATCACACAACAAATGGACTCTTTGTTTTTACCACCAGTGTCCACCTTCTAAGATAAAACCGCTGCAACACAGCTATGGTAAGGGGCACCCATTTTGTTACACGCTGGTTACATGTGTGCGGGCTATGCATGTGAGGCCACCCTTGTGAGCAGCCTGGGATCTGCACATAGGTAGCCTGGCGCAGATGTGACTCAGCAGGATTAGATGTTGACCAGGGGTAGGCCTTATAAAGTTAATAGGGAAAGACAGGTGATTTACTATTTTGTCTGTATTGGCACTTTATTATAAACCTAGGAGAAAATTGCCTAAGAGTTCGTTTTGCAGCCCTACAAAGTCCAGTAACATATCAAAATGTGGCGGAACCTGTGTGAGAAAATAAAATAAGTGAATTCCAAGACAACTTATGTACAATTTATGGGTCATCCAGAATTGTCCTATTTCTCTGGCTCAAATCAGGATCAGAGAGCAGGCCTATTGTCATCCTGCCGTGCCAATGTAAATTGCATTTCTCTCTGGCAGCAGGAACAACGGCCTCCCCACACAAACGAACCACTCCCCTTTGTGAATGCATTACCAACTCCTTTGAGATGTAAAATAGCAGGCCCTCATTTGCAGGAGGCCTGCGCCAATGGAGCATCACTTTTTATGACGCTCAGGTGGCCCAGGCCTCTCAATCAGAATCTCAGCATGGGGACACACCAGTGGGTGTAACCATGCACTTTATAAAAGGAATACATAAAACAAAGAAATAAATATCTACGAGGCGACGCAGAGCCTGACATTGCACCAATTCATGAAAGACCTCAAGACCTGGCTATTCGAATAACTCCAACGGAGCTGCTCACAGCTACCCCTCAGCGCCTTGATACCCTAATGGGTTAGTAGTGCACTCTACAAAACCCTGATTGATTGATTGAAAGCCACTCTGTGTGGCTTTTCATGACCTTGTAGATATGGAATAAGGTAAGGGTGCTCAAAGTGCTGCTTTGCCTTACTCTGCATCAAGGAGGCGTTCCATGGGTTTTGCTGTGGGTGTTCCCACTCAACACCCATGGAATTTGACACTGCCTCAGATTTACAGCATCATGTAAACCTGCGGCAGTGCCAAAAATGTACGCCTCACAGTGCAGGCATAATGAGGTTAAACGTTTACATATCTTCTTGTTCTTTCCTCTTTCCACTTGTGCTGCATTCCGCAGCAGACATAGAATGAGGAAAATGCCTCTCATGATCGTGTTTGTTCCGGAAGGTGCCCATTCCTGTATAAAAACCATCATGCCAACAATACAGACACCCTTGCACCATGGTGCAGTGCTGCCCTACACCAATTATTTAACAGTGAGGCCCACAGTGTTTTGTGATTGTATTTTGATCCATTAGATACCGATTTGGGGCACCTCTTCAAGATACTGAGCAGCTTATTAACAAAGAATAGGCATATGGCACTGCTGCAAGTCATCTTGCTGCGCAGCCCAATGCCAATTCAAAAGAGCAGGAATGCACCATACTTACTAGATATGGTGCATTCATCTCCTGTCAGCCACTGTCAGTGCACAATCTGCAGCTCAGCGCCAACACAGGTACCCTTGCACCATGGTGGAAGGGTGTCTGCGTTGTTGGCAGAATTGTTTTTATGCAGGAAGGGGTACCTTCCTGCAGAAAAGCAACAATCATGAGAGGCGTTGTCTTTCTTCTATGTGTGCTCCTTAACACCTTGCGTGCTGCCCCGATTTCCCTCCGGTGCTGGACATTCCATACTTGGGTGTGGTCGTGACGGAACCATTCCGTCATCAGCACAGCTCAACCGTGACTGATGACGGAATGGTTCCGTCACAAGCATCGAAGGAGTTAATGCAGTACATGTGGAAAGAGGAAAAAAATTGGAGAAATGCAAACATATCTCCTTGTTATGCCTACTCTAGGGAAGCACAAGGTTTTGGCACTGCCCCTGATTTACCTGATATTGTAACTTGGGGGCTAAATCCAGGTCCATGGGTGTTGCGGGGAACACCCACCACAAATCCCATGAACGTCCCTTTGATGCAGATTAAGGCATGGCAGTTGCTTGTATTTCTATGCCTTACTCCATATCCACAAGGCCATGAAAACCCATGCAAAGTGACTTTTCATTGCCTTGTAGATATGGGTCTGCACACTGCGCCTCCGGACCGTCATAAAAGTGACCCTCCGACGGCGCAAATGTGCCGCAAGGGGTTTGTAAAAAAGCCCCTGAATCTCTACCCAATTGCAGTCCCATTTTAGAAGTTGGAAAACCTTTTCTGACTCCTAAAAAAGGATGAGTACATAAGAAAAAACATTTTAACTGTCACAATCGCCGAATTTTTGTATTTGTGACTGTTATAAAGCTTATTAAATCTGGCCGAATAACCTCATTTAATTTCATAAAAAAAATAGAAGCTCTGACCAAGATATGTATTGCCTACTTCAAGCACTACAATAGGCATACAGGGGAGGGAAGGTGAGCGACCTCCCTTTTGATGGTGTGTGTCACGTGGCCTTTCATGTGCTGTAGCCAGCAATATGCTTTTCCAGACAGGGTGTGCAGCTTCACATATAACATCAAAGCGCATATTTATTATCTTGATTGCCTGAATAGTACCTTTAAATGAAATATTATAAATGGAAAATCAGAATAGAATGTTAGCAACAGCGGAAAACTAATTTATGCAACGCAATCAATGGCATCAAAGTCCCTGTCATCGTAAAACAATGTAATTATTACACTCAATGGGCATGTACAGAATTAACGTCAATCCGTAACAATTATTCTCTAACGATGGTTTGATAATGACTTCTCGCTATGATTGAAATGGTAATTGATTTTTTTAATTTTTTTATTACTCTACAGTTAGATCATCTCTTCTGTCACTAAAGGCCAAGAGAAAAGTTGATTCTTCCAGATTCTTCCATTTTTACTCATTCTTTTAGAGTCAGAACAGGTTCAATATATGTTTCTGTACTGTCACAAAATCATGGGTTTTATGATCATGTGGTTTGTCCTCAAGAGGTGTTGCAGCTACGTTCAAAATAATAATGGAATGATTTGGAACAATATGACATTATGATGAAGCTTACGGAAATGGACAACTTGGCATATTGGGTTGGCAAATGCCAGTCTGATATGATTTGTTTTGTTGCATAATTTAAAAACACGATTTTCAATAAATTATACTGAAAACTGTGCAAATAAATCCACCCGCATCAGGTTTTGACAAAAACATGTCTTTGTATAAACAAAGAACAATTGTTCCTGGAAAAGTTATTCTCCAAATTGGGAAGTCCAAGAAGAGGTCCAAAATAGAATATTGCCTATAGATAGCCCCAATGCATCTAGTGTCACTTAGCAACCCACTATAATATTAGTTGTTGCACATATTTAAAATCCTATAGTCACTCATTTGTATAGTTAGAATGTTGAGCTTTCTTGAAATGAATGTTGATTAAACAAGAGAAAGTGACTGTTAAAGCTGCTGCCAGCAAAGAACAGTTTACAATGGACCCTGATTGCAATCCTTTTGATGAATTGCATAGACAGAGTGTATGCTCAGACAGAGTGGGTGCTAAAGCCAAAACAGCAGAGTCCACAGCGAACCTTGATTGCATTTAGAATGGTATGCCTTTGCTTTGGCTTCAGCACATATACTGCTAATTAAACAAAGCCCTAAGGCATACCAGAGAGAATTTTTGAGCATTACACTACTGTTTAAATAATGGGAAGTGGTAAAGCTCTGCAGAGTTTTCCACCCCAATATTCTCCTCAACTATGGTAATAAATAGCATACCACACTCTGCTTATTTACACTGTGGTTTGTGCCATGCCGTTCAGTCAATTGCAGCAGTTACAAATTTAAATATTTAAGAACCAAAGCATAATCTCATTGCACAGTGTCAAAAAGCAGAATAGTGGTCTCTACTTGGACAGGGTGAAAACCTCTGCCAACTAGTCCCCATTTCTAACAGTGTATGAGGCTAGACCTATTTTATACATCTTATATTTTTTCATTGACTGTATGGACATTTTCTTACAAAAAGAGTTATAATAAAAAGTATAATAAAGATATAGATACAACTCATCAGGCACCACTGACTGGATCCCTGACACCATCAGAACTGTGCCTTCTATGAGGGTGCAGGTACTTGTGTTCCTTTATGTGGTAGGACAGTCGATGGACCAGGAACATTTAAATTATTATGAACGGCTAAAGCCAAATTACAGAAGTACAAGTATTGATATTGTTGTTCTAACTTTGCAGAGTGGCCATGCGAAACATGATCTGCATATTTCAATGTTTGCTGTTTTTAGTGCTTAGTATCTAGGAGCTATATTGATATTTGAAATCAGAATTCTGGCCCAGAGTGCAACAGACACTTCTGGTTTTCTCTGTGTATTTTAGTCTTATGTAGAGTATATTAAATTACTTTTCTTTCATAAAGTAAAACTTGACTGGGCACTTATCTTATTTGCTGTATCACTGTGTAAACTGTATTCCGAGTGCCTGACCCGCCTCACCTCCCTGCATAATCCTTGGACTATTGTTTCTCGTTACCCTCCGAGAGTCAATTACTTATACTTAGTCACCCATTGTGGGATCCATTAGTACTGTGGACCATGGACCACCAATGAAGAACAACTCCAAGTGATGCCGGTGGAGTCCGGTATTCGCTGACTGCCCTGTTGCGCCAAGAAATTGTTCATCCTAGGTTGTCTTCTTTTTTTCTTGTGTGTTTGTTTCTGTTTGTCCTTTGTTTGTGGCAGGCTGGAGCAAACTGTGTTTTTGTGGACATTCACAACATGGAGCTGAATATCAAGGCAATGATACACATTTATTTGGCTTACTCTAGGGTAAATGGAAAGCATACATATGAATGTATTTTGAGTAGACTATAAAGGTCCATCATATCAACATTATAAGGCTCAGCAGGGTAAGGGCAATGAAATGTATAAGGAGAGACACAAAGATCATACCAGATGGGATTCTGTATTAATGCCCTTATAAATGGTGAATGATCTGTGATGAGTATGTTTTAGCAATATTTTCGGATGGGTGTTTTTGCTGCTGTGTTGCTGTGTTGTCTTCCACTGAACTTTGATACTTTTTATTTTTGGTTACTCTGCACATTAAGGTTGCCTTTTACCCATTTCCATGATTAAGTCAATTGTGTTTTTAGGTCTCGCGACCTATCAATGCGCGCAAGCGCATTGAGCGTAGCGAGAATTCATGTCCTCAAAACGCTCGTGAAACCAAGGGTTTCGTTCGTGCGGTTTTGTTTAAGTTCACGTGAATCACGTGACCAAACAAGCACGCGCATTCACGGCTGCACAGCACATCAAAGGGCTTCGCCCAGCGTGTGCTGTGCGGCTTCTCCTCCCCTAATTACCAGCTTCCCCCATGTCTCCCTTGTGTGCTTCTCTCGTACGCTCTCCCGCCCCCATCCGGCTTCCCTCCGGCCATTTGGCACACTCCTTGTTTACTTAGATTTTACTTCAGTCCTTGCACGTTTGAGCATTTAGATAAAATGTACCAGCTCCGTCATTACCTAGGTCCATTTTAAAGTGCAGCTCACAGTAGTTATTTCTTTGTCGATTCTCGGAGTGAATGCTTTTTTCGAAGGACATTTGTTATCATTCTGATGATGATCAAACGGCTACCACAGAGCCTGGAAAGCTGTGCCACTGACACGTTTACACTCTACCTCACCTCATAAAGCAGAGTGCACACCAGGCAGTCTTACACTGCACCGTGCAGCCATCGCACATGCTGCCTCCTCCCCAATCACTGTACACAGCATAGTGCACAATAGATGGTCTCAACACTGCATCATGCAGCAAACGCACAGGCTGTCTCCGCCCAACCACCTCAAAAGGCACAGTGCACAACCGGCAGTCTCACACTGCAACATGCAGCCATCGCTCAGCCCAATCACTGTACACTGCCCTATGCGGCCATCGCACAGGCTGTCTCCTTCCAATCACCGTCCACAGCACAGTGAACAAGAGACAGTCTAAACACTGCACCATGCAGCCATCGCCCCACCCAATCGCTGTACACAACAGTGCACACGAGGCAGTCTCACACTACACTAGGCCGTCATATCTCGCGCAATCACTGTAGACAGTACAGTTTACATGAAGCTGTCTCTTCGCCCAGTCCCTGTATACATTCATCATACAAGAGACAGTCGTCACATCTACATAATTACCCTTATATAGTCAATCTGGGTCCCACACTGCTGCCCATTTTTACAAGACACGGTCCGTCGCCCTATCGACTCCACCGAACAAAAAGACAACACAAGCCTGTCTGCAGAGGCACGCCATTGCACAAGGACACAATACACAAGCCTGTCTGCAGAGGCACGCCATTGCACAACGACACAATACACAAGCCTGTCTGCAGTGGCACGCCGCAGCACAACCACCTTTAAATGCACATTCTCCAGGCGGGGCCTCTGCACAAAGAGACAGTCGGTACCCCTGCACAGTGGTCTCAGCACGGTACACGAGAGACATTTGCCACATCCCTGCCTCTAATGAGAATCCTCCAGTGCCCATCACGCTGTCACCGGCTCCTGGCACTCCCTGGTAAGCACACATTGGCCTCATGACACATCACAGGCTGCCATCACGACACAGACACACCTCTAAACACCAAAAAAGACGCCCTTCTTATCCCAGGCACTCTTTCTCCCAGCAATTACAGATTTTTAGTATATTCAAATAGAAACAGTCTCACGGTATGCACCACCAGAAACAGCCCTCTTTATCCCCACCAAGTCAACCTTTTTATCCCGTACATGCAGCCGCCCCTTTTTCGCTCTAATAGCAGACATCTTTAGCACAGAGACATCTCACTTTACTCCCAAAATTAGACAGCTCGTAATTAACCACAGAGACATCTCCACTTTAACGCCAAGCAGAGACAGGCTATTTTATCCCTCGGCAGTCTATTCCGCCCCAAAGAGAGATTTATCCCTTGATCACTTTTCACGACAGTCTACAACTCTCAAGTGAGACAGGCAGCCTTTGTCTCCTCTGAAAGACGTCCGTTGGCCCTCATCAGTCGACGTCATCTATTTTTCCTGGTTGAATCCCACCTCTTTATTTTGCAGTAGACATATCCAAGCCCCAACCCCGCCCTGCAAAGACAGCCACTTAGAAGGAGTTGTCACTCGCAGCCAACCCTTGCCCACACACGTGGGTGTCTCAACCTCTCTCCCCCGCGGTTTGTCCTTGAAGCGCCAAGCACATCCTCCCACGTGAACAGCGTCCCTCGTCCCAGAGATACATGTCTCAGCCCCCAGACCGCTAACGAGCGATTCTCTAAAGTTACAGAGGCCAGCTGTCAATCATACGCTGGCCTCTCCACAGACACGGGTGCCTCCTTTCATCACAGTGGCAGCTGTCGTTTCTATCAGAAGCGGTCTCTTCCAGCCCCAAGGATTTCTCAGCACTCATTTCAATAAACCCTTCAAGCAACAAAACTATTATTACAGGTGAGTTCCCGCTTCCATTTCTCCCCATAAGTAGGTCCTGTTTTTAGTCTGAACCAATCCAGTAGTGAAGATCTTAACAATAAAATTGAAGATTATGCTTGGTTCTCCCTGGCTTGAGCCCCAAAACATAATGTTACATTCAACCGGGGTTATGATCATTTTACCTAATAGTATTTTGGATACTATGATTTGTAGTCTTGCTTTCATGTTGCATCTTTGAGCCGCTTAACTGTAATGATCTATTTCGTATTGGTTTTATTTGATCAATATAAATGTATCGTTGTTCACTACATGCAGTCAGCCCAGCGCCAAACGACCCGCACCGTAATCAGCAGTTGAACTAAGCCACAACACAATTTGCAGTTTTTTAGATGTTTCTCACTTCAGAAGGTTTGCTGGTTTGTGGCCAACTAATTATGTCATTTGTATAGCTTATTTTTGGGCCATTTATTAAAGTCGTTTTTCCATCACTAAAACTTTCACACAGTCATTTTGGCTAGCCTCCACACAACCACACACCCAACCACACACCCAACCACACACACAACCACACCACACACACAATCTCACACACAACCACACACAACTACACACACAACTACGCACACGCAACCCCACACACACAACCCCAAACACCCACACACACCCCCAAACACCCACACACACACAACCCCACCACCATACACGCATACAACCACTCACACATACAACCACTCACACATACAACCACTCACACATACAACCACTCACACATACAACCACTCACACATACAACCACCCACACATACAACCACTCACACATACAACCACTCACACATACAACCACCCACACATACAAACACCCACACATACAACCACTCACACATACAACCACTCAAACAACTACACACAACCGCACACACAAACACACACATCTGTCACCCTCACTCTATCAATTCCCCTCACTCTATCTATCTATTGCCCTCACTCTATCTCTCTATTGCCCTCACTCTCTATAAATCTATCTATCTATCGCCCTCACTCTATTTATCGCCCTCACTCTATCTATCGCCCTCACTCTGTCTATCTATCTATCGCCGTCACTCTGTCTATCTATCTATCGCCCTCTATCTATCTATCGCTCCACCACAGCATCACTCAGGGGCACCACAGCATCACTCAGCACCACCACAGCATCACTGGTTCAAATATGTTCTCTCAATGTTTGAAGCTTTATTGCAAATGTCACAAAAAAATGTTAATATTTCACTTCTGTTCTTGGATTTTAGTCACTGAACATAATCTTCACAAGTTATTTTCAAAAGTTTAAGCTATTGCCATTAAACATTACAATCACTTTTATTTTAGTATTAATTATTTGAAAAAATTAAAAGCCAATGTTAATTGTAATATCAATACATCTAAGTAAAGGCAATATAAAACATGTGACATTACAAATACTAAAAGTGTCACATATGCTAAAGTTAAAAGTATTGGCATTGTAAATCACAAAACATAAATATAAAATGTCATATACAAAACCAATAGCTCCAACTTTCCTACTGCGAGACCTATTGGCAACGCCAGTGCTTGTTGTACTCTTGCAACAATTGCTCGACTTCAACCAGTGTGCTTTTTCACTCTGGCAACCTTTGTATGTCTGTGGGTATTCCCAAATTGTGGCCATATATTAAGTCTATCCAAGGCCTCAAGTAACTCCTCTTTCATGATGGGAAGAGGCATAGAACACCCTCACATTTGGTGGGGATAAGGTTTTCCCTCGAAGGAAAAAAAATCAAAGAATGCACGCTTGCATAGGGAGCTCCCTAGATCGTATGCAAACTTCTCTGCCTTTGGGATTACATGGCATTACCTGAAACATGCAAAAATCACAATTGATGGACTGAATGTGGCATAGGGTAAAGACTGATTTGCATATGGCTGGGGCTGAACTGGAAAGGCATTGGGAGCAAAATGACAATTGATTTAGGTCCATATCTCTGCACTAGGGCGAAGGTTTAACATTGTGCAGTATTCTGTCCATACATTTTTCCTTTTGCATTTGTCTACCTATGTGGGAAGGGTATTCCCAAAAGTGGGACCCATGCTCACTGCAACACTGGATTCAAGCTAGCCTGACTGATGAGGGGTGATGCCCGACACAGTTCCCAGGATGCTTGTTTCTGCTCCAGGGAGGGCAGTTCAGGCTGGACTGTTCCTATAAGGAACAGGGTCAAGACTGATTTGCATATGGCTGGGTCCAAACTGGAGTGGCGTGGTGAGCAAAAGAACAATGGATTAAACCCACATCTTTATGACCAGGGGTGAATGTTTGCATTGTACAGCATTCCATACATCATTTGTTCCTTTTGCATTCCCAGAAATATGCCTGGAAACCTGTGCCTAGTACAGTATTCCAGATGTACCTCTGATAGTGTTTATGAATTGCAAAATGTAGTAACTCTGCACCCACACTACAGGTGCAGATTAAGTACCTTTTCGTTTGCGTTTCAAAAACTTTATTCGACAGCAGTCATAAAAGCAATTTTACAGTCTTCCCCACACAATAAATACTACAAGAGAATTAAGAACATTCATCTTTTAAAAGTTTATTAAACATAGTGCTGTCATTTAAAAGGTTGACTACATAAAATCATACAATCAGCCACATCAGTAATTTCATTGAACAGTATCTAGCTGTTGTAAAGTGCGGTGCGTATGGTCCATGACCAACCTAGGAATTTTGCGACAGCAATCGCCAGAAGGGGAGTATAGTCCGATTCCAATATTCTTAGCGCCTCTGCACACCTACGTGTTCCTAGATTTTGGCAAGTTGGCTTTATCCATTTGCGTCGAGGATTAACATATAAAGGACAGACAAACAGTATATGGGCCGTATTCTCTATCGAATCTTTGCAGTAAGGACATTTATCATCCTGGTTTGTCAACCAATTACCAGTGAACACCTTTATAGGTAGCGTCCCAATTCTAAACTGAAAATACGGTTTTCTATCGAGTGGTTTTTCGATGATGTCCCAGTAGGGCTCACAGGATGGTACAGATTTGATGTTTAAATAGCGTCCTGTTAAGTTTTTATTAGAGCCTATACATTGGGTGGACATCCATACCATTTCCCAATACATGTTCTTTAATGTGTCCTTTGAAGGGAAACTTTCAACATTGGATGAGTTCCACAGATGGTCTAATTCCAGCTTACTAAGCAGCCCTTTTATTTCTTTTAGCCACAAGATCGAGTGAAAACGGTCTGCCCTAATGATGTCCTTTAGGGCAGTTGCAAAATGCACAAGTTCAGGGATGGTCATGACACGTCTCCAGTATAGTAGCGGACGTAGTCGTGCCAAGTTCTTGATGTTTTTCCTACCTAGATCATACGCCAATGCCACGGTAGGGGTACTTTGGGGGACCCCAATCAGCCGGCGAAAAAAACTATTTTCTGCCAATGTTAATTGCTTCAGATTGGGGAAACCCCAAAGTTCCGAACTGTATAGAGAGGCACTGATCACTTTCATGTTATATATCTCGAGGGCAGCGGTAATGGGCTTGGACTGTGAGGCTTTATATTTGTGAGCCACTCCACCTGCCAGTTGGTGGAACTTTAAGACAGCCGTATCAATATGTTTTTTCCAGCTCAAGTTACATTGGAGGTTTATTCCCAGGTACGTGAATGCCTCCACCTGTTCTAGGGGGATACCTTAAAATGTATTGAGCCCCTGAAGGTATTCAGCTGTTTTAAGCACATGAACTTGGTTTTGGATGTATTTATCTCAAGTCCATGTGCTTTGCAGAACTCTCCGAAGGCATTTACTGCCTTCTGGAGCCCGCTAGGTGTGCGAGATACTATGAGCGTGTCGTCCGCAAACATGAGAACAGGCACACGCACTCCAGCCAGAATCGGTGCATAAGGGGGGGTACGGCTTAGATGATTTACAATACCATTAATATAGATGGAGAACAGTGTCGGTGCCAAAACACAACCCTGCCGAACCCCTGGTTCAACTGGGAATGTGTCGGTCACCTCACCCTGAGCACCCCACCTGATTCTAGCATAGTTGTTCTCATGTAAGCGGGCAAGTAGCGTCAATAGTTCCGGGGCCATTCCAGCTTCAGCAAGTACCCCCCAGAGCTTGGAACGGGGAACTAGATCGAAAGCTGATTTTAGGTCTACAAATACAGCATAGAGAGTTCCATTAGTAAGCATCACGTTCTTCCAGTAAAGGGCTATAAAAAAAAAGACCTGATCTACTGAGCTTGTACAAGGGCGAAACCCGGCTTGGTAAGGGGATAGAATATCATTTTCATCGATCCAGGTTTGTAGTTTGCTTTGTATCAAACGACCTATTATTTTTTGTGCAGAGTCTATAAGACTAATAAGTCTGTAATTGCTGGGTAATGATTTATTTCCCTTTTTATAAACTGGGATAATTTCTGCGCCCTTCCAAGAGGTCGGTATGGGAGCACCTCTGGCCACAGAGTTTGCTAACCACTCAAAGTACTGGCACCAAGTTGGGCGGTCACCTAAGAACACATCTGCTGGTATGGCATCCATTCCTGGGGCACGACCCCCTGTCACACAATCCAGCGCTAGACTGACATCTTTTATAGTGAATAGCTGGCATTGATAGAGAACTGTAGGGGGTAAGGAATATTCCCCTTCGGATGTATGACGTTACCACGCATACCATTACCACGCATACCATTACAACGCGGTATTTACAACGCATACCGTTACAACGCATAGCGCTTTGAGGTGCTGGATAGTGGTAAGTATAATTTTATATTCCAACTCCAGTCCCCGTGGATACTAGGGAAGGTGTTGGATATAAAATCAAACTTATTCCCTATCCTAGACCCCCCCCGAGCGCAATGCGTTGTAATGGTATGCGTGGTAATGCCTGCGTTGTAGTGGTAGTGCGTGGTAAAAAATGTGTGGTAACAGTTGTATACCTTCCCCTTCAGTTGGCACACACGTGTATTGTGGCCTAAAAAATTCAACCCATTGGTTGTGGGCTACATTATTTTGTGGGGGTTGGGCCACCCCTCCTCTATCCCATTTGACCAGAGCCCAAAATTGGCTCTGATTCTTTACCTCACAGGCGGATTTCAAATCACGCCAGTGGGCCTCGTCCCAGTTTTTCTTAGCCTCTTTTTGAACTTTCCTATAGGTGTCCCTCGCTTTTCTCACCCCTAAGATATTCTTATTTTTAAGTTCTATACTAAGGTTCTGACGGGCTTCTCTACAAGTCTTATCATACCATCCTAATTTGGGCATTTTATTCTGGAGGTTTCCTGGTTTCTTCTCCTTCTTAAAGAACTCCTGAAGCTTGGTAAAAAAAGTTGTGTGGGCTTCAAGCATAATTTCAGGGAAGTTTTGCTTGATAACGTGTGAGTTAATCTCAGCTACTTCTTGTAGCACAACTTTTTTAAGCTCCTCTAGTCTCTCTACGTTCTCTATTAATCTACCCCATTTAATGTGGCGCTGGTTATTCGAAGTTGCAATATCTAGGGTAGTTTTATCTCCCCCTTGGTTTAGATTTCTTAATCCTGCATTTGCTTTAAGGCCCATACAAAGAGGGTTATGGTCACTCTCCATTCGGGTTTTAACTTCCATGTCAGTCAACCTATGCCATAATCTGACATCCACTAGGATGTAATCTATTCGACTAGAGAATCTACCGTTATCAAACGTTTTGTTTCCCTGTCGATCAGAAGGGGTTCGTCCATTTGTTGCTCTAAGTTCTCTAGCTAAACATGGGGCCTTCATTTGGATAGCCACCGCTGTCCATCTAGTGATTGCGGGAAGTTCTAACTGTGGAATACCCCACTTGCTATCCTCTTCTTCAGTTAAGGTTTGATCTTCTAGGCCGAGCGGTTTAAAAGTGGTATTAACGGCGCCCCCAACAATGAAGAGCAGATGATTTGGGAGAACATCGAGCCAAGGCGGTTATAACTTCTGATGTTTTACCACCGCTACTCCCCTAGCATAGATATTAAATATGACCATCCCATGACCATTAGCCCAGGAAAGAGTAATTGGCAGTATACCGCCAATTAAAGAGCTCCTTTGTTGAATACTGCAACATAGATTTTGACAAACCCAGATTGTTAGGCCCCCTACCGGTCGACCCTTGGGGTTTTTTATGGCTGGGATATGGAAATTAAGGTAACCTAGATGATATATTGGGGTCACAGACCATGTTTCCTGGAACAGTAGGATGTCAAACTGATCTATAAATGTACACCATTCGGGTGATATCAGCTTGTTTGAGATCCCAGCAATGTTCCAGGAGAGAAAAGACAACCCTGACTCTACTGTTCTCTCTGCCACTACATCTAGGGGGACATGGGGTAGAAAAGAGCCTTGTAAATCATCCCCCAACCCTATATCTAAATCAATATTGATGTTATGATGACGTGTGAATTCATGCGCAGATGCAACTAGGTCAGGAGCGGGACTCGATTCTACCATTGAGGGGACTAGCTGTGTCTCCAGATATCTATTTTTGTTTCTACTACTTGGAGTAGATGTTTCCTCTACAATTTTCCCTGGAAACAAGGGAATAGCGTGTGTGAAACAAGGATCCTTCTCTATGGGGATGTCTACATTTTTTAACTCAGCTGGTTCATTAGACACAACTTTCTCGGGCAATTTGAGTCAATCACACTCATTCAAGTTTGACAGTGCCCCAAACCGATTTTCAAGATTAATTTCCCATTCACTAGGTTGGGGGACCCTGCCGCACTTGTGTGACACCAGGTTCCATTTAGTCTTTAGAATGCTCGCATTCCCTATTTTACTACGATGATAAAAAAATCCAGAGTTAACGGAATATTATCTGTACTCCTACGTAGTGGAGGAAGAATGTTCCTCAAAACCTCAGGAAGAACTTCTGGGTTTAGGAAATGCAAAACTACACAGTCACCTTTTAATTTTTTAACACCATTCCCTATCAATTCTACCCTTCTTGCCATGGTGATTTCCTCAGCTAATTGCTGTTTACCCCAAGGGGATATCACCATGTTGTTAGATAGCCAGTGAAAAGCTTTGTCAATCAAAGAAGCTGTAGATTCCGCTTGGCCCGGCTTTAGGGAGGGTACATTGGCCAGGACCAAGACTAAGGGGGAAGCCTCTACAATTAATTGAACCGGGCCTTTCTCAGTGCCTGTGCTCGTGAGTTTGGGTGGGAGGACTTCAATATTGGTTCCCTGATTAATATTGGGTTCACAGTGATGGGTCGTTTGCAAAATTGGGGTCGTTTTATCCCTGCCCTCTATCCCAGCATCTGGTATACTGGCTATGGGATCGGGTCTACTTGAGGCTGGGGTTGGTATATTGCCCACCTTTTCCACTATCTGATTTATGATACCCCCAAGCCAATTTACCCCTGTTGTTAGATGGTCAATTTTGGCTAACAACGGTTTAACAACACTTCTGATCTTAGAATCAATCATGTTCACAAGTGTTTTGATTTGATCATCCTCCAATAACACCTTCCTACCTGGCTCCCCTGTTGTCTCCTTTATGGATATGGTTTTAGGAGGGGAGACAGTCCTTTTCCTCATAGAGCGTAACCCACCACGTTTATTCTGGCCCTTTCTACATGCTCTTACTGCTCTAGTTACTGGGGCAGGAGTAGGGGAGGGGGGGAGGGATTTTTCTGGGGTCGTGTTAGATTCATCTAGGGACTCGTTGACCAAATTAATAGCAGTTGGGGTGGTTTGGTGAAGGTTATCTTCCTGAGTAAAAACATTATCAGGGGAGTCACTACAATGTACCTGTTGGTTCTAGTGAGGAGTTCTGTATGGGGATTATGGGAGTGGAGCTCATGCCCAGGGATATCCTTCTTGAACTATTTATTTTACTAACTACTTGTACTAGGTAGTTATCAATAGTGTTGGAAGCTGAGGATGACTTCTGCATAGACATTTTGCACTCAAAAGAATGGTACCACAATTACACAGAAAGCTCAAATAAGCCGGTAATTAACAAATAGCAAAGAAATCCAACATAGACAATACTTGGGTGTGTTAATAACGATAAGTCTTACAATTGAAGCTCCGCGGGGGGCCACGTGGACGACAAAATAAGAATTCAGGCCCTGTCCAGTCACGGTCAGTCTCGAACTGTCTCAGACTGTCCGCCCTTTGCCCGGGCTTCGTCCCGAGCTGCGTCCCGCACACGCGTCCCGCTAACGCGCTGTAGGACTGCCTAAAATACCGGACACAAGTGGAAGGGGAGGAGACACGGGAAGAGGCGGCAGGTGTGCAAAGTATGGAGAACGCACTGCCTGGTGGGCCTCGCAGTCCCGGTCCCAGCTGTCAGTCAAAGCTCCAGAACACGATCACCGGCAAAGGCAGCTCACTTCCAGTTCAAATAGCGGCACAGTAATATCCCAAAGAACCGACTGCGAGCGGCTCCCGCAGAGCGGGGGCCGCGAGTCGTGTTATAAAGCCCAGGCAGGACGAGCAGCAGAGGGGAGGAGACACAGGAAGAGGGGGCAGGTGTGCGAAGTATGGAGAACGCACTGCCTGGTTGGCCTCGCAATCCCAGTCCCAGCTGTCAGTCAAAGCTCCAGAACACGATCACCGGCAAAGGCAGCTCACTTCCAGTTCAAATAGCGGCAAAGTAATATCCCAAAGAACCGACTGTGAGTGGGACCCGTGCTCACTGCAACACTGGATTCAAGCTAGCCTGACTGATGAGGGGTGATGCCCGACACAGTTCCCAGGATGCTTGTTTCTGCTCCAGGGAGGACTTTGATTGGCAGTTCAGGCTGGACTGTTCCTATAAGGAACAGGGTCAAGACTGATTTGCATATGGATGGGTCCAAACTGGAGTGGCGTGGTGAGCAAAAGAACAATGGATTACACCAAGATCTTTATGACCAGGGGTGAATGTTTTCATTGTAAAGCATTCCATACATCATTTGTTCCTTTTGCATTCCCAGAAATATGCCTGGAAACCTGTGCCTAGTACAGTATTCCAGATGTACCTCTGATAGTGTTTGTGAATTGCAAAATGTAATAACTCCGCACCCACACTACAGGTGCAGATTTAGTACCTTTTCATGAATCTGGTACTATGTTTTGAAGGGCATTTTTAACATAAAGACATATCCCATTCTTCTTCATCTCCTCTATAGTTTAAGAGCCAATCCAATATAAAACCAAAACTATGCCTATAATATGCATAAGCTCACTTATACTGCTAAATAATTGCATTCTGCTACTTTCTGACTTTATTTGTGGTGTTCTAAGAATTTGTGCTGAAGATAGGTGCACTCTCCTGGTGGATTCTTCATCTGAGTCACAGGGCTTCATTTTATCAGCAGCAGCATCCCACTTCAAATCTATGTGACTGTTATCCCGCTTCAAATCTCAGTGAGCGTAATCACACTTTAAATCTCAGTGACCATTATTTTGCTTCAAATCTCAGTGACCGTAAACACACTTAAGGTTTCAGTGACTGTTATTCCGCTTCAAATCTCAGTAAGCATTCCAGTTCCCTCTCATCATTTGCCCCATGTGGGGTACGAGTCACAATAATTCTTTGTATTGATAAGTGGGGTACAATGTTTGTAATGTGCTTTTGATTGCCATTAAGTAGAATACACTTGCACTCTTCACCTATGTACAGGAATTTATATAGCGCAAATCACCAAGCGGTTTCTAAGCGCTTGCTTAGGGAACCCGTCCTGGTATTCCCATGTGAGATAACCCTGGCAGGGTATCTGCAAGGTGAAAGCCAGGCATCCCGCCGCCAGGGGCCGTTGTGGAGATTAAGCAAGCTATTGCCCAGAGTTGCAGAGTGTGAACCCGTGAATCGAGTAGGCACCGGAGCGAGAATTGTCGAGTCCATGGACATTTTAGGACTCAAGACCTCCCCGAGCCGGGAATTGAACCCTGGTCCCGGGCTGACCTCTGCTTCCAGGTCTGCCTCCTCTAACCAGTGAGCCACACTTCTCCACCTATATGTGGGTTGGGCTGCAAAAAGTGCAGTAAATTTAAAATGTTATGTTGTAAGACAGATCAGCTTAATTCAATTAATTATAATATTAAAATATTAAATGATGGTCTGGGCAACCAACTTACATGAAGTCATCTAGTACAAAACAGAATAATCTGAATGATATTGCAGACTATTTTCCACTGCAGAAGAGAATGCTAATAGCATATCCGGCTTTCTCTCAGTACATAAGTAAAATATATAGTAATTGTTTGCGATGAAATGATAACCGTGGGAGATGTGAGATGGTAGTGCACAATTACAGAATGACATGACTCATTTAAAATGCAGAGGTGGTGGGATTGCTGGTGGGTGGCTTAAAAGCAGCAATACCCGCTCCGAGCACAGCTGTTTTGCTAGACTAATTTAGAACCAATAAAGTGTAATATGTAAAAGTATGTGGATCCATTGCAGTTGTTATGGCGACCTGAATTGAATGAGTAGAGAATTTCAATTTGAGAAGTCGTAGTCAAAGAAAGGAGCAAAAGAAAAGGGGGGCCGCAGTCCCAAGCCTATCAGCCCAAATCGCAATGTTTTACTTCCAAAGATGTAAAAATATCTTAACAGAAGAAACTGTACATTTTATGAACAGAAATAGTATTTTTGTATTAATATCAGGTATCTTATCTGGTACCAAAGGTGTAATTTTGTAGCCATTCTGTAGAACAGAACACCAACATCTTCATATATTCAACAGGAAAACATACAAATTACTTATTAAGCTTCATTGTCTTCTGCTCGGCAAAGACAATATCAAAGCCCCTCTATAGTTAATTGCCTGAGTGGTTGTTAAGGCCGTAGACAAAGATGAGAGGACAACATGAACTCAGGGCCAATTGACAGCTAACTTCCAACCTCGTGTGGACTGTTAAATGCTAGCACCATTCTCCCTAATTTAACCCAAAAGATGCACATAGGTCAGCTATCACTGATAGTTTTATGCCTCAGCTTCTCACTCACACTGAAAATAACAATGATTAGAAAATTGGAATGTTGGATCTCCATTGAAGACAATGGAGCAGCACCTGCCTATTTAAACTTATACAGGACCACTGCTCTCAATATTTCAATTTCCTAATACCCAGCCTCTGGTTTTTTTTACCCTGCCTCTCCAAAATATATGGAGTGGGCAGGAGAAAGCAAAAGGCAGAGGCTCTCCTGCAGGGCACACCGGAGACTTCCCCCTTCCTACTCTCATAGCTCACAGAATCACTTGAGCCTCGGAAGGAGGGAGGGGGGGGGAATGCTGCTCAGCTTCTGGTACTCTATGGCCCAGTTGAACAAGAAAAAAATGTGTAGCCGAGCCCAAGGAGATCTGTGGCTGATTTCAGCCCCCTTTCGCAGCTATTGCTGTGACTGTTCAACAGCTAATAGTTGTGGCTCTACATTAGCTGTTAACTGTAGAACATTCACAGCAATACCTGTGAACAAAGGCTTCAGAGATGAGAGGGAGGTCAATCCACTCATGCTCTGAGAAGCCTTTGTTTTTACAATTAGGACATTCTGCCCTCAAGGGGCGGGTAGTTCTAATAGCCTTATAGCCCACAGTGGGAGACTTCCCAAGCCATTAAAAGCATGCTTCTTTGTGAAAGGCCCTAGCCTTGGGTCTTTAACGCTGGAGCTAGCCTTTAATGGCCAGTATAGCCCTCTACGGCAGGTTATAAACCAATGGTTACTGAGACGTTATAATTAGGTTCAAGTTTAACTCGTACAAAACCAGTGAAATTCAGCAGTTATAGTTAGCTGTCTTAACTCTAACTTGTGCGTCCACAATGCACTGCTTATGACGTCAGATATTACATCACTTATGACTCGGTGAATGACATCACTGATAACATCAATGATGACATCTCGGGGCTCTCAGACTCCCCTGTTATGGGAACAGTGGAGGAGGGACTTAGATTGGTGCCAAAGAGATGAGGAAACCATATACAAAGGCAGGGGCTGCATGAATAAATGGAAAAAGATTTGAGGGCCATGGCGAAAGTATAGGGGTTTGGGAGGGTGGTCCAAGGAGTAATCATGTAATTGTTTATCCCACTTGTGTACTGCTCTGCTATTTTTGTTCACCATGATGCTATCTTTAAATCGGCTTCTTGATCATTGTCTATTGTGACTTGGTATTACGAGCTATGTTAAATAAAAATAATTAAAAAAAAAATGATGACATCTCAAATGAATCCAGAGATGATTTTAAAAGAGATAATGAGTGTTAAATATATTTACCACAGTGTATTAATGAATCAGTGGGTATAAGAGTACCTCTTTGGATGATTCAGTGGGTGTATGACTGACAATCTGTAAGTTGGTGTCCAAGTGGCTGCATGGGTGTGTGAGTGGGTACGTGAGTGCCTGAATGGGTGAATGGATGTATCAGTGGTATATGGGCGAGCAACTGCATATGTGAAAGGCAGTATAGGTGAGTGATGGAGTATATCTAGTGACTGTATGTGTGAGAGAGTGATTGTAAAAGTGACTGTATACTTGAGTGTGTGCCAGTGTCACTGACAGTATCAGCGAGTGAGTATATGTTAATATCTGTATGAATAAGTGAATAGGTGTGTATATAACTTTTTAGGTGAGTATGAGGCTGTGTGGTTGACTCTATGGATGACTGAATAGGTGTGTGAGTAGCTCTATGGGTGATTGGCAATATGTGAGTGGCTGTATGGGTGTTTGAGTGGATATATCAGTGGCTGTATTAGTGAGTGAGTTGGTATATGAGTACATGTATTCATGTATGTGTGGTTGTGTATGTAGACCTATAAATCAGTGAGTGGGTATCTAATAGTGAAATGGGTGTGTCAATGGTTTCGAGAATGGTAGTGTGGAAGCTGGAGTGAGGTGTATGTGAAAGGTTATATTGGGATATGAGTGCAGCATCAGAGATTCTGTAGATGATGCCATCAGTGATGTCATTGACCATGTCATGAGTGATGTAATATGTGAGGTCACAAGCAGTGCATTGTGGGGGCACGATTTATAGTGAGCTCAGCTAACTATAAGTGCTAAATTTCACAGGTTTTGTACAAATGAAACTGAAATCTAACTATAAGGTCTCTTTAATCTTTGTTTTTTCTAGTGAATTTCTAAAGTTTTTAAATTATATTTCCTAACAATAATGTCCCTGTAACCTTTGTTTTTTTCAGTGAATTTCCAAGGTTTTTAAAATGCTAATTCCTAACTATAACGTCCCTGTAAATTTTCCATCAATCAATCAGGATTTTGTAGAGTGCCCTTCTCACCAATGAGGGTCTCAAGGTGCTGAGGGGGGTGCATTGCAGGGCGGACCAGTTATAATTAGCACAGCTAACTATCAGCCTGATTCATCAACGACCCGTTTTGCGAGTCTATAATAGCGATTCATAAGGAATCACTATTACAGGCTCGCAAAACGGGATTCATGTAGGAATCGCAAAAAAAAATGCGATTCCTACATATTCCTTATTTGCGATTAGCAAATTGCTAATAGCAAATAAGGAATAACGCCCCATTCATTCCTATGGGCCAAAAGGCCCATAGGAATGAATGGGGAGTATTCCTTATTTGCGATTAGCAATTTGCTAATCGCAAATAAGATAGCGATTTAAAGGGTGCCAGGGGTGTCCAAAGGACATCCTGTAGCACCCCTTAAATGCAAATTTAAACAGGTGTTGCGCACACACATGTCCAAAGGACATGTGTGTGTGCAACATGCAACTTAGAAAAATGCTTTTAAAAGCATTTTTCTAAGTTTTCGCTATTTACCACGAGGTTTGACCTTGCGGTAAATAGCGGGCCGAAATTGCGAATTCGCTATTTAAAAATGGATGATGAATTGCATTTAAGGAATCTCAAATAGAGATTCCTTAAATGTAATTCCTCGCAAAATAACGAAATCGCTATTACCGATTTTTGCATTTGGGATGATGAATCCCAAATGCAAAAATCGCACTCGCAAAGGGCCAGATTCTGAGAATCTGGCCCTTTGCGAGCGCAATTCAGCTTGATGAATCAGGCTGTATGAGTGCTGAATTCCACTGGTTTTGTACGATTGAAACTTGAGCCTAAATATAAGGGCTCTGTAGCCTTTGTTTTTTTCAGTGAATTTTGAAGGTATTTTTAATTTTATTTCCTAAATGTAAGATGTAAACTTTGAGAGTGGGTGTGTGAGTCGCTGTATAGGTTGGTGAATGGGTCTGTGAGTGGCTGTATGGATCTGTGAGTGAGAGTGTAATGTCTGGGTAATTACGTACATGCATGAGTAGTGCCTGTGTGATTATATGATTGGTTAGGTGGTGCCTGTGTGATTCTATGAGTGGAATTGCCAAGGACACACTGTGAATACTGGGTGTTTTTGACAAAGTGTAAAACACATATATAGTCATATTTTACATGAAGGTTCAGTGTAGCTATTTAGTAAGATACTAATTTAACTTTCCCCTTTGTCATCATTTGTTGAAATAACTACATGAAAAATGCATTTTCCTTCTTCACAGCAACGCTGGCGGTCGCAATGCCTTTAGTAGCCATGAAAACAAATGACAAATACTAATGACAAAGTATAAAACAGATATATAGACATATTTTACACAAAGTTCAAATCATGCTGTTTAGTAACATATTGATTTAACAACACATTTGTAACAAAAGTTTCAAAAAAACAACTTTCAGGATTCGAACTCACGAATAAAACAAAGCTACCAAACACCCACCAAACTACCCATTGTTACCCAAACCAATGGGAATCAAAAACTGCTGCTAAACTAGTCCAATGCACAATCTGTGACAAGACCCTCTCTAGAGGGATGAACAAAAAATATTCATGTGGGACAACATCCATTTCATATCATCTTAAAACCTATCACAGCAAATGTCACCATCTTGCGATCTAGCAGAGGCAAACTGCAGACTACACTACAACAGATATGGCTCCAGAGTTTTCAAGAATGGCCACGTATTGCATGGACTGTGGTGTTGTTATAAGTGCTGGTGATCAGTGTGTTACAGCTATTCGCAATGCTGCAAAATAACATACATGCTAATTTTTTTCCTCTTTCCCCAATTGCCATTTTTGTTACCATAAAAAAGAACAAAATCATTTTAAAACTTCATAAAACCACCAAGTCATTTCACCAGAAAATAAAGCAATATCATTGGATAATACACTTTTCAACAAAAACAATAAGAACACACCCATTTATCTATCTTGAACATTCTTTAAGAGGAGTTCACAGTGAGAAGAATTGCGAAATGCACAATATGTCACAAGACATTGTCAAGGGGTGCAAATAAAAAATATACTTGCGGGACTATATCCGTGCTTTACCATCTAAAAACATACCATAGCAATAGTGTAAATGCAGCAAAAAGGCAATGCCAGGCTGAAGGACCCTCAACTTCAATAGCAGTCGCAACAACATGAGTCTCTTCAGAGGTCCAATTACTACTTCAAGATTTGGCTCCACACTTTTCCCGTAAGGCATCATATTGCACGGATTTTGGAGTTGTAGTGAGTGCTGGAGAGGAGTCCATAACAGCCCTTTGAAATGCAGCAAAGAATCATAAATGTTGATTTTGTTTTACTTTTCACCTTTCATAGTTTTTCTAAATTAGCAGGCATTTTATTATCTTACAAAAGGGGTATTTAATATCTATGTGTTATTTCTTTTGTTATCTTTAAATTTATTGTAACACTACTTAGATAAAACTTGCCGTACGGACAAGTCAAGGGATTCCTCTACAAACAAATAGACAGGTAACTTTTGCCAGTTAATATTTACTTTTTTACTTTTTAAATACACATCAACAGTCTGTGTTTTAATCTTCTAGTGAGTGCGTTTACAACATATACAAACATACTCTGGTTTTTTCAGAGCACACTGTGTTACATTTTGTAATCTCTTCTTCAAAACTATTCAAAAATATCTGTGTCCTGTTCTGCAACTCCTCCTCTTAACAACTCTTCATTTTCCCTAGAATCCTGCTCAGGACCAAAGAAACAAAACAGTACATCATCACACACATTTTCTACATATGCCACAGTATCATGCAAAAGTGCTAAAGTTCACATTGTTGAGTTGCTTACAGCTAACTTGCTGAAATGATGAGAGGTGCTTTGGCACTCTTTTGTTTGATAAACAAGGTAGTGAGTGTTTCTGCAAATTTGTATTCTTTCTAATTTTGCAAGGATCCAATCCTTGTAAAGTACTTATTTTGTGTTTTAACCTTCACCTTCGAAAGATATGAAGACATTTCCTTAACATATTAATGGATTGCTGTTAAATACTGCAAACACTACTACAATTCCAATTCTATACAGGCGCCTGACTCCACCTTCATTGTAACTGTTCACCAATAACATGTTCTTCATTTGTAGGTCCCATCGCCTCTTTCACTATAGAAGTGCCATTCTTTATTTCATAATATCGTCCTCTGTTATCAATAGCATGAATTACTCTATTATCATGGAGATAGCTTTCTTCATTAAAGAAAGACTCTGTACTAGAAGTATGTATGCATTCTCCTCTACAAACTGTACAAAAGTTAATTCTATTCACTAAATATTTTTTCCTGGTGTTGCCTCCTCATTCACAACACCATTTTGTCAAGTCTACCTTCTATTTATAATCAAAATGAAAAGTTTCCTCTTCAAAGTCCATCTCAACTGTTCTCTCAAATCATAATTTTTTGATTCAGTGCCCCTCTCCTTCTTCTATAAGTTTTCATAGTTCTCAGTAGATTTATAACTACTATACTACGAAACATCCTGGCTCTGATTTCCTTAAACTGCTTCTGTTTCCTGGTTAAGATGTATCCATCTTTGTTACATTCTTTCCTATCCTTGTTATCTAGACTTTGTCCACTGTTATTCTTTCTCATAGTTTGAATTTTAGTTTCCTTATTTTGTAACGTGGAAATATCCACATATATTTTAAAAAACATGACTTTGTCTTCTTACCAGTAGGTCTTTTTTCTTTCAACACTTTTTCTTCATGTTGCCCTTTTTCTGTCTCAGTAATGCATACACACTGTAGTTGCTTCTGTTCCCTTTTCTTCCAAGGTTTGTAGGCATTCTGTCATTAGTTGTGCAGATATTGTTCTGTGAAAAAAATAAGTACATTTGAATTTTTATTCTAGCCAATGTACCAACTACTTTACTACTGGCTTACACAGAATAAAAAAACAGTTTTTGTGTTATGTTGTAGTTTTAAATCTACAGATGAATGTAGCTACATAACTACAAGCACTTACTTCAATATACCAAACCCAAACCAATCACAAAACTCAATTTATTAGTTACCTTTTAAACTTATAGCACCCTCTTCTACAACACAGCTGCACCATATCTCAGTTCTCACATATATATGCTAAAAGACCACTTTACCCCTTTTGTAGTCAATTTTAAAATAAACATCAACATGTAAAAGTACTAACAGTGTCTTAATAATGTAAATCCGAAAACACAACATAAGACCTATTTCTGTGCCTCTCTACCATGGTGTCACTGGTGGATTTAGTATTTCAGTAGTGTTTCAGTACTTTTCTACATAGATTTGTCAGATTTAAATTTTGAGAAACACTAGATATAAAAATCTGCACATTAAACTTGTATCACAACATATAGCTTTCTAATTCTTCAGAGTACATGCAAACAGTGTTTGACAGATACATATATCATTCATCTGATGGTTCTAACAGAGTACATATCCCTCACTAAAACTTGTAAATACATGTGTTTGTGGTTGAGTATAGCAATACTCTGTGGGTGATTGGATGAGTGCATAGATAATGCCTGGTGATTCCCTCTGAACATAGGTAGTGCCTGCATGATTCCTTGAGTATGTAGGAACTACATCATTGGTCCCATATCTGCATAGTTAGTGCTTGTGTATTCACATGACTATATTGCTACTATTTGGGTGATCAGATTAATGCATGGGTGTTGTCTGCGTAGTTCAATTAGTGCCTGCATGATTGGAAGATTGCATGTGTAGTGCCTGGGTGCTTGAATAAGTCTAGATATCACACTTGATATATATTTGCATACGTGGCTCTCTAAGAACAGACATTGCTCAGTTATTCAGCGTGCACATGAATCAGTACGTTTCTAAAACTTAAAACAACAATTCTCACTTTTTCAAAGCACAAAACCTTTTCTTAATTACATGCCTACATGTCTTGAAAACATATATTCAGCATTTCGCAAAGAGAAGTTACACGCTAAGTGAATCTAGTACAAGAACTCTCAAGAGGCATTCTGCACTTTTAACCCTCCTCAATTTTAAACATAGCATGTTTAAAGAAATACATCACCCTCACCATATACATGAAATTTCAACAGCCTTAAAGAACATTGGTCACCGAGTAACCATATATGTGATTTCCTAAAAGATATACACCTTCAGGCCATCTTTCCCAAAATATATAGGTCTCTGCATCTTTAAGTAAACTCAAGAGTTTAACTGTACATATAACTATCTTCAACCACAAAAAACATATCACACCATCTACGTATATGCAAACCAGTCATATAAGTTAAAAACCACATTAACAAACACTTCCTAATACATACCTAACAAGTATTACTACTTTATTATTCATATACAGGCATTGTCTTATGGTTTATTCATGACTACCCTACGACTGTTTAACAATGTGACTAAAAGTAATACAGGTCCCAGAATGCAAATAACCTAGATCTGTCAGTTCTGCACATGATGCTTGAGAAATCTGTCATTTTTAAAGGCATTGCTCATGGTAGCTTTCAAAATAACTAACATCTTAAACACATACCAGCTACAGCTAATCTGATATATTGTTTTTCAATCACTGTGATCTTCTTTTATCAAACTCCCATATACATCTTTATTTCTAATGTACATTTTTTAAATAATTGAAAAGTTATATACATACCAGTGAATTGAGTTTGTAGATTATATTGTTGTTTTTGCTCTTTCTAGTTAGTTTGGACACTGTTAATATTTGTGAAAGCAAAGCACAAGAATGGTACGCCACTCTCATAGAAAGGAACAATAAAATGGAAACCTCATCAACTTTCCACTCTACGATCATGAAAAAGCTACAAATGAAATCACGTCTTTCAGTTCAGACTATTGTATCTCCACTTGTGAAGCATCTGTTAACCCTTTCCCTCTCCTTCAAAATGAGGTTCGTGTCTCCGCGTGTTTGCAATGTTTTTGTTGGTGTCCAAACTGATATTTAGCTTCAGTTTTTTAAAATTGAAACGCTGAACAACAGTTTATTACAAAGAGAATTGGAAATTAAAGTTTGCCATTACTTAAATTGTGTCATAACTCCTCAACTTTAAAAAATATGTTCTGTCTCATTAACACCCTTCCCACTAATACACTTGTAGATCAATATATCTAGCAACCCAGTGGAACCAGTAGGTCACAATTTCAAAGTGCGTTCTAGAAGGAACATTCTACTTCCAAATGAGATACAGCTGGTGTGCTTTACTCCACAGATTCAAAAGTATGTCCATGTATGTATTGCATTTCCTTTTTTTAACAGCCAATCATACGATTTCTTGCTAAGGCATCCAACACACTACCTCATTTTATTCACTTTCATGCTGCCAGCATCCTGTAAAAAATATCTTTTTTTTAACTCCTCCATTTTAAATGCTTTTCATTTGGAAAACTACCTCATTCAGTTCAAGTCTTTTCCTGACTGCTAATGCCCCTTCACTTCAAAATGCTTGGAGTGTGGATTGTGGGCCACAGCTATGTATATTAGGATAAAGAGGAGACATAAAACAAAGGCATTGAGAGGGACTTGGGTTTGCCAAATGTGGAGATTACTTGGTTTGGCCATAGCGCGTTAAAGTTTCATCAGTTGCTAACGTTAGTTAAATCCATTAAGGATTGCAGAGCCCCCACCTCATGATTGTGCACTGTGGTGGCATATACCTAGGCACATTGACTGGGGTAGAGCTAGAAATCCTAATGAAAGATACATTTGCAGAACTGATGTCGCTTTTCCCTCACACTGCCTTGGTGTAACCTAAAATGTGCCAAAGACAGAAATGGAAGTGGTAAAATCAATTCTCTCTACAGACGGACAAGGCCAGAAAACATGTAATTAGAACTGTTTCTGCATTCCTCAGAGTCCATCGCATGGGGCTTGTATCTATAACAACAATCTGCGTTTTGACGTGCGTGGAATTTAGAGAACTGATGGAGTGCACTTTACAGACAAAGGCAGCAGGGTGTTTCTAAGTAACCAGAAACTCCTCATCCGGTCTTATGTGTAGCTGTCATATACACACAATCAACACAAAGGCTCTTGTTAGACCCAACCTAGTACCTGAAATATTGTTAATTCTTTCAACAAAATCCTTTTTTTGAACTTTTTGGGAATGTTCGCGACAAAGTCGCAATCGCCGCAAATACATCGGGAAATCGCAAAACTTAAAACCAATTTTACGTTTTTGCAGTGAGGCCGGATATCGTGATGACATTGGTAGTCGCGATCCCCACGAATACGGCCCGAAAGGGGAAAGCAAAAGCATTAATTTAATAGCCACAGCCACATAAAAAATTTTTAACTATATAATTCATTCTTACCACCACACTAGATACATCTCTATCTAAATAACTCTATAAAAACATTTATCAGAATCTCAATATAATACAATGTGTTTTAATGATTCACTGACATATTTTTTAATGCTTCCACCAATATTTGCGGTATCGCCGTGATGGTCGCGATGTCCCTGTGGCGGAACAGGGGGGCCAGGCTGGCGATCGCTGCATCATCGCAAATATTGTGCGCAGTAAAAAAGTCAATTTTGGACACATAACTTGTGTCACTAACTCCCCCATTTCTGAAACATAGGGTCAGAGTACCTCCACCCTGACCCCTTATGTTAGCTTTCACACAAATGTTCTGAACCGGGAACCGTTCCTGAATGATAAAATGGTGGCAGCAACTTTCTGTTCAGGTAGCGTCCAGCCAATCATAGCATTTGATGGCAAATGCATCCATGACAAATTTCAAAACAACTGCGAAATATCACTGGCAGAGATATATCTATAATTTTCAGCTTAAATTTCTCCAAATTTACTGGATGGAATTGCACCAAATAACAAAAAGGATATACCTTTCTGCCAAATTTGCTGTAATTACGTCCAGCGGTTCGGGTTGTAGGTTCAACAATGTGTTCCTATGGGAATTAACATTTCAAATGCACCCTTTCTTCATGCCCCTATTTCCCCACTGCACGGATCACCTCCAAACGTTCCATAACATACAGAACTTACTTTGTAACTATTTGGGGAAAATGTCATTAGGATTGTTCAAACGACGCCAAGGTTATAGGCAAGTCAAAAAAGGCTTTAGCTATGGAAGGTTGGTCTCTACTATAACTACCTACTTGATGTGTGATCAAGGCGTTCATCACCAAAACGCCTTACAGCAGTTAATAAATATAGCACGCATGCCAAGAAGAGTGGAGTGGTGTCTTTGCTGACGTGGATCCCCAATTGGAGATGAATTGGGATTGGTAGCTTATGTTGTGCCGTTTGGGTCGAAAGATGGCGTGATCCACGCAACCTCGATTAGGAGCTTTACGGAGACCGGCAGTTTTGAGTTTTGGTGATATATATTTATATATATATATATATATATATGTGTGTGTGTATATATATATATATATAAATAAAATTATATATATATTATATTATTATTTTTTTTTTTTTCAGGGTTTTATATAGCGCGAACAAGATCCTTACGGATATCAGAGCGCTTTACATGAATATGAAAAGAGGACAAAAGGAAAAACAACTTCATAAGGCAATTTGTAAAAAGTAGCAAACAGTGCAAGGTAGTAAAATGTGGTTATGTAGTTGATTCAGGCAATGTAATATAGGGAGAGACATCCACGCAAACAGTATTTGCAGAGTTTAAGTTCAAGTGAATTTAGCCAGGAGGATCGACTTGACTTATTTTTTGAAGAATGCCGTGGATGAGATAAGTCTAGTTTCTGGAGGGAGGGCATTCCAGATCCTGGAGCCATCTCTGAGAAGGAGCGCATGTATGTTTTTTTCTTGTGGAATCTTTGAGGTTTCAAAATGAGAGTTTCTGCGCTTCTTGTGGCTCTTGAACCTCCTGAGATTGTCAATTTCTGAGCAATGTAGCTGGGCAAATTGTGGTGTAAGGCCTTGTGAGTAATGCAAGCGATTTTCAAGCGTAGCCTCGCTGCAGCATTGATGGAGGCTCTTAATGGTGCTGTTGTTGATAGGGGCAGGCCATGAGGAGGAATTCTGTTTTAAGAGCATTAAGTTTGAGATGGTTCTCTGCCAGCCATGTCTGTGTGTCCTTAAGTGTTGAGTTGAGAAGTTTGAGGTCTTCGGGGGATTGCAGTTTGAGGTAGAGTTGGGTATCATCCGCAAACATGTGGAATTGTACATTAGAGGCATGAAGCATTTGAGTACTGTCGCAGAGATACCCATTCTGATATTCAGCAGATCGAGTAAGTTCTCGTGTTTGACTGTGTCGAAAGCAGATGAGAGGTCAAGTAGGATGAGGAGGCAGGTACCGTTTTGGTCTAGGATTTGGAGTGCATCATCCATTATGTGTGTCATGGCTGATTCTGTGCTGTGTCCAGCATGGAAGCCGGATTGGTGTCGGTTAAGGAGGTCAAAATGATCGATGTGTTTTGCCAGTTGGAGGTGAACATATTTTTCTAGTAGTTTGGCTAAGGTAGGGATATTGGAGATGGGTTGAAAGGTATTAAAGTCAGTAGGGTCAGCTATAGGTTTCTTTAGTATGGGCGATACTTATCCCACTTTGAGGGAGTTCGGGATAACTCCTTGTTGAAGAGAACTATTAATGATTTTGGTCCAGAGCGGGAGAAGCCATGGGAGAAATTCCTTTGCGACGTTTGCAGGTAGAGGGTCCAAGAGGTGATTGGAGGGCTTCAGGGTACTAAGGATTGTGCCTATAGATTCTTCCGTGTAGGTATCAAAGGATGCCCAAGTGGCATTGTTTTTTAGTTTGATGGGTGTATTGCTGAGGGGGCTGGAATATAGGTTTAGATCAGTGCGGAGATCCTTCTTGATGTTGTCTGTTTTTAGATTGAAGAAGGTAGAGAATTCTTCACAGGACGACAGCGTGCTGGTTGTGTCATGTACTCGTTGTGGTTTGTCTTTGGATTGAGTTTTGATTAGTTCAAATAGTTTTTTGGTCTGGTTTTTGCTTGGTCTAGTTGATGGCTAAAGAAGTCAGCTTTTGATCGTTTGATTTTCCTGAAGTAGGCATTTCTTTTTTTTTCTTTAGTGTGTTGAGGTGCATAGCTGATGGGATGGATCTCCAGTTACGTTCTGCTAGTCTCATGGCTCGTCTATCATTGTTAAGCAGACCATTGTACCATGGTTTTGAGTTTTTGGAGGAAACTCTCTTTAGTTGAAGGGGGGCAACTTCGTTGACTATCGTGGTCATTGATTTGAGGTAGCGATCAGTGAGAGCCTGAACGTCATCGTTATCGGAATGGGGTAGGAGAATATTGTAGCTGGGAGAGGGTGAAGAGATGGGATTGAGTTTCTTCAAGTCCCTTCACAAGACCTTGGGTTTGGTGGGTTGGGCTGGGCAAAGTTTCACACATTCATTGATGAAGAATGTGATAATGTTGTGGTCGGACCAGTCACAGGGTTGGATTGAGTCTAGTTGGGTGGTGTCACCTTTGGAGATAATGAGGTCCAGGATAGAGCCTTTGTTGTGGGTGGGGCTGTTGCAGATTTGGATGAGGTCTAAGGTGTTGAGGAAGTTTTTGAGACTGTTGACCACCGAGTCATTGTGATCATTCCAATGAAGGTTGACATTCCCAAGAAATATTTGTGTGTTTTGATGACATGAGTTGGTTGTGATCATGTCAATGAGGTGTTCAGTGAAGGTGAGGTTGTCTCCTGGTGGGTGGTAAATAATATGTAGAGAGCATATTGGATTGCTCTCACTGTTGACGTTGAGGCAGATGTATTCACAAGAGGAGAATATAGGGGGACAGCTCTGGTTACTGAAGGTTAGTCCGATGGATACATGCTATTCCACCTCCTGTCCTGCCGGTCCTGTCCAAACGGATGATGTGATAGTTAGGGGGAACTAGAATGTCAATTAGGGGGGAGAAGGATTCTGTTAACCAGGTTGGTATGGTATAGTAAGGTCTAGGTCATGTGCGATGATGAGGTCGGCTATGTCAGATGCGTGTCTGGGGTCAGATCTGCAGTTGAGTAGTGTGCATTTGAGCCGTGGGGTGATGAGGGAGGCGGAGGGGTCCAGAGTGAGGGTGACTTTTTTCAGATTATTAGAGATGGTGCCTCTATCATTTTGAGTGGGGGGCCTGTGAGGGTTGGAATGGATAGTGGGGATGGGAAGGTGAGTGGTGGCTATGTGGGTCATTCTAGCGGTTTCTTAGGAGTGTAGGAGGGCACGTATGTCATATCGTGTCAGTGGATTGATGCATCGGCTAGTGCAGGTCGAAGAATTATGGGCAGGAATAGAAGTCCAGTGAGGGGGGGTTTGTTTTTGTAAGCGTGTGGGAGGGGTGGAGGGCTTGTAGAGTAGGAGGGTACTAGGTAGGGAGGGGTGTCTAAGTTGAGTTGAAAACAGTTCTTTGAAGGTTTGAAGCTCATCTTTAATTTGGAAGAGGGTGGACATAATCTTGTCCAGAGTGGAGTTAGGAATGGTAGTGGTGGAGGTAGTAGGGCGAGGTATAGGTTGTGGAGAGTTGACTCGGTTCAGTGTGAGAACTGAAAGAGGCGTGGAAAGAGTATGGGTGGGGGGTGGATAGAATGTTGGGTATGATTTAGGCGTGGGTGTGGAGGAAGTAAGAGTGGGTGAAGGAGGAAGAGGAGATGAGGTAGGAGGGGGAACTAGGAGTGGTATGGGAGGAGGGGGGACTAGAGGTGAGGGAAAGCGGGATGGTATAGAAGGGGGGCAAGGTGTGGGAGGAGAGGGATGGTGATGATATGAGAGGGTGGGGGTCGGGATGTGGCAGGAGGAGGGTGGACTAGATGTAAGATGCGTGGAGGTGGTGATAGACGAGGGTGGAGCTAGATGTGAGAGGCGGAGGGGTGGTGACAGAGGGGCGGGGCTAGGTGGAGAGAGGAGATGTGTGTTGTAGGGTGGGGTAGAAGGGTTGAGGGTGGCACGCGGCTCTGGGCATCCAGGGGTCAAGAGGTTTGGGGGTGTGAGGGTGGGGAGCTGAGTAGGTGTGGGTGTGCGAGGAGGAGGGGGGCTTGGAGTGAGAGGGGAGCTGAGTGTGAGGGTGGGGAGCTGAGTAGGTGGAGTGTGCAAGGAGGAGGGGGGCTGGGAGTGAGAGGGGGCGGGGTGGAGATGTGGCAGGAGGAGGGGGGCTAGATGTGGGATGTGGTGGGAGGTGTGGGGTTGCCCACGGAGTTTGGCCTGCAGACAGTCCGGCTGCCAAACCCCTGCAGGCAGCCAACCCATCCTGCGGATATGCAACCACTGTGTGGAGCATGGAGTTGGCTGCAGGTCCTTATATCTCCCAAGGGGCACTCACCCCACCTATTTTTTTCCGAATATATCGAAGCTTTGCCTCTGCAGTGCTAGAACAAGCTATGCTTGTCAAGGGTGTAACACAGAGAATGTTGCAGAGTAGAAGGTTACTGGGCATGTACTTTTTCAGTATGAATCTCTTTATTAATTTCCAGTCAAGGTAGCCCTGGAACCTTGTGCATTTTTCAAATATCTGTTTGCTTTGTATTCTTCTTGCCCCTGAGTCACATATGCATATTTGCCAGGTAGAGTTGCACATCTGTCAGGCAGAGGTCTACTCAATACACAATCATTCCGTGGCTGGAAAACAGTTGATTAGGGTTGACAACGAATGAGGGAAAGTTGCATTTGTGAAATCAGGCAGAATCAAAATCCATTATCTGGCTTTGTCAATGAAAACTTTTCAAATTCGTTACACTTTGTGCAGAAGTTAAAAACTTTCACCTGCCTTTTATTTTTACATACATTATACATGTATAAAAGTTATCCATTGCTATTTTAGAGGTGATAATGTAGTACCTAATGGGAAATGCAAATGACGTGGTAATCACTTTCAAAAGTATAATGTTGTGCCATAGAAGAGTAGTAAATGGAGTAGCTAGAATGATCTAATGACAGTATTTCACTCAGGTGCAGGTTTATGTCATCACTCAGTCCATTTGCCAATAGGTGTTGATGTGTGGTCCCAAAGGAGGCAATGGTAACGTTGTTAAATGTCAATTTTAAACCACTTTTACAGTAAAAAATCGTATTTGACTGTCAGATCCATTCATGTATCCATAGCAAATGGCTAACAACTGAGGTTCCATAAAAATTGCGATGTGAAGAAAGTACACCAGCTGTTGAACTCTGACACAAATGATTGATGTTTTAAGATCCATTGCCAGTTGAAGGGCTTCTGTTCTTTCAAATGTTCACTCCCTTTCAAATCTCAGGACGTTTTTGTCAATAGCATTTCTCTTGAGTATTTTACTTACAATCTTTCCATCTCTTAAAATTGTTAACCTCATATTTCTGCTCCAAAAGCATTCTAATCTTTAAAAGCGCAAGTCACTGGACAACTCTTATTATTATTAATGTTTTTGAACACATCCTTTATTGCGTTTTCATATGCAGACATGCACTACCATGTGGTAGCACTTAGTGGAGCATTACTTCCGGCATAACCAACTTATTGTTGAAAATAAATGCTTAACAGAGGGACAAATGAATGTTCGAATAAATGAAGAAAATAGACCCTGTCAAACATTTGTTTTTTTCAAATTCAACCTTTGAATTAAGGCAAACAATCTCTAAACCTGTCCTCCCAAACCTGACATCGTGAATAAATTAATATGTAGGTCCTTGTTATGCAAATGGACGTGATAGCAAAATGAACGCGTGTCCACTGGGAATGGTACACCCACTGTGGCCTGACACGAATGGCTTGGTGTATAGCAAGAGCAAGCCTATGGCATGAGGTGTCTTATAGAAGCGTATCTGGGCGAATATTTAGTACAATGGAACATCTTTTTAATTTCAAAATAGTTGCTATATCATTTCAATTAGTAGCGGCTTACATAAATAAAGTCCACTTCCGTATCCAAACAAAATATGTTTTCCTATTTCCTAAGTATAAAACCTTGTACCACTGTGCCAAAACTAGGAGACCCGTTTCGAAAATGCACAGATGTACTCTGCCAAGTACAGTTAAAGTAATGTCACAAAAGAGTTACTTTTTAGGTCAAAGCCTACCAGATTGCGCAGCTGTCAGACAGCAAATGCATATTGGGAACATGCTGAAGACTTACCTAGGAATACGTTTTGACTTTTGCTTACAATTGGCATTGTTTTTTGATATTCACGATTGCTTGCTTTCTATTTGCTGCCATTATTTGCTTTAGGTCACCAAGCTTATATTGTCCCTCCCATGGAGTATAGCCTGTTGGCCAACTCTTTGATTGGCTCCTTCTATGGTTCCACCAGTTTCCACTTTTCGGACCAATTTTTTTTCTTTTTCATGAAACACTACATGAGAGTGCATGTGTTTTCAAGCTGTCTCTCCATGTCCTTTTATTAACACTCCAGCACTCCAAGTTGTTTCTTTTCCTATATAATTCTGTTCTTACATGCTTCACTTTGTTGTCACTTGCCCGAGTCCCTATCCCCAACATCCCTCCATCCATGATGTTGCTTCATCCTACGTGCCCTGCCCACCCATGTGTTTGTTTCCCATGCTCCATGTGCAACCATCTTGCTGATGTGCTGTTTCACCCTCATTGCTGAAGTTTCTACCCATCCTATCATTCTCCGTCCATTACCATAGCTATTTTTCCCCATCTACCCTCCTTCTGTTGCTTAGTGTCACACTCCTTCTACTCCTGCCATTGCCGATGTTCCTTGAAATGACCCACCCATCCTCCGTTCTCTATATTGCCACTGTTTATTTTTCTACGCCCACTCTTCCAGCTTTGCTGCTGTTGCTTATTGTCTATCTACCCTCCCTCCATTGTCGTCAGTGCTTTTTCCACACCCACCTTCCCTCTGCTCCTTCATTGCTGCTGTTCCATTTTACCCTCCTTCTGTAGCTGTCTGGAAGAAAAACGCTGGACTGGAATGCAGCCCAGAGTAGTTGCCAACGGCTGAGATTATTTCAAGCATCCCTTCATAACCTTGTTATTTTTGCAGTAGACACTCTAATTGCGAATGTTATGCCTAGACATGAGTCCTGTACTCACTGTGCCATAAAAACTGAGCTATACCTCAATGATGAGACCTAAGTAGGTCAAAACCGGACTTGTGTTGCTTATGTTCCCATCTGTAGGTAACCTGGTCTTGCAGTTCAGACTATTCCTATTGGAGCAGGCCCAAAGCTGATTTACATATGTCACGTCTCTGTCTGGAATGTCACAGTGGATATCATATAATGGCCTGGAATGCGTCCAAGAATGATTGCTAGTGGCTGAGATTATTTCAAGCATTCCTTTAATCACCTTGTTGTTTTTGAGGTGCTAAATAAGATGAGCATTCCCAGACCTAGGTCCTGTCCTCACTGTGCCATAGGACTCAAGCTATGCCTCATTCATGAGATCTAAGTGGATTGGAACTGATCTGGGGTTTCTTGTGTTCCATCTGGACAGCACCTGCAGGTTCTTCTGGTTAGGCCACTCCTGTTGGAGCTGTACCAAGACTGATTTGTATAAGGTGGGTCTCTGACTAGAATGGTACATTGGGTGAAACATGGTGGTTTAGAATGTGGCCCAGAGTGATTGCCACAGACTGACATTTATTCAAGCATTCCTTCCATCACCTTGTTGTTTTTTCAGTAGCCTTATCCATGCCCACTCTCCATCCATTCATGCCACTGCTTTTTCCACCCACCCTTCCTCCACTGCAGGTGTTCATTAGTGTCCTCCCACCCTCCTTCACCTCCACTGCCATTATTGCATTTTTCCCACCCATACTCCTCTGTGGCTGCTGTTGCTTAGTATCCACCTACCCTCCCTCCGTTCCTACTATTGCCATGTTGCTTTTCTCCATCCAACTCTGATGTCCCTGCTGCTTAGTGTCCACCCACTCTCTCCATTACCTCATGGCTTAACCCCGAAGCTCACTGCAATATTGTTGGTAGAAATGGCAAAGATTCAATAGGGAATTCATGACTAACAAGAACTGTCTTGAAAAGCCCCAGCCAGTTTATGTGAGTCCTTGTATTGAAGCAGTGTACTTAGCCTGCCCCATGAAACTGCCCATTAAAAACAGAGCTGCTGAGGTCTGGTCTACTTCCACTGAAAGGCAATACATCTGGGTGGTTAACAGGGTCTACGGAAGAGCACTGCCAATTATGTAATTACAAGAAGTCCCCAGCCCTGAAAAGTTTAAGATGCTACTGACTGAAACCCCCGTTTCATAAACTCACCATAAGACAATGTGACACAACTATCATCACATGTCTGAGCGGTGTTGACCCATAGTATCAGGTAGATGAGTGAAATTCCTCAAAGAAGCACTCAAGCTACTGAATGTATACCCGGATAGCTATTAACTGTCCTACTCGTTGGTGACACCTTATCCCTTTCAGCCATTTTAGCTGGACCATAGTGTGCTCTTTGACTATCTAGTTTTTTAAATAGATGTGCAGATTATAGTTAAAGTGGATTCCGCATGAAATTGCATCTGTATCTGTTCTTATCCAAACTATAGATTAGCATGGTGACTTTAGATCAGCACCAGCGTCTCATTTCAGATATTATTGCACCTATCATTGCAAAAAGTATAATGCCTGTGGTTCCAACAGCACCAAATCCGATTAGTAGGCCAAAATGAATGATATTCCTTTGGGAATATCCGGCACGTTGCACTTTATTAATAACATATTTTATCTATTGACCATTTTGCTCTTTACAGAACTGTTGGAATGGCACAAACCTTATGTACTAGGAGTAGGTTGTTACTTAGCCGAATTTGAGCAGCCCTTTTTATACCTAGCAGGACAATACCACATTTTTCAATTTAGCAGATTATATTTGTAAGGGAGTGCCGCTTGATGTATAGATTGATTATTTGCACTATATTTTTAGCTTTCTTTTAACTGTTTTTATCCAGACTGCTGTTTTTATATTGTGAGGTTTTTAAATAACTTGACACAATAAAGTAAGTCTATCTATCTATCTATCTATCTATCTATCTATCTATCTATCTATCTATCTATCTATCTATCTATCTATCTATCTATCTATCTATCTATCTATCTATCTATCTATCTATCTATCTATCTATCTATCTATCTATCTATCCATCTATCCATTACTGCTTTTTCCCTGGCCACTCTTCCTTTATTCCCTCCAATGCAGCAGTTGCTTTTTAACCATTGTTGATGCTGATTTTCAACACACACCCTTGCTCCATTGCCTCTTTTTCTTAGTATCTGTCCACTCTCATCTCTTCATGGCTATTATTATTTTCCCTTGCTTTCCTTTTTTTAAAGCGCTTTGGTGAAATTCGCTTTGCCAATAGGTCTTAAAGGTGAACCCTATTGGCTTTGCCAATGCTTGTATTTTTAGGTGTCAATGCCTACCAACACCTTGTGAAATGTTGTTGATGTTACTGTTCAAAGTTATACAACGACCCTTCTTTCTCTTAAAAATCAATGTATATATTCACAACAGGACATTTGTCATGACGAATACAGCCTCTCTCAAGTTGTTGGTATAGTATGTCACATTATTCAAAGCATTGCCAATAATCTTTCAATACACTTCAGATGAGATGGCGGCCTTAGCTGGACAAAGCAGTTTTTAACATCAATAAAGCATGTAAATAAATATTTTTCAAGTCTTTGGCATATTTTACATGTTAACTCCTTAGCTGCTGATGCTTTTCCATCCGTAGTACTGAGCCCTTTTTTGATGTTAAGGGCACTTTGTGCTTAAGCTTTGAAAACGATTTTCCACCAAAGGTATCTACGCCAAATTTGTGTCATTTTTATAAATATCCTGGGGAAAACAAAGGTACCCAGGGTTTGTGGATTTCCATAGAGGGAACCAAGAAAATAGATAAACGATGGCTATATATGTATATATATTTTTTAAATGGGAAAATGTGGTGTGAAAGAAATAGTATGTTTTATTTTTCTAACAATTACATCAGCTAAAGGTTTCCTGTGCTAGAATCACCATCTTCCCAGCTCTCAGGAACAGGCAGAGTTGTATAAAAACATTTGTGTACCACCGTTGTTGAATTTTTCTATGAGTTAGTCTATTTTTCTTAATTTCTGTAGTTACAACCTGTTTGTAGTTTGTGGTGGAAACATGATCTTGGAAATGTATACATTTTGACAAGTAGACAACATTCTGCATTCAGCAAAGGGTAATTTGTGTGGATCCGTCAAGGTTTCCCAAAGGAACAAATAATTGATATAAAAAAGAATGAAAATGAATAGGAAAAAATACCCATTTTTGATAATGAGGTAATTTTTTGTCATAATTGCCAATTTGCAAACCTAATATATCATTACATCTGATAGACTCTTCTGGTCACATGTATATATTGGGTTTGTGGGTTCTCCAAAACGTGATACCCAGAGCTATTAACTGATCTGCAACTTATAATGATGTTAAATTGTGTACCGATTATATAGCAATCAATACGATAAAATATAATCAATGAATAATGGATATGAAGGAAAACTATGAATTTTGGAAATTTGCACAAGATACCGGGTTTAGGTGCAGTGGTAATTTGTTCACATCTGAATTTGGGGCTACCCATACAATCAGGTGTTTCAGACGGCATTGTACAAAATGTCTTCTTTCTTGTACATTGACTTACATTTTGAAGCCGAACATGCAGTGAAATGTAATAGATAATAACAAAGTTCGACTCTTCTGTGTTCCCACATCACGCCCCATAAACATGGTACCACACTTGTGTGGCTTGGCATAGAACTTGTCCCACAACAAAAAGCCAACTGCAGACATCACATTTCACCCAAAAAATTCCACCTGTTTTTAAAGTGATAGTAGTTGCAGAATCGGGGTCCTAGTTTAATCACCTTGTGAGAAAACCTACCAAGTGCTGACTTTTCTGGAAAGTAGAAACCTAGGGGAGTCCAGGGTGGTGTGACGTTTGCAAATCTCATTATGTTTTTTACCTTGCTAACCTCAAACCTTCGAAAAAACATGCATTTTCCTCACATCTCTGTAATGGAATGGTCTGGAAAATTCAGGGATCCACACATATCTAACAGCCAGTGTCCCCATACCTGCCCTGATAAAAACTCTACCCCACTTGTGTGAGTGAGCCCAGCACCTGCAACAGGAAAGCCCCCAAAACACAACATGGGCAGATCAAATTTGTCTACTCAAAATCATTTAATTTAATTTAATTTAAAAAAGTATTTGTTGAGCGCAACGTTCACCATGCGGTTTCTTGGCGCTATGGAGGCAAACTTTGGCAGTGACACAAACAAGACTAGAGATGGCAGGGAGGGGAAGGAATTACATTGGGAAAGCTTGGGTAAAAAGAAAAGTCTTGAGCTCTTTTCGGAAGGCAGGGTAGTGAGTAGCCGAACGTAAATGGTCAGGAAGGGAGTTCCAAAAGGAGGGTGCCAAAACAGAAAAATTGGATCCACCCCATTTCTTACGTCTGTATCTGGGGACTTGTAGGAGTGATTGGGTAGATGACCGCAACTCGCGAACAGGGGTGTATTCTTTGAGTAAAGAAGAAATGAAGGCCGGAGCAGTCCCTTGGCGTGCCTGGAAGACCATGCAGCCAGTCTTAAATAAGGTTCGCTCCTTTACAGGCAGCCAGTGCAGTGCTTTCAGCAGGGGGGTGGAATGATGGAAACGAGAAAGTCCGTGGATCAATCTGGCCGCCTGGTTTTGAACCAGCTGGAGCTTCTGGAGACTGTAAGCCGGGATGCCGTTGTAGAGGGCATTGGCGTAGTCCAGCCGGGAAACAACCAGGGCGGACATGATTAACCTGAGGGCAGAAGGAGAAAAGAAACGGGAGACAGAGCGGATGGTGCGGAGAACAAGAAAGCATGAAGATACAACAGAACTGATTTTGAGTGGAGGTTGAGATGGTTATTGAGTTTGATACCCAGGGTTTTAACTGAGGAAGAGGGTGTGGGAGGGGGTCCCAAAGAAGAGGGCCAGAAGAGGGAGTTCCAGGGACTGGATGAACCACCTGTAAGGAGCAACTCTGTTTTATCAGGATTCAACTTCAGATGATTGTGGTTCATCCAGTCCCTGATAAAAATCATAATAGACTGAAAGTTAGAGATAGAATGAGGAGAAGAGGAAAGGTTGAAGATAAGCTGGAGGTCATCTGCGTAGTTAAACACAGTGACCTCCAGCTGTTGAAGGGCAAAAATCAAAGGATAGATATAGAGATTGAATAGGAGGGGAGAAAGGGAAGAGCCCTGAGGGACACCACAAGTGAGTTGGAGTTGAGTGGCCGAGAAATCCCCCAGCCGAACCGCCTGGGTACGGTCCCTCAGGAAGGACGCTAACCACACCAGGGCTGGGCCCTCGACCCCCGCCGCTCCGACACCGGACAGTAGGATGGTATGGTCAACCGTGTCGAAGGCGGCGGAGAGGTCGAGGAGCACCAAGGCCTGGTTGTTGTCATGGTCCATGCCCTCCCTGAGATGGTTCAGGACCGACACCACGACGGACTCGGTGGAGTGCCTAGGCCGAAAGCCCGCCTGGCTGGACGCAAGGCCACCATTTGCTTCCACATGGGCACTGAGGACTGATGTAACGTGTCGCTCTAGTACCTTGCCCAGATAGGGCAGGAGGGAAATGGGGCGGTAGTTGGCTGGGATAGAAGGGTGCAGCCCAGGCTTCTTAAGAATAGGGACTACGGTGGCAGATTTCAAGGCTGGAATGACTACACCCTGAGCCAGCGAGCTGTTAAGAAGGGATAAAGGTGGTTTGGGGCAGACCGAGTAGATTTGTTGGAGGATATAGGCAGGGCAGGTATCCGCCGGGGAACCAGATTTTATTTTGGGGAGTGTTGCAAGGAATGCCTCCTCAGTGAGCGGAGGGAAGGAGGAAAGAAAGCAATGAACAGTCGGAGGAGTAGGCTCCACAAAAGCGTGGGAAGGAGGTGGGATGTTAGCTCTGATATTGACAATTTTTTCCAAAAAATAGATGTTCAATGAATCGCAGAGGGACTGGGAAGGGGGAGGTTTGGGGGAAGCTCTGTCTGAATACGCCAGGTCCTGGACAATGGAGAAGATCTCCCTGGACTTGTTCTCTGCTGCCAATATTTTCGCTGAGAAATGAGCTGTTTTAGCGCTCAATATAGCTTTTTTATAGTCATTCAGCAAAAATAAATAGGACTTTTTTAATAAGGGGCAGTAGTCCATTCTCCAGTGCCTTTCTGCTCGCCGAAGAGTCAGCTTCTTTGCCTTTAGATCGTCACCAAACCAGCGATTGGATTCCTTAGGTCTTTGAGTGGATATCCGTCGTAGTGGGGCTACCTTATCACAGCCTCCCGCAAGCCAGGTGTCAATGGCGGCGGCTTGGGAGGTGGAAGATAGGCCCTCAAGGTTAGGTGTGGAGGTTAGCAGCGAAGATGACAGGGCGGTAAAGTCCACCCTATTCCAATTGCGTGCCCAGATATTTTTGGCAGGTGGAGTCTTAGTTGCCAACCTAGGGTGGAGAGAAAAGGATACCGTGGCGTGGTCTGACCAAGGACATGGGGACACGGTCATGGAAGAGACCGATACATTAAGGGACCAGACCTGGTCAAGTACATGACCGTGAGTGTGGGTGGGAGTGTGTAAGTGAGAGGCAAAGTTAAGGGAAGTGAGTGAGTCGGAAAATTGTTTGGAAGCTAAGCTTTCCTGAGGGTCTGAGGGCCAGTAATTAAAATCCCCCAGTACCAGAATAGAGGCATGATTTATAGCTAAGGTGGCTAACAGGTCCTGAAAAGCCGGCAGGAATGACTGGGTAGGTTGGGGTGGGCGGTACATCAGTAGGCTAGTGAGCGGGGGAGAGAAAGCCAGAGAACGAGCTACCAGGTGCTCGGTGGAGTTGATAGTGAGGGAAGGAAGGAGTTGAAAATTATACTCGGCTCTAGAAATAAGAGCTACTCCACCTCCTAACTTACCCCCTGAACGATCGGCACGAAGGGCCACATAAGAGGTAGGGAGAGCAGCCAACAGAGAGGGCAATGAGGTTTCACAGAACCATGTTTCTGTTAGAAATAACATATCAGGCCGGTGGGTGTCCAACAGCACAAATAGCTCTTGATGGTGCTTTACGGCCGACCTGGTATTAAGTAAAATAAGAGATAAAGGGAGGGGAGGAGGTGCAGGGGAAGGGTCAAGTGAGTGGGACAAGGAGAGTGAGAAGGTGGGGCATCCGCTTTTTACTATATATATAGGTGCAGATTTTGGGCCTGGACTTGGCTTCCATGCAGGGAATCCTACAAAACCAAGTCAAGCCGTTTCCTTTAAAGTCTACCACACAAGCAACCTTACGTAGGGCTAAGCCTGCTCCCTCACTTAAGGAGTATATCAGGGTTTTTCCTACCACTCTCGTATTAAAACCCTCGCAGGATTTCTCTGAAACTCAAGGGGGCTACGCAAGCGACCAATGCAATTTTCCGGAATGAATACTAACTCCTAACAGGTTCCAGGTACTGGAAGATCAGCCTGACTCAGTGACAATAGAAAGTTCTGAAATGGGCAACGCACAGGCTACAGTGGAAGATATATCCATCCCTCTCTACAGTGGAGAAACTGTCCCCAAAGGTGGAAAGGAACGGATGGTAGACCAGGAGGGTGATAATGGGTTGGTGGGTACTCCCTCTTTTAATAACAGAAATGGCAACAATAATAGTGGTAAAGATAATGAGGGACTAACTAGGGATCATTCCGTTTTGTTAATCCTTCAGTCCCTAAGTCAAGAGATGAAAAAGGGATTTTGGGTCTTGGAAAAGAACTAAGGGGAGATTAAGACATTTTGTGAAAAGTTAGAAGAAAAGTTTGACTCACTAGCTGTTAGGAACACAGTCCTGGAGTCAACAGTCACGGATATGAAAACTCAAATTATACAAAATGCAAAGGAAATTGATAATCTAAAAGAACGTGAACAGGGGCTCCAGGAAAAAATAGAATCCATCGAAAATTCTCAGAGGAGAAATAATCTGCGTCTCCTGAAAGTTCCGGAAGGGGCGGAAGGGAGCAATATTAAAGAATTTGTGGATAAACTCATTAAACAAGCAACTTCAGTAGAGGTCTCGGAACAAGATCTCATTAAGGACATACAGAGAGTTCACAGGGACCCGTTCAGACTAAATCCAAATAAAACCAAACCGAGGAAGATTCTGATACATTTTCTAACGTACAATCTAAAAGATGATATACTGAACAGGGCATTAAAAAGTAGCACCCTAACTGCGAAGGGGAGCTCGTTTCAGATCAGGTCACATGTCTCTTTAATAACTGCGTGCAGACAGAGGGAGCTAGGGAAACTCCTTGACCCCTTTAGACAGTTAGGCACCACGGCGCAATTGAAATTCCCCGCAATGGTAAAAGTAATGTACAACAATAAAGAGACCCACCTCACAGAAAAAGAGATGAGAGATTTTTGCTAGACAAAAAAATCGGTACAGGGAGTAATATGTACCACACAGCAATTAACTATAAGGGGTGTTGCTATTTTAGTTAAAACCAATACAGCTCTTGTAGTGGACGACTCTAAGGTGGACAAGAAGAGGAGGTGGGCCATAGCTAAGATTAGGTACCATACGTATACATTTACTGTTGCTGGTTATTACGGACCAAACTTGGATGATCCTGCTCCGCTGAGGGAGTTGCTGGAAGAATTATTAGTCTATAAAGATCCGCCAATACTGGCGGGAGATTTTAACTTGGTTCTTGATCCCCTAATTGACAGAACGTATAAGAATAAATCCCCACATAATTGTAAAATGAGATCTCTTTTAATAAATGCGATCCATCAAATGGGTTGGGTGGATATATGGAAGAAAAAGTGGGGGACCAAAAAGGGCTACACTTTCCACAATAAGAAACTTGGGCATATATCCAGACTAGATTTTTTTCTGATCAGTGAGGAGTTGTTAGGTTGGGTGGCGGATGTTAAACATCTAGGAGGGCACCTGTCAGATCATTCGGCTGTCTCATTAGTTTTAAAAATGACTTTGCACGGGGCACTAAAAGATGGACCCTGGATCGAACTATTTTGCTTGATGATGAAGTGGTAAAAAAGCTATTAGATCAGTCAGAGAGGATTTTTGAGACAAATCTAGGAACCTCTTCAATCAAAATTGTCTGGGACACTTATAAAGCATATTTGAGGGGGATGATCGTGTCTATACAATTTACGCGACAAAAAAAGTTTAGGGCCACGATAGTTGAAATTGAGACAAAAATGTGTAACTTAGAACACGATCTCACAGCCCAGACGCTGATGTCTAAGGCCCATATTCATGAGGAGCTTTCAGCTTGTAAATTGGAATTAGCATGGGTTTTGGATGCTAGAGTGAGGAAACAGTGGCAGGCTAGCAATCTCGCACATTTTGAATATGGTGAGTCGAGTGGGAAGCTCCTAGCCTGGAAAACTAAAAAGGATCAAAGCAGAAATAGGATTAAAGGAGTCTTTTGTGAGTCCTCGGGAAAGATCTCAGAGAACTCTAAGGATATTGCGGAAGCCTTCCATAACTACTTTGATCAGGTATACAAGGAAGATGTAACCCCACAAGATAGTTCGATTCAATCATGGCTTGATCAATATGCCTTGCTAAGAATTGATGACGATAAATATAACAATTTAAACAGAAACATCGGCTTAAGTGAGGTGGCCAAAGGTAAGAGAGGTAAAGTGCCGGGCCCTGATGGGCTGCCAGCCGAATTATATAAAGTTCTAGCGCCAGTTGTCGTCCCTGTTCTCGAAAGGCTTTTTTCTTTTATCTTTGAGGAGGGAGGGAAATCACCCCCGTCATGGAATAATGCAACTGTGGTTCTTATCCTAAAACCATCAAAACCACCAGGCCAATGTGATTCTTACAGGCCAATCTCTCTGCTTAATCTTGACTACAATATTTTTGCCAAGATTTTAGCAGAGAGATTAAACGGGGTAGTGGGAAATCTACTACATAGTGATCAGAAGGGGTTTGTTGAAGGGCGGAGTATACAGGATCTGACTCATATGCTGGTGGGTGCCAATTTGAAAATAAACCATTTGTTTTCTCTCCACAGAGTTTATTGGTCCTCAGCTAGGCTGTCAAAATTTTCGAAAGTGTCAGCAGGAAAAAGCGGATGATCATCACATGTTTTGAAGGTGCCCTGTCTTATATAACTTCTGGGGTGCGGTCTGTGAAGGTATGGAAGCCATGTTTAATTTTGAAATCCAGGTGAGCATTATCTTAATTTTTTTCGGTATTTTTCCAAATCATGATTTATTTCTCCGAGATGTTAATAAGCTGTTGTTATACTTGTTTATACTTGATTATACTTGCTCGTAGAGAAATATGCAAATGCTGGCTAAAAGACTGGAAAAGGAAAAAACATTTTGGCTGCCCTGTAAAGCCTGGCTAGATAAGCTGTGACAGATGTGACCTACTTTGTCCAATGAATATGCCTTTTTACAGATACATATACCCTTCGGATCAGTCCCACTACGTGTGAGGGTATTTGTGGAAAGTGCATCCATTAAGATCTTCAGAGTCCACAAACGGTGGTGGCACACACTTGCTGTTGAGCTGGGTATATCTTTTGGCGTATGAGGACTAAAAAAAAAACAAACAAAAAAACAAGTCAGTTGTAAAAACGTGAGACCCTTGATAGTCTTGCATGGACCTTCCTACCTTACCCACAATGCCCTTCAAACCTATTAAAACAAAACATGCAATTTCTTCACATTTCTATGAGAGAAAGCTCCAGAATCTGCATGGATCCACAAGATTCCAGTCACCCAGTATGATCAAACTTCTCCTGATAAAAATACTACCCTATTTGTGTTGCTCAGTGTACCACCCCCGACAGGAAAGGCCCGAAAACGCAATGTGGAGACATCAACATTTCCTGTCAAAAACTTTCTAATTTTGAGATGGGTGTACCTGCCATATATGGACGTGTAATTGTTCAGTACCCATTGAAACCTGATAAACCTAGAAAATGTTAAAAAACTAGACAATCAATGGAGTCCAGGGTGGTGTGCCTTGCATGGATCCCACATATGTCCTTGCCCACAGTCAATAAAAACAATACCCCACTTTTGTGGTTGGACCTAGAACCTGCTACAGAGATGGATCAAATCAGGAACAGAGCAAGTCTTTTGGGGGGCTGAAAGACCATCATGCCTGGGGTGGTGGGAACTCAGACTAATGCCCATTGGTGTGGCTTCCATCCCAAAAAGTTCAACTGCCCTTTTCTGGTGTCTAGTGGGTTTTAGTACCTCTTCATTGAGAGGCAGACAAAGGTACATAGGGCCTGATTCACAGAATGAACTTACTACTTTTGGCATTCACAGAATGCACTTACTACTTTTGGTATTCACAGAATGAACTTACTCATTTCGGTATTCACAGAAGTTAGGACTACTAACTTTAGGACTCCTAAATGCCTTCTGTGAATACCGAAAGTCTTAAAATTAGGATTTTTCTCAATTTAGTAGTAGTAAAGTTAGGACTACTAACTTTAGGACGCCTAAATGCCTTCTGTGAATACCGAAAGTCTTAAAATTAGGATTTTTCTCAATTTAGTAGTAGTAAAGTTAGGACTACTAACTTTAGGACGCCTAAATGCCTTCTGTGAATACCGAAAGTTTTAAAATTACGATTTTTCTCAATTTAGTAGTAGTAAAGTTAGGACTACTAACTTTAGGACGCCTAAATGCCTTCTGTGAATACCGAAAGTCTTAAAATAAGGATTTTTCTCAATTTAGTAGTAGTAAAGTTAGGACTCCTAACTTTACTACTACTAAATTAAGAAAAATCGTAATTTTAAGACTTTCGGTATTCACAGAAGGCATTTAGGCGTCCTAAAGTTAGTAGTCCTAAAGTTAGTAGTCCTAACTTTACTACTACTAAATTGAGAAAAATCGTAATTTTAAGACTTTCGGTATTCACAGAAGGCATTTAGGCGTCCTAAAGTTAGTAGTCCTAACTTTACTACTACTAAATTGAGAAAAATCCTAATTTTAAGGCTTTCGGTATTCACAGAAGGCATTTAGGAGTCCTAAAGTTAGTAGTCCTAACTTCTGTGAATACCGAAATGAGTAAGTTCATTCTGTGAATACCAAAAGTAGTAAGTGCATTCTGTGAATGCCAAAAGTAGTAAGTTCATTCTGTGAATCGGGCCCATACTCTTTCCCTGCCCCTAGGGGCAGGAAGACTATTAAACTCTGGGGAGGGGGACCCCAGTCCATGCGTACAAGGGGGCACCCCCCAAAAAATAATAAATCAGAACTTTCCACATTGTCTGGAGCCTAGTAGGTTTTTCACCTCCCAGGGGACATATTAAGTGTCAATAGCCCATATATGACCCCGTGGGTATAGATTGAGTGTTGTGCCTAGGTTGGGTGGGCAACATATGCGCATACCCATGGGGGTTGCAGCACCCAAAAAATCAGCACCTTCCAGATTCCCTGGTGCCAAGTGGAATTTCTGCCAAGCTGGGGGGCAGATTAAAGGTAAACACCCCCTATATTCCCTCAGCACGGCAGAAAAACTGATATGTCTGTGGGTGGGTTGAGCAAAGGCTCATGCTGGCCATGATATCAACAATATGTAGTGGTCTAGTGGAATGGATCCCTACTTGGGGATCCTGTGCCTAGTGCGATCTCCAAGGAGGGCTCCACTAGAAAGACAGTGCTGGGAAGACAACATTGTTTCCTTCCCAATGCTGCCTCTCCTGTGTTAATCTATGCTCCTGGGCAGATTTATGCCCCCGACACTGATCAGAAGTGAAAGCAGAGTGCGCCACTTGCACGGTCTGATTTCACTTTTGTTTTCCTGTGGTATCAGTGTGCTATGCGCATTGGCATTAGAGCAAACAAAAGCAAATCAAAATCATGACACGGGGGAAGTTCTCAAGGCATGACCCGAGTTTGATTTCTAAAAACATAATGCTTCAGTTGTTTTCACCAGAAACATTTTCTTTTCAGGTATGGAAGACAACCTATTCACATCCTTTGCACTATGAAGATAGTGTGTAGGACATTACCAGTTCGTATTCCACACTCAAGCAATTAGCGCTTACTCAGATTTCATAATATACTATGGATAAAGAAAAGCCAACTTTTTCTAGTAAAGTAGGTATTAAATTTATACTGAAATTTCGATCATACTGATCAGTTTTGTCAAGTTGGGTGATGGGAAATCTAGACTGACCTCATACTCCTAGCTTAGGACTCTTTTTCCTTAACTTTTCCCTTTTTTTGGGAGGGGATTATGCATTAATAGTTCTTCAAGCTGCATGACAAGAACACCCATATGAAAAATATTATACGTAAACCCTATGAACACACTAAAAATCTTCTGGTAATCTGTACTTTTTCATAATCTTAATTTTTATTCTCAATAAACAAATAAGATAGTAAAGGCATGTCAAGATGAATATTTTGAAAGAGCGATTATTATACTTATAAAGAGTTAAAGGATTGACTGTGCCACAAAGTCTTCAGAAGAACTTTGCCCTGTTCTGAATTAGAATATCTCAAACAATCAAACACACTTTTTAAAATAAGGAATTGGAACTGAAAGGATTTTTTCACATATTTTAACAAATCAAACAAGACTCAGGCTTATAATAATTATGTGATTTTTATATTGTGCTTCAAACAACACTTCTGTCATTTCTATGAAGTGCTGTAAATAACTATTGTTACTATTGCACAATTTAATGGAATACAATTTGTAGAAAATGCACATTGGTGGTGGCCAGACAGGAAGAAAAAAACAAGCATTGGAAAATCCACAGGTTTGCTGAGCCCATTTGCTTTGTAAGTGCTGATTTGATAATGTTGCATGCATGTAATTTGGAAATCTGAGGGAAATGTGTACAGTACTTTTTGCCAATATCTACCATCCGATCAAACATTTTGGAGAAAAACCAATCTTGAAAAACAAACAGCTCAGTAATAAAAACATTTTTTTAAACCATGATAACATTTAGGTACAGACTCACTTCAGATAGCATGAATTCGGACAATAATTAGAAAATAGTGAGGGGGAATATAATGTCGTAGTTCACTACTTTTAATCTACGTTTATTTGCAGGGACTGAATTAGTTGATCTAATTCCATTATTGTCAGGATGCTCAGCAAAACGGACGTCCTGTTCCAAAGTTTTGTCTACATTACTGATGTGACAAGTGTTGTAAATCTCAGGCTCCCCACATCAGTAATTTAAGATCACATTAAATGTAAGACAGATATGAATTATAATAATTATTAGCTAATGTTTTAACATGGGTAAATTATGGGGAACTCAACAATCGCTTTTCAAGTGAGCTTGCTTAATAAACAGATAAAAATGAAACATGCTTTTCACTTTATTCGAAGGAGAAATCATAGAATTTCATATAAAAACAAGAAACTGCACACTCAGATGTATTTCTTCTCTTCTCGACGATCGGTCTCAATATAAATCAATTTCTGCATTGCTTGGTACTTATAAACTGTGGTAAGCTGTATTTTTTCGCTTTGAGTAAAGCAAGGGATTTCTAGAGCATGCCCGAGAACACATCAGATTGCAGACTAAAGTGCAATCTTTGCTTCAAACCACAGTGTGGTGTTAGCGCTCACAAAGATACATGTGAACCAGGGCCCAAATGCCAAATCAGAGGCCATGCTGCGCACTCCCACAAAGTGTAAATATCCCACATGTCTCGACCACTCCCACAAACTCAGCACATGGTCAGCGCACAGACACATGCATTTTAGGTCCCAGCTTACTGGACTGCGCAGCTGTCTGGTTTGCTAAAGACATTTTGGGGACATTCAGAAAGTTGACTTAGGAATGCATTCCTCCCATTGCTTAACATTGGCTTTTCTGACTTTCTGTTTGCTGGCTTTAATTGTTTTAAGCTGTCCATCTCGTGTTCCTCCCTCCCGTTGCCCAAACCTTGTTTGCTGATTTCTTCCACTAACTTGCTTTCTGTAAACAGGCCTGTACATCTTATTCTTATTGTGTCACATTTGCTGTACATTCAAAGACAGAGGTCAAATATGTCAAGTTGTGTGTTCCAGGGACCTTAGTGTTTATTTTTCTTTCTATGACTTCAAAGTAAGAAGATTTATGTGAAAATCATGCTGGCTACTGGGAGCAAGCTTGAGGAAGGCTGTACAGATGCTATTTTGTTACTAGCACACAACAAAAGGACACAACAAAATTTAAATGCCTGTGAATGAACTGTGCTGACGATCAAATCAATACATTGGGGGAATACATTTCCACACATCGTTTGTGTGCTGGATACTTTATCAGTAAAACTGTATGTGAGTGCCAATGCAATAGTCATTTCAATTGAAGATGTGTTGTCTGCAATGGCAGTACGCTACCATACCATGCATACTTGACTTTATCCACTGCACACTTCTCTGCATCGCTCCAGTATGTGCCTATCTACTCTACACCACTCCACTCCACTCTACTCTATGCCAGTGCACTCTACCCCACACTACTATGCATCACTGCACTCTTTTCCACTGCACTCTACACCACTCTGCGCCATTCCACTCTATGCCACCCTACTTTGCAACAATGCACTCTTTGCCACTGCATGCTGTGCAAATTTACTCTACACGACTTTACTCAAAAACAATGCACTATACACCAATCTACTGTGCACCAAATCACTAACACCACTATACTCTATGCCACTGCCCTCTATGCCACTCTATCCTACTCTGCGTCATTGCACTCTACCCCACTTTATTCTACTATGCACCTCTGTGCTCTACACCACAGCTCACTGCACCATTCTACTTTGTGCCACTTCACTTTAAGCCACTCCACTCTGCATCACTGCACTATACGACAATGCACTTCATGCCACTTTATTATATACCACTGCTCTTATGACAGTATACTCAGACCACTGAACTCCATGCTACTCTACGTTATGCAGATGAATTCTGTGCCACTGAACTCTACACCACTGCACTTTATGCCAATCTACTCCACTCTGCAATACTGCACTCTATGCCAATGCACTCTATGCTACTACTTTTTCCCACGTCACTCTACCCTGCACCACTCCATTCTACACTACTCTACGCCAGTGCACTCTATGCCACTGCACTTTATGCCAATCTACTCCACTCTGCACTACTCCACTCTACTCTACTGCATTTAATGCAGCACTGTGCTGCTCAACACCATTCTACTCTATGCCACTGTGCTGTAATCCACTACTCTATATCACTGCACTCTATCCTGAACCATTATACTCCACCCTTCATCACTCCACTTAACTCTACTCTGAAACAATCTACTCTACACCACAGCACTCTATGCTGCTGCATTCTACACCGTTGTGCACCACTCCACTCTATGCCACTGCACACTACGCTGTGCCATTCTTCACCACTACACTCTTCGCTACACCACTCTACTCTAAACCACTGCACTCTGCATTAAGTCACTCTACACCACTGTACTCTAAACCAATTCACTCTACGCCACTGTAAGTATGCCAACTAAATTGCACCACCGTGTTTTTCATTACTATACTCTACAACATTCTCCTCTATGCCACTACATGCTACGTCACTCAGCAGCATTGCACTCTAAATCACTGCAGTCTATGTCACTCTATTCTTCATTGCCACACTGTACTTTACATCACTGCCCTCTGCACCACTCTATTGCACACCACTATGCCACTACACACTATGACACTGCACTCTATGACACTCGATCCTGCACAACTGCACTCTATATTTCACCACTGCGCTCTGTGTTCCTCTATCGCACTCTATGCCACTGCACCACTCTACTCAATGCAAAAGGACTCTACACCACTTTACTCTCCATCACTCCACTTTTATGCCACTGCAGTCTGCCCTGCACCATTGCATTCTACTCTGCACCATACACTCTATGCCACTTCACTCTACGTCACTCTACTCGGCAACACTGCTCTCTCTGCCACTGAACTCTCTCCCACTCTACTCTGCATCGCTCCACGCCACTGTACTTTATGCTAATCCAATCTAAGGCACTCTAAACTACTCTGCACCATTGCACTCTACGACACACAAATCTATACCACTGTGCTTTACACCACTTCACTCTACTCTGGAACAATCTACTCTTTGCCTCTGCAGCCTATGCCACTCTATTCCACTCTGCGCCAATCCATGCTACCCCATTCCACACTATGCCATTCAATTGTATACTGCTGCATTTTATGCCACTGTATTCTACACCAATGCTGTCTACACCACTTTACTAACAACCATAGCACCCTATGACACTGAACTCTAGACCAAACTACTCTGCACCACTGCACTGTATGCCACTCTACTCTATTCTATGACACTGCACTCTATGGCACTCTACATCATTGCACTCTGTCACTTTACTCTGCTCCACTCTATGCCACTGTGCTCTACACCAATGCACTCTACGGCACTCTATTCTACACCAACGCACTCTATGACACTCCACTCTGCAGCACTGCACTCTCTGCCACTGAACTTTATGCCACTCTACTCTATGCCATCTACTCTACACCATTTACTCTGTGCCACTGCACTCTTCACTGCACCATTCTAAGCCACTCTACTGCACTCTACACCAATGCATTCCACTCCACTATAATCTTCTGTGTACCACTGCACAGTACACTCTAACCCACTACCATCTAGGCCACTCCATGCTGCATGACTCAACACCACCCCAACTTGCAGCACTGCACTCTATGCCAATGTACTCTATGCGACTACTCTATACCACTCCACTCTACCCTGAACCACTCTACCCTACATCACTCCACTCTACAACACTTCCCTTTACTCTGACACAATCAACTCTATGCCACTGCACTCTATGCCACTGCACTCTATGCCACTCTTCTCCATTCTGTGTCACTCCACTCTATGCCACTGCACTCTAACATGCACCACTATACTCTACCCTGCACCACTCCACTCTACTCTGAAACAATCTGCTCTGCACAACTGCACTCTATGCCACTCAACCCCCCTCTACACCACTGTAATCTACACTATGCCACTGGACTTTAAAGCACTGCACTCTATGCCAATGTTCTCTACCCCACTTTGCCAAAAATCAATGCACCCTACACCACCACACCTATGCCGACTAGTTCGCACCACTGCAATTTGCATCACTATACTCTACATCCTTCTACTCTATGCCACTGTACTCTATGCTGCTGCACACTACATCACACTACACCACTACACTCTACGTCACAGCACTCTATGCCACTCAATTCTTGTTTACACCACTGTTCTCTACATCACTGCTGTCTGATTCGCTCTGCTCTGCACCACTCTTCTCTGCATCACTCTATGACCCTGCACTGTATGACCCTGCACTCTAAAACCCTGCACTCAGACACTCTACTCTGCTAGACTGTAGTCTATGCCACTGCACTCTACTCTGCATCACTAAACTCTATGCCACTCTACTGAGCCCTACACCACTGCACTCTGCACCACTACATTCTACCCCACTGGACTCTAGGCCATTGCATTCTTTGCCACTTCACTCTACACCTCTGCGCTCTACCCTGCATCACTCCACTCTGTACCACTCTAGTCCACTCTGTGCCACTCCATGCTACACCACTGCAATCTTCTAGACTGCACTCTACACCACTCCACGCCATTCCACTCTATGCCACCCTCCTTTGCAACTCTGCACTCTTTGCCGCTGCACGCTTTGAAAATGCACTCTACACCACTTTGCTCAAAACCAAGACACTCTATGCCAAACTACTGTGTACCAAATCACTCCCACCACTATACTTTAATCCACTGCACTTTATGTCACTCTATTCTAGTTAACACCACTGTTCTCTACATCACTGCTGTCTGCAACACTCTACTCTGCACCACTCATCAACTAAAAATAATAACCATGGTAGGATTACCATTTTGATAACACAACATCTCTAAGTCGATGAAGCGGAACACAGTTTCATTCATGTAACTGAGAAGTAGTAGAAGAGAGAAGAGAAACATAATTAAGTGAAAACATCTCACGTTTAATGGAAATGTTAGACCCTATTGTGTTACAACAGAAACATATCTGTTATCCATCTTATCTCTACCTGTTGGTTAAATAAAAACATGTGCCTTCTCCTGGTTGAGGTCTGATTGAGGTGGTAACTCATAATGATCACAAATCTTTTTGCTGCCAAATCGATGACTGCGTTTGCCTTCTGTGAATTAGCTTAATGAATGACATATCATTCACATATGCAAAATTCTTGCTATAAGGCCCATTCAGTCAGTCAGTCAGTCAGTCAGTCAATCACTTTTGTTCGATTATTAAAAATCAAAAAAAGACACAAAATACGAGTAATGACAGCAAATACGATACAACAGTACATCCAATTACAAAAGTGAGAAATAAATATAAATATCATATCAAGGTTAAAAAGAACATATCTCATGAGTTCAGTAACATTTTTTTAAAACTTCCGTTTGGAAGTTAGCTTCAAGATTAAGAAGGCACCAACGCTACTAGCGTAAATAAATTGAAATAGTTCTGTGCCGTAAATTAAAATGCTTCTTATTAATACGAACACCCGCAACTAGGAAACTTGCTACATGAAATGTTACTCGTGCACTGGATAAAAGTTGTAAAAACAGGAGCGCTGGCCTAACCTGTAAGAAGCCCGCCTCCTGCAAAATAGGTAACAAATATTTTTTCCTGATCTGTGCATAGTGTTCACAAAACATGGTAAAATGTAATGTGTCCTGTGTGGAAAAGTGATCACAATCACATGGATTTGCGTTTTCTGGCGTGTCCCAAGTAGAATAGGAGCCAAACATAAAATTTATCAAGTTAAAACGGAATCTGGTTAGGAGAAACCGATGAAACGGTCTAGTCACTAAAACAAGATAGGGTTCAGGACCCGGAACAGTTATAAGTGCGTAATTCCTTCTAACAAACGGTTTTTTCATCTCTGTCTTCTCCCGCTCTGCCGTGAACAGATTTACCAATGCAGATTTTATCTCCATGATATCCTCTTTTTTAATACGTTCTCGGAAATGAAAGAGCTCAGGTCGCCCCACGTTCGTGAGCCTCAATTTAACATAGACCAGCCATGGGATTCTGTGAGCTCTGTCCATGGCAAGGCAGTCTTTAAGAATCGAATGGTTTAAGGAGATTTCCTGGTTGAGCCATGTTTTTAACCAACAAATTACAGGTGCGGATTTTACTAAATCTGTTACAAACCCCATGCCCAGCTCTGAGTGTATTGTAAAGGTGGGGGTGGACCGGGGAACAGAAAGCAGGGATCTTAGAAATTTGTTCTCCACCTTCAGGGTTTGTATATCCCCAGATGGCAGAACCATAGGTGGCTATGGCCAAACATTTGACTTTATATACTTTAAGGATAGCCTCCATTGGTCGTGCCCCCATCCTTTTAGCAAAGCTCAACAGGGCTGCAGCCGGTCTTGCTACTGCATTGCTTTTTGACTTCTATAGGGGACCCCACGTTCCTCTATCGTCAAAGACGAACCCCAGATAAGTGAACATTGGAACCCTCTTTTCATCTTTGCCTGTGCAAAAAAATGTATTTGTTTTCTTTTTCCTACTGGCCGGTCCAACGATCATGACCTGAGATTTTTAGGTATTAATTTTCAAATCTAATGAAGCCATGAAATCGCCGAAGGAGGCCAATAGTCTGTTGAGGGCCACACCTGTGCGTGCCAAAAGAACGGTGTCATCCGCGTACACGAGGACCGGAATCTTGGTCTCCCCTGCACGCGGGACGTCCACCGTTGAATCGGCCAGGGCTGGCTCAAGAGCATTTATATAAAGTGTAAAGAGGAGGGGGGCAAGGATACACCCTTGCAGCACCTCCCTCTCCGACTTCAAATAACTGGTGCACCTCCCCTCCCGAGTGACTCTAACTGAGGCCAGTAAGCCACAATGTAGGTCAGCTAAAAAACTAACCAGCGGGGGGTAAATACCCATGTCCAAAAGGACCCTCCACAGCCTCAACCTATTGACCAGGTCGAATGCTGAGGAGAGGTCCATAAAGGCCATATACAGAGACCCCTCCTTTGCAGTCGTATATTTGCTGATAAGCACTTGAAGGTTTAAGCATTGATCCAGTGGGCTTCTTTTCGCCCTGAAGCCGTACTGGGCATTAGACAGGGTTCCTCTACCTTCTAGCCATGTTGTCAATCTACCTAAAATGAATCTGCCCAAGATTTTGACGGCAGAGTCTATTAGGGAAATAGGCCTATAACAGACTGGATCACCCCTTTGGCCTTTTTAAAAATTCGAATAATGGTGAACTTTGCCCAAGACTCAGGAAAGTTGTTATCTCTTGAGGCATTAAAAACATTGGTCAATATCCTGGCCCAAAATTTCAGGGCACACTTGTATAGGTCTGCAGGAACCCCGTCCGGGCCCGGGGCCTTATTTTTAAGTGTCTCATTTATTGCTTTTTCCACGTCTTCCTCCCCGAAGGCCAAAACTGGCCCAACATGGTGGAAAGACAAAGTCTCCTGTGTAGGCCCATGGGTTGACTGGCTATAAATGCTTCCAAAGTGGGCAAGCCACTGCTCATCTGGGATAATACATTCCACACCCTGGTTCTCCACCCCAAATAAATAGGGCTGATTAATAACCGCCCAAAATTTGGAACTGTCCCGCAAAACTTCTTCTGATTGCAGGTCAGTCCAGGCCTGTTCCTTAATCTGAGTTTTACGACCCTGAATGGCCTGATGGTTACTATATGTGCTCTATTTCTGGGTGTTTCCTTCAATGCTTTTAAAAGAGCAGAGTGTGCCTTGGAGCACTTTGAATCAAACCATCTTTTTCCTGTTTGCCCACCTGGTTTGGTTTTGGCCATTAAATCAATATTCACTTGTTGGCATATAGTATTAAATGCCTCAACTATCCTGGTATTGGGGCCAACATGGTCTAGGCAAATGCCCACCTCCACTTCAACCTTGGCCAAGACATCTTGTAAAAAAGTGACCGGGTCACTTTGGCCCATTTCAGTCTCCTGCCCTGATCTTTTGGTAACAGGTCAGTTGCACATGATACCTGTATGTCTTTAAAGTCCAATAACCCCCCTGGGGCAACCTCTAATATCATGGGGTTATGGTCCCTAAAGACAGAGTCTTCTACCCTGTAATTTAAAACCATAGACAAAATAAAAGAAGATAAAAAAATATAATCAATGACTGTTCCTGTATCTTTTCCTATAAATGTAAAAGGCCTGGGCCCATCTACACAGCATCCTGATTCATAGAGGTTGAAGGAGGCCAAAAGGCTCTCCAAAACCTTGCCTTGTTTCATGTGTTCGAAGTGCGTGGGCAACGAGTAAAAAGGCCCCCCGTTATCTTCCAAAATGCACTCCAAGCTGCATGGGTGAATATTGAAGTCACCCATAAGGATGACCTCAAAACAGTTATGTGACACTCTGTACTTGTCTAAAAATTCCCCAAGGGATTCTAGATACTGATTTAGACTGACACTGTCTGGTGAATTATAAAAGTTAATAAGTAACACAGTGGGGGAATTTGCACCCGACATTTCTACTCCTAAACAATTTTGAGAACCTGACTCTAGCTGTTTTGCTGATCCTTTCATATTCAATTAGACTAATAGGGCTAAGCCTCCCTTCGCCCTGCCCGCCAGGCTTAGTTTAGCTGGAATGCTGAAGTGGACAAATCCGTCCAAGGAGAGGCTATTTGCTGTGTCCCAGGTTTCTTGGAGAGCTATTATGTCATAGCATGTAACAAAACCCACCCAATTCTCATCCTGACTTTTCGATCTGCTACCAGCAATATTCCAGCTAAGGATTCTACAAATATTCCTGTGACATAAGTTAGGAGCAATCATATTTTTTATGCCACATGGGTTGTGTAGTCAATCGGAGCCCTCTAGCTGAAGCAGGGGAGAAACACGGGTTGACAAAGGCAGACCCACACTGTCTTCAAGAGCCTGAAAAACTACGGGAGGTGAAGGAGGATACTGAGGTGGGATGGCAGAGACACCCCTCAAGGGGTACCTGGCAATATCACACGGTCCTAGGGTGGGAGTATCTCTTTTTGCTGTTAGTCTTTGGGCTGGGAAACATGTTTTCTGACTACCCCGTGGAGGATAAAAATATCCAAGGGCTAATGGTCTAATTCCAGTGTTTGTAAGGTCGGACCCATCCCAAAACAATCTTTCAGCAACATTTCTCCCACAAAAATGTACAATAATACAGTCCCCAGTGATGTTCTCAGATCCTTGTCCTACCCACCCCACCCTTCTGGCCATAATGATAGAGGGCGATATGTTACTCTCCCCACTTGAATGGTGTCTGCACCATTCCCTAGATTTGCCTAAAAGATCCTCAGTAGACTCTCTCCCGTTTTGTTCTAGAGGCGGGACCCCCATAAGCACTGCCACAAAAGGGGCAGCGTCTGGCGGAAGGTGCAGACTAAAGCTACTAGGCTTAGATGCGGTGTTGGTAGTGTTAGGCTGCAGTGCTTGATTCTTGTGGATATTCATTTTGGTAGGTGCTACTCTTGGGTGTGTCAAAAAGTTCCCCGTGCCATTTCTTGTGTTACCCAGGGTTTTAACAAGTGACGGTTGTTTATGGGACACATGAGGACGTGGACTACCTGGATGCACATTTAACCCTGAGCATTCCATAGACTCTAAACCTTGATTCTCAACAATCATATAGGCAATCGCCGATTGGCGCTCTTGACTACGGTATTCTTTTATAAAAGAGTCGATTTTTTCACACCTTTTCAGTAAACCAGCTACACATGTGTTCATACAATCAACAATATCTTTGCCAATGCCCACCAGCACAGGTTCTATACGTGTATTGAACAATTCCTCCATCTTGTCCCCCAAGTTTATAAGAATGACATGCTCCTGCTCATTTTGCAAATATTTAACTTTGCAAGCACATTTCTTAGCCTTTGGTCTGTCCGAAGTTAGAGGTTCACCAGAACTAGGACCCTCTACAGATGATAACAGGGAAATGTGAGGCGCAGTATCTTTATTTTTCGCCTCAACATTTGTGCGCTCGCACAGGACCTCTATGGGTACAGAAAGAGGATCTGGGGTAATTGTTTCAGTCGCCCTTTCCAAATCAAGCTCTTTTTCAGCGTTTGCAATTTTCTGGTTAATGGCCTCCACTGCTGTCGTTAGGTAGGAAATAATAGTGTCTGCTTTGCGTGGAACTTTAGCGTCTTTAACCCCATGTCCCTCGTTACCCGGCTGTTTGCGCTTACCCATAGCTGCAGCTTAGAGGGGTGGCCCGGCCTGGCCTCCCCTGGCCCCTGATGGCCACAGATGGCCCGCCCTCTGCCCGGGCTCAGCCTGACGCCGCCTGTGTGCGTCCCGCGACGCGGAGGGAGTCTCTCCTCTCTTGCACCGCCTCCGGGCGGGATGCTAGTCGGGATCGGAAGTTGTAGTTGGGAGCTGTAGTCTCCCCCAACTGCGGCCGCGAGGTGGATAGAAGCAGCGGCAGGGGAGACATACAGCGTTGGCCCCCCAGGTGCAGCAAGAATGTCAGGAGCCCAGCAGGTAGGGTGGCGGGACAGTCAACTCCATGAAAAAATGCCCCCGCTCCACTGAGGGAGCCTCTCCTCTCTTGTACCGCCTCCGGGCGGGATGCTAGTCAGGACCAGAAGTTGTAGTTGGCCGCTGTGCAGCCTGGGAGCTGTAGTCTCCCCCAACTGCGGCCGCGAGGTGGATAGAAGCGGCGGCAGGGGAGACACATAGCGTTGGCCCCTCAGGTGCATCAAGAATGTCAGGAGCCCAGCAGGTAGGGTGGCGGGACAGTCAACTCCGTGAAAAAATTTACCACTGACATGCTGCAATGCACCTAACAAAATTCTGTTTACGTAATGTGGCCAATACATCCGACAAATTCAATTTTCCATCAATGTAAATCTGTTTATATGAGGTGGCCTCTGAACATGAAGGAGCATACCGTCCATGTCTTTTGCGATGCACTGGCCCATTCAAAACCAAGAGGGAAATATTGTGGAAGCATTTTAGCCACCAACGAAAAGGCTATAGACGCACTGCAAGGAGTGGGCAACCATGCCATGTCTCCTAAAAAATGGAAAAATTTCTTAACAGCCTAATCACAAAACACGCCCCCACACTTAATCTCCGTACCGCCTATCTTCATCTTTTGCTTACTTGGCCCCTAGGCTTTGAAATTCATTTCCACTTTCAGTCAGAAACTGCGCTAGCCTTCTGGGATTTAGAAAGGCTTCGAAAACCTGGCTTTTTGTGCAATCTTGTTAAGTTGGATTAAGCATGGGTGGAAAATCCGTTCCGCTCACGGATTTTGCGGATTTTCGGTAAATTCGCAATCCGCGAACCCTCGCAAATTTACCGCAAATTCGCACGCAGCGGATTTTTTTTTCTTGGTGATACAATTTTGCGGCGTGCGGTGTAAGTTCGCAATTGCGAACATGTGGGTGCGGCGGGCAGCAACAATCTCGCACTCGCGAAATTACAAAATTTGCAATTCTGCACAAGAAATCCACTAGCAAGCAGCATAGACCTTCTGAAAATGATGATTTTTATCAGAATAACTCCTCAGGTTGACATTTGCCTGCCCTTTTTTGGATTTGAGGCCTTTTGACTTTCTTTGGATCACTTTTGGATTAGAAATAAACTTTCACAAGTAAGTTTGTTGGCATTACATTTGCTGTTCTGCAGAAAAACGAGTTTTGCTAAACTGAAAGCACTCAGCAGCAGGTGCAAAAGTTCAAATTCATCATTAGTAACCATTCATTGTAGTGTTTCCTGACTGGGGCCCCTCCAGAGTTCAGTTGCTAGTTGCAACAATTGTATGACCCTGCTCTGACCCTCACAGCCGGATCATAGAATAGCTACAAGTAGGCCACAAAGGTCCTGGAAAAAAAAATTGCACTGCAACAGAAAGCAAATTACAGATAAGGAAGCAGGTGCAGACTGGAATTTTAAAACAGTGACACATTAATAAATCAACCCCAAATTAATTCATGTCAGTTGAAGCAGGGCAGGTGTGCTTGCTTTTTCCCCCCATAATCTACAGTGATGATGAACCAGAGGGTGGCATTGATGTACCAGAGGGTGGCATGGGTGAAACAGAGGGTGGCAGTGGTGAAACAGACGGTGCTGGGAACCTGTGATGATGAACCAGACGTAGAAACAACATAATCGCGACCGTTGCGAGCCGACATGTAAGTTCGCAATTGCGAACTGGTATAAAACCCTCGCGAACTGGCAGAAATCCTTGCGAACACACAAAAAAAAATCCGCAAATTTGCGGATTGCGAGTTCGCAAATCCGCAAATTCGCGAACGCCAGATTCGCAAAATTCGCCCATGCTTAAGTTGGATCCCGCAGCTGCTAGTGTATGAACAGCGCCAAGAAACCTATGGTGTAAGTGCGCTTGATAAATTCTTTTTAACATAACATAACATAACATCTGTAATCATTTCTTTTCAAATAAATTGGGCTGACAATTGCTAACAGAGGGCTTGGATTTCTGATTTAAAAAAGCGGAATAACGACCAAGCTTCTCCAGTATGGCACACCAAATATAATGCCAAAAACTCTGCTGAATGGCTCTTAGGCATCCAACAGAATCATGCCAGTGAGCACACATAAGCTAAGTTAATTCTCAAAATATTTAAGTGCAAGATTTGTGTATGCCGTGGTCTCTGTGGTCAGGATAAATCCATGCAGCATCATATTGACAAATCCCAGTACCACAGTGTCAGGTCTGTTGCCAAGCAATTTTATGTGTATTTTTGAATTGTTGTTTATACATGGAATGGAGGAATGGAGTAATAGCAGCTGCATTGTGTAGGGTTTATGTTTATTGGATTTGTAAAGTGCCTGGCTGCCCAGGGGCTTCCCAGCTCTACCATGAGGAAGCAGAGTATGGAGGAAGAGACTTTAAGGAAACAGCCACGTCCTGAGTTTTTTTCCAGGAACTTCTTTCTTCTCTGATCAGTCTCAGTTCCTTGGTCATTGAGTTCCAGAGCTTTCGGGCAAGGTATGAGACGGGTATCTCTCCCCATCCTTATCTCTTTATTCTCGGAGTGTTTATGAGGTAGTCAGACGAAGGCCTGCGATATCTATTGGGGTCATATGTGGTGACCATGGTCTTTAACAGGGCTCTCCATGCCTTTTCTGGGATGAGGTCCATGATCCTACAGATCATGCGCAATATGCCGAAATAGACTGCTGAAAGTTTTATAGCTTGAGTTTCCACAGAAAGGTTGCGGTCCAGACACATCCCCACATCCCAGTTTTTTTTATTGATACCTTTGGAACAGAGGGAGGCACCCCAGTCCTCAGGCCAGCTAATCCAAGACCAGGGACCCTGGGCAGTTGCCCAGGAAGATCAGGTCTGTTTTGAACCATTCAATTTTAGATTGGAGTTGGCCATCCATATGGCTATCTTTCCTAAGCATGGTACGAGCTGAAGGTGATTAGAGTTCATTTCCTCTGACACTGTAACTACTAATTGTCTACCATCAGCATAGGACACAATGATTAGTCCGAACTCCTGTATAATTTGTGATAGCACGGTCAGGTAGATATTGAACAGAGTCGGGCTGAGCACCGAGCCTTGAGGAACTCCATGGGAAGCCAGAAATATATCAGAAAAATTGGCCCATTCCGTGCATTGGAACTATATGCCACATAGGAAAGAGGTACGCCATTTTTGGCTTTGTCCTGGATCCCGATGTCACCTAGTCTGTGGATTAAGATATTATGATCCACAGCCATACTTAAATCTACAAGAATGTCAGCGGATCCCCTTTGGTCCAGTATCATTTCAGTTTATCGGTTATTATTAGAAGTACCAACTCTGTACTCTGTCCTGGACAGAACCCCATTTGCATCTGGTGCAAGATGTGTTCCTCCAGGCCCTGTGAGAAGATACTATTGACATGTTTTGCCACTACTTTACCCAAGGTGGGTAGTAGTGAGATGGGGCGGAAATACCCCAATACCGAAGAATCAAGTTGCGGCTTCATAAGCAGAGGCTTCAGCAATAGGGTCTTTTCTTTTACGCAACAAATAGTATCATACAGCTCTCTACATCAAAGTAGTAATGCAAAAACCTAAAAAAGTGAGTTTATTAATTGAAATTCCAATGAAAACAAAACTTTAAAAAATTCTGATTGAATGGAGGCCTGCAGCTTTCCCTAATAAAAGCTGCAATATAACCTTCTGTAGCTCTTATGACATGAAGGAAGATACAGACATTGAGTTTGAATAGAAGTCAGATTAGGGTTGGTGAATGATATCAAGTAATCTGGAGTGGTTACACAATCATCAATATATAGCTAATGTAAAGTGCTTGGGCTGTCCTATCCTGACAGTAACGTCTACATCATTTTCTTTGGTAATGGATGCAATAAAATTCTGCCAGCCAATTCCATTACCTGCAAGGCTAATATATGTCCTTAATTCTCACTATTTTCAAAAGAGTTATTGAAAATTATGAGCTGATTTGGCAGGCGTCTCCCATGCTTCCTTCTTAAGATGCATCATAACTTTAATCATTTACTTATATATGAACTCTTCCTCATCACCTATTTGTTTATAACAATCAGCTATAAATGATCTATCACCTTGGTGTGGTGAGTATCTTCGAGCTGTTGTATTTCTCCTGAGCAAGTTTCCGTTGATTGATATTGTAGCTAAGTCTACTCCCTCTTACCACTGTCTTAAGACAAGACCAATTTATCCCTAGGTAAGTCAAGCCTACATTTTCCTTGGTATAGTTTCTAAGGTTTCCGATATATATTTCTGATGGTTTTGATCTTTCATCAGAGCTCTATCAAAAATCCACCTAATTGTAACTGGCAATCTCAGTGTATAGAGATAAGATAAGAGGGTTTCGATCTGAAATGTTACGAGGATGTAATTGTATAGAAATATATGAAGAAAAAAACTTGAGAAACCAATATTATATTCATTCTGGAATGTTGTTTATGTGTTGAAGAATGATATGTAAACCTGTGATGGGTTGAATCCAGGTAGTGCCACCCATCCACACACCCAAGAAATTAAAATTATGAAAAAAGAGCACCTCTAGAATAGAGCATCCTCTTATTGGACACCCGTGTTGAATCTGACCGAACCGCCTAAACCAATGGAGAAGAAATATTCCTTGGTGAAGACAACCTGCTTCTCAGGCACGGCCATGAGATTTCTCCCTGATGCAGCCATAAAATAAGCCGGGGATGTACCTTTGCAAGCTTCCTTAGAGGCTCTCCCCTGGGCCTGGTTTTCATGAGCCACCACACGCTTCAGCTGGACATCAGGGCACAGCACAAAGTAGCATCAGCAACCCAGGCAAGGAGAGACAGATGCCATTTCACGTTGCAGAAACAAACACACAATGTTAGCGATATTGCAGCCATAAGGAGAACACAGACCAAGGGATGCTACAGGTAAATAAAGGGGTGCAGGGGTGTGCCAAGGTATACTTCCTTAGAGACCAGCAGCCATCTTAAAAATGAACCGATATCACCATATCATATATACATACTATATCAAATGTCCCTTTACTAGCTAAAGTATGAATTGTCTCTGATGTATTCGGCACTGAAGAGTCACATATGGGTATATGCAGAGTGGCATCTTAGCATCGATTTTGGCGGAAATTGGAGCTTACACTGTAAACAGCATCGCAGGTAATGCTCAACTACTACATGCAAAATTCCAGTGGGTATTTGCCAGTCCGGCTTTGAAAATTAGGGGGCATATTTGCAAGAACCTTGTTAAAATTATTGCTGTTTTAGCAGCAGGAAACTGCTGCTAAAACGGCGGTAATGGGCTTGCTAATAGCGCTATAGAATTTCAATAGAAGCCCAGGTTAGATGTCCTGCACATCTAACCTGGGCTTCTATTGGAATTCTATAATGCATATTTGCAAGCCCATTATCGCCATTTTAGCGTCAGTTTACTGCCGCTACAACGACGTTAATTTTAACGAGGATCTTGCTAATATGCCCCTTAGTGCTCAGAAAATGGCTTGAAGGTAGAAATCAGAGCTGAAACAAAACTTTGTGATGTTATTCCTGATTTCATAGCGTACCATAAGCAATTAAATATTGTATTCCATATTCCAAAATTGCTGATACACATATTACACTATATTTGGAATGTGGGATGAAAAGAAGATTCATAAGAGATACATTGCACTCTCATTATGTTTTACTCAGACAATTTCCCAGCCCATAGCTTTGTAAGTAGCCCATAAAATCCTGTGCATAAGCACCCAGTTCGACACTAATTCTGCTAACATAGCAGTTATATTTCTAATAAGGTCACTGAAAATTCCACATGGACTATTGTGGAATTTCCTTAGCCTAAAATCACAAATACCAGTGATATCTGTATTCAGAGAGTTGAAATCCCAATGTGCATTTCGCAGCCCAGAGCTAATGAGGACCATGATATGGTCAGGCACTCCATTGACACAATCATTTTACTCTCTCTAGTTGACCCAGCCATAATGCATGACTATACTAACCACTTTTCCCAGTTACATACAAAATTATATATCCACTTTATCATGTGTCCATTAAGTTCATCCATTTCATCAATTAGAGATTGAGCCTTAAAAGTAATCCTTATATTTGAATCCCCTCCAGGCTTATTTCAGCTTTTCGATGAAATTAGGAAACACATCAGTCTAAGTTGGGCTAACATAGTAAACTTTCTGCTCCACTGTGAGTATCGGACTATTTTAAAGTTGGTTAGGTGAAGACGCTCATGAAAAAGTTTCATTCCAACCATTAATACACAAAGCAGTGACATAACATAATTTGTCTCTAATTCCTGGCTCAAGTCTTTTAGAGTTTTATGTCACCTCAATTAGAAACATATATTGCTGTCCAAAGCTTCTGTTGTACTGAGACCACCAGGCGCTGTCAGAAACAATGTCTTTTAAATCCTAGACAGAGATGGCTAGCTTCTGATTCTTCATGACCTGACTGCATATTTTGATACTTTTGAACATAAGGTCCGAGACGCGCGAGTATGCAAAACAACATAGCCGCCCCGCCAGTGAGCTCATCACCGCGCTAGCCCGTATTTGCCGATTTGCAGACAAACAATAGAAATAATACTCTTTTAAATTATGACAGCAGTGTTGTAACAAATTTAACAACCACTGTGGTGATTTTCCTGCTCTGTATAGCATTGGAGGCTGTTTCTCTTTCCTCCTGGTTCTACCTCAACCTCTCCGACAAGGTACTGCCCAGAATTCCTGTCAGGGGGGCAAAGTTTCAATCAGGAAAGGGCCTGGCTTTGGCCTAAACACCCCACCAGTCAGTTTTAGCTGCTGCACCAGCCTCTATTAAAGCATTTTCTCTTCAATAATTTATTTTTCCTACATATTGATTCTATTTGCCTGCTTAATTTTTATTTTTGGAGAGACGGAGAATAAACATTTACAAACTGCACATAATAAGAGGAAACACAATATTTCTCCTTCTCCTGTTTAATCTAAAGTGGTGGAATCTAGTGAACCTTCCTTAACTTTTATACTTGATGAGATTCAGGCAATTCATTTTAGCACTGATATTATAGCGTCAGAGATTAAAAACATGTGCAAAGATATGGTTAGCAGGTCAATGAAGATTTCTGACAACGCCATAAAATCCAAGACAATAAAGTGAAAATTGATGTCTTTTTACCGCTTGTGGCAAAAATATCTATTTCTGCTCTTCTTCTGGATTTGGTAACTCGTAACAGTCACTTCAACCTACACATTTTTTATTTACCTGATGACGTAGAAGGTTATGATTGTAGATTATTTTCGGAGAATTTGATACCTGGTCTTTTGTGCATCAAATTTCCTGAGAAATTTTAAATAGATAAAGCTCATTGGATTCCTTCTCATCGTAATCCTCACCACACAAAACTGAGACAAAAGATTTTCAAGGTTTTACGTCACCATCATTTAGGAAAGCAGCACGTGAAATTCCTTCTTTACTGGTCAATGGTAATAACATTTTTATCCACCAAGACTTTGCTAAAGATATGCAAGGAATTCACTGACATTTGTCCATGGTTAAGAAGTCTTGGATTTAAGTATGGTCTTTTTGATCCTTATACAATGTGAATTTGGAAGATAATTTATCGATTCCTTCGAGCGACCTGAAGATTTACGGATATTTCTGGATCAGCATTTAAAGCACTCTATGGATACACATGAATCTGCTAGTTGAACATTACTATAATATGTTTTTTTCTGACTAATTTAACTGTTTATTTCCTCATAGGGCTCCAATTGTTCAGTCATGCTTACAAAGCCTGTCTGCATTTCAAATTTATTATTAATGTTTAATTGTTGTCGTTTTTTCTATGTTTGTTTGTTTCTTCTTTTTCCCTTCTTTTCCCTGCCACCCTTTTCTAGAGCTACTATTTTTCTTCTTTTTCTTCTTCAACTTTTCCACTTCTTCTTAGTTGTATCTTTTCTACTTTACTATGGCTAATGTTCACAATGTGAAAATAGTCTCCTTGAATGCCAAAGATTTACGACATCCTGTAAAATGTACAAAAATTCTAGATTATTTAGGTAGTTGTAAGGCGGATATTTGTTTCATACCAGAAACACATATTGAAGACAAAGTTTTTGAATTTTATTTAAAAAAAGTGGATTTGTTCTATTATATCTTCTCCTGCAGTCGGTAAAAAAATGGGATGGCTATTCTTTTTGTGAAATGGTTACATTGTCAAATTTTAAGTAAATCTTCAGTTCAACGGTTATGTATTTACTTAATGTGTATGGTCCACAAGTTACTGCTCCTAATTTCTGGTCTAATTTAACTACATAAGTTCTCAAGTTGGGCGACCTCCCTCTTATAGTTGGAGGGGATTTCAACGTCATATTTGATCCTTTATTAGATAGATCTTCTCTCACAAAATCTCAGCCATTTTTTACTCTCAAATCTTTTTTTAAAACTACACATTTGGTGGATATCTGGCGATTACATTTTCCTACGGAAAAAAATGTTTACCTTTTTCTCTAACCCACATAACTCATATTCTAGACTAGACTATTTTTTTTATTTCTCAACAATTAATTAATTCAGTTGTTACTCCTACTATTTGCAAAATGTATATTTCTGATCATGTCTTGATTTCTATGGTTCTACAACTCAACTCAAATTTTGAAACTTAATCCAGATGGTGCATGAATACTAGCATTGTCCTCAATTAAAAAAATAAACCAATAATTTTAAATGCGCTTCAAGATTACTTCAAACTCAACTCAGAAGGTTCTACATCTATGGTAAATGGAATGCTTTCATGGCATATATCAGGGAAGCCTCCATTTTTCTTATGGCACATGAAAACAAAATTTTCAATGAAAAACTAAGGAATTAGATAAACAAACTGCAAAATTTAAGAGACGTTTTATCACCTCCAATGACCCCCAATATGACCCCCAATATAGACTGAAATCACTAAATCTCCAATATGAGTTCAATTCAATTTTAAGCAAAGAGCGGGTGTACAACTTTCTAACTCTAAAGCAAAGTTCTGTTTTAATGCTAGTAGTTCTGGCTGGCTTTTGTCCAACTATTTATGTATTAAAAAGATAAAACACAAATAATTTCAATTCATAACTCCAATGGGAAAATTGCATTATCACAAAAAGATATTGTTAATGAATTCCTAAATTATTATGCTGCCCTATATAATAAACCTAAATTTGATGACCCTTCTTTAATTGATTCTTTTTTTATCTAAATACGGTTTGCCTAAGGTTCCTCATTAACCAAAAACAAACTAGATTTACCCAATACTAAAGAAGAAATTCTATTAGCTAATAAATCTCTTAAACAAAATAAATCCCAAGGTCCTAACGGCATTCTAGCTGAATTTTTAAGGAATTTCATTTGCAACTTATTCCTCATTTGTTGAAACTCTTTACCTTTTTTAGTTCTACGGGATCAACTTCAAGTTCTATTACTGAGGGTCTGATTGTTGTTTTACCTAAACCTAATAAACACCCTACACTTGTATCAAATTGTTGTCTTATTTGATACTTTAACTGCATTTAATGTTGGTGATTTCTTTATCCGTATGATATCTGCTCTTTACTCTACTCCTACAGCTCATATATTTATTAATGGTCAAATCTCGAATCATTTTTTTCTTTTTAGAGGGACAGGACAAGGTTGTCCACTTTCCCCGTTGTTATTTCTTCTTGTTATTGAACCTCTGCTTATTTTCATTAGGAAATGTAATGATATCGCTGGTATCAATTTTTATGAGGTTGTTATTAAAATAGTAGCGTATGCAGATGATATACTTTTATTTATTAGAAACCCTCACTCCTCACTTCTCAATCCTCAATCCCTCCTTTATTAGAGATTATTTGATCATATTCTGAAATTGCCTATTATCAACGCAGGCGTAGCGATGAAAAAATTCCCTGAAAACTAACACCTGCTCAGACCACTTCTCAACCTATATATCCAATGGCAGTTGGATATTCGGATTAAGACCCTATTGGAGTTAATGTCTGAATATCGCTGGATTTCCAGCGATATTCACGCATTTCGCCGCTATCGCCGGATATTTTATCGCATTGGAGATAAACTTTGCTAATAGCACGTTATCTCTGCGATAAAATCTGGCGATGCGCAACAATAAAAAAAGGTCGCTTAGCTTATTTAGCTATAAATATCGCTAGTTGTTGATAATATGCTCCTTAATTTTTTCCTTGAAATATTCACTGTACCCTAGATATGTTACCTATTAAGGATACCATTTAGCTAAGAAATAAATTCAAATGCCTTGGCATTTTGTTCTCCTCATCCATAAAAACAACAATATCAATAAATTGTGATTCTATTTTAAGCTACATTAAGGATAAAATATCTAAATGGTCTTCACTTCATCTTTCATGGTGGGGAGAAATGGACTCAATAAAAATGATAATAGCGCCAACAATCTTTTATTCCGTAGCCATGATCCCTAATCAATTTCCAATGAAGTTTTATAAACTGGTTGCTCAACTCCTTTCTAAGTTTCTTTGAAACAATAAAGCACCTCGTATTGGTTATACAAAACTCAAAATGGCTAAATGTAATGGAGGATTTGGTTTACCAGACTTTTTAAATTATCATAAAGCATTTATTTTAAAACAAAGCTCCCTTTTGTTTAATCACTCTTACCTGATTATTCCTCCTACATAGCTTTTTATAGAAAGGAGTCTGGTAGCTTCACACCCATTGTCTATCTTGATATCCATGTCTAATAAATCAGTATGTTTTCATAAATCCCTTATTTTAAAATCCACAAAACTGATATTAAACAATTTTTCAATTACCCCCGTCCAACACTGTAAATATGTAATTAACATCCTAATGTAAAGCTCTCTGATATCCCTTGGGATCTTGCTCACGCTATAAAAAACTTTATAAATAAATAAATGGTATAATCCACGCCTAAAACTTTCTCGAACTGTTAGATTTTGGCATTCATGGATTACGGCTGGTATTTTTTACCTCAAAGATGTCTACAATAACAATACTTTTATATCATTTGATGTTTTACAGAAAAAAATTCATTCACCATCTTCTGATTTTCTCAAATATGAACTTGATGTAACTCTGTGTTAGATTCCTTTCCTCATAATATTCCCTCAAATACTAAGTCTGATTTATTAATTTATAGTCAAACTGGATCCTCTTCATCTCATGCTGTCTCATTAATGTATATGAAAATCAATGCATTTCAAGGTAACAATATTGATATAATTTCAACATTTTGGAATAATGAACTTTCAACCTCTTTCTCATGTGATACATGGAAAACAATTTGGCTGAATAATATCTCTGGTTGGTTACCTGTATCACTTTATCAAACAAATTCTTATATTCAATCTAACTGCTTATGGTCTCCCTTTAGATTATTTCAAACTAAACTTCTTCCGAGTTCAAATTGGTGCCATTGTAATTTACATGTTGGATTGTTAAAACATATGCTTTTTGAGTGTACATCTGTTTTTAAATTTTGGAATGAAGTTTGGGATGTTATAAAAAAACTTACTTAATATCCAAGAGGAACTCTCATTTATATTGTTGATTTTTATATCTGTTGCTCTTACCAATGAATTGTTTGACATAGAGGGGCCGTTTCCGATTCGGTAAACCAATCGTACGACCGAATCGAATCCGTAGCCGCTTCCGTACGACTCGTACAATCGCGTCTGAATCGCGTAGTACGATTTGTTTGAAAAATATACGACTGAATCATTGCGAACCGTACGAAAAGCAAGGTAAAATCCATACGACATGGACCCTCACAGTGAACCATACGAATCGTAAACATGCTGTACGACCCGACAAGTATGATCCGGATCGGGGAATAAGAACATGATTCACACGGCAAACGTCGTGTATGAGCCGTACAGAGAGCCACACAATCACATACGCACTGTACCCCTGCAATCATGGGGTATCTGCACCATACCCCTATGTACTGTACCCCTGAAATCAAGGGGTGTATGCACCGTACCCCTATGCACCGTACCCCTGCAATTATGGGGTGTACGCACCATATCACTACGCACCGTACCCCTGCAATCATGTGGTGTACGCACCATACCCCTACGCACCATACCCCTGCAATCATGGAGTGTACGCACCGTACCCGGGGGAGTACGTATTGTATGCGATTTGCGTCGAAATCTGCTTTTCCGGACGTTTTGAGCTCCCGTAGAAAAAGAGTCATACAGAGTTTGACGAGACAAATCGTACTTGCTGGGTCGGAAAATGCTGCTTGGATCCGTACGGACGTCGCGAACTGCGTGTTTCGAATGCGATTCATACGGATTTTTAAGTTGTATGGTCTTTCATACGATTCGTACGGACATCTGCTTTGGGTCTGAATTGTACTTCATCGTACGTACTGGAACGTTTAAGGGTACGATCCGTACGGGAAATATGCTCCATACGGCTATTTGTAAGGGATTTTACCGAATCGGAATCGGCCCCAGAATGTACCCTTTTTAACTTTCTGTTATCAGCTGCTTTAAAATCCATTACGATTCAGAAAAGGGGGTGGTGATGAACAGAGTGTCTGAATTAAGCAGACCACTCTTACCCAGTCCAAAGATCAGGGCTTGATCCATCACCGTTTTTTAGCTCACTGCACCATCCCAGCTCAGAACTTGGCTATATGCAAATTAGTCTGACCCTGGCCCAGTGCATCATGGGAACAGGGCAGACCAAACTACCAAGCCAATTCTTATACTGGGAAGGAAACAAGCTACCGGGGACCGGTTTCTGGCATTTCAGCCGTCTTCGGCCCGGCTTGCTTGAATCCTGATGGTGCAATGAGCTAGGGACTCACATCTGAGTATACCCTTCCACGCTTATGGTGGACAAAAATGATTCAGAAAAGGGGGTGGTGATGAACAGAGTGTCTGAATTAAGCAGACCACTCTTACCCAGTCCAAAGATCAGGGCTTGATCCATCACCGTTTTTTCGCTTACAGCATGTTGGAAAGATGTTTTATTATTATTCGCTCATGTTTGGTGGTCATGGATTATTTTTACTAGAAGAGGTGCCCATTTATCTTTGAATGGTATTGCTCACAACTGTAACTCTTATCATTTATTTTGGAAACTTATTGATCATTATTTATCTTCTTATATATATCCTTCTCTACTTATTTACTTATATTATAACTGACTCATATCTCTATCTGATAGTAGCTCTACTCAAATATTTATTTTTAATATATTTATGCTTGTTCCTCTCCTTTCCTTTTTGTGTTTATTACTGTTAATTCTATATTACATTGTACCAGTTTTATATATAACTTTAGTTCTTCATGGCTATGTAACCTCCTTGGGTACTTTTTATAGTACTATTTTTTGTATTGTCTCAGTTTATTATAAAATGTAATAAACAATTTTGAACATGAGAACATAAGGTCCTGCTTGAGAACCTGCCTGTGCTCCAAAGGACAAGAACGCCTGTCCTTAGTTAAGCAGTGGTTTTTAGTAAAATAAGCTGACAAAGTTCAAGGATTTTTTTTCCTCTCACCTGATATTGCCTGGTTTCTTTCACCCTCATTCCCTTGTTGACTTCAAACTGAACATTCTAAACGCCGACTATTAGTCTCACACACAGTCCGTCAGAATGCTTTTATTCGACTGATAGCCATAAAAGGTAAAAAGTCAATACAACCAACAAATACATTCAAGCATATGAGCAGGATGAACTTACAAAGGATAAAAGCATGTGTGTGTCAGAATGCACAATACATTCTTGTAGCGCTTAGGGCCTAGCCATGTTGTGGCGAAACAGGCGGAGCACAAATGAAAAGTAACAGGTCAATAAGTACACAAATATATGCAAACATATATACAATATAAAAAACTCAAGAGATAAAAAGCTTACAAATAACAAAATCCATGTTATATTCTTGCAGCAATTAAGACCTAACTATGTTGTAGTGATCGAGGCAAAACTCAGATTACAGAAGTGTACAAACTAGTTACAGCAAGAACGGATTTCTCAGGTCTTACTAGAATACTCCTGTCTTCTCATTCTAAGAAATTGTCGGACTTAACTTAAAATGGCTAAACAGCAGTGATGCAAATCTAAAAGCTGTAGACAGTGCATCTTTTGATATATATTCTAAGGCCATCTGTGTGCAGCATTGGACATAAATACTGCGCTTTAGGATGTGCGTAAAAATCCCCCAAACACAGAAAATGTGCACGCAATTGCTTGGAGATGTTATTTCAGGGGTAAAGAGGTGTGGAACCATGTGCCCTGATGGGGATAAGCTATCAGAAAGTGCTAAGTGCTAAGTCTAAAAAGTGTTAAGTAAAATCTTTGTTCTGGGTTCGAAACCCATAGTAAGTATGGCTCTATTCCTTCTGAGGGTTCTGTTTCTAGATAACATGAGACCGAATTCATAGACAGATATTTGGAAATGACGGTGTGATATCTATGTTGGAAGAAAAGGGATTTTGCCAAATTCTTCAAACTATTATCTATGTCTTTTGCGGAATAAAAGAGATTTGGCAGGCCAAGGTAAGAAAAATCCCTCTTAAGATAAGATATCCAAGGTATGGAAGCTATGTGGTCTTGTCTTAGACAGTCTTTAACAACTGATCACGAAAATGAAGTATGCGGCAAGAGCCAAATCTTGAGCCCATGGAACAATTGAGCAGCCTTATACCATATACTCTAAAAAAGGAAGTCCAAGTTCAAAATGGACAATAAATTGGCAGTACTCCTAGAGGAGGCCAACAATCTGCACAGGAATTTATTTTCCATCGTTTGTAAACTACCTGGCGAAGTATAACTCCAGAGACTGGCCACATAAGTCCCCATGGAAAGGCATTTGCTTTTATATAAGGCAATTCATATTCCGATGAGCTTATGGGCAAGTTTCTTCGAGAACTTAAAAATCGCATTCATGGCCCTGGCCAATGTATGGGATCTCCGGCTCAAGAACTTGTCCCAACTCAGATTGTCCTCTAGCAAGACCGCAATGTAATTAAAACTCTGCACCTTAATAATTTGGAAGCCATCTATGTTGTATGTGCGTGAGCAAGGTTTTTTTGTCTGCACATCATTACATGTGATTTCTGGTGATTTATTTTCAGGTTAAGCACCCCCATAAAAACTTTAACAGAGCAACTGCAGCCCACTTGCAGTGTGGGCAATTAGCAACACGTCATCTGCGTAAAGTAAGAGAGGGACTGCGCTGTTACCAACCATGTGGAGATCCTTGCCTCTTGTCATGAGCTCTGACTCAAGTACATTTAAATAGAACAGAAAGAGGGCTAAAATACAACTTTGCCTCATGCCTGTACTGGAATAAAAGGAGGAAGTACAGTCACCATTAATACCAAAACGGACTTCGGCAGTCGTGCCTCAATGGAAATGTTTCCGGAGGTCGACCAAGGTAGGATCCATCCCTGCTTCACCCATCACAACCCATAACTTGCCCCTGTCAACCAAATCGAAAGTGCTAGAGAGGTCCATAAAAGCCAAATGAAGGGCACCTCTCTTACCTTGGGTGTATTTTTCAGTTAACAAAAGCAAGTTTAGGGTTTGCTCGATTGTGCCAAACACCAGGCAAAAACCCCATTGAACTTCTGAAAAAAAGTTTTCATTTTCAGCTGAATCTTTCCAGTTTTTGCAGAACTACCCTCCCCAAGATCTTTAGAGAGTAGTCAAAGAGGCAGATGGGTTTGTAATAGGTGGGTTGGCTCCTGTCCCTCTTTTTAAATATGGGGACAATAATGGATTCCTTCCAGGAATTGGGGAAATCACCTCTTAACACACACAAAAAACATTTGTTATAATGTTATTCCTGGGCTTAGGTACAGATTAAAAACTGCATCAAACATGGCAGCACATGCACAATGCTAGCTTAATCTGTTGAAGGGTATCGCAAACGTAATTGCAAAATCCACCTTCAAGAGTTCAGTTTATGTTCTAGTGCCCTTTATACCAAGTTATGTGAATGAGATATTGCTACGGGTCCAATTATTCCCACCATTGGAAATGATTATTCAGCTATATGGCCCCCAATCCTTATCTCCCTGGACTGCCTTGTTAATAAAGTCAGAGGTATGGTCAAAGTTGCCTGGCTGGTTCACACAATCCAGCTCTTGAACTTCCTTTGCCACCCAAATCAGAAAATGACTATTTGAGCCGCAGCAATCTCTGTGCATCATTGAGGTGCTCTAACTGGAGACTTCAGCCTAGCTTTCAAAAGCAGTAAAAGTTGTTTTTCTCCTTTTTTAGGTGGGGTCACACGCATCTGCCTTCACATGTTTGTCTTACTCCCTGGTTCTGTGCCTTTAAGAAATACATACAACTACAGGGTCTTAAATAAACAGTTCCAAGTCATAGTTTAACTGTGCCTTTTTTCTGAAAACGTTTGCCCCCTGCCCCATGTGGATTGAGTTCACAGCCTACCGTGCATTCATCATTACCCCAAATGCCACTTGCTCTATGTTATATCTATTCGCTTGTTGTTTGTACCCATTATTAGTTCAATGCTCCTATTGGTACAAAATTCTGCAATGACAGGACTAGAAAGCTATTTGTGACATTGTTTCTGCTAAATAAAAAGCTAAAATGAATACAATAAATACATAGATAAAAAAATCATATGTGCCCATTCTGCCTATCACATGTTTGCCCACAAAACATAAGAAATGATCTAATACAAACAGAAGTTAAATATCACTACCCAAAATCAATTGATATTTTTTGTAAAAACAATTCATGCAATGCAATCTCTAAATTTTTTAAATCAATCTTCATATCCATTAAGAAGTGGAAACACTGAAAAGCAAACATTATCAAAGGAAATAGGTCTCTCTACATAACACCTCTTAGTTTTACAAAAGCTCGTTTCTGTCTTTCTTTTTTCCACAGATGACTGCCTTGCATGACCAAGCAGGAATGATGGGCACGTTGGAGTAGTTTTTCTCATGCATTTAGAAAAATTATTACACAGGGTCTTTTGCAGGTGCTGGATGAGCATGCCCTTGCATCTGGCCTGAGAGTAAACTGGTCCAAGTTGGTGGTGTTCTCAATGAAACTGCTCTCAGCGACACAGAGATGTACTCTGCCCACCACCCCCCTCACGTGGGTCTTCGATGCTTTCAAGTACCTGGGGGACCAAATTTATGATTCTCGGAAAGATGTGTTGGACGGCTATGTGGGCAAAGTTATCACCAGGGCTCGAGCCGCGCTCGCTTTCTGGACCGGACTCCCTTTATCCACTATGGGACATGTGGCCATCGCAAAAATGTTGCTGCTCCCCAGACTCCTCTATCTTTTTACTGCCATTCCTTACAAGCTCCCTCGTAGATTCTTTAGAGAGGTTGAATCACTCCTGGTATCGCTGATCTAGGGCGGCCCAGTGCTAGGGTAGCTCTTCAGAAATTATATATCCCCCTCTCTGAAGGAGTATTGGGAGCACCTAACTAGGAATGTTATTATGCCGCAGCACAGCTCCAGTGGCCAATGAGGTGGATGGAAGGTGGCAATCTCGTGGAACTGGACCCCTGGGTGGTGCACCTTCATAGACCTGCTCTACTAGAATGGCTGTCCAGCGCTAAAACAATGAGTCAGCAATCTGTTAATGATGGCAACAAGGCAAAATTGGCTAAGGAATATTCGCCCTGCACGACAGCCCTTGCCATATGGTCTAGACCTTCCCCTCGAGCTGTTACCCAGTACTTACACCTGCCTCAGAAGAGCTGAACTGGAGATATGGCATACTGCTGGATTAAATTCATGGGAGGGATCTGTTTGTGGATACGAACTTATGCGAGTTTGAGCACCTGGTATGGCATTGCGGAGTGCAACCGGGGACCTTTCTTCTCTACGCAGCCTTAATGGAATGGCTTCACCAGACATGGGGGAACACACGTACTGAACCTATGACATCCCAGGTTTTACAAACACTACTGATCCACGGCTGCAGCAGAAAGGCACTCACTGCACTGTATAACTCTCTCAGATTCCACTCTACACCTCTGTTGGCACCTCTACGGGAATACTGAGGCACCGCTTTAGCGGTTAATATGAGGGAAAAACAGTGGGCACAGTGAATAGGCTATCCTAAGAGTATATCAAATAATGCTATGATGAAATAAACACAATTTAATTAGCTTGACTATACTTATCTAACCCTGCATATGTATCCTGCCTCCAGGACAGCAGATGCTACATTTCCCCACATGGTATGGTCATGCCCCCAATTAGGAGCATACTGGAATGGTATAGCTGAGATTCTGTTGGTGGCATCGGAAGCTCTAGTGACATCCCAGGCTCTGCATTTTGTGCTTGGTGTTAACAGACGCAGTGCTCTTCGGAAGGGTCTTAACAAATTCTTGGACCTGGTATTCGGACTGGCCAAGTGACACCTGACGATGTCTTGGAAGTCGCACAAGGGCCAGAGCAAATATGTATGGCTTTTATATCTTTGTAAGGCACTGGTATCTGAACAGGTGGACCAGACAGTTAACGCCACGAGACACCTATCATGTTGCACACAAAGGCAATACTACTTAACTGCTATAGAGGCCAAACCACACCCACCCAATTGGATACATCTGCATCAACACCACACCAGGCGACGTTATCATTGTGATGACCGGAACATATGGCAGGTCAGAGGACATGTACACTTCGCACTTCGCTCATACTTTCATGATCACGACTGGCACAAGTGATAATATGTACAATAATATGGGATGCCAAATCCCCCCGCCCCCCACAAGTGCACACAGTATCATCATACACCTGTTTGCATATTCACATATATGTAGGTAAATTAGTAGAGCCTGCACAGGAATTATGGAGAAAGAGTACGGAACACACAGGATGGATTATTTATGTTATGGTTAATAAAGTTGCAGACAAGATTTTTTAGATAAAGTATGCTAATATTGCATAAATAATATCGCTATTATGGTTGCTTGACACCCCATCAATACTGTATCTGCTTTTACTCACGCTTTATATATGTGATTCATAATTTATTATGCTGTCAATGTGATACAGTGTACAAAAAAGAAAAATCATTACAAGGTGGACTCTGTTAATAAAATGAAAGAGCATTCAAAACTGGTCCATTCAAATGCACCCTCATGTGTGGCACCCATCTTTAAATGTTTTCTTTGCTAAAGCAAAAAAACAACTAAACCAAGTTGGCCTCCATATATCAGACTGCATGCACAGTATGGGCAGCCATCCTAGAATGGAATAAACTTTATGGAGGCTAACCACCAAGGCAAACTTGCAAATTAGTATATCTGCAGTGCAAATTCACTTTTACACTTCGTAGTAATTGTTACTGCTGTATGCTGCTCACCATTTCCAAGTGTAAATTCATTGCATAGTGTAGATTTGTATGTTTCCATCCTTTGGGTGTAGGGGTGGAGTCAGAATAACAGCTTTTAAAACTGTAAAGTTACTACCAGTGACCCTACAATGACATTTTACATCCCACACACTTGGAGGGACCTCTACACTGAGATCAGAGATCTCAACATCCGTGGGGGAGACCTTCGAAAATGGGGAAGTCAAGAGCAGAATTATATGTACTTCTAACATATCCTACACTCCTGACACCCATTCCATTCAATCAACATAAATACTGCCCATAGCATAGGATCTGCTTTTCTCCTCTTCGTCTTGCTGGTCTGGGAGCCAACACAGTTAGCAATAAGCATGGATTCACTGAGAAAAACAAAGTTTAAAGTGATGTTATGGTTAGGCATTGCAATACTTATTTTACATTAAAAAAGCATAGAAATTCACCGAAAAAAAACAAAAGTTTAAGAGACCTTATAGTTAATTAGTACAAATTGAGTGTACATACCCAAACTTAGCAAATAGGCAGTCGTCATGCAAAGCTGTGCAATAGTACAAGACTACCACCTATTTTCACATTTTGGGTAGATACACTCAACAACTACTAATTAACTTGCAAATCCAAAGAGGTGTAGTTGGCCTCAACCTCAAGAGTGTAAGAACATTCCACTTGCCTTTAAAGAAGCTAGATTAACTAAAATACAAGCTAAATGGAATTTGTTTATCTGGGCCTCAAAAGGCATAAGAATCTCTTGGAAAAAACTACGAAGGAAAAAAGGCAAAGGTGGGCTGTGTGCACCTGACTTGAGAGTGTATGCCTGGACCCTATTACTGAAAGCTGGAATTAGTCTATTTGATACTTTAGGGGGGACAGAAACAGACTTTATGTTTCAAAATATGTTATATGAGATTCAGGGAGGGTCTCATGCATTTATGTTTAAGTTTGGAGATATGCGATTTTTTTAAAAAGTGTGTCTAAAGGTTCTTAGAGATATGGCATATGTGTGGGCCAGAGTAAGGAAAAAGCAAAACATCCCATATTACGCTGACTTAGCACCGATTTGGGACTCTCCTGGCTCTCCAGAATGGACTAAAGATCTATTATCCCTAGCTCTCTAGAGCGCAAACATCAGAACATGGGGCCAGTTGATGCCTGAAGGTAATCTTTTGAGTTGGGAAGACATTGCCGCTCTCAGAGATGAAAATCTATGCAAATTTAAATACTTACAAATAAAAAGCTGGGACCAGGCTGTTACAGAGGATAAAGGTGCTAAATCTATTTTGGATGAACTATTAATGAAGAAAACAAGTCCGCTCAAAACATCAATTCTTTATTGGACAATACTCGAAGGAGAGGATGGAGACTTCAGCCTTCCAGAACATCTATGGAGCGAACAAATCTCGGATGTCGATATGCAGAACTTATGGCAAGTATCCTTTGATCTTTTACACCTTACGGTCTCACCTGCCAATTTAAAGTGGAACCACTTCTTTTCTCTCCATAGGGTTTACTGGTCCCCGGCCAGGATCGCTAAAATTTGAAATGGGCCCATTCCCTGCTGTCCAAAGTGCCATCTGGAAAAAGCAGATGATCTCCATATGTCTATGACCTGTCCCGCACTATCACAATTTTGGTTTGAATTACAAGAAGGTATGAAAGCCCTTTTTGGGTATGAAATACAGGATAGTACACAACAAGTATTTTTTGGAATTCCCTCCAATTATGAGGAAGTATCTCAAGACAGTAATAAGTTATTTTTGTACTTAATTATTTTAGCCTGCAGGGAAATATGTAAATTGTGGGTGAGTACCAACGCACCAATATATTTAGATTGGGTTAGGGCAATTAGGCACACTCTTAGTTTAGATAAAGTGGTATGGAAGAGAAGGAAGCATTTTTGGACTCCTTGAATTAATTGGCTCGAAGGGTTATGAACCAACTATGTCCAATGATTATGCCTTTTTGCGGAAGGAACCACCCCAAGATCAGTCCAAGGGTCTGGTAAAGTGTAAGACCGAGCTGACTATTGACATGGTGGCACCGTAAGACGTATACTGGGTGTCTGCAAAAAGAGCTTCCATAAAGATTCTCTGTATAATCAATACCGAAATTATCTTTACTGCCGTATGAGGACAAAAAAAAAAAGAGTGTAAAACTCTACACAGGATACACAAAACGAAAAGGGTATTACAAAACAGGATAAGGGTTGTTGGGCAATATTTTTTCTAAACTAAAGTGTTGTTATAGTTAGCTAAAAATGTCAGTTAAAAATACAATTTTAAACAAAAAACCACGGAAATTCAACAGTTATACTTAACAGGAGAAACCATACCTTGAGCACCTGCCAAGCACAGTGATGTAATGAATTATGTCATTTGCAGATGTCTTCAGTGATGGCATTAATGACATCATAGAATATGTCATAAGTAGTGTAATAAGTAAGGTCATTAGCAATGCATGGCAAGTGTGGACATTATAGTTACTTTAATTAACTATAACTGGCGAATGTCAGTGTTTATTTTAGTGTAAATGGTAATCGTCTGCTTTACGACAAAAAATATGTTTTTCAGCAACTTCCACAGATTGGTTTTCTGAGATGAACGTGTATTTGTGCAGGACAATAAAGGATTGTAAATGATTATTTCTTATAGTTGTCTTTTTTCCAAAATATTTCACAAAATAATAATTAATTGTGTACCTTAATAATGTAATGGGTAAAATATATATGGTGGTTTATAAGTAAGGTAATGGTACACAAAGCATCAGATATATTCAGTTTGACAAAATTGAAATGTAACAGATCACACATGGATATTACCTGTTATATTGCTAGAAAAGGAGAAATTGTAAAGCATTTCCATAATGTCAAGATAACATGATCAGTTAATCCAAAAAAATACAACTATGCATGCAATTTACGAATTCTCAATTTTCAGTCATTTCAGAACACACATAATGAATGCAAATAAAACATATAAGGCTAGAAGAAAGCTCATAGTAAAGCGATAACAGCACACTTCTTGCAAAATACTTGTGAACATAAATTAATATTAAAAAAAGTACACATTCAATCTCCCTACCGCCCAAACTCTTCCAGCTGAGCATGGAGAATCAGCCAGGTATCTCTTATAAACATCCTGTACACTGGTGTCATGCGGGAGTGCTAGGAAGATGTCTGAGAGTCCAAGCCTGTAATTTCCTGTGAATGGCAGACTGCCTCGTCCTGTATGTCATTTTCTATTTATTGCAATAGACAGAGCAATCTGTCACCTCCTCTGCATTCAAGGGGAAGACTCCACGTGCAGGAGGGAATACTTTGCATGCAGTAGCGAACCGTCAACATGTGGAGAAGATACCACTTTGTACAGGAGGGCGATTCTGGCATGCCAATATAACACAAACACATTTCAGAATAAAAAAAATAGCTACAGGGATTGTTTTGTACCTAATGTATGCGTGTTTTAAATAAGTATTTTAGTATTTGTGCCCTACAACTAATGTGCTGTGGGAGCTTTTGTAGCTACCTGTAGTTATGATAAGTGTTTGAATGTTATCGAAAATGAAACTCAACTTGTTTTTCACTGCAGCAAAGCATGTTACTTGCTGACATTATGTGAAATAAACACACTCATCTCAGGATGATATTCATGGACAGTGGTAGTAGTCCACCATTCATAGCAGAGAAGACACTGTCCAACCACATAAATGCAGCAACCAAACCATTCGCTCAAACAATGAGCTAACTAGCTGTTCCTGCACCTGAAAACCCTGAGCTCTATTCTGTGCCCCACCCCGGGTACTTGGATGTGGGCTTAGATCAGGTTAAGGATTGATATATATGTGCTGTAGTATGGCGATTTTGTACAACGCGGAACAGGCTACAATAAACTTGCACATATGTCCAGAGGAATGAAACAGCACCCCAATAAATTCAAGGCATCTGAAACAAGGGTTGAGGGTTACATAATGGATTCATTAATAAATATTCTCTATTATACCTCTCTTGAGGTAGTTGGAAATCTGTAGGGTGTGAAGAGATGGGGAGAAAAAGCATTCACTGCATCACCTGCAAACAAGACATGCACATTTTTGTTAAAGGTGGCCTCTATTCCACATTTAATACATCAGGCCTACAAACATGTTTGTCTTGTAGTGAAAAGTCACTCCCAAATGCACACAGAGCCCCAGTGTGAGAGGTTTCCTCTTGCTAATGAGCGACATGTAACAGAAATCCAAAGCAGCCAAGTAACGTGCAAGAGGTGACTGTCAGAAATTGTAGCTGTTGTTTGTGCTTCCAGGAAAGGCAGCATACACATTAGTAAGGAATCACAAATGGCTTGCCGGTTGATGAGTGCCAGAGGTGTCTATTGGGGAAAAGATGTACTGTGTTGAGGTGGCTGAAGTTCCACGTGAGAGCACTCAGTGGCATCTAGCACATGAGGGAAGTGGACAAAGACATATAATTCCAGTACCACTCTTTACATTTCCAGCAGTGATTGTGGCATGGCCATAAACAGGTGCTTTATTCCATTTAAGCATCTCGTTACCTGATGCAAGCATCCGGGCTCGCTTGCTTGCTTGCTTGTGAGAGGATAAAGTTGTCATAAGTCACATTCTCACAGAATCTAGTGGCCATTAAATAGAGTGCAGCCAGTATTCTGATTGAACCATGCAAACACACTTAGAAAGCTTGAAATAACCTCAGCCATTAGTAATCACTCAGGGCCGCATCTCAGTCCATTGTTATTTTTTCACCATGTCATCTCAGTTTGGACACAGCCATATGCAAATCACTCATGACCCTGCTCCAATAGTAACAGTCCAGCCCGAACTGCCAAGCCAGGTCATCCTTGAACTGGAATACAAGCGACTAAATACTGGTTCCGTCCTTTTTAGAGCACATCAGCCAGGTATAACATGGTTTGAGTGGTGTAGTGAGCATGGGACCATGTTTAGGTAGACCTATCACACTCACGGCATAAATAACAATGTGATCGGTGAAATGGTTAAATTAATCTCAGTCACTGGCATTTGTTTGGGCCGCATCACAATTCATCCTTTCTCACCCACCATGCCTCCTCAACTTGGACCCAGACATATGGAAGTTAGTCATGCCCCTGTTCCAATAGGAACAGTTCAGCCTAAACTACCGGACAACATCCTCCCTGAACCAGAACACTGCAACCCAAGACTGGTCTTGCCTTTATTAGAGCTCATCAGTCAGGTATAGCTAGCGTCCAGTGGCACAGTAGGCATTGAACTGACTTCTGGGCACTGTTGTCCCACCTAGGGTGTCACATTGAGGCATATGAAATAGTGATGGATGGAATTCCTAAATTAATCTCAGCCACTGGTAATCTCTGGTAATTGTGACATAGGCATGGAAAGTTTGAGAGGAGACTGTGGGTAAATTAAGCTCCTGCTCCTAGTCTGCAACCATGTCAAGAATTAAATAAGATGCAAAGCAGTATCTGTCTTTTCTGTCTTTTCTGTCTTTTCTGCACATCCCAAAGTTGTAAATAATTATTCCTCAAAATGAGGAGCAACGCAACAAACATTTTCCCTAATATAGTGAAGGCGTAATAGGTTGTTTAGTGTGTGAGTTAATTTCTTATGTGATCAACCTAGCTGTGATTGATTAGTGTTGATGGTTTCAAAATGTGCTTCAGCTGTAGATAGGTAGTGGAGCTGAGAATAATCACTCTTTTCATTACCAGGTGTGTTGCAAGTGTAGCAATCCCTGTTGTTCGAATCTACAGCATTTACTTTTAATATAAAAATAAAAAAAGGTAAATACAACATGATTTACCCTTATTCTAATATTAAACCTGATTTGCTTTTAAGAAGAAAGAATAGACTTAATAAAACACATTTGGAAATTACTCTGAAAAAGATTGGATGCTGAATATAAAATAAAATAATTATGACCTTATGAAGGATTTCCCTAACGTTTCACTAATTTGGATATTCAAAAAACTTTAAAATAATAATGGTTCTTTGTATTCATAACTATTTATATAGTTATTTTAGCTCAATTATTGTGGGAATGCATTGTGGTGCAAGTAATTGGGCATGTTTGGTGCTGGAATTGCTCCATGACTGAGCTGGAGTACATACTCTAATATCTTTGTGTCCATTTTGACTGTAGTTGCAGCAGAAGTACTGTTTGTGAATAGCAATATTTGTATCCTTTGGTTTTTAGGTCTTTGTCCCTTCATACACTCCTCCTTATTCCCTCATACTCACTCCCATTTCCCCATTTTCCATATACTCCCCCATCCCTCCCACCTTACTATAAATACTTAAGTGTGCAGGTGTGGCAATGTCTGCAGTTGATGTGGAGATCTCGCCCTACAAAAGGGAGGAGCAGCAAAGGCAGAAATTTCTGCACAGAAGTTTGTGAGTACCATTTTGTAGTATGAGAGTAGTGCTATTGTAGTACTACAAAGTGCAGAGGGTGAAAGGTCCCTGAATGTATATATGTGTGGAGATAGACAGTAAATTTATAGATAATGTGCCTTGATGAACAATATTTTCTATTCTGTAGCTTACAGTGGATCTGGTGCTGCCTTATACATTTCCCAATCTGTTAATCATCTTGGAATCTAGTCTATTACAATATTTTCTGGCTGCTAATTGAATCTCTCATACATACTCTTCTTTTGATGTGCAGAGCCATACATATACATCCAAACAACTACAAACGCACAACCAACTGTTCCATGAGTATGTTAGTACACATCCTTATCTCTGATGTCAAAGTTTAGTCCCAGTTTCCTTTATAAAAGTGCTTGGACCCCATTTCGAGTCTGGTGGTCTTGGACCACCAGACTTGCGGTGGCTCAGTGGTGGTGGTCTTGCTTCTGACTCATTATGAGGTGGCTTTTAGGACAAGTCACAGATGCGCTGGCTGTACCAGGGAACCCCTATTCCCTGCTGGTAGCTCAGTGCAGAGGGCCTATATTAAATGCAGGATTGGACCACCACAATCTGCCAAGAATATTATGAGTTTCCCGTCCACAAGCCTTTTCATGGGGAGCTCACTGCCATGAAAAGGCTGGCAAAAGGGAAAGAAAGGGGGCCCTGAAGAGCCCTCATACCCCCGCCACTACGGGGATGCGTTCAGGGGGCGCTACATGTGCCCCCCTGTCTGCTTGCACCCTCAGTTCCAGCACACAATTGACTTCACAGTCCATGCCGTGCTGGAACATTTTTTCCTTTTTCAGGGCACAGCCATAGGAACGCCAACTTGTAATCAGGCGGGCAGTCTTTGCCCGGCTTTGATGCTGCTGCACTGGCAGGTTGCCCGCCCAGTCACATCAGCCCTTTTGTCTCATAGGCCGTTTGACAGGATAAATATATGACTTTATGATAATAGCTGAAAATAAAGTGAGTAGAAACGTGACAAAGCATATGAGACAGAGGCTAACAAAGAATGAAGACCAGAAAGGTCAGTGGGGATGAGAAATGGAAATTCAGCATTCATAAAAAGAAACGCATTAAGTAAAAAGAGCATGATGTGAAAAAGAAAGCTACGCAAAGAAGTGTACTTTTGGGAGCATTATGGCAATAATGACGAGTGGGACACATTGGTCAATACAGAACGTCGAGTATCACAAACAGAAAAAACCTGCTTTAAAAGACAACATCGTTCAAAGGAAAAAGGGCAAACTAGCGTTCATGTCACAGCACGGATTTACTTATTTTCTGTGATTTTGTAAAGGAAATCAGCGCTGAAAGCTTTAAAGGGTGCCGGGTCAGAACAGAACACGATTTCATCTGCTTTCTGCAAAAGCCACCTGAGTAAAGATTGAAGAGCCGATCGATCTACGCTTAGCCATTGCAGAGCCACGTCTATAAGGAGAGCTGAGGTGTGCTGAGGGCAACAGGGATCAATAGTAGTTTGAAGGGAGTGAGTCAAAGTGGAAGCGTCTTTATCATAGAGAGTCGTGGAAAAGCAAACATGGCAGGAAGTGAGTTTTAGGTTTGAATGTGAAAGGTCTTGAAGAGATGGTGCAGGACCACTGCACACACTCGTTTAATAATAATGGAGGAATGGAGCTATTGTGACTGAAAAGGGAGGAAGAAAAGACTAAGGCATAGATTCATCAAGGTAAAATCCGCTTGCAAAGGGGCAGATTCTTAGAATTTGCTCCTTTGTGACCGGTATTTTTGCATTTGGGATGCATCATCCCAAATGCAAAAATCGCAAATTAAGAAATCGCAATATTGCGATTACTTGCATTTAAGGAATCTCAAATTGAGATTCCTTAAATGCAATGCATTAAAGTTTAAAAAATAGCGATTTCACTAATAGGGCTCGCAAATTACCATGAAGTTGCACTTCATGGTAATTTGCAAAAACTTTGAAAAATGCACAAAAGTGCATTTTTCAAAGTTTCATGTTGCGCACACGCATGCCCTAAGGGAATGTGTGTGTGCAACATATGTGCACAGATCAATTTCAGGGGTGCAACAGGGTGTCCTTCGGACACCCCTGCATCCTTGAAATCGTATTTTCAATTTGCGATTCGCTAATTGCGATTCGCAAATTGAGAATGTCTTCCCATTCATTCCTATGGGCCTCTAGACCCATAGGAATGAATGGGGAGGTATTCCTTAATTGTGACTCGCAATTTGCGAGTTGCAATTAAGGAATTTTAAGAAATCGCTATTTTTTTAGTGATTTCTTCATGCATTGTATTTTGCTATTCCTTAATTGCGAATCGTTATTATTCGCTATTAAGGAATAGCAAAATGGATTCTTGATGCATCTGTGGGCATGGGGCATACTAGCAACGGGCAGCGATAATTATCGCTGCCGTGCTTAGCGATAAATAGATTATCGCAGGCTATCTCTGCTTTTTATCACCCTGTGCACATTGTATAGGATATGCGTAGTTGGGGCTTGGCCAGGGATTGGGCCTTATGACGCTATTGGAATTGGACTATAGTATAAATATTCGATATAGCCACATACGTTTATGTAATTTATATTTTACATGAGCCTGCACCATTTAGTACTCATTTTCATATTTCAAAAGAATTAATTGTTTATAGAGAATTGAACAGCAGTATGATGGATAATGGTATCAATTATGTCATTTATGTTATCTATAGTGATATCATCAATTATGTCATTAACATGTCATGAGTGATGTGATCTGTGACATCATAAGCAGTGCATGGTGGAGGCGCACGTTTTAGTTAGCTTACTCAAGAAAAACTGGCTTATTTCAGTGTTTTTTGTGTGTAAAATATCACAAAATGACCTTGGTCTTTATTGCTTGCTTAATTATGTCGTTAATTTAACCATTGCATTTTTTAGTGAATTTGAAGGTGTTTATTCACATAAAATGTAAGATTTTTTCTTAGTTAATAAAAATATTATTTCTAATTTTATGTTGTACAATTATTGTTCGTATTCAGTCGTACTCAAATGCAATCTATGCTATGATATATGTATTCATACACATACAAAAATATCAAGAGCATCTACATTTTAAATTCCAAAGAAAAAATAACTACTTGTGCTGGTGGCACGTGTGCTCTAGAACAAGCTTCTTGTGGTTTGGCACAATGCTCTCTCCTGTCACAACAATCTTCTACCATGGCTATAATAACCAACCGTGTGTTTGCACTCACAGAGAATATCTTTCTGGAGTGGCAAGACTTGTAGTGGTGGGTTGTACCCTGGTCTCTGCCAGCTCATAAGAGTTCTTCAGTAAAATGGAATATATATGATACACATATATAAAAAGAATTCAGTAAATACACCCACACACACACGTACATATATATGTATATTTATATATATATATATATATATATATATATATATATATATATATATATATATATATATATATATATATATATATATATATATATACATATGTGTCTTAATGCTATGTATGCATATACATACATATATTACACAGAGGCAATAAACACTGGGTAGTTATAAATAAGTCGGACTTTCCATACAAAGAACATTTCTTGTTTTGATAATAACGTTGGTGCTGTTTGACAAATCTTCACAAAACTTTCCAAAACAAATGGATTATCCTCCTCAACTCCTTCCTGAAAGGTTTCGGGACTATCTGTTGTCAAGCGAGAATAAGAAAAAGTGGAGGTCTTAAAATGCTTTTTCCCCAGGCATTTACCATAGGAAAAATAATGTAGGAAAGTGCTACTGCACACATGTTAAGCCCAGTCCAGAAGATCTCATGGAGAGTACACTCCTTTAATCCATACACACCCCCATTATGTGTTCAGGGCCATGCTACATAACCTTCTGCCCTGTATCAGGCTATATGTGGGTTGGCACCCTGAAACCCATTACCCCGTAGGTGGCAAAGACCTTACTATGCACACCCAGGCAGACACACATAGACACATGCACACTAATTTACCCGGGGACATTGCAGGAGCTGGCCCTGGGGGTGGCAGTCCCAAGGGCCATCTAGGACTCCAGGAGGGGGGCCATGTGGCCCCCCTCAAATGTTAACTTTAGCCCTGGGGAGTTGGTGGTTTCCGGGTATCTGACACTGACCCCTTTCATTATTGTGTGTGTGCCCTGGGGAGGTGGCGTTCCCAGGACTGTGGGGGAGACCCCAGGGCCTGCCCTGCATTTGTTTCTAATAATGAATGTGCCTCGGGAGGTGGCAGTCCCTGGTGTAGCGGGTGAGGCTGCAGGGCTGCTGGGCGCCTAGTGGACCCCCAAACTTGAATTATTTACAGCCCCTAGGAGGTGGCATTCCCCGGGGTTGTGCATAAGCCTAAGAGGGGGCCCCGTGAGCTGCCCTCCTTCATGCCCGTGGGAAAAACCAAAGGTTACAGGGACATTATAGTTAGGAAATACATTTTTTTTTTTACTTGGAAATTCACTGAAAAAACGAAAGGTTACAGGGACGGTATAGTTAGGCTGACATTTCACTTGCACAAATCCAGAGAAATTCAGCAGTTATAGTTACCTCAGATAACTATAACTCACAGCCCGCAATACACTGCTTATGACCTCACATATTACATCACTCCTGACATGGTCAGTGATATCCCCAAATGACATCACTCATGACATCTCAAATGACATCACTGATAACATCACTGATGACATCTCAAATGACATCACTAAAGACATAATCCAGGGAAACACTGACACACTTCTACCCCCATAAAACATGTCATACACCCACTACAACACAATAACTAACAAACTCATTCACAGAACCCATACAAACACTCACACATCTCATCACTCGTCCATAGAGCCAGTAACACATCAACTCACCCATAGAGCCACTAAGGGAAACACTAACCCGTATGTGCAGCCACTCATGCTCCTACACTCTTACCAATACAGCCAGTCACAGATTCAGTTATAGAGACATAGACACACTTACACACCCACTCATATACCCACACAACTACTGAAAATAGTAAATCAGTTAACCATAAACCTACTCACTCACACATACGGTCACTGACACAGCCACTGCTCACCCATACAATTACTCACACAGCCATTCAGTTACTTACAGATAAGCTAATACATAAACTCACTCAACTATATAATGACTGAGACAACCCCATACTTTCCCATACAACCTCTCTCACACTCACTTACTCACCCATACAACCACTCAAACACCAATTTGCTCACACATACAGCTACTCATACACCCACTCACTCATGCACCCACTTACATACATATTGATGTACAGAGACAGCCACTCACATACCATGTCACTCGCTCATGCAGACACTAATCTATCTGGTCAAACACCAATTCAGCCACTGGTGCACCCTCTGATTCATATAACACAAAAAGGTTGGGGGAGGGTCCAAGGGGTAAGAATATTTAAAGACCACTCATAGCCTAAACCCCCAGTTTAGACAATTCAATAAGAAAAAGGCTTAATGGGGTCTCTGCGGAAGACTGATCTCTATAAGTAGAAAAGAATGCATGAGAGTTAGAAAAGAGGGTGCGAAACAGTGGAAATGAATCCCATCGGCCCACCCATATGGCGGAGTCTCGTCATCTGGGATTGGTGTTGGGGTCCTGGTTCAGATGAGGAGACACACCTGATGAATTGTGTGTTTGTTCTCCAATCATCCAGGACCGCCCAGGCGGATCCGACCTCCAGTGTACAGTGGGTAAGATGGTGTGAGGGCTCAAAGAAAAGAAAAGAAAATTTGCAGTGTAAAAGATATGAGAAAAATAGTGAAGTAAAATTGGTCCACTTTATCACCTTCTTAGGGCAGTTATTATATTGCACTGCCTTACACTTCAGTTTTAATCTTGACCCCATGGTTCATTTCCCAATAAAGTTTCCCTAGAACATGGTAGTCAATTTTACTTCACTATTTTTCTCATATCTTTTACACTGCAAATTTTCTTTTCTTTTCTTTGAGCCCTCACACCATCTTACCCACTGTACACTGGAGGTCGGATCCACCTGGGCGGTCCTGGATGATTGGAGAACAAACACACAATTCATCAGGTGTGTCTCCTCATCTGAACCAGGACCCCAACACCAATCCCAGATGACGAGACTCCGCCATATGGTTGGGCCGATGGGATTCATTTCCACTGTTTCGCACCCTCTTTTCTAACTCTCATGCATTCTTTTCTACTTATAGAGATCAGTCTTCCGCAGAGACCCCATTAAGCCTTTTTCTTATTGAATTGGCACCCTCTGATTCACCATGCACAACAACTGATACACCAACTGAGTCAACTATACTGATACTCACATAGCCACTCACTTACTCAAACACACAGACACACCCACTCACTTTCCCATACAAAAACTCACACATCCACTACCTCATGTATACAGTCTCTTATATCCCCAGTCACTCTTATATGCACTACTTTCACATCCACTCACTTACCCATATAGGCACTTCCACAGCGAGTTACCTTAGTATATATGTTTAATACTCAGTAACTTTTTTAAAAGCTCTCCCAATCACTTGATGATGTAATCAGTGATGCCATTTGATATGTCATCAATGATGTCATTTGAGATGTCATTAGTGATGTCACTGACCATGTGATGTAATATGTGAGATCATAAGCAGTGCATTGCGGGGGCATGAGCTATAGTTAGCTCAGATAACTATAACTGCAGAATTTCTCTGGTTTTGTACAAGTGAAATGTCAACCTAATTATAACATCCCTGTAACCTTTGGTTTTTTCAGTGAATTTCTAAGGTTTTTTAAATTCTATTTTCTAACTATACCATCCCTGTAACCTTTGTTTTTTACAGTGAGCTTCTAAGATTTTTTAAATGCTAATTACTAACTATAACGTCACTGTAACCTTTGGTTTTTAAGGGAATTTTAGCCACAACCACATTCAAAACATTTCACTGCAAAATAGATTATAACCAATACACTAAACACATTACTATCTAAATGACTCTACAATAGCATGTATAACTCTCTTAATATCTATATGTGTGGTCTAATGGCTAGGGCAGTCAACCTCAAACATGGGGAACCGGTTTCGAGTCTTGGCAACGATGCTCAACATCCTGTGATTCTGGCCAAATCACTTAATCTCCCTGTGCCTAACTAAAAATGAATGTGTCCGTCTGTAACACAACTGGAGCGCATGTAAATCGCTCTGATACCTTCAGTTCGAGTTCACGCTATATAAAACTCTGAATAAAAACACGCAGGGTATAACTCTTTCAGCGGATCACTGACTGCACGAATCACTGTGTCAGTAAATCTCTCCTTCACTTTGTAAGAATTTGAGTAGATCTGTGAGACTGTGCATTAGTCTATCAATGGTTCTGTAACAAACTGGATGATTGTCTCAGTGCATCTATGAGTAGGTACATTAGTGTCTCAATGGGTCTAAGATTGATTGCATGAGGCTGTCAGTCGATCTGTGAGTAGGTGCATGAGTGCATTTGTAAGTAAGTGTATAACTGTCCGACTGGATCTGTGAGTGGATACATGAGTGGCCTAGTGGGTGTCTGAGTGGGTGAGTGAGTGAGTGAGTTCATGAGTGTCTAAGTGGATCTGTGAGTGGGTGTGTGAATGAATGTATGGGTGTATGAATGAACGACTGGATCTGTGAGTTGGGTGTATGAGTGTCTGAGTAGATCTGTGAGTGGGTGTATGAGTGTCTCTATGGGTCTGTGAGTGGGAGAATAAGGCTGTGAGTGGGTGAGTGGATAAGTGCATGCATGAGTGTCTGACTGGGTTTGAGACTGGGAGGGCGAGTGTCTGGGTAGGTCTGTGAGTAGATGCATGAGTCTTTCAGTGGGTGAGTGAGTGGGTGCATGTATATCTGAGTAAGTCTGTAAATGGGTGTATGAGTCTGTGTGTATGAGTGAGTGGCTTACTATATAAGTCTCTGAGAGGGTCTGTGACTGAGTGTTTGAGGGATTGTATGGGTGTGTAAGTGGGTATATGAGTATCTGAGTAAGCTCAAGAGGAAGCGGTGAGGACTGATGTGGCTGCGACTATTTTTATGAACTGGTCTCCTCCGACCCCAAGTTAAAATATTTGAATATTTCATGTTGCACTGTATATGGAGACTTTATGACATTAACCTGTGTTTGATTCCTTGAATGCATTTATGTATTCTATATGTAATATTATTGCCTACGGCTTTCGGGTGTTTGGCCATATTTTGCAAGCAATGATCATGGGGCATTATGGGACTTGCAGTCCCAAACAGGATTTCTGTTACAATTATGAGGTCAACATGCGAGTTACAAAGTACACACTTGGTGTTTTTAGTCACTTGCTTTGTTCCCCAGTGTAAAGATGTATTGCCCCACAGTTTCTTGATGTGGCTCTGATGTTTCAGTCCAATCGGTTAGAGGTCAGGGACAGTTCCAATAGCAGCACTTGCATATGGGTCATGTGACTCTTCCTAAACACTTAATAATGCCACAGGATGATATTTCAGGTACTGCTGTCATGTTAAAAGTGATGAATTCATCTAAAGCAACATGTTTGATTATGCTAGTATCATCTGAAGCGGTTTTGCACTTAGTTTTGATTTTTAAAGTAATGTATCGGTTGTATCACATGTCCCGGACAAAATTGGGGGAATTTGTTCACTGTCAACAATTGCAGTTGTGATTTATCATAGTTAGTCTAGTGTGTCACTGATGTATTATGCATCTTATATAATCTATATTATGCGCAATGTATGAGTATACATATATGTGACTACATTTCCCACTAGTCATGTGTTATGTTTTACCATGAATTTCTTTATGTGTGTGAATGGAGAGTGTTATGAATGTTTTAATTCAATTGGCGCAGGCCAGATTGAAAAAGGCAGCCGGGTCATCCGAAACGCGTCTCTTCAGTCGTTTTGGTCGAAGGAGTCCCTTTTAAATAAAGAAGCCTTAAACCTGCAGTATTTGAGTGTCTGCCTTCTTCCAGTGAGGAGTTAGGGTTGTCATATATATATACACAATGATACCCGCGTGCAACAAGATATTAACAATGACGCATTAAAGAGGTAAACATAATTTCAACAGGATGAAATTGGAATTGTAAAAGTACTATATGTAATTCATATAAAATAAATAAATAGCCCATAAATATTAGGTCATTGCAACAATTAAACAGATGAATTCCACAATTCAGTACATTACTACCCCATACAGCATCAAGGGAACAATCCAGCTCTTAATGAGCCTAATTTACCATATATAATTAAACCTACATTAATTCTGTTAGTGTCTTACTGTCTATATACATTGCATCAGTGATGGAATACATTGTAAAATGTATTAAGTTTCTTTAGCTAAAGGGGAGGGTTAGCTGACTTTATCAGCCATGCCGATGTATGACCACAACTCTTCTTCGCTATTCAACCCCAAAGTTACACGGGTACGTAAATCAACTATGTATTTGGCCTGTATTTAGCGTAATGCGAACAGATCTATCTGACAGGGGCCCCAAAGACGATTCAGCGACTAGAAAACCCGCGGATGGAGCCTCCAGTCACTAAAGTACCTCAGGTGCCAGAAGTACCAATCCGCTACCTCGTTGCTGCAGCCCGGAAGGTACTCTGCAAATACCGAGATTTTGTTTTGAAGACAAAAGTGCCAAAAATCATTGGCAATCTCCACTAGAATCCGGGATTTGGTCCCCCCTTAGCTTGTTCACATAGCGTACCGCTGACAATGTGTCCATGGGAAGCAGGATACAACAGTTAGTCTTCCGTGGTGAAAAAAAGGGGATCGCAAAGGAGCCTGCCAGGAGTTCCAGGCAATTGATATTCAACGAAAGTTCCTTCTGTGACAGAGCTACAGCCTAAACTGCTGAACAGATTAACACCAAATTTGGCATAAAGCTAGATCTTGGTACAGAAAGAGTGCTCTTTGTGTTTTGATGTAAATCAGTTTCAGTCATTTTTTAGCAATTCATGCTTAAACACATTGTATATCTAGGGACGCAGAGCCATCGTGGATCCCAACAGATCTCAAGCTGTGATCTGATTGGCTGCCACACCACCTCAAACAGGAAGTGGTAGCAGCCATCTTAGGACTCGGAACTCAGTACCACTCCTAACAAAGTAAACAAAAAACATAAGTTGTTTAAAAGAAAGTCTGTACAATGTAATTGGTTCTTATGAAATAACAAGTATTTAATTATGTAGCTACTAGTCAGAGGATTTCAGTTGGGAACATAGATTGTTTTTGTGAATAGGATTCAGAGTTCCCATTCCATTAATAGTACATCTTTGAGTTTGAGTTTAAATCATTTCTAAAGCACGCGTACACCTGGCGGTTTCATGGCGCTGTGGTTTACTGAGCCTCAGAGAACCGGGAGGTCCGTGGGGCATAGGGAGGAATTATTGTGGGAAAGCATCTTTATTAAGCGGAACTGAATTAGTGTGTTATTAAGTCACAAATATGCCTAGGAAAACTCTCTGATAGATGGAAAGAACTCCCAGACCTACTGGACACCATCTTTACCCCTGTAAAAGCATCTGATTAACACCATCTGTTGCCATTTCAATGGTTTGAGCAGGCCGCAGTTTTAATCCTCATCTACAGACACTGGCCATCCACAAATATCAGCCCAAATACACCAAACTAGAGCAACAAACACTATTATATTGAAACTCTCTCTCAAAACCTTCCCACCATATCATCCTCATCTGATCACGTATTCAATGCTAAATTGCCATGTGTACACTTAATACCACTTTGAAGGTTCTTAAAAATATTTGACCCGTATATGAGGATTATCTAATCCAAATTAATTTACTTCCTCGTCCATCCAATGTGGAACAAAAGGTCCAACTTACCCTCAAACCCCAAAATGATGTCTACCTCACATGCAGGAACTCCATTGGAACTCCGAAAGCATCATGTTTTCAGGTAAACCTCATGGATTCTCCTGAAAAAAGCAGTTACATCTTCAGAGCTGTGAAAGATTAAGTCGACTCAGTCCTGGCACTACAGTGCCCAGCTCAATGGTCAAATGCTTTATTGGATAAAGAGAGAAAATCAGGAATCACATTGATAGGACTAATCAACCAAAGCATCCACATGCCTACCATGTCACTACATAACTTCTTTAAAATGCTAAAACACCTTCAACTTTTGGCAGCACACAATGAAAGAAAAAATGCCTCTTAAGTGTCCCTTGCTGCATAAACACAATCCTGCCTGTAACGCAGACACCATCACAAGATGGTGCAAGGGTGCCTGCATTGCCACCAGGCTACACACTGTGCACCAGGGTAGAGAGAGTATAGGAATGTGCCACATTCTAGTAAATATGGCTCATTCCTGCTCTCTCCATTTGATGTAGTGCAGTTAAGAAAATAGGTTACGAGCTGGCTTTATGATGGTGGTTGAGCATCCTGCTATTTATAAAATATGCAGCTGTAAGAAAATGTTTTGGGAGGCCAAGTGTATAACCTGATGTTAAAACCTATGTACCAACATGTCCAATGTGTGCTGAAGTCGAGTTCACATAGTAAAATGTAATGGGATTTTTGAAACTTTTTTGCACTTTATTGGAGAATTGCCCAAGAGTTAAGTCTACAGTGACTCGAGTGGTTATGGGCCATTTGCCAAAAATGTTTTTTTATCCTTGCCTGATTTATCTACAACTACGAATTTAGCACATATATTTTTAAAACATTTTGTTGATTTATGTGGTCTGCTTTGTGAAAAAAGTAAGAATATGAAGCTTTGTTTGTACACCAGTTATCATCCTGACAGTGAAAGGTTGATTCAGTTTGTTGAACAGAACCTAAGATATCATGCTTTAACACAAGAGTATCATTGTGAGAAAGACACTGTGGTTGGCAGAGTTAATTTTTTAATAACTAGGCCTGGGCAAAGTTGTATTTGCACCAGAGTAATCAGAGTTATTTCAGAAATTACACTTACTCTTGGGAGGCGAAATTACTGATTATGCGATTACTCAGGCTTGAGTGATTAAGAGTAATTTGGGTCAAAACTCATACCTCAGTAGCACACAAACAATGAATGCAGGGGCAGATTTATTATTCTTTCATGCAGTGCAATGTAGCAAGCTACCTTGCTGACCTGTGATGCATCAAAGGGAAGAGGCAGGAATACGCTGCATTTCTCATTATATGGAGCGTTCCTTTCCAGTACTAGTGCTGGCTCACTTTTGGCTGCTTACTGCCATGCGCGCACCATCGCATCATGGTGCAAGGGTGCCTGCGTTGTAGGCAGGATTGGTTTTGTGAAGGAAAGTACACCTTCCGGCACAAAAACAATCCTACTTCCTGATATCTTAGCACCCATAATTCTCCGATCTGCCAATTTTGTATTACTAGGCTACTTAAATATTCACCTAGAGCATCCTCTTTGTAGGATTAGTCAGACCTTAATTGAGGATTTTGGAGCATTAAACCTTAATCTAATGAATTATACCCCGACCTACCAAACAAGGCACTTGTTAGATCCAGTCTTAGCTAATATAATAAAATCTTCTTTCTCTGCCTCTAATGCTGCTTCTGTTGTTGGATTTCCTGGCAGTTCTGTTTTGTGGACCAATCTATCCTCATGCCTCCAGGCAGTCGAACAGACCCCAGAATAAGATGAGGGTTTTGTCAAGGCAAGACAAATAGGTAGTAATGGCATAAACAATCACACCTCCCAATAGAAACAGTTGTGTGGGTAAGTATAGAATAGAGAATAAGTCATGTGGTGGTGCAATATGAGGTATCCAGGCCCCCTACTACCAAAGGAGTCAGAGGCATTGGGTCCAGTGATCCAGTGCATAAAATCAGATACAAAGTACTCACAGAGAAATCCAGAAAGTTGTGTCAAGTCCATAAACGTATAGATGCCAGTAGATTGAGTCCGATTCGCTCTATTGTGTTAGCATGAAGTATTCAGTACAGAGCACACATTGATACAAAACATAGTCACAGCTGATATGTGTTTTGTCACACAAGCGACTTCTTCAAGGCTGTAAATTATATAACACAATGTCAGATATACAGTCGTAGATATACATATAGATGTCACAAGGACAAGAAAGAACTGGGTTTAAATGTGATAAGTAGGGAATGTGTGACATAACACATGTTGGCTGTGGCTATGTTTTAGATCGATGTGTACTCTGTACTGAATACTTCCTGCTAACACAATAAAGTGAATTGGACTGACATCTTTATATTTATGGAATTGATACATGTGTTACTTGACTTGTCTATGAGTGCTTTGGTATCTACTCTGTATCTGTTTTCAACATCTATGTTCGCCACCTGCCCAACCTGGTGCAATGCTGTGGTCTCACACTATTCTCCTATGTGGATGATACTCAAATAATCTTTTCCCTATCATCCACTAAGGACCACGACTCTGGGTCGCTGTATTCCTGGCTGACTCATGTGTACTAATGGATGAACTACAACTCATTGAATCTGAATGGAGAGAAAAAGAGGTGCTAGTGCTTTGAAATAATCTGTCCTGTTTGGGCCACAACACTGGCTGGATAGTATGGGCAAAACTCCTGCCCCGGCCCTCAAAGTAAAGAATTTTGGCTTTTCAGTGAAGCCTCAGGTAAAAAATGTATCTGCGACCTTCCCGTATATGCCCAAAGATCTCTCATCCAGGCACTTATTTTGTCCTGACTGGATTATGGCAACATCCTTTACCTGGGCGTTGATAAAGCCTCCATGAGATGCATGCAAGTGGTGCAGAACGCGGCGGGCAGGTTCATTCACAGACTGCCTAAATATGCATCAGTTACATCTCTCCTCCATGGTCTTCAGTGGTTAGGGGTGGAGAACTGCAGATAATTCAAGGCTCTATGCTATGTCTTCAAAGCAAAGGCAGAGGTTGCCCCCACCATGTCACTGGCCTGATAAAACCGCATCAGCCTTCTCGCCCCTTGCGCTCTAGCAACCTCTGCCCTAGGCACTATTCCAGGAATCAAACAGACTTGCATGGGAGGTCGCTCCTTTGCTTACTTCTGCCCTAAGCTCCGGAACACTTTACCGGAACGTCTGAGATCCTGCTCTTCATTGATCACCTTTCACAGGCAGTTGAAAACATGTTTGTTCTGAATTAGTTGGACCTGAGTAACCTTACCTGTTGCTAAAGCGCTTGGAAATCACGAGTGGGTAGCTGCAGCGCTTTATAAGCATCTTAACATAACATATTTGGTCATCATCCCAGTATATTATCTGTGCATTGATCTGTGTACATGTATTTCCCCTCTGTGTAAGAACATTTAACTGAGTTAATTGAGATTGAGAAGTCTGAACTAGAGTTGTTCAAAAAAGCTAAATATGCTGTTAAGTTATATCAAAGAGATCATATTACAAAGTCAGTTAGCAAATTGCTGTGCCAAACTGGTCTTAATAAGGCAGGTCACTAGGAAGTGGACACTGCTTTAATTACAAAGTGGATTTCCAATTGGTTTAGTGATAGAAGTTACGGGGGGCATAGTTGTTTGATTGGCCAAGAGATGGTTATATTATTTAGACAAAATTGGCTTTTTGCCAGTAATGGGAGGATATAATAGTGCTGGTCAAGGTGAAATGTGTAAGGGAAGTTGATTATGATGAGTCTGTGCATCTCTGGTGGAACATTTTATGAATTTTAAGTGAAGGAGTTTATCTTCATATGTGGTGAGTTTCAGAAAGGATTGGATGTCAATGAAGCCTTGCATGGTCTGTTGCCTGTAGTAAGAGAAAATTAGGAGGAAAATAAAGATATTTCTCTTCCTTATGCCTCTGTTGGGATGATGTAGTATTTTTGATGCATTCCCAGGTTTACTACGTTGAGGGCCAAAAGTACAACCACCTGATTTGTGACTGGCAATTTGCGCAAAATAGCGATTCACAATTTGCGAGTCTCAAAAAACAATGTACAAACCCAACAGTACACCAATTTGCAACTCGCAAATGACTCGCATCTCAATTTAGCGAGGAGGCATATAGCGACTCGCTAAGTGCACACAAATAGCGTACGCGGCTGATAAGGGCTTTTTGAATGCGCAAATAGTGAGTGCGGTGGAAAGGACATTTTGCATGCGCAAATAGCGAGCACCAAAAAAAAAAAACACTTCCTGGAAGGGCAGAAGGACCCCAAACTAGGAAGTGGTGTCCCAGGAGAATTATGAACAAAATTGACAGCACAGGGCAAGGTGCAGCAGCACAGTCCAACACTGCAAGCCAACCAAGCGAAGACAAGCAAGATGTCCAGCAAGTCCAATGAGTAGGCAGGGAAGGAGAGGCTGCGCATACTAAAATTCTCTGAGAAGGAACTGGTCATATTGACTGACTGAAGAATGCTGCAATAACCACAAGCAGCTATTTGGGAGGTCACCACATACTGTACCTGAATCCGAGAAAAGGCGAATCTGGAGAAATATCCAGCTTTGCATAAATGCCCTGGGTGTGGCTGACCGGTCCCTGGACGACATTAGGAAAAGGTGGTATGACCTGCGCTCCAATATTCCGGAAGCTTCAGCAGCAGAGGCAATGGTGGAAGGTACCCTTGAGAGCGAGGCAGTAGTGTGATATGGGACCCTCGACACAGCTCAACCTCCACCACCCCCTGGTAAGTGTGATAAGTGCGCCATTTTATTATGTCAAACAAAATTCTGTTCCCCGAATGCATGCCCTACACCCACACCCAACTGCATTTAACATGCTCCCTCTACATGATTCAAAAGTCACACTTGGTGCATTATGGGAAATGTAGTACGTGACATGAACAGTGCAGTTAGGGAATGACATGAATTGTGATCATAGTACCACCACAGAGATGGTGACTCAGAATATTTTCTTCATTTCCCCTTTTGTAAAATAGATACACTCTGGGAGTAGAGCCACAGGGAGCTGTTAGTGATGCACAACAGAAGCAGGTGCAGATGGAGGAAGGGCATGATGAGACAACTTGTTCTAATGTCCTGGAAAGTACTGCACAGAGTTCATAACAGGCTCCAGTGCATGACACACCAGCAACACAGAAGTAAGCACCATCCCATTGCACTCTGGGCACAAGGGTCCAGGTTCAGCATCTGACACAGCAGTCAGGAGGGCGGCTTCAGACACGGATGCACACTCCCACCCACACTGGAGCAGGGACTCATTTGGCGTTTGGTGGCCTGGAGCAGGCCATGTGGAAGGTTCAGCGCCTGCAACAAAAGCAGATAAAGCTGATAAATGCAATGTCGACCTAGGGTTTCCTTAACATCACCCAACAAATGTTTGAATCATTGAGGGTAAATTTGATTCCCTTACAGGGGCTATTGGGTAGCTATGCACAGAGTTGTCGGAGGATAGAGTGCAGCACAGAAGAATGGAGCGCAGCAGGGCACACAGAATGCACTCAATGACCAGGGCACTTGGTAGGCTTGCAACGGCAACAACGCAACACAGAAAGCGCACCCTGGCTCTGCAAATTGCAATGGGCCACTACGGTGGTGACATTGCACGAGGGCCGCAACAAATTACATCTGCAGTTGAAGCTATCCAGATGAACATGGTTGCTACAGGAGGAGCCACAGAGACATCTGACGGTGAAGCATTAGTCGGCAGCCACCAATCCCACGTGCCAGATCCCCACATGCTGGGCGTAGAGGCAAAAAAATATTTTCCGGGTAGAAAAGTGCCTGTTTGTTTTTTGGGTGGTGCAGTAACCACATGACATTTCTAGTTTCATTTGGTATTGTGGATTCAGATGGACAGGTTGTCCAGCACTGCCCATTGACAAGCCCTTCAAATAAAGGGAAATTCATTTTGTGGGATTCACATTTTGTGGTGTCATTTGTTGTGTGTAGACTGCCAATGTTAATTCCGTACCTTGAAAAATAATGTCTGGCTATGTGTTCACTGCGCTTTCTCCCCTCTGCTGCTGAGCTGCCATCACTTGGCTGTTGGGCCCTGGTCTTCATCTCCAGAGTCTGAATCAGACAACTCCATGGGCAAGCCACGCCTGCAGGCAATGTTGTGGAGTATGGCACAGATTGACATGATTTTGCAGACTGTCTCAGGCGCATACTGCAATGCTCCGCCTCTCTTGTGAAGACACTGGAATCAGGATTTAAGGATGCCAAATGTGCGCTCAATGACTGACTTGGTGCGTCTATGTGCCCTGGTGCGTCTATGTGCCCTGCTGTACCGCCTTTCAGGTGCGTTGATGGGAGACAGGTACGGTGTGAGGATCCATGGATGCAGGGCATATGCAATGTCACCTAGGGGGGGATACATGATGGTGAGACAACATGCAGGCAGACACCATAGTGCAATTACATTTCACAGTCGACATGAGAATTCAGTACCTAGTAGGTATCATTCATCAAAGTCACCTCTCTCTAATTTCTGGTATATGCCACTGTGTCTGAAGATGTATGATTCATGTGTGCTTCATGGATATTTGGCAGCAATGTCTGTGATGATGTTGTTTGCGTCACAGACAACTTAGATGTTGAGGGAATGTGTGATTTTCCTATTATGGAATATGGAAAGGGGCGACCAATTCGGTCCCCCCGAACGTATGGTGGAGTACCACGATCCCCCCGGGAAGCCATCTTGGGCGGGAGGCGAGTCTCGGCTGGTATGCCCGAAGCGGCGTAGCCGGGGCGCGCCTTTTCCCGCCCTGGAGTGGGTTGTCCTAGACACTGACGCGACCGGCCACGCCCTCGGAGGCAGGCGGGGGCGGGTTGATGCCCGCCCTGAAGACGGATAAAAGGAGCAACAAGCCAAGAAAGCATCCTCTTGTTCCTGTGCTCTGAAGCTGCACCTCCCCGCTGCACGTGAGCTCGAGACGGAACGAAGAGCCAATTTTGAGCTCGTCTGAGAATGCCCAAGAAAGTCGGAAAGCGGGTCGGTACCGATCAGATGCTCCGCATGCTCATGAAGGAGGTAGCCGATTTGAAGAAGCAGATGGCGGCTAAGAACGGGGAGGGAGGACCGAAACGGCCTTTGCCGGGAGTAGTCCCCGATGGGAGAGGCAAGAGGTCCAGAAGGGGGGCGCTTGGGGGGGAAGCCCCGGTTCCCGATACCCCACTTGAGGAGCCAACCCCGGTGCCGAAGGTGGGGAATCCGATCCCCGTGGTGGTCACCCCCGTGACCGGGGAAGATATGCCTCCCGAGTTAGCGGCACAATTGGCAGCGTGGTTGGGAAAAGATAGCGAGGGCACCACGGCTGACGACGCCCGGGCAGTAATGAGACAACTGCGGGAATCTAGGGAGGCTGTGAAGGCACCATCTTCTGTTACCCCGCCGGTTCCGGCGGCGGAAAATGCAACAGGCCCAGGTTCGGCGGCAAATGCAGCTTCTGGTTCAGGTAAGCGGCCATTGCCGATCGCGGGGGAGGGGTCTGTACCTTCACGAAGGGAGAAGGTGGCTCAGCATGTTCCACTGGAAATTAAGGAAAAGATTTGGGCGAATAAGTATGTTAATATTTTTTCTTTGCTTACCGACCATTACGAGATGGAGCATGTTAAGAGCCAAAAGGAGCTCATGCATCCGAGTGTTTGGCGCGCAAAAATGGCCGCCTTTAAGGTTGACGAAAACATTGGTACTTGGGGCAGAGCGTGGGGCATTTTTACCTCCATCATGGGCGAGCGCAGGCCCGAGTTGCTGACCGAGTTGCCTATTTATCAATCACGTATCATGGAGTATTCCGTAGCGTATGGGGGCAATCAGTGGTTCTGCTATGACAATATTTTTAGAAAAGCTAAAGAACACGACCCAGTTCTGACTTGGGATTGTTACGACTCCGTGTCATGGCAAAAAATGGAGAGTACAGGAATGTTAAAAGTGCCATTGTCGGGGAGTAGCGGGGGTGAATCTTCCCGCCAATACTCTGGGACACCCTTTCGGATGGGTGCAGGTAACGAGTACCACTCGAAGCCGAGTGGCAACACAGGTAAAAGGGGGATTTGTTGGAATTTTCACAGAGGTAAATGTACGAGGCCCCAGGGGTCATGCAAGTTCAGACATGAATGTGGGGGGTGTGGGCAGCCATCCCATCCTGAGTCCATGTGCAGAGCCAAAACGGGTGATAACGGTGGTAAGGGAAGCGCCAAACAGGTCTGAAATAGTCCGAGGGGCGCCTTTACCTACTCCGATTGATACCATGGCAATGATTCCTTGGCTCAGCGAATACCCGGATCATGCTTCCGCCGGGGTGTTGCGAAACGGGTTTTCATATGGTTTCCGCATCCCAGTGGGGGATTTTCAGGGTGTAGCAGACTGTAAGAATCAACTATCGGTCTTGCAGCATACGGCAGTGGTACAGGTAAAGATTGGGAAGGAGGTGACTCGAGGTCGTGTCGCCGGTCCATTTGATTTGCCACCGGTTGCTAACTTTGTTTGTTCCCCTCTAGGGGTGGTCCCCAAGAAGGACCCGGGTGAGTTTCGGCTGATACATAACTTGTCAGCCCCACGTGGTCTTTCCGTGAATGATGCGATAGACCCGGAAGTGTGTTCGGTGCGGTACGCATCATTCGATGAGGCCGTCGCCATGTTGAATCGCCTGGGGCCCGGGGCGCTGATGGCAAAATCAGACATCGAGTCAGCGTTCCGGTTGCTCCCGGTACACCCAGACGATCAGCGTCTCCTTGGTTTCAGGTTTCAGGGTCGCTATTACATGGACAGATGTATGCCAATGGGATGCTCTATATCTTGTGCCTATTTTGAAAAGTTCAGTTGTTTTCTGCAATGGGTCTTCACAAAGAAGACGGGTTTTCAACATGTTATGCATTATCTTGATGACTTTCTGTTCCTGGGGGCAGCCGGGGATCCAGAATGTGGACAGGCTTTAAATGAATTTTGTGTCTTAATGAACCAATTTGGTGTGCCATTGGCGCCAGGTAAGAACGTGGGTCCCTCGACTTCCCTCGAGTTTCTGGGGATCGAGCTCGACTCGGTAGAGGGTTGTTTTCGATTACCAAGAGAAAAGGTTTTAAAATTCAGGGCATCCCTTGAAACATGTATTAGTGAGACTAAGGTAAAACTGCATCAATTGCAACAAGTGGTGGGCCAGTTGAATTTTGCCCTGAGAGTAATGCCGATGGCCCGCCCCTTTTCCCGCTCGATTGCACAAGCCATGGTTGGCCTGAAGGAGGGTCATCACCGCACGAGGCTCTCGGCAGAGGTTCGCCAGGACATGCGCATTTGGTTGGCATTTCTGGCGGATTTCAATGGTCGAATTGTCTGGAACAAACCAGCGGTGTCCTCTGAGGAGCTGGGGCTGTGGACAGATTCGGCGGGGAGTATAGGTTTTGGTGCCATATTCGGCACACAATGGTCGGCTCAAAAATGGCCGTCATGGTGGCACGAGTGCGGATTGACGAGTAACATTGCTTTTCTCGAACTTTTCCCTATTTTGGTGGCCCTGAAAACTTGGCCTGAGGGGTTCCGGGATCATTCTGTGGTGTTTTGGTCTGACAACATGACCGTGGTTGAGAGTATCAATAGTCAGGCAGCACGTTGCAAATGGATGCTGAGACTGCTTAAAGAAATTGTGTTATTGTGCATGCAGTTGAATGTGCTCTTTAGGGCAAGACATGTCCCGGGGGTACTGAACCAAGCGGCTGATGCGCTTTCTCGTTTCCGTATGCAGGCCTTTTGGGGTTTTCTGCCCACAGCGGCCCGGTGGCAGCACCCTTTCCCGAAGCTCTCTGGTCTCTCGGTGCCCCGAACTACAAAACCTCGTGGGAGAGAGTTTAGCACCCAGGACAAGGAAGGCATACGAAGGGGCGTTTCGTTCCTATTGGTCCTTTTTGGGTTCTGCTAGGGGGGAGCTTTGGGGCCAGGAGGAGCTTGTCGTAAAATTTTTGCTGTCTTTACATCAGGCAGGCAAATCAGTAGCTACGGCCCAGAGGCATCGGGCCGCCATTTCTTTTATGGCAAGGGCTCATGGGATCCACGACCCGACAGCGTCTTTCGTGGTGCAGAAAGCGCTACGTGGGTGGCAACGCCTTGAGGGTCGCAGAGCAGATGAGAGGCACCCGATAGGTCTGGATAGGTTGGCCCTGTTATTATCCGTACTCCCTGCAACGTGTTCATCACAGTATGAAACAGTGTTATTCCGAGCCGCTTTTGCGCTAGCATTCCATGGGGCTATGCGGGTAAGCGAACTAGTGGCGAAGAACAAGCAGGATACGATGGGGGGACTGTGCCGAGAGCACATTCAGGTCAAGGGGGAGACGATGACTGTCTCGTTTGTCAGGTCCAAAACCGATCAGGGTGCGATTGGGGACTGCATAATCATACAAAGGATTCCCGGGTCTTCCATGTGCCCTGTGGTTTGCGTAGAGGAATATTTAGCGCAAAGGGTGGCATCATGGGGGGGGACCTTTTTGAGACACGCTGACGCCACCCCACTGACGAGGTTTCAGTTCCAGCGGGTGCTTGCGATGTCGATTTCGGCCGCGGGCTTGAACCCCGGTGAGTTTGGGACCCATTCCTTTCGGATAGGGGCTGCTACAGAGGCTACAGCCAGGGGTCTGAGTGTAGAAGAAGTAAAACGTGTGGGGCGTTGGTCCTCGAACTGTTATAAAAGGTATGTGCGGTTGCACATGTTGTGAAGCTGTAATGATGTACTCACGCTTCTTGTTTTTGTTTGGTTTTCAGTTGCGCAAGCCTACGAGGCGGGGCGGACTGTGCAGTCGACCCGACACCTGGGGACCAGCGGTCTGACATCACCGGCTGTGAAAAAGGAGGTGTGGGTCGTGGGCCACTCATACGTGAGGCGTGCCGCGGACGTATTCAAAGCAGGTGACATGATTCACGTGGCTGGGGAATACGGGTACAGTGTGTCCTTCTACGGAAAGGGCGGGCTCTGTATTGACCAGTTTCAATCCTTTTTCGAGGGTTTGTTAGGGCGGACAAGGTCACCGCCGTCTATAATCATAGTCCATCTTGGGGGCAACGATTTGGTGGCCACTGGTAGACGACTTCTTCTTGAGGCAATGCTTTCCACAGTAAGTTGGTTGGCAAGAAGAGTTCCAGGGTGCACAATTGCATGGTCCCATATGATCCCACGAAAAGTGTGGCGGGGGGCAATTTCGGTTTCTGCTCTGAATCATTCAGTAAGGAAAATAAATAACAAAGTGAGTAGATTGTTTCGTTCAAGTACACTGCATTCTGTTTCGCATGGTTGTATCAAAGGGGACAGTATGTATTTGGGGGATGGTGTTCATTTGTCCCGGGTGGGGAATGAGTTACTCATAGGAGACCTCATGGCTTGGTTAAAGAGTTTATAACATGACCTTTAGGCAGGAGTGGTTGTGGGGGGTCCGGATAGCCGGTCAACTATCCGGCCTGTGGCGGTAAGGTCATGATCGGTGAGCAGTAATTGGAAGATCCCTATGGGGGGGCGTCACCCATTACGGATGGGAGCGCTCGGGGGAGGTGGCCATTGGCCCCTCAACGGGGAGGCGGTCCCATCTAAGGATAGGCCGCCGGAAGGAAAGGAAAGGTGGTCAAGGCCCCTTCCTGGATAGGAGGGGCTACGGGCCCTCCTGGGGAATTTCCCGGGGCCAGGACATCTGCGACGGCAGATGGGTAAGTTGTGTGGGGTTCGGGAGGGGGTTTACGCTACCTCTTAGACACCTCACACGAGTCCTCGGACGACCGTTAAATGGCGTCGAGTTCATTGGGGCCCCCGTCAAGTCCAAGGGAAATTGGTAGATGCACTTGAGGTACGCCTCTGTGCGGTTGGTCCCCTCACAAGTGAGGGTGGTATTTCTGGTTTAGGGATCTGACACCGGTTACGACCTTGCCGTTGGCCCTTAACGTTAGGATGTACAATTTCAAGTCAAATGTTTTTGTAGGATGTTAGTTCGGCTAGGAGAACCTTTGTATTAGAGATCTGTTAAGGTTAGCCAAACATCGTAATGTGGAAATGAAATTGTACATAATATGAAACTGTTATTTTAATGTTTTGATTTTGTTTCATATTTTAATAAATACGGCCGGGAGGGTCACTCCCTCCCGCCTTCCAAAAGTTCAGAACCGTTTCCGGTTTCCCATCCTTGGGGATTGTGTTGAGAGGGGGTGGCGGGTATCTCAGCCATATGGAAAGGGGCGACCAATTCGGTCCCCCCGAACGTATGGTGGAGTACCACGATCCCCCCGGGAAGCCATCTTGGGCGGGAGGCGAGTCTCGGCTGGTATGCCCGAAGCGGCGTAGCCGGGGCGCGCCTTTTCCCGCCCTGGAGTGGGTTGTCCTAGACACTGACGCGACCGGCCACGCCCTCGGAGGCAGGCGGGGGCGGGTTGACGCCCGCCCTGAAGACGGATAAAAGGAGCAACAAGCCAAGAAAGCATCCTCTTGTTCATGTGCTCTGAAGCTGCACCTCCCCGCTGCACGTGAGCTCGAGACGGAACGAAGAGCCAATTTTGACCCACCCACCAGCCCCTGAGGACAGCTAGTTGTTTTGAATAAAGTTTTGATGTGGTAACTCTATTTTCTTACAGGTTGTGATGATTGTCGTGATATTTTTGAATATGCAATAAAGATGGTCACTTTCAGTATGTTTTGCAAATAAAGTATTTTGCACTAGTGTTGATCAGCAATAATGCTTGTAATAAGTTATAATTGTTTTAGTAATTTAGGTAGATTTGTCGTATTTATTGTCGGGCGGTAAGGTCATGATCGGTGAGCAGTAATTGGAAGATCCCTATGGGGGGGCGTCACCCATTACGGATGGGAGCGCTCGGGGGAGGTGGCCATTGGCCCCTCAACGGGGAGGCGGTCCCGTCTAAGGATAGGCCGCCGGAAGGAAAGGAAAGGTGGTCAAGGCCCCTTCCTGGATAGGAGGGGCTACGGGCCCTCCTGGGGAATTTCCCGGGGCCAGGACATCTGCGACGGCAGATGGGTAAGTTGTGTGGGGTTCGGGAGGGGGTTTACGCTACCTCTTAGACACCTCACACGAGTCCTCGGACGACCGTTAAATGGCGTCGAGTTCATTGGGGCCCCCGTCAAGTCCAAGGGAAATTGGTAGATACACTTGAGGTACGCCTCTGTGCGGTTGGTCCCCTCACAAGTGAGGGTGGTATTTCTGGTTTAGGGATCTGACACCGGTTACGACCTTGCCGTTGGCCCTTAACGTTAGGATGTACAATTTCAAGTCAAATGTTTTTGTAGGATGTTAGTTCGGCTAGGGAACGCAAACACCGGTCACAATTTTTGCAAGTCGGTATTAGTTCTCATTGCAATTTTGAAGTTTGAAGTGCATTTCGTACATTGCGCTTGACCATTTTTGCATGTGCAAATCCGTTTGCAACCAATTTTACACTTGCTAATTGGTTGTACATCTATACTTAGTAAATCTGGGAATGCGCCAAAATGCATGCCACTGAAGAGCACTCTTTGGTACAGGAGACTGGAAATGTCAGCCCATTCAATAACAACTAATACTGGCGGGTGGGACTTTTTTTCTAGCATTTTCTACTGCCGTTTTCCTATATAGCAAGTAGAACCTACCTCATTGGAATAGCGATGAGGACAAGTAAGATACATACTTTCCAATTCAGAGCTTACAATAGTGTTATTCCTTGCTTAATAAATTAACATTTTATTTGAAAAATAATTTTCATTTTCTTTCACCTTTTTTGGCAAAGGGCCATGATCATCTGCAACTTACGATTTCCCTTTGATTTTTACTTATAAACGTTATTAAAGTTTGACATTTTGCATGTGGAAATGTCAGCAAAATGATTTAAAATGACTGCTGTAAATCAGAGGAGATCTCTTAGGCGCAACATATGGCGCAAATATGTCCCCCATTACATATCCCAACAAAATGGTAAAATGTAGCTAAATTTAGCAATTTGTTAATTGATGATCTCCAGTGCTCTTATTCTCTTCGTATTGCCTCAGTTGCAGAGCGCGTTTTTTTGCATATTGAAAAAGAAGGAACACCCTTGACTGCATTGGATGCCTGACCTTGGTGAAAAGATGCAGAGATAAATTATGGCAAGGATAAAAACATGGCAGGTTTCAACACAGCCCCAACAGGAGGTTCCTCCACTCGAAAGATACTTAATCAAAGTCAAGCAAAGCAGACATCACAAGTCACTGATACTCCATCTGTCAGACCCCATGCATCTAAAGGAGCCATTGACAACGAAAGCGCACCGCTTTTGCATTGGCAGACAATGGGAACCAAGACAAAGCAGCGAAAACAAGGTTGTGCTTGTGTTTGTTCCAGCACATAATAAATAAAATAAAAGGATAATTGCTTAAGCGTTTCTATGAGACAGACTTTTGAAACGTACAACCTTCTAAGACAATGATGCTCACATGCGGAGTGGGAGGCGGGGCTCACATATTTGTTGCCCATGTAAAGAGAGGTACTATATAGAAGAGGTAAATGTAAGTTCTTGTTTGTTCCATAATAAAAATATGGAAACCTATTCTTATACATGGACATACATATATGAATGCATTTCAATTTAATTTGTTGGTAAACGCTTGAAAATGACTTCAAAATCATACAAAATGAAAACATTTCTGTATTTCATAAAAAAAAGTAGATGATTCATAAAAGAGTAACTTGTGCACTGAAGAATCTGTAGATTGTCTATTAATCCATTATATAGAGAATTTGCAAGCTCTTGGGGTAGTGTCAGCAACGAATATTTCTGCTAGAACAAAGCTCTATTTGCAGAGTTGAAATATTTTATATTTAGGCAAGTAAAGAAGCCGAATGAAAATAGAAAAACCAAAGGTGGTGATGGACGGAGCGTTGACAATACAAACACTCACCCCCAGTCCACTGATCTGGGTTTAATACATCACCCTTCTTGATCTCACTCCGCCACCCCATTTCAGACATGGCCATATGCAAATCAGTCTCACCCTGTGCCTCATGGAAACAGTCCAGCCTGAACTGCCAAGCCATGTCTTCCCTGGACCGGAATCAAGCTTGTCAGGACCGGTTTCTGGCATTACAGCCGTCTTCAGCCGGGCTTGCTTGACTCCAGTGGCAAAGTGAGCAAGGGACTCACGTCTGATGCATACCCTGCCAACTGAACTGGGGGGGCGGAGTGAGCTAAAGAACGATGACGTACGTGTCGACGTACCTCCCACCCTACCCTGCCACACCTCCAACCCCCAGTGCTCTCACCTGGATACATTTGGCCCTCAGTATGGAATCCTCTGACACAATTTTCTAAGTCCAAACCTTTCTTTACCAAAACTTGTTGAATTTATGTTGAATGTAATGCTTTATGTAATAATAATAAATCCATATTTCTTTTAAGTGGCAAAGAACTAGTTATTTAGAGCACGAAATAGAACGATTGTATGCAGTTGTGGCTGGCCTGTAATTTAGGGGTAGGATGGGCCAAATACTGGTGATATTAAAATGATTTAGAAAAATGCCAGTTAACTTTCTCACTTGCTGAGCGACGTCATTCTCTTTCAGGTGTCTATTCTCCACGAAGCCTCGGACCCAGGAAACTGCACTACCCAATCCTGGCACAGCTCTCATGCTGTTACACAGCATGAGAGGAGCATCAGGATTGGATGGAGCGGCCTCTCTCATCTCTCTTAAGAGCACTGGAGGACTGGATTCAAGCTATCCTGGCTGATGAGGGGTGAAACCCCGAACCCGGTCCTAGGATGTTTCTTTCCGGTCCAGGGAGGACCTGGCTTGGCAGTTCAGTCTGGACTATTCCCATGAGACACAGGGTCAACACTAATTTGCATATGGCCAGGTCTACACTGAGGTGGCATGGTGAGCAAAAGAAGGATGGATTTAATCCAGATCTCTTGACTGGGGGTGAACGTTTTGATTTGTTCTACATTCCATTAATCAATTGTGTGTCTTTTGCTTTCTCGCTGTAAGTGTACCGAGTACGCCCAGACAGGGTTCCCAGGCTCACTTTGCCACTGGATTCAGGCTATCTTGGCTGATGAGGGGTGAAACCCCAAACCGGTCCTAGGATGCCTGTTTCCGGTCAAGGGATGACCTGGCTTTGCAGTTTGGGCAGGACTGTTCCCATGAGGCACAGGGTCAAGACTGATTTGCATATGGCCAGGTCTAAACTGAAATGGCATGGTGAGCAAACAAACGATGGGTTTAACCCAGAAATCTTGACTGGGGTGAATATTTTGATTTGTTCTGCACTCCTCCATCAATTGAGTATTTTGCTTTCTCGCCATAAGCGCGCCAGGTATGCCCAGACTTGGGGCCCAGGCTCACTGTGCCACTGGATTTAAGCTACCCTGGCTGATGAGGGGTGAAACCACGAAACTGGTCCTAGAATGCTTGGTTTTGGTCCAGGGAGGACCTGGCTTGGCAGTTCGGCTGGACTGTTCCCACGAGGCACAGGGTCAAGACTGATTTGCATATGGCCAGGTCTAAACTGAGGTGGCATTGTGAGCAAAAAAGCAATGCATTTAACCATCTCTTGGCCTGGGGTGAATGCTTTAATTTGTTATGCATTCCTTCCATCAATTGTGTCTTTTGCTTTCTCACCCTAAAAGCGCCAGGAATGCCCAGACGTGGATCCCGGGCTCACTGTGCCACTGGATTCAAGCTATCCTGGCTGATGAGGGGTGAAGCCCCGAAACTGGTCCTAGAATGCTTGTTTCCAATCCAGGGAGGACCTGGCTTAGCAGTATGGGCTGGACTGTTCCCATGAGGCACAGGGTCAAGACTGATTTGCATATGCCCAGGTCTAAACTGGGGTGGCATGGTGAGCAAACAAATGATGGGTTTAACTCAGATATCTTGACTGGGGTGAATATTTTGATTTGTTCTGCACTCCTCCATCAATTGAGTATTTTGCTTTCTCGCCATAAGCGCGCCAGGTATGCCCAGACTTGGGGCCCAGGCTCACTGTGCCACTGGATTTAAGCTACCCTGGCTGATGAGGGGTGAAACCACGAAACTGGTCCTAGAATGCTTGGTTTTGGTCCAGGGAGGACCTGGCTTGGCAGTTCGGCTGGACTGTTCCCACGAGGCACAGGGTCAAGACTGATTTGCATATGGCCAGGTCTAAACTGAGGTGGCATTGTGAGCAAAAAAGCAATGCATTTAACCATCTCTTGGCCTGGGGCTGAATGTTTTAATTTGTTATGCATTCCTTCCATCAATTGTGTCTTTTGCTTTCTCACCCTAAAAGCGCCAGGAATGCCCAGACGTGGATCCCGGGCTCACTGTGCCACTGGATTCAAGCTATCCTGGCTGATGAGGGGTGAAGCCCCGAAACTGGTCCTAGAATGCTTGTTTCCAATCCAGGGAGGACCTGGCTTAGCAGTATGGGCTGGACTGTTCCCATGAGGCACAGGGTCAAGACTGATTTGCATATGCCCAGGTCTAAACTGGGGTGGCATGGTGAGCAAACAAACGATGGGTTTAACTCAGATATCTTGACTGGGGTGAATATTTTGATTTGTTCTGCATTCCGTCCATCAATTGTGTCTTTTGCTTTCTTGCCATAAGTGCACCGGGTATGCCCAGACGTGGGTCCTGGGCTCACTGTGCCACTGGATTTAAGGTATTCTGGCTGATGAGGGGTGAAACCCCGAAACTGGTCCTAGAATGCTTGTTTCCGGTCCAGGGAGGACCTGGCTTGGCAGCTCGGGCTGGACTGTTCCCATGAGGCACAGGGTTAAGACTGATTTGCATATGTCCAGGTCTAAACTGGGGTGGCATGGTGAGCAAAAAAACTATGGCTTTAACCATCTCTTGACTGGGGTGAATGTTTTAATTTGTTCTGCATTCCATTAATCAATTGTGTGTCTTTTGCTTTCTCGCTGTAAGTGTACTCACTTTGCCACTGGATTCAGGCTATCTTGGCTGATGAGGGGTGAAACCCGAAACCGGTCCTAGGATGCCTGTTTCCGGTCCAGGGATGCCCTGGCTTGGCAGTTCGAAATGGACTGTTCCCATGAGACACTGGGTCAAGACTGATTTGCATATGGCCATGTCTAAACTGGGGTGGCATGGTGAACAAAAAAACAATGGATTTAACGCAGATCTCTTGACTGGGGGAGAATGTTTTGATTTGTTCTGCATTCCATCCATTAATTGTGTCTTTTGCTACACTAATGGTAAGTCACCACTGTACCATGCTTTGTGCTCTGATAAATGATATTATTTGCAATGTCATAAGTATTATTATGAATGCTATCATTTCACGGGGCGTGGCCTGACTGCAAAACATGGCGGACGCGTGAGCTGGGAACTCCGCACCAGCCTGTGAATTATCCTGGGGAATCCGTGAGCTGGGCAGATCCGAGTTGAGCCGAAGGTCCCTCCTGAGCTAGAGCCGTGCTTGAGGGACCTGGGGTGAAATCACAGCAGTCCCGGACATTGAATAGTGGGGAGGAGCTGAGGCCCCAGGCACGCTCCCAGGGCCTGAACAATAAAGGCCGGATGGCGTGACGGGGATACTCAGCGGCAGCCGACTGGGTGTCCCTGGGGGTACGACGGTCTGTCTCCCCTGGCTGGCAGCAGTGAGAATGAGCAGCAGGAGACACATAGAAGAGACCAGAGTTGTGAGTGCCAGCGTGGCCCAGTGCGTAGTCGGGAGGCCGATGCCCGGCTGCACCTGAAGGAGAGGGCCCAACGTCCGCGGTGAACACTATCCTTACTAGCTGATAGCAATGTAAGTGTAGTGCAAGCATCATGACAACTGGCTCTGAATAGCCAGTGAGAGCAGCACCCTAGCATGGACCCGGGGGACAAAGGGGATAGACTGTGGAAGCCGCACTCAGCAGAGCCGGTAAACATATAAGAAGTGCATGTGAGGCGCGGCCGACAGCGGCGAACTTCGGCAGATGAGGGAAGGGAAAAGAAGGGGCACCCTGAATAAGGCAAGCAGCACCATTGGAAAGGCGATGGGTGCAGAGGGGTCAGCCTAAGACAATGCAGAGCATTTGACTGGAGAAACTGCTCTGGCTAGCAAAGATGAGCGGGGAGCAGTGAGGTACCTCAATAGATAAACAGGGTAGACCTGACTTGTGGAGGATACTCGACAGGCGAGGACAATTTGAGCTGGGCTCGAAGTCACGGCATGGGCTATTTCCCAAGTGACTGTTAAAAGGCCCATCGAGGGTGGGGCCAGGTGCACAGCTTGGTTGGCAAAGGGAGCGGAGCGGTGTGAAAGAGAGGCACTGCCCAAATCAAAAGAGGAAGTGTAGCCTAGCGCGAAAACTGGGCTAGATCACACAGCAAAGCTGACAACAGTGCAAGAACCAGAAAACACCATCACGCACTGATCGAAGTGCAGGCTACAGTAAATCACACGTGGATGCCGGTCAAGGGCAGATTGCTAGTGCCCCGCTGATTGGTGGAAAAATGCACAACCCCTTGGGCAAGCCTCAGACCAAGTCAGTGTGAGGCCTTCTGACACAGGAGGAAGAGCCCTTAACCCCAAAACAACCAAACAACAAACCCCAACGGTCAACAGACCCTTGAACCAACGGCTGACCAATTTCTGGAGGCCATAGCGGATACTAAGGCCACCCTCCACCAGGACATCAGCACTGTCTCAGTGGGGCTGGAGCTCCTCCGCACCAAACACCACAAGTTATCCGAAGGAGTAAAAACAGAGGAAACAACAATAGTGGCCCTAGCCCAGGTGTAAACGACGATGTCACATCAAATTCAGGATCTCACGACCAGAGTGGGCATCCTTGAAAGCAGAGTAAAAGAAGCAGAAGGCCGCAACAGGCAAAACAATATCCATGTGGTGGGCCTGCCGGAAAAGGTAGAAAATGGGCAACCTGGAGACCTGAATCCAGACTGTAGTTGCGCCTGAAGGATTATCCACATTTTACACTCTGGAGAGAGCACATTGAGTCCCTGGGAGACCTCTGGCCCCAGGCCGGTCCCCACGCCCAGTTGTGGCCAGACTGTTGCATTATAACAGAGTGAGGAATGAGTGTGAATGATATGGTGTTTATGAAATATTGGCCGTTACTGGGTAGGATAAATTTCCTTTATGTTTGTTGTCTCTATATATATGTTTGTTTTATTTATGGTATATATGCACTATTGACATACTAAAAGAAGAAGAAACTTTTTATATCTGTGTGATCAGAAAACAAAAAAATAATTAATATATATTTTTCAATATGAGCTGTTTAGCCTATTTGATTTGACCATGTAATTGTGATGTTCAGTGTCAAGCCCTAGGTTAATCACCCCTTTATGTATATCTTCTGGACCCTCTAACTAGGGCCTGTATATCTTGAGGCAGGGTTCTCTCCTTTTCTTTTCATTGGTTTTTTCCCCCCTATCTCCTGCCATATCATTAAGCAACCCACGGGGAACCCCCTTCTTTGTTCATTTGATTCCCAGCCTTGAGCTGTGGGGGTAAGTCGGGTTCTTCTGACTGAACGGACCCAGAGAGAGTGTATTTGAAGTATGATTTGTTGTGTATGCGTCTCAGGAGTGTATATGTGAGTTTGATAATTGATACACGCATGACCTACACCTAAAGCAATAACTGTGCCCCAATAAACTGTATAGAAAGAACGAAATAATCATTAGATTTACCATCCAATAAACTGTATAGAAAGAACTAAATAAATATCGGATTTCCCTCCTAAAAGTCCACTTAAAGCGACTTAACATATATTCCGTTCCTAATAAAAATCAAAAAGAAGAAGAATGGAGTCTATAAAAACGTTTGGCTTTACGGACGATGACTTCGCTAAAATGCTTGGCCTCCCAGTGGATGGCAATCAAGACTTTACTGTACCAAAAGGACTCAATGGAGATTGGAACAAACTGCTAAACCTTCGAAAAAAATCTAAAAGAACAGAACTACATGCGAAGTTCATGTTAGATTATCTACGAGCTGGCACCATCCCCATTGGGCTCAGAGTCCGGAACATCCCTGGAATGTTCATCGAAATCAGACAGTTCCTGGAGCGATGGGCGCTTATTTCCAACCGTTGCTCCAGGGATTGGATGATGCTGATTGTTGAAACTGCACGGACTGTAATGGAGATTCTAGAAAAAGAAATCAAGGAATTGGAGGATAAGCTTAAGGAGGGGGATTCAGTGGATGAAGGGAAAAGGAAACTGGAAGAAATACAATTTGAACTGGAATCCTTCTCTGATTACCTGCTAAAAAGAAAAACAGAAAAACTAAGGAAGGATGTCAGAATGTTTTCACAAGAAAGGGCCTATCCCTATTTAGGAACCAATTTCTATAACGCCCAGGAAGAGAATGCTCCCCGAGGACAGGCACCAAGATGGGGACAAGGACGAAAAGTCACCACCTTTTCGGAAACAACTGACTCTGAAGGGGATACCCCTGAGGAATATGATCCTGGGTATGAACAAGAACATAACCCCAATCCAGGACACAATCCAAACAGGGGAAATAGAAGAGGAGGATATGATCGTAACTATCAACCAAACCGTTTTTTAGGGAACCGCCGGGGCAACACCCGTCCCCCCTCAAGAACCCCTCAAACGAGGAATTACCATCAGGGTCGAGGCCAGCCCCAAATGTATGTGCAGACCCGCCAACAGCAATATTGGCGAACATAAGGGGACTCCCTGTGTTCAACTTGTCCAATGAAACAGTAGATTCTGAGGCCATCCAACTTCTATCTAGGGGCCTCTCATTCGTACCCGCATCCAACTTCAACAAATTTGAACTAAATAAAGACTTACAACTATTTTTCAGGAAGATACGTCTTCAGAAATTCTTCTTGGAAGCTCCCCCTTCCAACAATGAGAATAATAGATCTGGTTGTAAACCACCATCCTCTTTTACACCATCCCTGGAGATGGTAGGACCGGAAGTCAATGTATTTGAAAAAACCGTCATGAATAAGATTACTAAAATGACCAAATATGTGCCCCTACCCAAGGACAATTTATCAGCCAAAGAAAAGAAGGCCTTAAAGGACTTGGAAACCAACAAAAATATCACGATTAAACCTTGTGATAAAGGTGGAGGGATAACACTGTTAGATACGAATGACTACAAGAGGAGAATGAATGAACTACTATCATCCTCTGGACACTACACTCGGATCATGAGGAACCCCGAAAACGCCTTGAAAAAACGGATACTGACAATGGTACAAAAAGCAGTCACTCGGGAACATATTTGCGAAGCAGAAGCAGAATTCCTTACCCCGTCTAACACCAAAATACCCATCATATACGGTTTACCCAAAACCCACAAGAACAGCACTGATCCCCCTATGCGACCGATAGTCTCGACCATCGGCTCTGCCACCGAGCCTTTATCGAAGTACATCGATAAATTCTTGAATCCTATGGTGACAGAACTACAATCCTACGTACGGGATACTGGACATTTTATCCAGCAAGTGGAGGGTATTCTATTCAATGAAGAATCTGAAATTATGGTCACATTGGATGTGGAGGCATTATATTCGAATATACCACAACAAGGAGCGTATGATGCCATTGAGACTGTACTCTCCAGAAAGACCACCATAACAAACGTTGAATTCATCCTACAATGTCTCAAAGTGGTATTATTTGATAACTACTTTGAATTTGACAACACACTATATAGACAGGCAACAGGAGTCAGTATGGGAGCTAGCTGCGCACCCAGCATTGCCTGTCTGTATATGGGGGAATTCGAAAGGAAAAACATTTTCAATGAGATGGCCCCCTTCTTTGAGAACATCATGAACTGGAAACGGTTCATTGACGATATCTTTTTTATCTGGAAGGGGGCAGAAGAACAACTGACAGAATTCATTGAATGGCTTAATTTGGCAGATGCCAATCTGAAATTCACCAGCCATACCAGCAGATCCAGAATCGAATTTCTAGACATCTGGATTGAACACTCAAATAACATCATCAAAGTATCCCTGTACACCAAACCTACAGCTCGCAACACCTTGCTGCAATATGCCAGTTTCCATCCACGCAGCCAGAGGGATAGTATCCCTTACAGTCAGTTCCTTCGGATCAGGAGGAACTGTAACGACCTCCAAGATTTTTTAACCCAGGCAGACATACTCCAGGAAAAACTGCGGTTCCGAGGATACCCCCCGAGACTGATCAGAGAATCTTTTAAAAGAGCCAGATACACCAACAGGGAAGCTATGTTCATGGAAAAAGAATCGGAAAAACTAAACCAGTTGGTCTGTGTAACACGCCACTCCGAGATGAATCATAAGATCAGACAGGCTGTGAATTCTAGTTGGCACATCCTAAACCTTGAAAGCGAAAAAACACATCTAAAACGACCTATTTTTGCCTTCAAAAAGAACCAGAACTTGAAAAACCACCTGGTAAAGGGGAGAATACAAGAACCCTCAATGAACAAACAGACCACCGTGACAGGAATGGATCCAATATATGGCAACCATAAGTGTGGAACATGCCATATCTGCCCCCAAGCCATTATAGGTGATACTGTCACCACCAACACGCGTACGATCTCAGTTAGCAGGAATACCACGCTAACTAATTGTCGCACCAGCAATATCATCTACCTCATACTGTGCCCTTGCAATCTCCCATATGTTGGAGAAACTGGTAGGGAATGCCGGGTACGGGTAGGAGAGCACAAATCAAATATAAGAAACAGAAAAATGACAGCCCCTATTGTGGCCCACTGGCTAGAGAAAAATCACAAAGACACAGAAATTCGCTGGTTCATCTTGGAAAAAATAAAAGCCAACCTTGGAACTGATCCAACATGCCTCCGAAAAAAACGGGAAGTTTTTTGGATCTTTTTCCTTGATTCTGTAGAAAAAGGACTTAATGAGGAATGCCCCTGGCATCAGGCCTTTATGTAACAACAGTTTGGGACCTTTTTTGCCTAAAAATGATGAATTTACGTTCCGAACAGGGTTAAGCCAATACATGGTCTATTCCTTCCCAATAGTGATAATTCAAGAATCGACATCACCCTTTGGTTCACTATCGACTTTCTGAAGATAGATCGAACTATTTTTGTATATATAAATAGATGAGGTCAACTGTCTATTCACGAAAATACACATTATCATACTATATCTATATTATGAAACTCAGGCTTTATATTATAAAGATAATCGTATCTAGATCAGAAAATAGAAACATAATGACTGGTTTTAGCAAGATGGCCGCTACAGCTCTTCAAATGATAGGTTAAACAACATTGCCATCTACTATTTGGTATACCCAAGATGGCGACCGAAGATAGGGGGAATAGAATAGTCCGTCTTTCCATGTTTACGGAATTAGGAACAGCTGATTTAGCACTGTGAGCGCGAAAATGACGATCCTTGATAAGGACGCCGGAAATCGCTGGGAGTCTAATCTCCCTCCATCGGCCGACGGACCGGGTCGGCGGAACCCCACATGAAGGAAAACTGCCCGCGAGACGAAGGTAAGCTTCCAAGACCGAGCGCGCCACTATTATGAGACTTGTTGATCGAGATCAGACTCTTAGCATTCTATATGTCCCCGTTTTTCAGGTACCGCTGCAGCCAAATAGATCACTGAGGCAGCTCTATCCTTGTTGGGATTACTACGTATAGCGCCAGTTGAAAAACGACATAACACAGCACCACCGGAACCCCCTGTGAAGAACAAAAAGACCTCTGTTGTTGAAAGGTAATACAACGTTAGGAAATAGATATGTAACGTTGAAATGTAGGAGTTGGGCTTTGTAGCCTGACCAAAGTGCCATCTTTATTTTGTAGGAACACCAGAGGCAAATGTACCATTCCGTGCCGGTTTCATTATCAAAAAGGAGAACTTGATCCTTACGAGCCTTACGAGCAATAAAATCGCCGGTATGTATTGGTGGTAAACAGTGAGACGTGGGTTTAATGAACCTAATTAAAAATATTGTCTCCCCAAAGGAAGACAAACTAACTACTATCCTGGCAAAGAAATGTCACTGATGTAGCCTCGCTTTCTTTGACAGGCTTCATTGCTGTCCATTATCATTCAGACCCCGTATGATTGCCTGAATAGGAGAAAGGGTACTAGAACAACACGTTGGGGTGCAAACCGAATGTGGTAGGTATCTCTTAAATCGTATAGTACTAGGCCCGTCAGACTACTATAAGCTCTGTTTAAGTATTCTAACTTGGTAAATACGACCCCTGTAAGTAAGAAAGCAGCAGGGTGGGACATCCGAAAGATCGCCTTGTTACCCTATGGCTATGAGCATTGGTACTGGGTAGGGGGCAACTTAACAAAATCTGACCTGTAAAATTAATCCTGAAATATGTATAGAAGAGGTAATTTTATCATTCCCCTGACAGAATCTAAACAGCCTGAAGCCTGGCTTTCCATACTACTAGCGATATCGGCGACCATCCACTTGCTAAGAAGTCGTCTGACGCCTGAATATTTTGAGTAAAAATCTAAAACCAGGTAAAATAAAGAAGAGAGAACCCTATAAATAATTAAAATGAATGCCTGAGGCCCGATATTCGTTATTTATAAATCCTAACACAGATGAAACAAAGAAGTGAAGAACTTAGAAATAATTAAACAACTGTGGGCATGGTCAGACTATACCATCTTGTTCTAGCTGGGAGGTATACTAAACATATAATGAATAGCTCAACTGTCTGCTGGGTTTGGACTTGGTCCTTGGTCCATACTACATAATCATGCGTGTACAAAAGAGAGGAGTGATGAGAGAGACTATGAAGTGTCTTGAAATGTATAGACTTACGTATGAGTAAGGAATCTATGTGGTATTGAATGTGCTCTTTGGTCCATACAGTCAAGGCTATCATGATGCCTTTTTAGATTCCACCTGTTGGGGAATCTCTCCTAGGGAGGGTTTCTAGAAGGTTTGGCACTGCATGACAATATACGGTCAGGAATAGGAGCTTCTCTCCAATGTTTATCAAATGTATATAAAAATAGGCTAAAGTCTCTTTGAATATCTGAAATTAACTATAACCTTTTTAGAAAGATGAATGTTGAATAATAAACTTGAACTGTAATATGAAAAATATGTATACATATATGAAAGTAAAATGTATGTTTTACTCATTATTTTGCAGAATTTTATCATTGTGTCCGCCCCAGTATACTGCCCCTTGCCCTGACGAAGGTGCTGCCTTATTGGCTTGTCACCGAAACGCGCGTCGGCGTATGTCTCCAGAAATACGGTTATTGTCCACACTACACCAGGACCCGTAGTCAAAACCACCTATCTGGATTAACATCTTGACATACTCAGCACAGGAACTATCGTTGTGCTATATTCGCAAGGAGTAGAAAAACTGATTGAAAGAATGAATGAATGATGTATGGTACTTGTTTAGCTAGAGTGAGGAATGAGTGTGAATGATATGGTGTTTATGAAATATTGGCCGTTACTGGGTAGGATAAATTTCCTTTATGTTTGTTGTCTCTATATATATGTTTGTTTTATTTATGGTATATATGCACTATTGACATACTAAAAGAAGAAGAAACTTTTTATATCTGTGTGATCAGAAAACAAAAAAATAATAAATATATATTTTTCAATATGAGCTGTTTAGCCTATTTGATTTGACCATGTAATTGTGATGTTCAGTGTCAAGCCCTAGGTTAATCACCCCTTTATGTATATCTTCTGGACCCTCTAACTAGGGCCTGTATATCTTGAGGCAGGGTTCTCTCCTTTTCTTTTCATTGTTGCATTATAACAGTCTATAGGGAGCTCCTGTTGACCATTGGCCAGCAGACTAACTCTTGCTGCTTGCGCCTGGGAGAGGGAATGGAAGCGCCTTTTTGTTGCTCAATTGTGGCTTTGACTCATGCCCTCCTTGCCCTTTACCTCCCGCCCCTAAAAAGCCCATCCTGAGAATCCTACTCCTTAATGTTCACTCCCTGGTCAAACACTATAGAGAGATTCACTACCTCATTGAAGATGAAGCACCTGATGTGTTTTTTATTACTGAATCTTGGCTAACAGACGATACTGTGGCTGAACCTGGCCTCGTACTTCCCCCAGGGTACAGCATCCTGACTCTAAATAGGGAGACCAGAGGTGGGGGCATAGCTGTTATCCTTAGGTCCAGGTTCCCCTGTTCATTTGTCAGGAAGGACATAGCCGGGTGCGAATGCGCTTGCTTCGTCTTCACTGCGAGCACACACATTTCCTTCACTGGTCATTTAGTCTATCGCCCCCCAGGTCCAGCTGCAGAATTTAAATTAGCTATTGTTGAGGCCGTGAGCGCTCTAGCGATGACTTCATCTAATTTCACTCTCATCGGGGACCTCAACTTACATTTTGATCGTCCTTCAGACCCAGAAATCGGCAGCTTACTTGCCGACTTTGCTGCTTGTCAATTGAGTCAGTTGTTGGTGGGTGCTACTCACACTGCCGGTCACCTATTGGACCCGGTCTTCTCCAATATTCTTTTACTCACAGCCAAAGCGCCTAGTCCAGTATGTTGGTCTGATCATCTTCTTGTGTCGCTCTCCCTTCCACTTCCTGACACACTTCCCAGAGCCAACCTTAAGTCCACTCTTAGACATTGCTGGCACAAAATCAGGTTGGAGGAGCTACTTGCCATCTTAGAGGCTTGTCCCCTGACGCTAGGCACCGACCCGGAACAATCGTATGATGCACTTTGCAAATGGCTTTTATATGCTTTAGATACCTTGATTCCGGAAAAGCAGTCTATCGGTCGTTGTTCTAGCTCCAACCCCTGGTTCAACGATTCTCTTGCTGCTAAGCGAAGTATTTGTAAAAAATTTGAACGAGCTTGGAGAAAGAATTATGACCCGGGGGCGAAAAAGCTGTATCAGGATGAGATCAAATGCTACCACAAGGCCATACATCTGGCACGTGCAGCTCACCTTACCAATGAGATTAAGTCCAGCAAAAACCCGCTAAATGCATTTTTAAAATACTGAATGATTTCAAAAATCAGAAAAATCCCCCTATTCATACATTCACGTCAGGTCAGCAATGTGAGGAACTCGCCAATTTCTTTGTTTAGAAAGTGGAAGCCATCTATAGATCTTTCCCCAGCTGCCCTATGGACCCGGTAGCCCCCGATGCACCCCTCCTTGCTGCCACTCTGACAGTTATACCTTCTATTACTCAGGATGAGCTTCTCGCTTAAAGTATGAAGGTCAAATCAGGTTCCCGATTGGACCCTATGCGGCCGGCCCAATTTAAAGAATGCCTTCCGGTCCTTCTTGCACGCCTAGGACAAATGATCAATTCCTCTTTCCCCTCGGCTGTGGTGCCATTGGCATGGAAGCTAGCAAGGGTGGTCCCCTGTTGAAAAAACCCTCCCTGGACCCCACTAAGCCTGCAAACTTTCGACCAATGTCCCTTTTGCCTTGGGTTGCCAAAGTTGCGGAGGCCCACACTAACAACATCCTTTCAGGTTTCCTGAACAGTAATGGTATTTTTGACCACTCTCAGATGGGCTTCCACCCCGGCCATAGCACCGAGACAGCACTTCTGGCGGTATGCGAACATCTGCGAACCATCCTGGATGAGGGACAGACCGATCTCAGCGCCGCGTTCGATACTGTCTCTCATCAGATCCTCCTGCGTCGCATAGAGGAAGCGGGGGTAGTGGGGTTGGCACTGGATTGGTTTTGTTCTTTTCTTTCGGATAGGGCGTTCCAAGTGACAGCTCCCCCCTTCCTCTCCCATGTCCATTCTAGTAAGCAGGGGGTGCCGCAGGGTTCAGCATTAGGTCCTTGTCTGTTTAATCTCTACGTCCAGCCTTTGACGAGAGTAGCGCACAACCATGGTCTGACCTTGGTTTCTTATGCGGATGACACGCAACTGGTGGTGGCCCTCTCAGATGGCCTTGACTTGGGCCCAACGCAGTTTTGTACTGGGCTTGAGGAGATCTCACGTTGGATGATGGCCAATTGCCTTCAACTTAATGCAAGCAAATCAGAAGTGCTTTTGGTGGGGAAAAATGAAGAGTACTGGAGTACTCAGTGGTGGCCTACATCCATTGGCAGTGTCTTAACTCCCAAGCCAGTGGTAAAGAACCTAGGGGTCTGACTCGACTCTACCCTCGGGTTCCAGGAGCACACCAAAAGGGTAGCGGGCACCTGCTTCAGACTCTTACGGGGTCTGAGGCCTATCCTGGGGTTCTTAGATCCTGCCACTCGCCAACTGATAATTCAGGTGACTATTCTGTCGTGAATAGACTATGCCAACTCTTTGATGCTAGGTGTCAACAAAGCGGAGGTGAACCGCCTGCAGCGAATCCAAAATGCTGCCGCACGTGTCCTGCTCAGGCTCCCTAGAATTTGTTCTACGTTGGGCACCATGAGGCGCCTTCACTGGCTACCTGTTCCTAAAAGGATGGAATGTAAAGCACTTTGTCTTGCCTTTAAAGTTTCAAATCCTTAAATTTTCGTCCCCTGAGATTCTATTTACCCTGTTAACCCCTTATGTCCCCAAGCGTCAGTTACGTTCTGCTGAGCATCTGCAGGCTGTGGTCCCCCGGGTAAAACGGACTAGAGCCGGGGGCCCGTCTTTCTGCTATCTAGCCGCAAAGCTGTGGAATTGTCTTCCCGACCAAACCCGTCGTTTGGATGGCCTGGTTTCTTTCCGTAAGGCAATTAAACCCCATTTGTTCTCTGCGGGCTAGTCCTGCTGCCTTTCTGAGCCCATTTTCAGCGCTGGGACGCCCCTTTGCTGGGGCAGCTGCGCGCTTTACAAAATTACATAACATAACATAACATAACATAACATATAAAGATAGAGATCTTCTTCTGTGGAAAGCGAGATCAGATGGATCGATCACAGTGCAAAATAGTAAGGTCTCCATCTTCCCAGACTACACTTTTGAAGTGCAAAGAAGAAGAGCATCCTACTTAGAGATAAAGAAAGCCCTGGAAGAAAAAGGGCTCCAATATTCACTGATGTTTCCTGCCAGCCTACGCATAATGCTTAATAAATGATCACATTTCTGTGAAGATTCCAAAATGGCCTGGGACTGGTTGAAAACATAAAAACGGGAATCCATCAGGAGAAGGCAAGCACACATGGAGACAGCCAGATGGGAATCATTGGAAAATACCTGGGAAAGGGCTCCGGAGGGAATGATCGAGTAGACCGTGCCCCTCACAAATGGAGAAAGAAAGAGCAGCAGCGCTTCAGGTGGTGGCAGACATCATGAATAATATGGTGGCTCGCTCTAAGGTGGGATTGGGCTCAGCTAAAGGGATAGATGGATCGGAGTCTGAGGCCTCTGGAACCAGCAGTGTGATCCTGCCAATAGTCACCCCAGGGACTACAAATGATATAATTTAACGAGGGATTGGAGAGTCGCCGGACAGTGCTGATGGTGAAGGAGAGCCATCTGCAGAAGGACAAAGTGGAAACTGACATGGCCCAGATGGATCGCATAAGGGCTGGTGCAACACAGTAGAATGCCTAACGCACCCTACTGGCCGAATCCCCCCGACAGGTGGGCAACACTATGGCTCCTACCCTACAATGGTGGTTAGTGATTGAGACAATATTTGGGGCAGCTCACTGTTGCCTGGTCTGGGAAGAGGGAGTTGTAAGTTATGGGTAAATGTTGTGTTTTTCTTTTTTAAGTGCCAATGCCTTTCCTGCTAAGCGCAAGTGGACAAGACACAGTAGACAATAATCAGGTAGAGCGGTAGGGAACCGGATATTGCCCAAGCATCATCAGCCATGGCAGTAAATTTAAGCATTGTTAAATTTCTCACCTGGAATGGGAGAGGGCTGGGCTCAATAAATAAAAGGTGTGCAGTGCATAATTATCTGAGGAGGAGGGGGGTATAGAGTGCCCTACTTCAGGAAACTCATCTGAAACAGAACAAGGTTAAAAGATTGCACATATGATGGAGGGGGCAGGTTTACGCCACAAACTACTTGGCCTATGCTAGAGGTGCACTGGTGTGGTCACAGGCTGGGGTTCCCTTCGAAGCTGTTAGTGTTAAGATAGATAAAGAGGAGAGATATGTGATATTGCTTGGGAAGCTAAATGGTATGGATGCAATCATTGGAAGCATCTATGATCCAAATTATGACCAACTGGCTTTCTTGCAGAAGCTCTTGTCCTAGTTGACTGATTTGCCACCGGAAGCCACACTAATAGGGGTGATTTTAATTGTGTGAAAGATGTAACCCTGGACCATTTTCACCCCCGCTTCAGAGGACGTAACCACACCGCACTGTGGCAGGGTTTCAGGAATGGAGCAACCACTGGGGACTTGTGGGCACTTGGAGGGTGCAGCATGCAACAAGCAGGGAATACTCCTATTTCTCCACCCTACATCATCTTCACACTAGGCTTAACACATTCCTTTGATCCACAGCCATGAATGCGACAGTCACGCATACCTGGGACGCACTTGTTCGGACCATAGCCAGTTACTCCTCTTTCACCGCCCCCGAGAAATAGGCCCCCGATTCCGATGTGGCGGCTCCGACTGGAGATGCTGGAAGACAACCCTTTTAGAGAATCCCTTGATACCCCTATTGACATGTATTTTGCCGCAAATGCATACTCTGCCTCCTCTGAACTAGTGGAGTGGGAGGCATTTAAGGTGGTAGTCTGGGGGGTTTTATGCCGGGAACTATAGGAACTAGAGAAGCAGCTTCATGCCTTAGATAATAGGCAGGGGATAGATGGAACGGCCCTAGCGGACCACTCAGATGCCAGAACCCAACATACCGAGGCACTAGAACGGCTCCGGAAATTCGACTATAAAGGTCACTTAGCCAAGGTACATGACGAAGAGGGCAAGTCAGGCCGACTGTTAGCGAGGTTGATCAAACCAGAGATGCGAGGAGCCCATATAACACATATCAGCAATGAGTCTGGAACAATCCTCCATGTCCCAGAGGAGGTCAACTCCCTCTTTAGGGGATATTATGCACCACTTTACACTACCCCACCTCCTCCCCCACCGGATGAAGTTCGGGAGTTTTTGGCACCGCTGCAGTTCCCCAGGCTAGATTAACAGCCCAGGGAATCACTGGGAGAACAGGTGAAACTGGTAGGAATAAGACAAGCCATAAAATTAATGGCCGCAGGGAAGACGCCAGGCCCAGGTGGCCTACCAGCCGAGATCTACTCGGCATTTGCTACTCAATTGGTGCCCCACCTGGAAGCACTATATTCCACAGTGCTGGACACTGGGTGACTCCCTGCTTCCACACAGAATGCCATGGTGAACCCAGTCCCCAAGACTACCACCCCGGGGACCTGAATAGGGGACTACTGACCACTATCCATGCTCAATCTGGATTTCAAAATCTTGAGCAAGGTGTTGGCGATGATAATGATCCCACACATGCCCGCACTGATCCATGCTGATCAAAATGGATTCATCCCCTCATGAAATACCTGGCTAATCTCAGGAGGCTACACTCCGTTTTATATGACCCGGAGTCCAATGCACTTGAACAAGCCGCAATCCTATCGGTGGACCTCAAAAAGGCTTTCGATACTGTCATTTGGGAGTACCTTATAGCGTGCATGGAGAAGGTGGGACTGGGGGAAATGTGTGTTCGCTGGGTTAAATTAGTATATGATTGCCCAACAGCTAGGATTCTGAAGGGCGGAAATATTTCTGACCAGTATGGGATTTCCCGTGGCATGAGACAGGTTTGACCCCAATCGCCGGTGCTGATTGCACTGGCAATAGAACCCCTAGTGGCCCTGTTCCAGCAAGGTGGGATGGGACTGGGACTGATGTTAGCCGGGAGACAGCATGTTGTCTCTCTATATGCTGATGACCTGTGGATTTATTTATAGGAAGCAGTGGCTGGACCAGACACGGCACTGAGGCTACTAGATAGATTTGCCAGCTTGATGGGACTGCAAGTGAATAAAACAAAGACCTACCTTTTCCTGGTGGCGGGACTGTTATTGAGACCGCCTACAGTCTCAGAGGATCTTAACTGGGCTCAAACCTGATTTAATTACCTTGGCATACATGACTACCACTCCCTGATTGACATGCATGGGGCAACCTGGATCCTAGCAGCCTAGATCCTGCCAGTGCGTATCTCTGACCAAGATGGTAACGTTGCCAAAACCACTCTATTACTTTGCGAACCTCCCCCTGGTGCTTCTCAAAAGCTGGTTTGCCCCCCTAGATTCACTGGTCCGTGACTTGATCTGGGGGAGGGACGCAGGACGTAGTGTAGTGGACATTGTAGTGTCTGATCCGTAGTGGGGGGCTGGGAGTGCCTAACTTTGGATTGTACTACCTGGCCTCCCAGATGTAATGGCTGGCCCAGTTGCTGGGAGGAACCAATGTACAAGGGGTATTCATTGGACATTCGGGTGCTCACCAGAGTACTATACTGCGGTGCAGACACACCTTACAAGACAAGTCTGCAGACCACAATATTACAGTGCTGCAAGAAGAGCCTGGCTAAATTGCCTGCGACCCCCAGATACTCACCCCAACTCCCCCTGATGAGCCTACCACACGGAGCCCCACATCAAATATTTACACCAGAGCAACTGGCAGAATGGGAGGAAGTGGACCTCAGGACAGTGGGTGATCTGTACCGTGAAAAGACACTGATTCATCTTGTGGAGCAACATGGATTGCCGGTGGGCCTGTAACTGCAATATGAGGCCCTAGTTTGCACTTTCAGAGAGCTCTGGGGGTGGGGGAGAGGAACACGAAACACATCCCTTAATCCATGCATTACTTACACTGGAAAGTGCTGACCACCAAGTAAAGTGGCTGGAAGCTAGCGTTAAACAAGCAATTTACAGACCAAGAATGGGAAAGGTCCTAGCTTCCCCGAAGTTGATATCCCGTAATAAGATACTAAATATATCCAATTCAACTGCATGCACATGACATACCTGACCCACACAGAAATAGAATGATACATGGAGGGGAGGCGAGAGCATGTCCAAGAAGTGCCGAACAAGATGCAGACTTTAGCTATATGGTCTGGAATAATGACCCCCTTCTGGACTAAAGTAGTAAGGCGAACAGGGGTGACATTGGAGAGAAAAATCAACTCAGGTGAGGTGTGCCTCCTGGGCCTTTTCCCCCGTCTGCCGAAGCAGAAGGTAGGAAACAGATTTGTCAACCTGACTCTAGCACTTGCCTAGAGGCGAGTATCGATGACCTGGAAGGCCAGCACGGGACCCCGAATAGATAACTGGAGCAGGGACCTCATGAGCTGGGGGAAAGCAGAGACAAGGTCACTCCTCAGAGAGGATGTGAGGGGGTCCACAAGAAGCCAATAGCAGACCAATGGAAGGAGCTGGTGAGTGCCTGGGAAACCCTTGACATTGTAAACGGATAGAAAATTAGGAAAATATTGAGTTCTCGACTAGATCACCTGACCCAACATAAAGAAGGGGAGCGGGAGTCCAGCCAGACATGTAACATTCACATGGGGAATGATACAACAGCAGACATGTCATACTTAGAATCCTGAGAGACTGCTGCGGAGACTAACATAGAAAACTCAGCGCACCCAGCTCAGACTCCATGTATATAGCCAGACCTCCCGTAGCAATGATCATCAAAGATGAGACACATGTGGGGACAGGTTAGGCACAAGTTGTAAGGCACAAAGTATTTCAATTAAGTTAGTAATAGGCATAGACCACAAATGTGAACGCATAAATACGAGCATAGAATAAGAACGAAATGGGGAATAGGATGTTAAGTAAAAATGGGCATGCAATCTCCTGGGGGGAAAGCACAGAGATACTATATATTTTAAAGAAAAGCAATAGTGAAAACTATTGGGAACAGAGTAAAAGTGCAATGGAGTAATACACCCCTGATGAAAATAAAAGGTTGGCCCTTGGAATGTAAAAAGTATTACTGAAAGGTTGGAAGTGTACTACATATATTCTGCACAATGTAGATGATAACTTTGGAAATACCAATAAACATTTTTTTAAAAAAAATGAATGCTATAATTTCAGATGGTATAAGTGATGTAATATGAAAGGGTATTAGGAGAAATGGACTAGATGCAAGTCATAATTAATGTAGTGTGGCTTTTGAGTTCATTACACTGTATATGGATGTGCATGATTTGTATTAATTTGAAGGTGGTGTGGTAATTTCAAGTATAACTATAACTGAAGAATTTCTAACATTTGTGTAGTTTAATTTTGATTAGTATAGAACGTATATATTGCTTTCCCAAATATAACTGTTAATCTTTGTTTTTTTAATTTAATATTGATGGGTTTTATTTTTTAATAAAAAAAAAGTGTTTCAAATCATAGAGTGTACTGTTGTAAAGTGTCATTAAGAGGAGTGTTATAGAGTACAGTAGAGGGCAGTGTGGTACAAGGTAGTGTCGCACACTGGAGTGTAATACAGTGGAGTAGAGTAGAGTGGAGTGGTGTGGAATGGTGTGGAGTGGAGTTGCGTAGAGTGGAATGGCATAGAGCCGTGGTTCCCAAACTGTGCGCCGCGGCATCCCGGTGCGCCTCTATGGGGTGCCAGGGGCGCCGCGCTCACGAGTTGGGAAAGTGCATTTTTGTGTCCTCTTTCCCTCAATGCACATTTAATTCCTTGGCGGTTAAAATACCAATTAGTGTGCATAATATTAAAATAAGCTTCTGAACTCCCGTTGGCCCTGGCAATAGTTACTCCAAATCGGGGACACCATGATGCCGCAAATATGCGTTTGCCCTTTTGTTTCGCCTCGCGCCTCAGCATTCAAAGTGACGACGCCGAGAGCATAGAATGCCTCTTAATTTTTAAAATATGTGGTACCGGGGCCCATGGGCTTAGATGTCCACAGCAAACTCCCAGTGCTCTAAATTAGGTCCAAGGCGGGTTGGGATTCCTGTGTTGTCCGTTTTGTTTTTTAACTTCAGTGCTCCTTGGAGCCCGCCTTTTTACTGTAAAATTATTAATCAAACTCATGCCGATCTTCGGCCTAACATCCGGTTTACACTCGTATCACCAGCATTATTTTTACTGTGAATTGTACAGGAAAAATAATGCTGGTGATACGGGTGTAAAACGGAGGTTGGGTCGAAGATCAGCATGGTGCATGATTAATAATTGTACTGTGAAAAGGCTGTGAAAAGGGGGGCTCATCGGAGCGAGTATTTAAAAGCGCAAATCGTACTTTTGCAGAAGAGGGACAATTAGTAAGTAATAATAATAACCACTTCCCGTAAATGCCAGCATAGATTTATGAAACCCGGTTACTTACCCAGCATTTTGTGGGTGTGCACTCCGAATAATCCAGCTCTCCATAAGCGTGGAAGGGTATACTCAGATGTGAGTCCCTAGCTCATTGCACCATCAGGATTCGAGCAAGCCGGGCCGAAGACGGCTGAAATGCCAGAAACCGGTCCCCGGTAGCTTGTTTCCTTCCCAGTATAAGAATTGGCTTGGTAGTTTGGTCTGCCCTGTTCCCATGATGCACTGGGCCAGGGTCAGACTAATTTGCATATAGCCAAGTTCTGAGCTGGGATGGTGCAGTGAGCTGAAAAACGGTGATGGATCAAGCCCTGATCTTTGGACTGGGTAAGAGTGGTCTGCTTAATTCAGACACTCTGTTCATCACCACCCCCTTTTCTGAATAATTTTTGTCCACCATAAGCGTGGAAGGGTATACTCAGATGTGAGTCCCTAGCTCATTGCACCATCAGGATTCAAGCAAGCCGGGCCGAAGTCGGCTGAAATGCCAGAAACCGGTCCCCGGTAGCTTGTTTCCTTCCCAGTATAAGAATTGGCTTGGTAGTTTGGTCTGCCCTGTTCCCATGATGCACTGGGCCAGGGTCAGACTAATTTGCATATAGCCAAGTTCTGAGCTGGGATGGTGCAGTGAGCTGAAAAACGGTGATGGATCAAGCCCTGATCTTTGGACTGGGTAAGAGTGGTCTGCTTAATTCAGACACTCTGTTCATCACCACCCCCTTTTCTGAATAATTTTTGTCCACCATAAGCGTGGAAGGGTATACTCAGATGTGAGTCCCTAGCTCATTGCACCATCAGTATTCAAGCAAGCCGGGCCGAAGACGGCTGAAATGCCAGAAACCGGTCCCCGGTAGCTTGTTTCCTTCCCAGTATAAGAATTGGCTTGGTAGTTTGGTCTGCCCTGTTCCCATGATGCACTGGGCCAGGGTCAGACTAATTTGCATATAGCCAGGTTCTGAGCTGGGATGGTGCAGTGAGCTGAAAAACGGTGATGGATCAAGCCCTGATCTTTGGACTGGGTAAGAGTGGTCTGCTTAATTCAGACACTCTGTTCATCACCACCCCCTTTTCTGAATAATTTTTGTCCACCATAAGCGTGGAAGGGTATACTCAGATGTGAGTCCCTAGCTCATTGCACCATCAGGATTCAACAAAGCCGGGCCGAAGACGGCTGAAATGCCAGAAACCGGTCCCCGGTAGCTTGTTTCCTTCCCAGTATAAGAATTGGCTTGGTAGTTTGGTCTGCCCTGTTCCCATGATGCACTGGGCCAGGGTCAGACTAATTTGCATATAGCCAAGTTCTGAGCTGGGATGGTGCAGTGAGCTGAAAAACGGTGATGGATCAAGCCCTGATCTTTGGACTGGGTAAGAGTGGTCTGCTTAATTCAGACACTCTGTTCATCACCACCCCCTTTTCTGAATAATTTTTGTCCACCATAAGCGTGGAAGGGTATACTCAGATGTGAGTCCCTAGCTCATTGCACCATCAGGATTCAAGCAAGCCGGGCCGAAGACGGCTGAAATGCCAGAAACCGGTCCCCGGTAGCTTGTTTCCTTCCCAGTATAAGAATTGGCTTTGTAGTTTGGTCTGCCCTGTTCCCATGATGCACTGGGCCAGGGTCAGACTAATTTGCATATAGCCAAGTTCTGAGCTGGGATGGTGCAGTAAGCTGAAAAACGGTGATGGATCAAGCCCTGATCTTTGGACTGGGTAAGAGTGGTCTGCTTAATTCAGACACTCTGTTCATCACCACCCCCTTTTCTGAATAACTCCATGCGCACGTGGGTTAAGCATCTGTGATTTCTCAACGGGGGAGAGGATGTGGCCTCTGACACAGCTAGAGCGGTCAACCTCGAACCAGGTTTGAGTCTCAGCTGGAATGCTCAACATCCTGTGATTGCAATCTAGGGGCAAACCGATATCTCCCCAGTGTTGAACAAAAATGTATGTGTCCATCGCAACCAGCGCTAAATGTAAAGCGCTCTGATACCTTCGGGTCCAGTTTGCGCTGAAGAAAACTCTGGAAAAAAAATGCCAAATGCAGGGCTTTAAGTCAGTTTAAGTGGGTCGTGTCCTGCCAGTGCACACTGGGAGTTCAGTCTCAGCACCTGCTTTTCAGGTCTCTTTCTGGCTCTCCATTTTTGCCCTCCCCATCAGGGTGAAAAAAGAATCTTAATTCTACAGAAGTACCACCCATCCTTGAAATTGATGTAAAATCGAAAATACTAGTTATGTTATGTTTCTTTGACAGTCTCATCATGTCACAACTGAAGCATTTTCAATATCATAACAACAAAGCCATAGTTGTTGATTATTTATTTTATCTTATGCAACTAACAAGCATTGATAAAGTAAAGCCAATAGTCCTGGCTTGTTGTAAGTGTGATTATAATACCTTCATTATTGCATCCCAATTACTTTAGTAAGCCGCAATAAGTACTCCAGAGGTCGTTCTTACCCCCTACCCCCCGCCCACCGGTAAAAAAAAACGTGGGGAGCCACAGCCAACTGCCAATTAGGTCAAGAGAGCCACGGGTCAAAAAAGTTTGGGAACAACTGGTATAGAGTATAAAATAGAGTGGATTGGCCTAGAAAGCAGTGGCGTACCATGGAACCGCACAGAGTTGAGTGGCATGGCGTAGAGCGGTGTAGAGTATAACAGCGTAGAGTGGAGTGGTATAGAGTAAAATTGCATAGAGCAGAGTGGCATAGAGTGGCTTACAGTCAAGTGTCATAAAGTTTACCACCATACAGTGGAGGGGAGTCCCAGAGTGTAGAGACAAGTGGTGCGAGAGAAACAGGGAAGCAGGTATGAGAGACGTGGAGGAGACAGTATATCAGAGCGGGATGCCTTCAGTAGGAGGGAGAAGCGTAAAAGAGTCAAACTATGGAATCTTGGTGATTGTGGAGAGAGAGAAGGCAGCAGCAGAGGGAGTGAGAGGGAGACAGACAGCAGAAGAAAGAGAGAAGGGTTTGGATGATGGGTATTGGCAGAAGAGGAAGGGATCAGTTCTGTTTGAGAGAGGAGAGAGGAGGGAGAAAAGGGGTGCCAGTGGGGTGCACAGGGAGGTGAAGGGGCAGGCCTCACTAGAGCTGAAGAGCTGATGCAGATGAAACGGGAATTGCAAAAACAACAAGTGATGGACCGAATGTGGATCAATGTCACACATTCCCCCAGTCAAAAGATCTGGGCCCAAATCCATCGTTTTTTTGCACTCCACACCACCCTGGGTTAGACAATGGCGATATGCAAATCAGCTCTGACCCTGTTGCCCCATGGGAACAGTCCAGTCCGAACTACAAAAGCCATGTCCTTCCCAGAACGGAATCAAGCATCCGAGGACCGGACCGGTTTCGAGGTAACACCTCTCATCAGCCCGGCTAGCTTGACTCCAAGTGGTGTGGAGTGCCTGGGACCCACGTCTGGGCATCCCCAGCACACTTAGGGCGGCAATTGCAAAAACAACAAGTGATGGACCGAATGTGGATCAATGTCACACATTCCCCCAGTCAAAAGATCTGGGCCCAAATCCATCGTTTTTTTGCACTCCACACCACCCTGGGTTAGACAATGGCGATATGCAAATCAGCTCTGACCCTGTTGCCCCATGGGAACAGTCCAGTCCGAACTACAAAAGCGATGTCCTTCCCAGAAGGGAATCAAGCATCCGTGGACCGGACCGGTTTCGAGGTAACACCTCTCATCAGCCAGGCTAGCTTGACTCCAAGTGGTGTGGAGTGCCTGGGACCCACGTCTGGGCATCCCCAGCGCACTTAGGGCGGCAATTGCAAAAACAACAAGTGATGGACCGAATGTGGATCAATGTCACACATTCCCCCAGTCAAAAGATCTGGGCCCAAATCCATCGTTTTTTTGCACTCCACACCACCCTGGGTTAGACAATGGCGATATGCAAATCAGATCTGACCCTGTTGCCCCATGGGAACAGTCCAGTCCGAACTACAAAAGCCATGTCCTTCCCAGAACGGAATCAAGCATCCGAGGACCGGACCGGTTTCGAGGTAACATCTCTCATCAGCCCGGCTAGCTTGACTCCAAGTGGTGTGGAGTGCCTGGGACCCACGTCTGGGCATCCCCAGCGCACTTAGGGCGGCAATTGCAAAAACAACAAGTGATGGACCGAATGTGGATCAATGTCACACATTCCCCCAGTCAAAAGATCTGGGCCCAAATCCATCGTTTTTTTGCACTCCACACCACCCTGGGTTAGACAATGGCGATATGCAAATCAGCTCTGACCCTGTTGCCCCATGGGAACAGTCCAGTCCGAACTACAAAAGCCATGTCCTTCCCAGAACGGAATCAAGCATCCGAGGATCGGACCGGTTTCGAGGTAACACCTCTCATCAGCCCGGCTAGCTTGACTCCAAGTGGTGTGGAGTGCCTGGGACCCACGTCTGGGCATCCCCCGCGCACTTAGGGCGGTAATTGCAAAAACAACAAGTGATGGACCGAATGTGGATCAATGTCACACATTCCCCCAGTCAAAAGATCTGGGCCCAAATCCATCGTTTTTTTGCACTCCACACCACCCTGGGTTAGACAATGGCGATATGCAAATCAGCTCTGACCCTGTTGCCCCATGGGAACAGTCCAGTCCGAACTACAAAAGCCATGTCCTTCCCAGAACGGAATCAAGCATCCGAGGACCGGACCGGTTTCGAGGTAACACCTCTCATCAGCCCGGCTAGCTTGACTCCAAGTGGTGTGGAGTGCCTGGGACCCACGTCTGGGCATCCCCAGCGCACTTAGGGCGGCAATTGCAAAAACAACAAGTGATGAACCGAATGTGGATCAATGTCACACATTCCCCCAGTCAAAAGATCTGGGCCCAAATCCATCGTTTTTTTGCACTCCACACCACCCTGGGTTAGACAATGGCGATATGCAAATCAGCTCTGACCCTGTTGCCCCATGGGAACAGTCCAGTCCGAACTACAAAAGCCATGTCCTTCCCAGAACGGAATCAAGCATCCGAGGACCGGACCGGTTTCGAGGTAACACCTCTCATCAGCCCGGCTAGCTTGACTCCAAGTGGTGTGGAGTGCCTGGGACCCACGTCTGGGCATCCCCAGCGCACTTAGGGCGGCAATTGCAAAAACAACAAGTGATGGACCGAATGTGGATCAATGTCACACATTCCACCAGTCAAAAGATCTGGGCCCAAATCCATCGTTTTTTTGCACTCCACACCACCCTGGGTTAGACAATGGCGATATGCAAATCAGCTCTGACCCTGTTGCCCCATGGGAACAGTCCAGTCCGAACTACAAAAGCCATGTCCTTCCCAGAACGGAATCAAGCATCCGAGGACCGGACCGGTTTCGAGGTAACACCTCTCATCAGCCCGGCTAGCTTGACTCCAAGTGGTGTGGAGTGCCTGGGACCCACGTCTGGGCATCTCCAGCGCACTTAGGGCGGCAATTGCAAAAACAACAAGTGATGGACCGAATGTGGATCAATGTCACACATTCCCCCAGTCAAAAGATCTGGGCCCAAATCCATCGTTTTTTTTGCACTCCACACCACCCTGGGTTAGACAATGGCGATATGCAAATCAGCTCTGACCCTGTTGCCCCATGGGAACAGTCCAGTCCGAACTACAAAAGCCATGTCCTTCCCAGAACGGAATCAAGCATCCGAGGACCGGACCGGTTTCGAGGTAACACCTCTCATCAGCCCGGCTAGCTTGACTCCAAGTGGTGTGGAGTGCCTGGGACCCACGTCTGGGCATCCCCAGCACACTTAGGGCGGCAATTGCAAAAACAACAAGTGATGGACCGAATGTGGATCAATGTCACACATTCCCCCAGTCAAAAGATCTGGGCCCAAATCCATCGTTTTTTTGCACTCCACACCACCCTGGGTTAGACAATGGCGATATGCAAATCAGCTCTGACCCTGTTGCCCCATGGGAACAGTCCAGTCCGAACTACAAAAGCGATGTCCTTCCCAGAACGGAATCAAGCATCCGAGGACCGGACCGGTTTCGAGGTAACACCTCTCATCAACCCGGCTAGCTTGACTCCAAGTGGTGTGGAGTGCCTGGGACCCACGTCTGGGCATCCCCAGCGCACTTAGGGCGGCAATTGCAAAAACAACAAGTGATGGACCGAATGTGGATCAATGTCACACATTCCCCCAGTCAGAAGATCTGGGCCCAAATCCATCGTTTTTTTGCACTCCACACCACCCTGGGTTAGACAATGGCGATATGCAAATCAGCTCTGACCCTGTTGCCCCATGGGAACAGTCCAGTCCGAACTACAAAAGCCATGTCCTTCCCAGAACGGAATCAAGCATCCGAGGACCGGACCGGTTTCGAGGTAACACCTCTCATCAGCCCGGCTAGCTTGACTCCAGATGAAACGGGTGCATAATCATGGCCCCAGTACAGCATTTATAGTACCTGGCATCGATACGTGCTACACAATGCATTATATGCCATCAGGGAATCAGGAGCATTATTCATTTCTAACACTTCCCTGTCTTAAGACAACTCCATTCAGAATGTATTTTTCCATATTTTCTGGAGCAAACACTAGAAAGATGACTCAATGGCGAAGATGGAAGGATGGCCCTGATGTAAACATTACAGCAGCCACAAGTTTTGTAGTTTTTGTAGGCCCTGGACTAGGAGAATGAGGGTCATCACCATCTGAGTAGGGCGCAGCAGAACTCCACGGAATTCCAAAGAGTTTTTATGCAACTCTGTGGAATTCTGCTTGGTGTAAATCTATGAACTCCACCCACCACGCTCTATGAGTAAGTGAGTGTATGTGTGAGTAACTGTATGGGAGAGTGCGTGAATGTGTGAGTGACTATATGGGTGAGTTAGTAGATCTGTGAGTATTTATATTTGTGACTGAGTATGGGAATAGCTGGATGGATGCCTGAGTAGGTGTGTCAGTCTCTGTATATCTGTATGACTGGATCTGCCAGTGGCTGTATTGGTCAGTACATAGGTGCAAGAGTGACTGAATATGTGAGTTAGTGGTTGCATTAGTGCCTGTATTGGTGAGTTGATATGTGAGTGGCTCTATGAATCAGTGAGTAGGTGTGTGTCATGAAGCAGTGGGACCCTTCAGCGTATTGGATGAGACGGAAGAGGAAGACGACCCCCTCTTTACGTTCTGCCTCTCCTTTCTTTTCAGCCCCTCCCTCCACACATGAATTTTCAAGAGACAGACTCCAACTTTAAAGAAGAGGGCTCCTTTAGGGAGATAGACTTCCTGGATTCCTTCCTTTCTACGTCATAGTCTCGCGAGGACAAATGATTGTCAACTGTCCAAGCGGTGGCCCATTGTAAACTGAAATTGTCAAGGGAACAGTCGTCATCGTCACGAAGGAAGAAGAGAACTCAAGACGAGAGGACCGTAGAGAAAAGGACATCGAGAGAAGATGTCCTGCAAAGCAGTCCCCCTCAGAAGAGTCACCGCCTACTGATGTAAAGGAGAAACAGACCACCACTTCGGGTCCAGTCCACGAAGATAGAGGAGCTGCGAGAAAGCTGCAACAACACAAGCTGTCCAAAGTTCCTGAAGGAGCGTGGCTCTCCAAGGTATATGGGCATCTTAGTGGCATGCAGGGGAGGAAAAGGACAGATGCAGACAAAGTCTGAAACCAGGGTGAGGGGATATCTGTTTTTGATTTGTTGCTGATTCTAGCATGTTAGCGCGCAGAGTCACTGGTGGAGGATTCATTAACTGGGTGATAATCCCCCACTCCTGTTTCCCCTAAAACAGTGATAGAAAGAAAAGGATAAAACTCTTACCTGGATATGTTGTTTCCTTCCGAGGGACGGCCCTTACTGGGTGCCCAACAAGGAAGAGGAATCTCCAAAGAACCTAAGAGAAAAGAAGATTTCTTTACTCATAAGCTAATTCCCATCTTGAGCAATAAATAAATATAGAGAAAATCAAGTAACATTTGCACCCTGCCTTGTTGTCATCCCGCAAGATATCACAGTGTGGTAGTGTGCTTGATGTCATCAGTGATGTCATGAGTGATGTCATTTGAGATGTCATGAGTGATGTCATGAGTGATGTTATTTGAGAAGTGATCAGTGATGTCATGAGTGATGTCACTGACCATGTCATGAGTGATGTAATATGTGAGGTCATTAACAGCGCATTGCGGGGGCGTAAGTACTAGTTAGCTGAGGTAACTTTAACTGCTGCATTCCTCTGGTTTTGTATGCATGAAATGTCAGTCTACATATAATGTCCCTTTAACGTTTGTTTTTTCAGTGAATTTCAAATGTTTTTTTTTTTTTTTTTTCCTAATCATAATGTTCCTTTAACCTTTGGCTAGCAGTAGGTAGTTAGGACCATGTTTCCATAGAAAAAGCATTTTTTGACTTGTCCATATCTTTTGCATTGGTTGAAGATTCTTCATAAAATTTTCCAACAAAAGGGCTAAGTAAGGTCTTGTTGTGCAAGGAAAGTTTCAGGGTGATCCATCAAGCAGTGCTAGGAAAAAGGGGTGTCAACAAAGTGTGTTTTCCTATGTTAATTTCCATAGGACATTCAAACGTGCCTGCAGCCCGAACTGCTGAAAAGAATTACACCACATTTTTCAGAAAGGTAGATTGGGTTATGCAGATTGTTATTTTTATTATTTTGTGTAAATCCATTCAGTAGTTGTTGAGAAATTTAGGAAAATAGAGTTAGTGATATCTGTTGCCACAACGACTTTGCGAAAAATAACGAGCTCATGCAGAGAAATGCTTAGCTGTGATTACCTGCCAATACTTGAACCAGGCAGTCTTGGCAGCTATCTTGGGACTCGGCTTCAGTGGAGTCCAAAAAAAAGAAAGTAAAGGGGGCAGGGTAGGAATACACTGTCTGCATAAAATTGGTCCTTGAGGGACCTCGACAGGCCAAAAAAGCATTAAAAAAAGCCACAAATTTGCAATATTCCTGAATTTGCAGTAAAAATGTTAAAAAAACAAGTGCGGGCACCCACGCATGTTTTTAATTATTCCCGGATGAGACAGGTCTCGGGGTCAACAGTAAAATAGGAGGGGAGCACACAGGTCCCCTTCCTAGGGCTTATAAAAGACCCCGGGACCACCACCTCCTCGAGGCATTGTTTTTTATGTATGCAGGGGGCGCTAACAAGGCATCCCTGTACACCGTAGGCCTCCCCCACCTGGGGCTTATCATAAAATAAAAGCAGGGGGTCCACATGGCCCCCCCCACAGTCCTGGGGACCGCAACCTCCGGGGCTGGAATACATTAAGGTAAGATGTCTGTGCAGAACCTCAATCTATCAATCAACCAGTCATTTGTTAAGCCGCTACTGATCGAACAGCCAAGTCTTTAGTATCCTCCTGAAGGTCAGCAGGTCTTGGGTCTGTTGTAGGCTCAGTGGGAGGGTGTTCCATGTCTTGGCGGCGAGGTGGGAGAAGGATCTCCCGCCGGAGCGACCCCTGACCCTCCTGATAGGTCGCTACCCCTCCACGCAGCTCCGACTGTGTGCTCCTGCTGCCGCTGCCACTGCCTCTGGTAAGTGTCCTCCATCCCTTTTGCTTCTGTGCCACTGTCTCCCCCTCTTGTGCCTCATTTTCTGCTCTGTGCCACTGTCTCCCCTATTGTGCCTAGATTTCTGCCCTCTGCCATTTTTTCTTCGTTTTTTGTGCCTTTCTGCCCTTTGTTCCACCCGTTTTTCCCTCAATTTCTGTGCCTTTCTGCCCTCTGTTCCACCCATTCAGCACTCATTTTTTGTGCCTTTCTGCCCTCTGTTTCATCCGTTTTTCCTTGGTTTTTTGTGCCTTTCTGTTCTCTGTTCCACCTGTTTTTTCCCTCGTTTTTTGTGCCTTTCTGCCCTCTGTTCCACCCATTTTTCCCTCGTTTTTTGTGCCTTTCTGCCCACTGTCCCACTCGTTTTTTTGTGCCCTATTGACCTCTGTTCCACTCGTTTTTTTGTGCCCCTCTTGTCTTCTGTTGCACTCGTTTCCCCCTCCACTGTGCCCCCTACAGCCCTGCCCCCTGACTGCCCACTGCCCAATCGCTGCTCCCGCCTCCCAGCTGCTCCTCCCTCCCACCTCCCCATATATGCCGGACGCTGCGTGATAAGGTGAACGACCCCTGAACCTCCTGGTAGGTCGCTCCCCCTCCACGCAGCTCCAACTGTGTGCTCCTGCTGCCGTTGCCACTGCCGCTGGAAAGTGTGCTCCATCCTTTTTGCGTCTGTGCCACCGTCTCCCCATCTTGTGCCTCGTTTTCTGCTCTGTGCCACTCGTTTCCCCCCCTTGTGCCCCATTTTGCCTTCTGTACCACTGTTTCCCCCTCTTTGTGCCTCGTTTTCTGCTCTGTGCCACTCGTTCCCTTCCCCCTTGTGCCTCATTTTGCCTTCTGTACCACTGTTTCCCCCTCTTCGTGCCTCGTTTTCTGCTCTGTGCCACTCGTTTTTCTCCCTTGTGCCCCATATTGCTTTCTGTACCACTGTTTCCCCGCCGCTGTGCCCCCTGCAGCCCCACCCCTGCCCACTCACTGCTCCCGCCTCCCAGCTGCTCCTCCCTCCCCATATATGCCGGACCCTGCACAGCCGTGCAGCGGACACGCGCAGCCGGCGTGCCGCTGGAACGCCGAAGGCGCGCCTAAGGCAAGCCCATCTGCGCCCGTCCGTGTCTGGTCCACGCCCAGCGCCAGAGCCCCTGAACCCCGTGAACGCCAGGACACCAGACTCCTCAGCGCCCGACATCGCCATAGCAATCCCGGACGGCTACAAGATCACCCGCAGGGATCGCACCAACGGAATCGGAGGAGGAATATCCATCGTCCACAAGTCCACCCTCAAGGTCGCCACCCACACAGACGACACCCTGAACACCGCCAAACACCTCCACTTCCTGTTCCACACTGACCCCAACACCACCCTCAGAGGAACACTCATCTACAGACCCCCCGAACCCTAGGCTCAGTTCAGCGACTCCATCGCCGACCTCACCAGCACACACGCACTCGCTTCCACTGACTACATCGTCCTCGGGGACCTGAACTTCCACCTCGAGATAAACAACGACGCCAACTCCGCCACCCTGATCGACAACCTCGCCAACGTTGGCCTCAGACAGCTCGTCACCGCACCCACCCATGCCACCAGCCACACGCTGGACCCCGTCTTCTCCACAGGCACCCACGTCACCTTTGACCACACCACCGAACTCACTGGACAGGCCACCGCTGCATCCATTTCAGCTTCAAGAAACCAACCACGCACCACCGCACGCAACAGCTGCAGGAGCAAAGTCACCGAAGACCAGCTGATCACCACCCTCGCCCAGAACCCACCCGCCGACCCCACCAACCCAGATGCCGCAGCCTGCAACCTCAGACCGTGGAATGAACGACTGCGCCAACATCCTCGCCCCGTTCAAGTAACCCTCCAACAGCCACGCCAGCAAGAGAGCCACCTGGTTCACCAACGAGCTCTAGACCTCCAAACACGCATGCTGGAAACTGGAGAAGATATGGCTCCACGAACGCACACCGGACAACCACGCAGCTCACAAGGACGCCACCCTCAGACCTCACCACCTCATCAGATTAGCCAAGAGATCCTCCTTCAAAGACCGCTTGGATAACAACACACACAACAGCAAGGAGCTCTTCAGCTTCGTAAAAGAAATCTCCAACCCCAGCGCCAACGCCAACGGCATCCCGCCCTCACAAGAACTGTGCGACTCACTCGCCATCTTTCACCACAAGATCGATGACATCCAAGACAGCTTCAACACCAAGACCACCACGACTACGCCAGACTCCACCTCCCCTGTAAACACTACCAGCGCCAACCGCCTGATCTTCTGGTCCAACGTCAACGACGACGAGACACGCAAGGTCATGAACTCAATCCATTCAGTATCTCCCTCAGACCCGTGCCCACACCACGTATTCAACAAAGCAGACGCAGCCATCGCACCCCAACTACGGAAGGTCATCAACTTCTCCTTTGAAACAGCAACATTCCAGGAAAGCTGGAAGCACGCTGAAATCAGCACCCTCCTCAAGAAGCCCAAGGCAGACCCCAAGGACCTCAAGAACTTCCGGCCCATCTCCCTGCTCACGTTCCCGGCAAAGGTCATCAAGAAAATCATCAACATGCAATTGGCCCACCACCTGGAAGGCAACAACATCTTGGACCCGTCCCAGTCTGGATTCAGATGAAACCACTGCACGAGACAGCCCTCATTGCCGCCACAGACGACATCAGGCGCCAACTAGAAAATGGCGAAACATCAGCCCTCATCCTCCTGGACCTGTCAGCCGCCTTTGACACGGTCTGCCATCGCACTCTAAAGACACGCCTCCTAGAAGCCGGAATCCAAGAGAAGGCCCTTGATTGGACCACGTCCTTCCTCTCCAGCAGAACCCAGAGCGTCCACCTCCCACCCTTCCGATCTGAAGCTACCGACATCATATGCGGTGTCCCCCAGGGCTCATCTCTCAGCCCGACGCTGTTGAACGTCTACATGGCCCCCCTCGCACAAGTGGCCCGCCATCACAACCTCAACAACATCTTCTACGCCGATGACACCCAGCTCATCCTCTCTTTCACGAAGGACCCACTCACCGCCAAAACCAACCTCCAAGAGGGAATGAAGGCCGTCGCCGTCTGGATGAGGAGCAGCCGTCTGAAGCTGACCATGCACGCAACCTAGGATTCATCCTCGACTCCTCCCTCTCCATGTCTAAGCAGGTCAACGCCATCTCCTCCTCCTGCTACAACACCCTCCGCATGCTCAGTAGGATCTACAAGAGGATCCCGACCGAAACAAGAAGAACGGTGACACAGGCCCTCGTCAGCACAAGACTGGACTATGGCAACGCACTCTATGCAGGAATCCCAGCCAAAAACCTACGACGACTACAACGCATCCAAAACGCCTCCGCCCGACTGATCATCAACGTCCCCCGCCGCAGCCACATCACCCCCACCTGAGAGACCTACACTGGCTCCTCGTCGACAAGAGGATCACCTTCAAGCTCCTCACCCACGCACACAAAGCACTCCACAACGCAGGACCAGTTTACCTGAATAGCAGACTCAGCTTCTACACCCCCACCCGCCAGCTCCGCTCCGCCTGCCTCGCTCTCGCCGCTGTCCCCCGCATCATCCCCGCATTGGGATGATGCATCTCAAAAGCAACAAGCATTTGCAATGCACTAGGTCTTGCATTTGCAAGAGTTTAAGCTATTGGCATTGTGAATGACAATGCCTTTTATTTTAATGACAATTATGGCCTGAGAGTTGGCGGGGTTTCTATTCCATACTCCAATCGAGCATGGCTCGCAGAGCTGCGCATGTGCTGCCCAGGCTCAACCTAAAAAGACAATCAGCCTGGTATTGGCTGCCAGGCTCTTGCCTTTGCTAATGCTTTTCTGAATTGTTTTTATAAATCTTTCTTACAAATAGATAAAGTTCCTTGAGAAGACAGATCAATAGAGAGACTTGAAAAGTCAGATAGCTAGAGAGAGGTGTAAAGACAGCTAGAGAGGCTTGCAAAGACATATAGCTAGAGAGGATAGCAAAGAACGATAGCTAGAGAGGCTTGCAAAAACTGATAGCTAGAGAGGCTAGCAAAGATAGATAGCTAGAGGGATTTGCAAAGACATATAGCTAGAAAGGTTTTCAAAAACAGATAGCCAGAGAGGCTTGCAAAAACAGATAGCTAGAGAGATTTGCAAAGACAGATAGCTAGAGAGATTTGCAAAGACAGATAGCTAGAGAGGCTTGCAAAGACAGGTCTCTAGAGTGATTTGCAAAGGCAGATAGACAGAGATTTGCAAAAACAGATATCCAGAGAGGCTTGCAAAGACAGATAGCTAGAGAGGCTAGCAAATACAGATAGCTAAAGAGGGTTGTATAGCTTAGATACATGGTGTTGCACAGCTAGATACATGATTTTTCATAGCTAGAGACATGATGTTGCATAGCTTGATAGATACACGGTGTTGCATAGATAGATATACAGTGTTGTATAGATAGATAGATACATGGCGTTGCATAGATAGATAGATACGCAACGTTGCATAGCTGGATAGATGCACAGCATTGCATAGATAGATGCTGTTGCATAGAATAATAGATACATGGCGTTCCATAGATAGATAGGGCTGTATACATTGAGAGGGTTACATAGATGGAGAGAGGTGGAAAGATGGAGTTGCTAAAATACATAGCTAGACAGACAGGGTTGTAATGGTAGATAGAAAAACAGAGCGGCAAAGATAAAAATAATACAAGAAATTGGAATAAAGAGCAGAGCTAAAATTTGAAATGTAATAGTTAAATGTTTATATAACCAGGGCATACGAGAGCATTGATTGAAACCACAATAGAAAGCCAGACAAGCAGAACACAGAACAAAATTGGTTAACAAATATAACAACATGGAAGAGCATTGAAAGCAAACTAGCCATACAAGTAGGATAACCATACTAAATTGGTTAACACATATAATTGGCGTCTTCAAATAAATAAATACCAACATTACATCCATGAGTGATGTTATAAATGCACTTCATTGCGTGCATACTAAAAAAATGACATCTTCACGGAGAACAGTCTCAAATGGGCACAGTTTGGTATGCTGTGAAAAGCAATAAACAAATGACATATAACAATACTAAGAGGGTGTAAAGAAAAGCAGGACGGGGTTTGCTGCTCATACCTAACATGGGATAATCTGAGATCTCACTGACATCCCCTTCTGCTCTCATATACCATGGATAATCATGTGCCTTCTGCTGCACACAGTTCAGTGCAACGTACCAGTACATCATTCAGTGCTCCCAAATGTAACACAGTAACACTGTGCTCCCTACCAAACATCACCCTTTAACTTGCTAAATACCAAGCTTCATAAATCGGAAATTGTTCTGTACCAAGAAATCCCACAAAATTATGGGGCATATTACCAAGCAATAGCGATAACTATCGCTATTGCTTGGTTAGAGACAAAAATTTACCGCTGAGCTGCGGCGATTTTTACCGCAAATAAACCTTGGTATTACCAAGGTTTAACGCAAATGCGATAAAAATCGCCGCAAAGCATGAATATCGCTGAAAAGTCAGCGATATTCATGCATTACCGAGCTAATGCTCTTAGCCATGTTATCCACCTCCCATTGGATAACATGGCTAAGAACTGCTCACGGCAGGTGTTAGCTTTTGGAGATATTCGCGCTTAGCGCGAATATCTCCAAAAGTTGGTAATAGGAGATAGCGATGTTAGCGACTGTTTTCAGTCGCTAACATCTTGGCACGCCCACTTTGCATGTCATTAGTGATAAATATCACTGACATGCAAAGTGGGGCCCAAGATGGTCGCTATCTCCTACTAGCTGTCTCTAACTGGTGTTAGCGACAGCTAGGTAATAGGGAGATAACTTTATCTCCGCTTTCTTGGCTTTTAAAGCCAAAAAAGCGGAGATAAACACCCTTGATAATATGCCCCTATATATTTAATAAAGGTTGATTTTATTTTCCCAATATTTAAGGAAAATAGGTGGAATATCTTCCAAAGTGATTATAAAAGTCACGAATCAGACACATATTAGCTCAAGGTATGTGCCCGGGCTAATCGGCAGCCATCTTTGAAGTACTACCGATTCTATTCATATACTATAAGCCTCCTATCACGCATTTCATAGGCTGACTAAAGTTTCAAAAATGTATGTCCTTGGCTCTAGATCAACAGTATTGTATTAATTTAAACCTGTTCAGTAATTAATAAAGCAATTAAAATTTTGGTTATATATTAAAAGTGTTTGCCCTAGGTTACGGAACTGGATATATGGTTAATAAGGAAGATATAACAACAAACGTCAGTTTATCTAGTACCATGATTGTCCTTTGTTTTTGATCTTTCTTACACTAAGTGCCCTCTTATCGGCATGCCCGGGAAGAATCATTTGCAAAGTCTCTCGCAAAATAAATCAAGATGACATCACAGTGATATGATTGTTAAAGATGCTAGTTACAGGGACCATATTCACTACCCAAAAGGTGGGATACATCATTTCAGACGTCACCACCTTGTATACAGATTGGGATACGACCAGTGCATGCCACATCAGTGCAACCCAGTCCATAGTGTACAAACTAATACATGATTATTATTTAAGTCAAGGTTTATTAATCTAAGCAGTATATATTCCATGGTGCAAGGGCGCCTGCATTGTAAATAAGATTGTTTGTGTGCTTGAAGGGAAACCTTCCTGTTAAAAAAAATCCTCCTAGGCAGTTTCCTCTTACCACAGAAAGAGGAAAAAGTAGGAGAAATAAACATATTTCTATTTGTTGTGCCTCACCATGTGCATTCCCAAGTCTACCACTTAATGGTCAATTTGGGAATGCGCCCAAATCCATGTTTTTTTTATGGGAACACCCATGCACCACCCATGGAACCCCACCCTGGGGCAGAGTAACAAAACACAGCGCTTTGCACTACGTTGCGTTACTCTAGATTTATCACGGCGCTCAGTGCCAAGCAAGGTTGCCGTGAATGGCTTGATAAAATGCATTTAAGGGTTGCATCATGCATGTACCCCATCGAGTAGTGAAAATCGACGCAACACTTTCATAAATAGGGCCCTGAATCAGTACTGCCATTTGCAACACTCTGCACGATGAAGAATTCTTTCGGGTAGTTTGGGTGCTTGTGTGAGTACTTGCACACTCCAACAGTAAATATGGTTTATATCTGGTGACCCTTTGACCTCATTTCTCCTAGATGTGTTCCTATTTCTTCACTCAGATATTGCTTCATGCAGTCTCTACTATGTGCCAACCAACCTTATCCACTTCACTGCATGGTGATTTTGCATTGCTGTGCACGCTCCACGTAGCTACCAGTGTATTATCATCCTAGATTAATCTTAATGTAGCTGGCGTTTGCTGTACTTAACCTAAAGCTGTGTCATCCTGAAATAACTTGCATTTATCAAATTTCCTGCTCCAATATGGGCACAACAATTTAAATTATCTTTATTGATTTTCAACTTTGATGCCTTATAAAGATTTTGGTGATCTTGGTGTCACCATTGGTGTGTACTCTTACAACATATATTTAGCTAGTAAGCAAGAATATATATTCTACACGTAATGTTTCATTTCTCCTCGCTGCCCAGGTTCCTTTCCTGGGTGTCTTCCTGCATGATGTCTCCATGAAAGGGTGGCAGAATGACTGTTCCATGTGTACCCTATTTTCTTACATTTTTTAAGACACTTTGGGCCAGATGTAGGTAGACATTCACCGACCGGTAACAGCCGATTCGGCCGTTACCGACCGGTAAATGGCTTTTCTAGATGTAGGTGGCCTATTTTACCGATTCAGTATATTTACTGAATCGGTAAATTTACCGAATCGGTAAAATACCGAATCGGTATTTTTACCGATTCGGTAATTTTGAAATGTAGGTGGGACTCTTCTGAGTCCTACAGGCCTTACCGAATCAGTATTTTACCACCCAATCCAATTGGGTGGTAAAATACCGATTCCAGGTGTGCATGCACATGTGTGCATGCACACCTATGGCATGTGACAGACGGACATGCCCTTAGGGCATGTCTGTGTGCCACATGTCACACATGCCTTAAATCGGGGTGCTAGAGGGTGTCAAAGTGACACCCCCTGCACCCTTGCAAAATTCGGTATTTACCGAATCGGTAAATACAGATTCGGTAATGCCCATTGATTCCTATGGGCTTCAATGCCCATAGGAATCAATGGGCATTACCGAATCGGTATTTACCGATTCGATGAATACCGATTCTTACAGAATCGAAAATTCAATTACCGATTCTTTCTACTTCTCCCCCCTTCTATTTTACCGATTCATAAATACCGAATCGGTAAAATTCGGTATTTATGAATCGGTAAAATTAACTTACCTACATCTGGCCCTTTGTACTCTTCTATGCTACCTGATCTGCCTCCATTCACTATTCACTCCATGCCATAGTTCCTTGATTTTGATTCCTCTTTATCAGATAATGATCAGCCTTCAGTTGTTAAATGAGGATGAATGGAGCAGCACCACGCTTCAGCCTCATACCCTTCAGTTGATGATTAATGAGAAGATCCCATGAGCTAGCAACATTTGAGCCATTCAACCTTTGTGTTGTCTTGAACCAGAGATCATTGAGTGCATGTCAAGTCATGAGGCTGTCTGCTCCACTTATTTTGTCACAATGGACATCTCTATGTTATTTTATGTTAATATGTAATGTTAATAAGACTTAAAGAGTGTGTGGCTGCCCCAACAACTGAGCTTTCCAATTCTGACCACATTAGACCAGACATTGTACATCAGGAGAGGTAGGGAGACCCCAAAGAGGCCTAGGTAGTGGACAGCCATGTTTTTAGTTTTGTTTTTGAAACAGAGATGACTTTGAGTATTCCTTAGGTTGAGGACCATCTTGCTTCAGAGGGCAGGAGCCAGAACTTAAAATGAGCAACCTCCCTGTTTCTTTTTATTGAACCGGGGGATCACTTCCAGATTTAGTTCTGCCCAGCGAAGTGCTCTGGAAAGAAGAAAAGGTAGTATGCGTTCTGAAAGGATGGGGACTCATTCAGCATTCATAATCTTGTGAGCAGTGTTGAGAACTTTATATTGAATATGCTTCTCAATGGGCAGCCAGTGAAGCTTGTGAAGGAGCCCAGTGGAGGAGCAGAACATTCGAACGGGAGAACAGCAATCTTGCTGCCACACTTTGGACAGATTGCAACCTCTTTAAGATTATTTTTTGCAACCTAAATACAGGATGGTGCAGTAGTTGAGGCAAGACAGTATGAGAGATTGATTGAGCAACTGTTGAATGTGTGGTTGGAAAAGAACTTTAATAGGTTTTATGCCTCTCAGAAGTCCAGAGCACGTGCCTTCTAAAGTTCTCACTTGAGTCTCATAGGAGAGGGAATTGACTAGCCAGATACCTTGCTTTTTTATAAAAGGTTTGGGTGATGCAGGAGGCCCTAGACCCTCTGGCCACCAGTTATCTACCCACATGAGGGTGTGCTTTCCAAACAGCAGGATATCAGTTTTGTTAGATTTGAGTTTAAGACAATTGTCATCCATCCAGCTGGCCACAGTCGGCATGCAATCCTGAAACCTAGAAATGTTTTGAGAGGCGTCCGCGGAGAAGGAGACAATAAGCTGAGTTTCATCTGCGCATGATACTATGGAGTGCTCAAAGGACTTCACAGTCTCCACCCCATGCATGACGTAAATTTTAAATAGAACTGGGCTCAATGAGGGGCCTTGGTAGACCCCATGCTCCAAAGGTATAGGCAAAGAAGAAAAAGGAGGAGAAATGACCTGTAAGCAGCAATTACTGAGGAAGGAGGCAAACTAGGAAAGAGCCTTGATGTTGACTCTATGTCACAAAGGTGTTGGAGAAGCAGCCTATGTGATACAGTGTTGAAGGCAGTGCTCAGGTCCAAAAGGATGAGGGGCAAGGAGTCACCTTCATCTACAATTCTTCGGAGAGACTCTGTCAAGAGGGCAGATTCAGAGTTGTAGCTGGGCCTGAAGCCAGTTTGGGACATGTCCAAAATGTGATTGCCTTCTAAAAACTCAGAAGTGTATTAACATGTTTTACCATGACTTTCCCTAAGTAAAGGAGCAGGGAAATAGGGCAGTAGATTTTGGGTTTAGTGGGGTCAAGAAATTCTTTTTTTCAGTAGTAGTAACACCTTTGCCTGCTTCCAAGTTTGTGGAATGGTGGCTGAGGACAAAGAGAGATTGACAACCTCATGAAGAGTCAGAAGGATGATCTCATGGAATTTAAGGACAATTTCAGGTTTAACGGGGTCATCCTTAGAGCCTGAGTTCACTTGAGGGCATACCGCCACATGCATCAACAGAAGCAATTTCGATTCCTAAATAGCGATTTTTAAGGCAGCACACGATTTTTAAGGCAGCACACGATTTTTAAGGCAGCACACAATTTTTAAGGCGCACACACATGCCCCTAAGGGCATGTGTGTGCGCAACATGAAACTTTGAAAAATGCACAAAAGTGCATTTTTCAAAGTTTTTGTAAATTACATGAAGTTCAACTTCATGGTAATTTGCTACTCCTATTAGCGAAATCGCTATTTTTTTTTACTTTGATGCATTGCATTTAAGGAATCTCCATTTGGGATTCCTTAAATGCAATTGCAATTTAAGGAATCTCAATTTAGAGATTCCTTAAATTGCAATTTTTGCATTTGGGATGATGCATTCCAAATGCAAAAATACTAGTCGCAAAGGCGCAGATTCTGAGAATCTGCCCGTTTGCGACCGGTTTTTACCTTGATGCATGTGGCCCTTAGAGTGAAAAAAGAGGGTAAGTCAAGGAGGGCTAGTTTGTTTAGTTATTGCCCAGGCTTTGACTCATCTGACAGGCTAGGACAGACCTCTGTATCAGAGTGATCCTTGGGTAGGAAGAGGGAATAGATGTTATTAATCTTTTCAACAAGTAAAAATCTGCTATATTGTTGAACTGGTCAGTTGAGCCCTCGACTGACTCAGTAATGTCCAGTTTCTTAAGACTATTTACAATAGAGAACATTTGTTTGGTGGGATTTTTACTGTTTAGAATCTTATTAGAAAGGAGCTCAGCTTGTGTTTTTTGTATTGATTTGTGGTACAGCTTGATTGAGCTCATGCAATGAGAATTAGCCAGAGCATTACAAGATTTCCTTCAAGCACGCTCGAACACCTTACAGTTTTTTTTCTCTGCAACCTCTAAAATAATATGTTGATAGGCATTCACTTCAGCATTTGAACATTTGCAAGTTGGCCACCCTATCTTCACAAGTGACCCCCATTATTTGTATCATATTATTTGGAAGTGGGTGAAGTATGCACATAAGTCAGCCACTACTGATTCTTCCACATATTGGTCCTTTCTAATCTTTCCCATCCAAAAGGCAAAAAGTTTTCATCAAACCTGAGGTTTGCTTTATTCATCAAATAATTGGACACCGACATCCATGATACTAGCATAGTGGTCACTGATGCCAGTAAGTATAGTTTTGGTACTGTGCTAATGCAGTACAGGAATGTAAAGCATGCGATGTCCCATTTGCGTCCAGAAGCCCAAGAGGCAAGGAAGCTTCATACTCTGTAGTAAAGCATAAGGTGTTCACTCTTTGTTGGGGGATCAATTACTTCTTTCGGGTATCAAATTTAAATTTGAGCTTACCACAAAACATTGGTGGATTTGTTTATGGTGGAGTTTATTACCTCCTAGGGTATGGGCAGATTTAACTTGAGGATTGCCAAAAGACAAAGGTTTCCCTATCAGATAGAGTATATTATGGTGGGCTAACTATCAAGGTTACCATTGAGTTCAGATGACGAACATCAGGAAGAACTGGTAGATGAGAAAGTTGTGATTAGTGCTAGCGTTAATATGGGGGATCATTTCTGAGACAGTATCATAAGAGCTTGTGAAGAGGGTGCAATACTTAAGAAAGTTGTATTGGTGAAGGTAGGGTGGGCAACTTCCAAATATTTAAAATGCCAGAGTGAACCCCTATCAACACATTATATTACAGATATTGATCGGGAAGATTACTTGAGAAGACTGTATACTGTGGTTGTTCCCTGAAGACTAAAGAAAAGGTGGTATAGTTGTCTCATGAGGGTCACATTGGGATAAGGGCCATGAAATTCTTGTGGTGGCCCACATTGCGTCGCTCTGTGGAGCATGACCCTAGTCAGTGTTTATCCTGTGCCATATGTGACAAGTAACAGGTCACAACTCTGTGTCTGGTTGAATCTGCTCTAGAAACCGAAAAATCTTGGTCAAAACTGGATCTTGAAGCCATTGGTCCCATTAATGTCTCAATTATCTAGATAAGTATAGTATTGTCAGGGTAAATTATTATTAAAGTGCCAAGACTCTAGAGTAGCTTCATGGCTTGTTTTCTCACAAAGATATTCCAGATGAAATCACCACTGACAAAAGTCCACAGTTCAAGATCAGGGATTTTGCCAATTTCCTTGATTGTTTAGGGGCCAACAATGTTACCACTTCCTTGTATCAGTCAACAAGCAATAGGCTGGTGTAACACAGCTACTGTGTGATCAAGAACCACATTCAGTTGTCTATGGTCAATGGACTAGATTGGCAAATTTTTAAAGGAGTCTTATGGGGACCGTTCACATGACGCACTCAAGCTGATACCATGGTGTTTCCTTTTTTCTGTTTACAAGTAGTCTAAGATGATCAGATTGTGAATGGGAAAGAAAGATTCACCTGTAGAGGAGGTACATGACTTAAAGCACAAAGGTAGTACTAGGGCAAATGCTGTTGCAAGTTGTGAGTGTGATTTTGTGACAGTCACATTGACTGGGGTTTATTCCAAGGGAAGTGCCATTTTTTCCTCCCTATTGAGAGTGGATAAGGTGAAGGATTGAGTGAGCAGACTAGCGGATTAAAGATGTTAGACTAGGGTTCGTTGTCTGTGATATTCTCAGAAGAACAGGCGACGAGGTTGGGGTCTCGTGAGGATCCTGGGTGAAATATTTCCAATGGGAATTATGTATGTAGATGTGTGTGATATCTCTGTCAAATCAGTTGAAATTGAGGGGCATCTATGAGACTAAATTGTAAAACACTGAGATAATTTCCATGACCCCTCAAGGAAATTTCTTCTGTATCAAATACAATGGGACCTGAGGATAGATTAGTACCATCTACTGCTTGAACAGCTTCTGGTTTATCCTTCTTTAAAAATTGAATCTTCAGGGATTGAGCAAATCTGATGTCACAAAAGTTCCCCATTGCCCCAGAATCAATCATAACCGATATCTTATTGACTTCTGAATTTCCAAACCTTATTTCAACTGAAATATTAAATGTGGGGCTGAGGACTGAAGCGTTTTTGCAATGAATTGAGATTCCGGAGTTGTCTTATCTACCGCTTCCACCAGAGCAACTCCTCCTACTGGTGGAGCCTGTCTTTTACCCACGTGTTTGTCTTGGACTTCTTTGGACACTCCTTGACAAAGTGCCCAGAATTCCCAGAATACATACAGAGTTTACCAACTCTTCTCTTTTCTCTTTCCTCTTTAGAGGAAGGACCACGAACAGAGCAAATTTGCATTGATTCTTCCTCATTTGTACTTTCTTGGGTTTGGAAGATTCAGATCTTATTATGTTGAATCGCGGTGGAAAATATTTAACATCCTTACGTCTCTCATTCTTTCTTTCACATTGACGCTAGTCAATCTGCAATACCAGGTCAATTAATTCAGAGACTTCAGTGGGTCGCTTAGGACTTTGCACCAGACAATTCTTCAACTCATCCTTCAAGCCTCTATAAAAGATGGCGGCTCTCTTGGCTTCAGGCCAATTGGTCTCAACAATCAGTTTATTAAATTGCGCCAAATATGCAACCATATCTCGATTACCCTGCTTCAGATCTAAAAGTTCATTGTCTGTGGTTTGAGAAATGGATCTTCTATCAAAAATACAAAGAAATTCTTTCCTAAAGGCTTCAAAGTCATACAAAATGGCATTGTTGTTATTCACCAAAGGCATCGACCAAGCCGTGGCTTCTCCACTCAGGTGAGACAATATGAAGGCAACCTTAGATTGGTCTTCCTTGAAAATTATGGCCCCACACAGGAAGTGTAAAGAGTATGAGTAAAAGAAATTGGGCCTTATGAGGATCCCCACTAAAGCGTTCCGGGGCTGCCAAAGGCATAATGGGAGAGATTGCATGTATCACCTGAGTAGTCAACTCTGTGGCCGTAGAAGCTGGAGAAAAAGACTGAGGCTTACTCTACTTTGACATTGAAGGGTTACCTTGTGTGAACTCTTCAAAACGTTGACGCAAAAACAAAGCCTCCTGATGAGATTTCTTAACCTCTTCTCTAAGGGATTTACCTTCTTCCATAGTGTCCCCCAATTGTTTCTGTATGCCATCCAAAATGGATGTTTTTATCAAAAAAGGAGGGAGGACAATTGATCACTTGATCAACGGACACTGATTACCACTCAGGATGGTGGAAGGTCCAGTAACAGCTTGTGTCCGTATCTAATACAGAGGATACAATAAAAAGGTTGCTGAACTGTTCCTGTGGAGAAATAGGGGGGGTTTTAGCTGGCGTGACCAAAGGTGTTTGAATGACACCCTAGGGCATCCATTATGTTGGATGTAGTTGCCTCACACACCCAGAAGGGTGTCATGCTTCATCATAGGCGTTTGCTCCTCGTCGGGGAGGCGGTGCAACCCCCGACGGGCTCACCTCAAAGAGGGGCTCTTTGGCGGAGATCTTTTTATCCAACAGCCTTATGGTGAAGTGGGGGTGTGTGGGCAGGATGGTGTGTTGTTATGGCTAGGTTATTAAAATGTAGCAAGGGGTACCGGAATTCACTTTATTCTGGGGGTCCCCTGGCTGCAATTAAAACGTGGGACTAGCTCGCTAGGTATCAACAGGTTAGGTCGAGTGACCCTAGAGGAGGCTAGAAGTGGGAGTGGTCGACATGTTTCTCGCACAGGGTAAAGTCACCCGCGATTCATCAGGACCTTACAAAAGTGAGGAAAAGAACAACATGCTTGTATCATGTGTGTGGTGTGTGTTACCTCTGTGGATTCTCCTATGCCTACACATAGATAAAAGATAAAGGAACAATGTTTAATACGTTTTCCAGTAAACCAAAACAAGTCACGTCATTGCCAGGGTATGTAAAAGATGTGGCATGCTGGCGGTACTGTGAACTATTGAGCACAACCAAATGCATGCCTGGATATATTGAGCGTGCAACGTGCATTGTGGGGAGCACACACAACAACCACTGAGTCTGTGAGGGGAACTGTGGTGAGAAAGAGTGATGTTCAAAAACAATGGTTTAAAATGCAGCAGTCTGAGAGAGATATACTTCATGAGCAGTTCTTGTGGTAAAGGCACCGATTTATATAATACTGTGGCTTGGCAAAAACAAACTCACACTGTGACCTGACAAGTGCTGTAATGGTAAAGCACACGCTCCCTACTCACCTACTGGTCAGGACCTACTTGCCACATGAGGGGTCGGCGGGACAGAACATCAGGGGAGAGCCCATTAGATGTAGCTAAAAAGGAGCATATAAGTAGCGCCTTTGGGTTACTGACGCAAACAAAGTAATGCTCTAGGATAAAGGCTCTGACCTCCCTTCTCCTGCTCAGGACGGTGTCACTCACCTCGATTCGCCTGTGTCCGCGTTGGGAGACCTACCCATCTCCGCCGAGCTCGAGTAGATGGGAGAGCTCGGCGGTCGGACTTATTTAAACAAACAAACAAACCGGCGTGCACAGACGCGGCGCCGCCTACTGTGCAAAGTCACATGATAGACGCCGGTATTGTGGCGGCCATATTGTAATGACGAGAGAGTGCTGTATCGCTTGTCACTTGGGTTAGTAGTGACCAGTAATTTACGCTATTGGGCCTTAATATGGGAAACCTTTGGGGGAAGGAAGGACCCCGTATAAGTAAAATATATGCTAGGGATGGGTGTATAGTATCTTTGATCGTTGAGTTGTCTGGTGCATTCCAACTCATAATCCACAGTATTCATTAAAACTGTGGCTCCCCCTTTGTCCGCCTGTTTAATAGTAATCAAGGGGTCTTCTGCCAGTGATTTCAATACAACCATCTCATTCTTAGAGATGTTGGAGTGCGGTGTTTGCCGATCTAGTTTATTGATGTCTTTAAGTACAGCTTGTTCAAAAGTCAAGACTTCATTTGGGACCATTCCATTATGGGGTGTAAAGGTTGAAGGATTGTGTAACCCTGAGTCTTCAGTTGGTTCGCAGGGCTTACCTTCAAAGAAGGTTTTCAACCTTATTTTCCTGAAAAATGATTTGAGTTCTCTGGTTTGTTGGAATAAATCGATCTTGGGAGTGGGAACAAAGACCAAACCTTTCTGAAGGACTTCTTCCTCTCTCTCTGTGAGGGGACGGTCAGATAGATTAACCACCAGGCTTATTTTGGTCCTGATCGGTTCGTGACCTTGACCCACACGATGACAGCGGTCTCCTGCCACCAAAACACAAGGGTCACCTACACACCCTAGCCAAGGGATCGGCACTATCTACTCACGGCAGGTCTTCTGCCCATTACATCATGGCCGCCAGAGTAAGAGCCGACATCAGGCCGGGCGGCAATTCTGATATACACGCAGGAACTCGACGGGCATATATTTTACTTATACGGGGTCCTTCCTTCCCCCAAAGATTTCCCATATTAAGGCCCAATAGCGTAAATTACTGGTCACTACTAACCCAAGTGACAAGCGATACAGCACTCTCTCGTCATTACAATATGGCCGCCACAATACCGGCGTCTATCATGTGACTTTGCACAGTAGGCGGCGCCGCGTCTGTGCACGCCGGTTTGTTTGTTTGTTTAAATAAGCCGACCGCCGAGCTCTCCCATCTACTCGAGCTCGGCGGAGATGGGTAGGTCTCCCAACGCGGACACAGGCGAATCGAGGTGAGTGACACCGTCCTGAGCAGGAGAAGGGAGGTCAGAGCCTTTATCCTAGAGCATTACTTTGTTTGCGTCAGTAACCCAAAGGCGCTACTTATATGCTCCTTTTTAGCTACATCTAATGGGCTCTCCCCTGATGTTCTGTCCCGCCGACCCCTCATGTGGCAAGTAGTTCCTGACCAGTAGGTGAGTAGGGAGCGTGTGCTTAACCATTACAGCACTTGTCAGGTCACAGTGTGAGTTTGTTTTTGCCAAGCCATAGTATTATATAAATCGGTGCCTTTACCACAAGAACTGCTCATGAAGTATATCTCTCTCAGACTGCTGCATTTTAAACCATTGTTTTTGAACATCACTCTTTCTCACCACAGTTCCCCTCACAGACTCAGTGGTTGTTGTGTGTGCTCCCCACAATGCACGTTGCACACTCAATATATCCAGGCATGCATTTGGTTGTGCTCAATAGTTCACAGTACCGCCAGCATGCCACATCTTTTACATACCCTGGCAATGACGTGACTTGTTTTGGTTTACTGGAAAACGTATTAACCATTGTTCCTTTATCTTTTCTCTATGTGTAGGCATAGGAGAATCCACAGAGGTAACACACACCACACACATGACACAAGCATGTTGTTCTTTTCCTCACTTTTGTAAGGTCCTGATGAATCGCGGGTGACTTTACCCTGTGCGAGAAACATGTCGACCACTCCCACTTCTAGCCTCCTCTAGGGTCACTCGACCTAACCTGTTGATACCTAGCGAGCTAGTCCCACGTTTTAATTGCAGCCAGGGGACCCCCAGAATAAAGTGAATTCCGGTACCCCTTGCTACATTTTAATAACCTAGCCATAACAACACACCATCCTGCCCACACACCCCCACTTCACCATAAGGCTGTTGGATAAAAAGATCTCCGCCAAAGAGCCCCTCTTTGAGGTGAGCCCGTCGGGGGTTGCACCGCCTCCCCGACGAGGAGCAAACGCCTATGATGAAGCATGACACCCTTCTGGGTGTGCGAGGCAACTACATCCAACATAATGGATGCCCTAGGGTGTCATTCAAACACCTTTGGTCACGCCAGCTAAAACCCCCCCTATTTCTCCACAGGCACAGTTCAGCAACCTTTCTATTGTATCCAAAATGGATGCCAAGGCCTTAACATCTAACCCTTCTGCCATCTTGCTCAGATGGAAGTTTGGGAGGGCATTTCAATCTGTCAAGTCAATCGAGTCCCTGTCCAAACTGTAGCTTCCACAGGAGCCAATGTAAATTCCTCAATTCCCAACTTCTCTACTTGTGAGTTTTCACACTCACAAATAGGAGAGAGGGGGAAAGGGGAGTTGAAATGAGAAAGAGAGACTGCACTGCTTCTAGTTCTTCTGACCGGATTCTATCTTCTTCTTGTGTAGAACCCTGCAACAAACACAGTCATGCAATCACCGTAATTAACCTTCTATTCCCTATCTTTACTTTTATACGTATGTGTACCTGTCTTCCACAGTGTTTAGCAGCTCTCTTGGTTGTGCAGATCGAATAGTTCTGGACCTTGCTCTATTCTATTATGATTTGGTATATTTGCTGTCTTGTAGAATTCTGTAATACAAATAACATGTAACCCCTACCACTAAATATTCCCTACCTCCCTATAGTACTCTCATTACCTTGCTACATCTGAACCATGTGTTGTACTCTTCTTTGCATATTTACAGTTCTTGTCCTTAGACTGTGGTAGATGAGCTAATAGTAAATGTGGTAGATAGCCTTCTTTATGTATGTCTTGCAGCGAAGATGACCAGGTTGTGTGATGGTAAGTACAATTATATACATCATATAATCATATATATATATATATATATATATATATTCACTGAAAAAACCATAGGTTATAGACCATATATAGTTAGAAATTTGCATTTAAAAAACCATTGAAATTCAATGAAAAAACCATAGGTTATAGACCATATATAGTTAGGAATTCGCATTTACAAAACCTTATTTTACTCGCACAAAACCATTGAAATTCCATATATAGTTAGTTGCACTAACTATATATCGCGCACCCGCAATCCACTGCTGATGATGTCACATATTACATCATTCATGACATGGTCAGTGACATCACTGATGACATCACTGATGACATCTCAAATGACATGACTGATGACATCACTGATGACATCTCATTTGACATTACTGATCATATCACTGATGATATCATTCATGTGATAATACGACGAACCTCTTCAGACTCTAATATAACCTTAGATACAATCAGTGTAAACAGACACTCACAGACTGTCACTCATCCATGGAGTTACTCACACACCTAGTCAGTCATGCAAAGAATCAATCACACCTCCATTTCCTCAACTATACAGTTAGACAAACTTTACTTATTCAAACATATACTAACACATATTTACTCTCTTATACAATCCCTGATACAAGTTCACAATGATCCATACAGCCACTCACACATTCACTGGCTCTTATGCACAGTTATTTATATATGTCAACTCTCACATGTACTGTGCTTTACATATGTACTTACTTTGACATGTAGCACTGAGATATCCATTCACTCACCAATACACTCATGCACACAGTCAACCGCCCATACAGCTGTTTCCACATGCACTTTTGAAACCATACATCTAGTGAATCAACTGCTCACACATCTATGCACAGAGTCATACACCTCCCAGCCACCCACAAACACACACAGTCTCCCATACAAATACTTGGGCAACCAATCAATAACCCATATAGTTACTCATATAGCTACTTATCAACACATGCAACAGTTTACAGAACAACAGACATAATGATGCACAAATTAAGACAGTTTAGTCACTAACCCATGCACTCAGTGAGACACATTTAATCACTCACTCATACAGTCAGTCATGCACCTACTAAATCCTTCATCCAGACACTTATACATCCACTCATTCTTCAATATGTAAGAGATATTTTAACTTTACAGAAACATACAGTCACTGGATGTTGTCATCAGTGATGTCATCAGTCATGTCATTTGAGATGTCATCAGTGATGTCATCAGTGATGTCACTGACCATGTCATGAATGATGTAATATGTGACATCATCAGCAGTGGATTGCGGGTGCGCGATATATAGTTAGTGCAACTAACTATATATGGAATTTCAATGGTTTTGTGCGAGTAAAATAAGGTTTTGTAAATGCGAATTCCTAACTATATATGGTCTATAACCTATGGTTTTTTCATTGAATTTCAATGGTTTTTTAAATGCAAATTTCTAACTATATATGGTCTATAACCTATGGTTTTTTCAGTGAATTTCATTGGTTTTTTAAAAGCTAACATCTGTAGCTGTAAAATGTATTATTCTTTAAATCCCAAAATATATATAGATATTTATTGATAATTTTTTTTAAATATTTTTTTCTTCGCTTCTAGTTCGCGAACCGGGAAGCTTTCCGTTAGCTCATCTTGATGCCGCGATCTAGTCCGCGAACCGGTCAACGTTACGTTAGCGGAACAGTGACGCGTCGCGGAAGCGCGACATATCACGTTATCGCGTAATGCGTCTAATGACGCGTCGCGTTAGCGCTCCCGGAAGTGCTCCGGACCGCGAACCAGAAGCGATCTGGGACGCGGCGCGCGCCGCGTAACGTAAGCGGAACAGGTCATGTGACTTGTTTACCAAACTTCTCATTGGTTCATTTCACTTTTGGTTTCCAAATGATGTATGACTAGGTCATGTGACCTAAAAATAACACTTTTCATTGGCTCAGAACTTTTGTTTTCCCCAAATCATGTAAACCCCTCCTTATTTCCTCACTCTGACTTTCATCTTGGTGAGAGAAAGACCATTTATCTGAAGATCCACAATGGCTTCCATTCTTGCTGCAGCTGGTGCACCCCCACCACCACCTCCACCTCCTCATAAGAAGAGAGGACCACCTAGTCAAATTATGACTAACAGAGAGGAGGAAGATGAGGAAGAAGAAGAAGAGGAGAGAGAGGAACAACAATTTGTTGATGAGTTGCCCCGGGTTTCTAAACGAAAATCCAGTTTCATCTGGCAGTTTTTCACCATCCCTCCTGGAACAAAGAAAGTGAATGCAAAATATGCCACCTGCCTCATCTGTGACTACAGATTGTCGAGAGGCACAGAAAAGAAGTACAGTATGGGGAACTATACAATGCATCGTCACATGAGCAGGTGGCATCCCTTGAACTACAGCCGGGCTGAGTTAAGGGATCTTGTAGACAATCCGACGGCAACTCCTGTGGCAAGATCTACATCTACATTGTCTTTGACGGGAAGAGAGGCACAAGAGACTGTGCCAAACATCCAACCTAACTTCCAGCACATAAAGTTATCTTGTGTTTACTGTGGTGATATGCTGTCATATGGCAACATGAGTATCAACCTCATGAACATTGCATATGAAAATCATAAATGCCCTAATGCACCCAAAAAGTAATTTTCTTTTTTTTGCTCCAGTTGAGCCGTTTTGAAAGCCTGTTTTTTGTTGTCTCCCCTCCATAAAAAACACAAAAAAAACATAAAACAGTTCTAAAAATACAAAAAAATCCAAAAATGTTCAAAAAATAAAAAAAAAATATAAAGCAACAAAAACAAAAAAAAACAGTTCTTTTCAGAACTACCTCCCCTTTCAAACAAAATTGCTAGAATGTTTATCACTCTGGCAAGCTCTATTTCTTTTGGTTCGCTTCAAGTTCGCTGACCGGTTCGCGAACTTTAAGCGAACTAAAAAAATATTTTTTAAAAAAAAAGAAGAGTTAGTATAAGGGAAGTAAACAGAGAATAATGTAAAAAGAAAGACAGCTAGAGAGAGTAAATGAGAGATAGTGTCAATGACATCATCAGCAGTGCATTGCGGGTAAAAAGAGTGGAAAACATTTACCTTATAATTCTTGTTACCTTTTTTAAATATTTTTTCATACTTTCAATCTGTAAAACAAAGAACAAACATTTCAAAAAATATTAAAACATGTATTTAAAAATTAGAAAAGACAAGGGAAAAGGTTCAAAAACAAACAGTTTTTCAACAACTTTGACATTTACAGAAGTCTCTGCTTCTCTACGTCCCCTACACAATCCTAAAGATATATATTCGAAAGAAACTGTATCTTGATATTGCTGAACTGAGGCCTATTTTGGAACATGATGTTTTTCTTGCACTGCTAATGTCTCACAATAGTGATGCAATAGCAGCGCAAAAAAGATGTAAAGCCATCATAAAATTGTGTCTAACATTGTAAATGATTGTTTTAGGATGCAAATAAGATGTGTGCTTTCAAGAGCTTTCTTTGAGGTGAGGCCTCTTTTTTTAAAAAAAAAAAAAACACTACCCAGAAGTACAGCACTCTAAGCATTAAAATTGATATTTACAGAACTCACCTTACCCATATGTACCACACATTTCTAAATGTATATCATAAGGACAAAAAGCATAACATTAATTATACATGTTAAATGGTTTATTTTTGCTGTTCTCAGAATGTATCAAATTTCACTTAAATCAGTGACTTGAAGGTATTCATCATGTAACAGCGGGGAAAAAAAAAACACAATCAAAATGACTGTGTTTAAAAAACCCATACAACCTAAGAAATCTGATTTCAAAACTTCTTAAAATTAACTTACTTTCAATGACGTCGAAGGATCTCCTATAAACAGCATCCACTCTGTTGTGCTTTAAATATTTTCAGCCCGCCACTTTCTGAAAGAAAACCTCCATCGATCCGTGAAATATGTTACATAGAAAAAAAACTTCTCTCATTATATCACATGTTTCCACTAGGCCAAATCATGTTGCCGCGATTCGCAAATCTTGTAATTCTTCCAATCAAATCCCGACATTTTCTATTTTCGCAACTTTCAAAAATAAAATATTTGAGATTATTTTCACAATCCTGGACTACTAATATCTTACTCTTCTTTGTCACTCATGTTCTCCTTTTCCTATGACACTGATACTGCTTACTATGAAGCAGACTTACTTGCATTAGGTTTATATAGTTGAATTTTTAATCGAGACAGCATTGCAGACTTACATTCCCTCTACTTAAAATTTTGGTTTTAAAAACACCAGGTAAGAATTTTTAAGGTCAAACGGCAATTTTTTTTTGAACGTTACAACAGAATCATTACAGAATGACCAGCCGTTTCCAGACTTTAAGTAAGCTGTATAATGTCCTGATGTTGTTGATGGACCATCGTGATAGATAATTGCTACAGTAACAAAAGTCCTCCCTGATATTGACAGCTGAGAAGCCACAAAATTTTTTATTAAAGTTGACAATTTTGTTCCATCAGGCCTACATCGTTGCATCATTAAAATGACATACTGGCCATATCTACGTATAAATAATGTTGACATCATATCACATTTACATTGGCTACACTCCATGTTGTGATCCGCTGCATTTACTAGCTTATTAAAGGAGACTGATTTACTGTCTGGCAAAGTTAAATATATAAATCTTTCTGAGTCTACACTAGTAGTACTTGATACCATACAGTTCTCGCAGTCATGCTGCCATTGATAAGAAAGCCCAAACAGGTGATCTACATCTACACCCTCAACTTGCAATATATCAAGCATATACATTAAAAACTCCTGACAATCTTGCTGATTATTTTCAGAGAAGTCTGTTTGACCTGAACATTCATCTAACAGATAACGAACTTCAGACACACTTTCTACTTTTGTTCGATCAGTGCTACATTTCTCGAAAACAGAATTCAACAAACAGCATAAAATTTGTTCAGAATTCAACAGAATCTGTTCTTTTAAACTCTCTAGTGAAAAGAGAACATTAACCACTACATTTGCATAGCAGTTGACACCAGAACTGTTTTCAAATTGAAAACCGACAACATCTTCAACAGAATCCACTTTCTTTCTGCTAACAATTTTCGGTTCATTGACTTTTAGTCTTTTTGCAACAACCTCCCTACTATTACTGCTATTTCTACGTTTGCGGCCTACCACACGTTTCTCAAACAAAGGATATTGAGGCAAATGTGGCGCATACTCTCTTCTTAACCTATTGTATTCCTTAACACAATCTAGATCCGCACAAATGTTTGTGACATCACAGTCAATCAAGTACAATCCCGATAAAGTTCTAACTCGTGACAATGCCACATATGCCATACCCTCCTTGAACACAGAACTGCCAATATTCACCAATGCACAGTCTACACTTAAACCTTGCGATTTATGGATTGTCACCGCATATGCCAAGCAAACAGGAAACTGTTTACGGCGAACATATAAATCTTTAACAAGCAAAAACCTAGCAGAACAACGACCAATTTGCTGTACTTCCTCAATGCCATCAAATTTAATTTTTAAAAATTCTATTCCATCTCTATTTCTGTATTTCTCAAAATCAACAACATTACCCATTGATCCATTTACCAGACCTCTTTCTACATGTAAATTCCTTCTCAAAATAATTCGGCAATTTAAACACACATTCAAAGTCTTTTCAAAACCCGCTGTTTTAGATATAGTCTTCTCTAATGAATCCAATTTTGATTTCAAATTGTCTGACAAAATAATTGTTGATCCCATATGCTCTAATTTGTCGATAGCTTCAAGTTTCACAATCTCTTGCTTTTCTAAATTCAACATTTTGTTGTTGAAGATGGCACATTCTGCAAGAGTTGGCATGAGACATATCCCGGATTTCTTCTCAGTAATTTTCTGAAAAATATTCTCAGGCACAATATCTTGTTTGGGATACAAATTTGACAGTAACCGTGCATTTAAAGCTTCTTTCCCATGCTCGGTCACTTTTCCAATTCTAATATCTTGTAGAATATTCTTGTAATCTTCATCCTTTGCCTGACGCATATTTTGATGCAGTTCTGCATAATTGAAGTTTAACCATATATTGACGTTGCCAATGCTCCCTAGGCACTTCCTGGTATCTTCATGCGTGAGTATTTTGAACACAGGTTGACCTTTTACTGGTGTCAGCTGTAGAAGATCTCCGAAAACAATAATGTGTTTCCCACCAAATAAGACATCATATTCAGTTTTAAGTACTTCTTGCATTCTCAAATGCACAAAGGCAAGCATGACATTGGAAACCATGCTTACTTCGTCAATGATAAGTAGTTTCATTTTCCTCAAAACTCTTGAAACTTCACAGCAAGCATCTCCAGATAACTTGTTGTATTGTAATTTGTTGTCATGCTCCACCGGCAGCATCAATAGACGATGCAAAGTAATACCTTTAATATTATGTGCTGCCAGTCCAGTAGGAGCGGTGACAACACAAGACAGCGATGACTCAGTCCTTTCCTGCAAATAACAAGAGATTGCTTTAATGAGGAAACTTTTTCCAGTTCCCGCTTCTCCACTCACGTACAGTCGGACAGGCTTCAACGACGTACACGAGCACTCTTTCTTCTCATGACTTAATCCGTGCTCAATTTCCTTGGTAACTTCATCATATATTTTCCTCTGCTCAACGTTGAGTTGTTTTTCCAAGTCTTGTAAGTTAACTGAATCCTCCTGAGCATGTGCCATGGCTCTTTCTACTTCATTCATAGCAGTGGCAGCTTCATTTTCGATAATAGGTCCTCCAAGTGGATCTTGACTCAATGAAACAGAACTCTGACTGTCCTGAGAACTGTCTCTGGCAATCTCGGCTGCAATCGTTGCTTCCTGCTCAATTTCCAAAGTTAGCATTTCTTGATATTTAGAAAAAGCAGGACATTCTATGGACTCCTTGGCTGCATTGAAAGAGTCTTCGTAACAGAGGAAATCTCCAAGCAGTTCCTCTTCTGCACGCCAAGGCTTGAAAAGTTGCAAAAGTGCTAAATAGAAAAACTCCTTTTTTTCTGGAGATTCGCCACTTAATTTTCGATGGTTTACTAATTGGCATTTTCTTTGCTTGACCAGGCATCCCTCACTTCCAATTACAGCATACACTCCTTTCTCAATATCTTCTTTGATGTTCCTCTTGAATATATAATTTTGGAGAACCTCATATAGACAAACATTCTCAAGGTGACTGCTTCGATTTGGATAATATGTATCCAACATGTTGGTCTTCAAAATGTCGGTACTGTTTGGTTCCTTTTCTGCCAAATACTCAATTTCCCGAACAGGTTTTAGAACTCGATTTCGCGTTGCAGCAAGACCAAGACTCGCCCAAACGAGACTCCTGGATTTGGCATAGAGACTTGCTGAAGACAATCGATAAGAACATTCGTAAGCTCCGATTTCTCGATGCGACAACATCTTCAGACTGAAACTGTACAACTTCTTGCTGAGGCTCTTTTCATGGGAAATGTCCTCCCACATATCCTTCAGTTCGGTCTTTTCTTTTTTGGTGATGTAAGATGTCACATACCGAGCCACAGCCATACAGTTGTCAGCCACAAACTGTATATCCATGTTAGCATTCCACATGGACAAAATCACTGGGTTGTAGTCATTGATGTACTTGGACTCTTCGTTCCTTTTCAAATTGTATGTATTCTTGGGTGATTTCCTCGTCACATTATGTCGCAGCGAAGACATCAAACTGTTCACTCTTCCTTTAGAAATCACCGGTCGTGGAAAGTTGAAACGACATTTGGTGTAGAACTTGTCCTTGTTTCTGAATTTACGACGACAGTACTTTCCACAACGATGGCTTTGGAAACGTAGAACTTGTTCTCTTAGACTTTTCTTCTCCGTTGCGTTTGGAACAGCACACGTAGAATACTGTTCGATGAAATTCATCACTAAGTCATCCGGATCTGTTCCAAATTTAGGTGCATCCTTGATCCACAGCAACATATGTATATGAGGGGCACCTCTTGCTTGGTACTCCTTTCTCCAGAAGAAATCCAACACCTCTCCAAGAGGTGGATTCTTTTTATTTGTGATGAAAGACATCATAGCTTCAAATCTATGATTGAAGTACCTGCATACATTCACAGGATCCAAAGAACACAGTTCTCCAGGTGTCTTGAATTCAATGTTTTCAATATTTCCATTTGCCTCTCGTAGAAATTCAAGTAAGTCATCCCAGCCATACTCGGCACAGCTCAGAGTGAGGAACCATGTCGGAGTTCCTAAGTTCCTCAGCATACATTTTAAGTCACCATGACGACGGTACCAGTACTCATTAGTACCACGCTGACACGCCATGAGATTAATTAAGTGAGAATCCAAAATACTGTCTTGGACATTGACTTTATGCATAAAGTCACTTGCCGAGATGTTTCGCATCTGTATACCACTTTTTAAGATGTGGTTCACTGCATATGACAGTCCAGACAGATCGCTTTCAAACAGGAGATGAAACAAATAGGGAATGCATTGCCGAAACCTAGGATCTTCTGCATACAATCGTAAAGTCCGGTATTCAGACGCAGAAATTTCACGAGGTCGCTCATCATATCTTCCTCCTTGACCTGTGGGAAATAGCTGTGGGAAACACCGAGCTTCCAAACTTTCCTCCCAAACACTAATGGGACTCCCTTTGGCTTGTTTCATTTGAAACAACTCAATAGCATTCCCCATCACTTCCTTGGAATGCAAAGGATGAACACTATAATGTTCATATATTTCTTCACTTTTAGAGGCCTCTACTTTCTCAATTTGGCCAGCACACAAATCGCTATCCTCTTCATCACTTACTTCCTCTTCTGCAACATATACATTCTTATAGTACTTATTATTTTTCTTCAAATACACTGTTGCCTTTTTGACTTTCCTAACATCCACTAAATCTTGCCATATTTTCTTATTCTTTGTCGGAACCCCATTAACCAAGATAACCAGAGGTTCCTCTTCCACTTTTTCTATTCCAATTGTGTTAATGTTTTTGTTCAAATCTAGAGGCAAATAAACAACTCTTCCCTTTAATCCTCTCTGTAAATCTGCTGGAGGCAACTTCCCTGTCTTTGGCTCCATTCTTACAATAGCCTGAAAGGGATGGATACTTTGAATCAAAATAGATTCATAAGTATTTAAATCCTTCAATTCAGAAGGAATCTCAACCAATTCCAGATTATTATGAACTGCCCTAGCAGGCATCTGGTTTTGGTTTAATTTATTACAACAATAAGTACACACACGTTGATCCGATCCCAAATCAAAATAATTTTCTACCATCAAGTATGTGGCTAAATCCTTCCATTCACTATTATTTTCCCTTTCACTTTTTGCATATAAATCCACTACCTTAGTCTGATTCTTATAATAAGTGCGTCGACAACATACACAAGTGAAATTAGGCCTCTCACTTGATTTCATCTGAAACGTGGCAATTTCCTTCTGAAAATTATCTGTACTGGAAACCTGTACATTATCTTCCACATTACCCTCTACTTCAGGGTCAATTTGAACATTCTCATCTTTACTACCAAAGTAACAAAACTCAATTTCTTCACAAAGATTCTTCACATCTATTTCAGAACCATGCAAAAGAGCAGCACATAACTGTTTAAGCATAATTGCTGGACTCTTAGCATAATACAACATTCTCACTAATTTTCTCACTTTATTATGATGCACTGCTAGCATCCTGAAATGATGAAAAACACTCTGGCATACTCTCCTGGAAAGACAAGCCAGTGAATGACCACGCAAACCTGTCATTTGTCTCACTCTGCAAGGATCTAAATCTTGCAACAACTTCATTTTCTGCTTCAAACTTTTCTTATTAAATGTCCGTATAAAATCACAAAGCAAATTGATGGAAACCTGTCGCACACTGCAAATAGAACTACACTTCCAAATGTACACAGGACCCTTAGGACGTCTTCCTAAAACCTCATCACTTAGCGCCTCTTCTGTCTCTGTTGTCACAAGTTGTTCTTTTTCAACTGGACAACCATCCTTCACTTCATAAGCTCGACCACTGGTGTCAACTGCAAACACCAAATCATTATCCTGAAAATAACTCTCCTCATTAAAAAAAAGCCTCACAACTAGAACTATGCATCCATTCTCCAAAAAAAACTTCACAAAAGTTAGTACGATTTACTACTCTCTTCCATCTACTTTTTGTTTTGAAATCAGAAATTACCTTGCTTAGTTTCCTAATTCTATTGATTACCAAAATAAACAACTTTCGCTTGATTTCAAAAGCATGATCAATAATTTTCTCTACATTTTTCTTCTTCCTATAAAATGCCGCTTTCTGTTGGCCTTTCTTTTTAATATTTTTCAATAAATTAACTAATATCCTATTACGGAACATTCGTTGTCGAATGTCCCTAAACTGTTGTTTCCTTCTACTATCATGCACAGAGTTATCTCTTCCTCTACCAGTAACATTTGTGATGGGTCTCTCCTTTCCATTTAAATTACTTCTCTTTTTGTGAACAGACACATTTTTTTGAGCAACATTTTTTTTACTACAAATATTTCTTAAGAATGATTTCGTGCTCTTACCCGGACCTTTCTTGGTGTTTTGACAAGTATTTGGGGAAGAGGACTGCTGCAATAAAACATCATCCTGCTGTCTTTGACGTTTTCTAGCCTTTCGTATTCGACTTCTGGAAGGCATTTTCCAAACTATGAAAGAATCTGCAGTTGAATCTGTGAAAAAATATAATATAAAATGTTATTAACCACTATTACCAAACAGTAAATAAATAACAGTGATCTAAAACTTAATGCCGTACTAATTATTTAACATAGCAAATATTTTCCACCAGCACTGCATCACAAAAATGACACTCAATGGTACAAAACAGGCATACAACACTCATAAATCACTCCCTAATATTTTAAATCATTAATTCAGGATGACGATAAGATGTAGCCTATCTAAAGGTTTGTTTAGGCCCAGATCTTTGGACTGGGGTGAATGTGTGTCATTGATCCACATTCAGTCCATCACCTGTTTTGTTTATTTGAGGTGAGGCCAACACATGGTTGCAGATAAGATTTTCACTGAAAAAAAACCAAGGTAAAAAAACATGTGAAGGCCTACCAATGAAGTAAATCATTAAATGAAAACCAATACATTTCTGGAAATATGCACTACTAGTGCTTCATAAGATGTTTTGGATCATATTTATAAGTTATTTGAGTATCTAGTATGCTATTTTACATTCTTCATGGTGCAAATTTATTGTAAATACGCTCCCACCTGCGGTTGGCAAATTTAGATTTTGATTATGGGAGTTAGATAGGCATGTTAATAATTTCCCAAAAATGGTATATAACCCCAAACAACCTTTGAAGCAAATGCTCTTAGCCATGTTATCCACCTCCCATTGGATAACATGGCTAAGAAGTGCTTGCAAATGTGATTAAAAAAGGCCTGCAATGCATGAATAACGCAGAAAAATCAGCGATATTCATGCATTTTCCAACAAATGCTCTTAGCCATGTTATCCACTTCCTATTAAATAACATGGCTAAGAACTGCTCAGGGCACCATGAGGAACGCTTTCCATTTAATAAGGGAAAAATAACATCAAAGACACTAAAATGCCTTCTAAATATGAACCCAAACAACCTATGAAGCAATGTGAAAAAAAACGGCCACAATGCATGAATATAGCAGAAAAATCAGCGATATTCATGCATTTTCCAGCAAATGCTCTTAGCCATGTTATCCACTTCCTATTAAATAACATGGCTAAGAACTGCTCAGGGCCCCATGAGGAACGCTTTCCATTTAAAAAGGGAAAAATAACTTCAAAGACACTAAAATGCCTTCTAAATATGACCCCAAACAACCTATGAAGCTCTAACAGTACATATCCTGAAATTTAATTCATTTCAAAATTCGTTTTTAAACACAGCATATAAATCAATTGTATACCTGCATTCATGAAGAAATGACTAAAAATGTCCTTGAGACACATGAAAGTGTTTTCTGGAATGCCCTAGCACCATTTTTGGGACACTATTAACATGGCTAGGTAACTCCCATAATCAAAATCTAAATTTGCCAAGCACAAGTGGGAGCGTATTTACAAGACACTTGTCCCATGAGGAACACTTTACATTTTAAAAGGCGAACACAACATCTTAGACACTCAAATACCTTATAAATATGGCCCAAAACAACCTATGAAGCTCTAGCAGTACATATCCAGAAATGTAATTGATTTCTTAAATCGTTTTTAAAAGCAACATATCTGTTTCAGCTTACATAACAGACCATGAAATGGCCTCCATGTATTACAATATCTTGTGTAACTGCATGCCAGAATGTTACACCAAATATGCAATTATAATTTCTCTTTGAAACTAATTCTATTAGTATATCACTAGAGACAAAACCACATTTTAAAAACACAGCTTTCTTCATCATTTTCTCCTTAAATCATACTATTCTCTATCTAAATTAAATAAATCTTTTCTCACCTTAGCAAATATTTTTTGAGTTTTGAAAACAGTCTCAGAAATACACCAAATTGTCTTCAGCAGAAGAAAAAGGATGCACTCCAAAGGCTGCAGCTATTGAAAGCACAGAAATACAGATATTCTTTTCACATATCTCTCATATTAGCCAATCATACCTCTTCCCTCACTTTTTTCAAATCAAAACCCTTCCCCCCTCTGCCCTGTCTGCCTTGTTTCCATAGCAGCCACCTCCTGGAAGACCTCTCATGTTTGCAAATTCACACAACAATGTTTCAAGTGAACTCTGAACTCTCAGTGCACCTGCGTATCCAGTGCAATCTTTCATTAAATGTTTCTTCCTTGACCATTCAAATTACATCTTTCAAAGAACACATCCATGCACCCTAACTTTCTGTTTTCAGAAATGGAAATGCACCAATCACTGCTAATGAATCATTAGCATTGTAAATCCACAGTTTTTTTTCTTTAGAAACTCCTACTGTTTCAACTGCCCTTTCATTACCACACTTCATCTGACTGCAGAACAACCTTCTTCCACCATGTTTAACGTCTGGATTGTTGGACATAGTTACATCCACTGGGCTCAAAGGTATGCTGAGAGCAGAAATTTACACAACCTCAATTTACAAGATGTGGAAATTAAGTGGTTGGGCCAAAGAGGATTAAAATGTCACCAATTGATACCATTGGTGAAAACCTTTATGCATTTGCCAAAACCTGACCTGTTAATAGTGCACTGTGGAGGTAATGATTTGGGCACTTTGACAGGGGTAGGTCTGGAAATGCTTTTAAAGGACACCTTGGAGCAATTAATGGCACTTTTTCCTCAAACTGCCTTGGTATATTCCAATATATGCCAAAGACAAAAATGGAGGTGGTCCAACCAATTTTGTCCACAAATTGAGAAAGCGAGGAAGCATGTAAACAAATCTGTTTCAGCTTACATGAGAGACCATGGAATGGGCTCTCTGTACAACAATAACTTGCGTTACTACATGCAAGATATCTACAGAGGAGATGGAGTTCACTTCTCAGATGAGGGCAACAGAATTTTCATTCTGAATTTAAGACTGTGCATTGGTACCTACTTATAAGTACCTAAATGTACCATAAACCCAAAAGCTCTTCTCAGAGCTACCCTACATCTGATCACTCACAATTATTATTTTTCTCTAACTTTTTTCACTAATTTTCCACAAAATTCGCTCCCCGGAGCGCTACCCGGTTCGCTAACCGAAAGCTAACCTCGCGGAATTTTTTTAAAAAAAAATTTTTTTTCCGCACATATAAGCCTCCTCACCCACGCTCAGAAAACATAGGGGGTCAAGATAAGTCTACCATGACCCCTTCTACCCATTCTAAACATTATTTGCCCTCCATCTTGTATCTTAATGCGAACAAAACACAAAATGGTGGACTCCCGTGACGCTTAAGGTTCGCTAACCGGGCAGCTTCCCGGAAAGCGGTCCTAAAAAAAGGCGGGAAAGTAATTTACAGAAAAACGACTAGAGACACTCTCACCAAATATAGATTAGCTCATACTACATACCAATCCCTTCCATTCTCACAAATTTCATTGAAATTCCATTTAGCCATTTAGCCTGTAGACCTCTCCAAGTACCGTGAGGTAAATTACTTCACAAAACACATCTGAATTGTTGGAATTGACAACCAATGAAAATGTTACTTTCATTTTCTACTTTTATTACCTGACATTTAATTGGTTATATACCTGTATATATATAAAGGAAGAGAAGGAAACACAGCCATTTTGACTACTACTTCTTGTTGTACCTCCTATTTCAATAGCTTCAAAAAACTTCAACTTCTTTGTGAAGGTAAGTTATAATTTAATATATTGTGCACTATGACTTAATATAGTAGACTTTTTCTGCTACATATACACTATCCCTCTGTAGTAGTAATGTGTTTAGATAGACTTCTCTGTTATAGTTATCAATGGAGTAAGGCTTGTCTTGGTTAAATCACATACACTTTTTTTTAGTCCTATTTCCACTCTCATACTATACACTGCCAAAAGATAAATTCACTGATAAAAACTGCCTATCTAAAATTAATCCCAACAGTGCCCTATCTCTACTAATATATATTTTTTTAATCCAAATTTCAGGGAAAATGGAAGGCGAGCAGCAAGTTTCATTTTCGATTGAACTGAAGGAGAGCAGCCAAGACAAACTTGATGACTTTATGGATGACAGTAGAGACCACGAACTTCTACAATGTGTTGAAGCAGTAGACAACTTGCTTCAAAATGAAAAACAATTACACCCTATAATAAATTATGACATTTCTGACAATGAAATGTTAGAAAATTTAATAAAGTATGAAACACAATCATAATAAAAAAAATAAATAAATAAAGAAAACAAAAAAAAACAAGAAAAACAACAAACAATTAACATACAGTATTAGAAAAGTCTTTCATTCTTTTATCCATAAAGTTCGCTGCCCAGAAAGCTATCCGGTTCGCGAACTTGGCGCTTACCACGCAAAAAAAAATTTTTTTTTTTGGACCCTCCTAGGCCCTTTTAAAACCTCCACATAAAACCTAGGGGGTCAACGAGGATCTACTATGCCCCCTTATGGTAATTTCCCCCTTTGTTTTGGCCTCCTCTTGTCTCTCGATCCTACCGAGAGACAAGATGGCGGCCGCTCCGGACTGTTTAGAATGTTGACAGACACCGGAGGGCCAATCAGCTTCGCATCGCAAAGTTCCGTTACGCGAAAGGTTCGCTAACCGGATAGCTGCCCGGAGCGCTGTTACAGATATATATCTTGATTTAAACGTTAATTTCTCAAAATCCACTGAAGCACATATATTGAGACCTAGCAAAGGCACATCAGGCTAACAGTCCCTACAATTTTGCCAAGTTTCGTGAAAATCCATTCAGCCGTTCGGGCTAAAAGTGAGTCCAACCGCCCTATGGAAATTAACATGGGAAAAACGCGTTTTGGGACCCCCCTTTTTTCTCGGCCCCCCCTCCACAAAACCCCCCCAAATTTTCAAGGTCTGCTCAGAAACAAAATGTGCCATTTTCCTGAAAATTTCAGCCAATTCCGTCCACAAACGCAAAAGTTATTAGGCATAGAATTTTCAGAAATCCCATAGGGAAAAAATCCTAACTATATATACCTACTGGCGACCGCCAGTAGGTAATATATATATATATATATATATATATATATATATATATATATATATATATATATATATATATATATATATATATATATATTACCTACTGGCGGTCGCCAGTAGGTATATATAGTTAGGAATTTTTCTCTATGGAACTTTTGAAAATTCTATGTCTAATAACTTTGGCGTTTTTGGACGGAATCGGCTGAAATTTTCAGGAAAATGGCACATTTTTTTCTAATCAGCCCCTGAAAATTTGGGGGGGTTTCGTCAAGGGGGGGTTGAGAAAAAAGGGTGGTCCCAAAACGCGTTTTTCCCATTCATTTTTCCATAGGGCGTTTGGCCTCACTTTTAGCTCGAACGGCTGAATGGATTTGCACGAAACTTGGCAAAATTGTAGGGACTGTTAGCCCGATGTGCCTTTGCTGGGTCTCAATATATGTGCTCCAGTGGATTTTGAGGAATTAACGTTTAAAAAAATTTATATATCTGTGACAGCGTCCTGGATAGCGCACCAGTTCGCGTACTTTTCGCGTAACGGAGCTTTGCGAAGCGAAGCTGATTGGCTCTCCGGTGTCTGTCAACATTCTAAACAGTCCGGAGCGGCCGCCATCTTGTGTCTCGGTAGGATCGAGAGACAAGAGGAGGCCAAAACGAAGGGGGAAATGAAGGAAAGGGAGCAAGGTAGACCTCTTCTGACCCCCTAGGATTGATGAGGGGGATATTAAAGTGGCCCGCGGGGCGAAAAAAAAAAAAAAAAAAAATTGTGATTTTTTGTCGTAGAGGCGCAAATCGGTACGTGAACCGGGCAGCTAACCGGGCAGCTAACCGGCAGCGTAACGGGAGTCTGAGGAGAAGCTGATTGGCTGTCAACATTGTAAACAGTCTGGAGCGGCCGCCATCTTGTCTCTCGGTAGGATCGAGAGACAAGAGGTGGTGAAAAACAAAGGGGGAAATGAAGGAAAGGGGGCAAGGTAGACCCCTCCTGACCCCCTAGGATTGATGAGGGGGATATTAAAGTGGTCCGGGGGGCAAAAAAAAAATTTACAAAAAAAAACAATTGCGATTTTTCGCCGTAGAGGCACGTCCCGGTACGCGAACCGGGCAGCTAACTGGGCAGCTAACCGGCAGCGTAACGGGAGTCTGAGGAGAAGCTGATTGGCTGTCAACATTGTAAACAGTCCGGAGCGGCCGCCATCTTGTCTCTCGGGAGGATCGAGAGACAAGAGGTGGTGAAAAACGAAGGGGGAAATGAAGGAAAGGGGGCAAGGTAGACCCCTCCTGACCCCCTAGGATTGATGAGGGGGATATTAAAGTGCCCCGCGGGGCAAAAGAAAAAAAAAGAAAATTGCGATTTTTCGCGGTAGAGGCGCTTCCCGGTACGCCAACCGGGCAGCTAACCGGCAGCGTAACGGGAGTCCGACATCTTGTGTTTTTGGAGCGTCCGGTTTGCGTACCGGGTAGCATTCCGGTAAGCGTAACAAGGGGAAAACTAAGAGAAACAGTAAAAAAATTTTTTAAAGGAATAGATTTCCACCAAACTTGGCAAAATTGTAGGGACTGTTTGTTTGATGTGCCTTTGCACGGCCTCAAGATATGTGCACGTGTGGATTTTGTCTAATTAAGGTTAAAAAAATATATATATATCTGTAAGCGTGCTCTGGCGCGCTTACGTTACGGGTTTTGTTTGCGCTGCAGAGACGATACGTCACGTTTATGCGACGCGTCATGAGGCATCTCACGTGGCTACGTGATACACCACGTAATAAAGAATATATTTTACAGCTATAGATATTAGCTTTTAAAAAACCAATGAAATTCACTGAAAAAACCATAGGTTATAGACCATATATAGTTAGGAATTTGCATTTACAAAACCATGAAAATTCACTGAAAAAACCATTGGTTATAGACCATATATAGTTAAGGATTAGCATTTACAAAACCTTAATTTACTCGCACAAAACCATAGAAATTCGCATATATAGTTAGTTGCAATAACTATATATCGCGCACCCGCAATCCACTGCTGATGATGTCACATATTATATCATTCATGACATGGTCAGTGACATCACTGATGACATCACTGATGACATCTCAAATGACATCACTGATGACATCTCAAATGACATCACTGATGACATCACTGATGACATCTCAAATGACATCACTGATAACATCTCATTTGACATTACTGATCACATCACTGATGAAATCATTCATGTGATAATACGATGAACCTCTTCAGACTCTAATATAACCTGTAAAGTTAAAATATGTCTTACATATTGAAGAATGAGTGGATGTATAAGTGTTTGGATGAAGGATTTAGTAGGTGCATGACTGACTGTATGAGAGAATGATTAAATGTGTCTCACTGAGTGCATGGCTTAGTGACTAAACTGTCTTAATTTGTGCATCATTATTTCTGTAGTTCTGTAAACTGCTGCATGTGTTGATCAGTAGCTATATAAGTAACTATATGGGTTATTGATTGGTTGCCCAAATATTTGTATGGGAGAGTGAGTGTGTGTGTGGGGGTGGCTGGGAGGTATGTGACTCTGTACATAGATGTGTGAGCAGTTGATTTAGTAGATGTATGGGTTCAAAAGTGCATGTATAAACAGCTGTATGGGCGGATGACTGTCTGCATGAGTGTATTGGTGAGTGATTGGATTTCTCAGTGCTACATGTCAAAGTAAGTACATATGTAAAACACAGTACATGTAAGAGTTGACATATATAAATAACTGTACATAAGAGCCAGTGAATGTGTGAGTGGCTGTATGGATCATTGTGAACTTGTATCAGTGATTGTATAAGAGAGTAAATATGTGTTAGTATATGTTTGATTAAGTAAGGTGTGTATAACTGTATAGTTGATGAAATGGAGGTGTGATTGATTCTTTGCATGACTGACTAGGTGTGTGAGTAACTCCATGGATGAGTGACAGTCTGTGAGTGTCTGTTTACACTGATTGTATCTAAGGTTATATTAGAGTCTGAAGAGGTTCATCGTATTATCACATGAATGATTATCATCAGTGATGTGATCAGTAATGTCAAATGAGATGTTATCAGTGATGTCATCAGTGATGTCATTTGAGATGTCATCAGTGATGTCATCAGTGATGTCATTTGAGATGTCATCAGTGATGTCATTTGAGATGTCATCAATGATGTCATTTGAGATGTCATCAGTGATGTCATCAGTGATGTCATGAATGATGTAATATGTGACATCATCAGCAGTGGATTGCGGGTGCGCGATATATAGTTATTGCAACTAACTATATATTCGAATTTCTATGGTTTTGTGCGAGTAAATTAAGGTTTTGTAAATGCTAATTCCTAACTATATATGGTCTATAACCTATGGTTTTTTCAGTGAATTTTCTAGGTTTTGTAAATGCTAATTCCTAACTATATATGGTCTATAACCTATGGTTTTTTCAGTGAATTTCAATGGTTTTTTAATAGCAAATATCAAAAGCTGTCAAATGTCAAGTACGTGATAGGTAATACATTTTCGTGTTTATGCACGCTGATGTGCTTTGAACGCTGCCCCCCCTCCCCCACCCCCGCTTTTCTCTTAGGAGTACTCTCTCTTTGCAGATAGTGAAGGGTAGTTAACGCAGGCCTTTGCCCCCGTTGTAATCCGTCGTGCCTGCTTCTCTCTCCATTAGATTGATTGTTATCCAAGCATTTACTGTTTTAGAATTGGTTCTCTTTGGTTCATTCTCTATTTACAAACAAGCACAGAGTCGCAATACTCTGTTTAGTCTTTGCAGATAGTGAAAAATCGTTTAAAAAACAAAAGGAATCGAGCAAAATCAGTAGGCCACTAATGGGATCTCTTTTTGACCTCGCTAAAATAGAAACATTAAGAACAACCCCTCATGAGAAATACGAAACTAGTGAGATGAACTGAGCTCCACACGATGATGGCTGCAAGACAGCTCGGCTCCGCCACCCACCCCACCCAAAATAACGACAAACCCTATGCAAATATTATAAATATATACAACACACCAGCAAAGTAACAGGGTAAAACATTTTATTAAATAACTATTTACATAACTATTTTATACTTTTAGTTGCCCGATCCGGCTAGCTCAATCGATCGAGCATGAGACTCATGCACTCTGATCTCCTTGGCCTCAGTCAAGCATCAATAGTAAGATTTTCATACATGAGTATACGTTCATGGTTTTGGTCCCTGAGTTGCTTCGATGTAACTGCCTTGCACAAATGGCATAAGTCCTGGATGTTGGGTGCCATAGTTCAGAGTTCTGAGCAGCGCTTGTAACACTGTCTAAAGCTTATTTGCACCTGCTGCAGCTTCACTATTCTCAAAGTAAGTGGGGGCCGTTTGTGGACCTGACTGCATTTGAAAACAATGTGATACGGTACCTCCCTAAACCGCTTGACTGAGGCCCCCGAGGGGCGGTGTGATGGCGCGGACTCGGAGAAGGCGCTTGGCTCTGACCCCCTCCCCAAGTCTTGTTGCCCTGGTGTGGCCTGAGATCGCACCCGACATAGGCGGCCGGCTCCCGGGGTCAAGCGGAACTTTTTGCCTTTTGGTGACTCTTCCATTCTGAACATTGTCCCACAATCCGTTTGACCTGAAACGATTACACAAATAAAACATTTGTGAGTTTTAAATTTCCGGAGAAGTATAATTCACCAATACCTTTCTCTGTAGATCTTTTTCCATTAACAATCCCAGTTCCATCACCCGCCCAGGATATCACTACTGTTAGTTGTCATTTTTGCTTCTGTTTTAATAAAAAATGTTTTAAGGTGTTTACTGTTTTTGTTGCGATGTATATATTTATAAGTTATTAAAGTGTTATAATCCTACTTATTTTTTATCGATTATTGCTCTTTGAGATATTCCCTGTCTACAAACAGAGAAGAATAGGAATATTCTGTCTCCCTTTGCAGATAGTGAAGGATAGGTAATGCGGACTTTTGTCCCCCGTTGTAATCCGTCATGGCTGTTTTTCTCCCCACTGATTGATTGATTGGCTGGACATTTATTGTTCAAGGAATAGTTCTCTCGAGGTATTCTCTGTTTGCAAATAACGTGGAATAGAAATATTCTGTCTAGTCTTTGCAAGTAGTGAAGGGTGGGTAATGCGGACCTTTGTCCCCCGTTGTAATCTGTCATTCCCATCTACTCCCCACTGATTGAGAAACTAGTTCCACCCGGACCATTTATTAGAGGTACATCATCTGGCTCAACCGGAGAGTACCCCTAATAAAGAAGACATATGTAAAAAACGAAGTAATCACTGTATCCTGTTAAACAGAAACTTTAGCATGAAACACACTTGAAAAGGAAGGGAAAGAAATCGAACAAAATCAGTAGGCCACTGATGAGTTTTTGACTTCGCTAGAAATAGGAAACATGAAAGTAGTGAAAGAAGCCAAGCTTGACGTTACGGCAGCCACGAGGTAGCTAGGCTCCGCCACCCCCCCACTGCTCCAAGCATGTCTGTCCCACCGCCCGCCACGCCCATTAACGGTAACATGAAATAGATACAAATCAGCAGATACCTACCCCCATTCCGGAAACTCCCGAAGTGCAACAGGGACACGGTTACGCCCATCCGGAAGATGAGGCCTCGACACGTGCAGGGCGGGGCCCAGCTAACCGCCATCAGCCGTAAGCATGGGCGAATTTTGCGAATCTCGCGTTCGCGAATTTTGCGGATTTGCGAACTCGCAATCCGCAAAATCCGCGAATTCTCGCGAATTTGCGGATTTTTTTTTGTGTGTTTGCGCGGGTTTCTGCCAGTTCGCGAGGGTTTTGTACAATGTCGCAAATTGCGAACTTACCTGTCGGGTCGCAAGTTTCGCGAACTTGTTGTTTCTACGTGTCCAGCCTGTTTGGGACACTCTTCTTCATCACTGCCACTCTCTGTCACCACTGCCCCTCTCTGACTACTCATGCCACCCTCTGGCCCACCCATGCCACCCTCTGTTTCATCACAGCACCCTCTGGTTGTCCAGTCAGTGTACATTACTGTGGCAACGCAAGCACACCTTCCCTGCCTCAAATGACCTGAATTAATTTGGGGCTGATTAATGTGTCACAGAATATTTTTTTAGCTGGCACCTGCTTCCTTAGTGCTTCCTGATTAGTGATCTTTTGCACTTGCTAAGTGCTTTCATTGTTGCAAAATTAGTTACAACACCTGCCCTGCCCCAACTGACAATAATGAATTAGGGGCTGATTAATGGATTTGAACTTCCAGCCTGGCTCCTGCTTGTCTCCCTTAGCTGTAATTCAGGACCTTTGTGGCATATGTGTAACTATTCTGAGGTTCAGAGCAGGGTCACATAATAGTTGCAACTGGCAACTGAACTCTGGAGGGGCCCCTCAGGAAGCACTACAGGAAATGGCTACTAATGATGAGCCTGAACTTTTGAACCTGGTAAGTAGTTTCAGTTTTGCTAAGATCGTATTTCTGCAATTTTGCACTTATTCGCGGGGCGCGAAGTTGTACTGGGAAGCCGCGAACTCACGCGAACAGTGCGAGCAAAATCCGCTGCTCGCGGATTTGCGGATTTTGCGGGAGATTCGCGAATCTCGCGGATTGCGAATTTACCGAAAATCCGCAAAATCCGCGAGCAAAACGGATTTTCCGCCCATGCTTAATCAGCCGTTGCGTGGATGGCCCGAAATGTACTGGTCTCCCAATTCCCTTCTTCTGCCGCCTTGCAGGCCACGGGGGGGGGATGTCTTGCCTCTGCCTCTGACCCCCGCCCCCCCTTCTTATCGCCTGGTCCGGACATCACGGATATCAACGCCAGGTGTCGGCGTGGGGTGCGCTGGGAGGGAGAGGCGGCACGAGCGAGCCTCTCCCACCCCCCCAGGTGGGGGCCCCTCAGCTGCACCCCCAACGCTCCACTCACCCAACAAAAGGGTCGTCACGTAAGGTGCACCAGGAGAGGAGCCGAGGCCGACGGTATCTTCTTCTTTCTTCAATAATGGCTGCGACAACACTGGGAGGGGATGTCTTGCACATGCCACCGACCCCCCCCCTCTTATCGCCTGGTCCGGACATCACGGATATCAACGCCAGGTGTCGGCGTGGGGTGCGCTGGGAGGGAGAGGCGGCGCAAACGAGCCTCTCCCACCCCCCAAGGTGGGGGCCCCTCAGCTGCACCCCCAACGCTCCACTCACCCATCCAAAGGGTCGTCGCGTAAGGTGCACCAGGAGAGGAGCCGAGGCCGACGGGATCTTTGGCTGCGACAACACTGGAGAGGAATGTCTTGCACATGCCACCGACCCCCCCCCCCTCCCCTCGTATCTCCTGGTCTGGCCCTGGCTTGGTATGAGCTCCCAGTTCGCTCCTGAATCGGCGCCCTGCAGGCCACGGGGGGGGATGTCTTGCCTCTGCCTCCGACCCCCCCCCTCTTATCGCCTGGTCCGGACATCACGGATATCAACGCCAGGTGTCGGCGTGGGGTGCGCTGGGAGGGAGAGGCGGCGCGAACGAGCCTCTCCCACCCCCCCAGGTGGGGGCCCCTCAGCTGCACCCCCAACACTCCACTCACCCAACAAAAGGTCTCGTCCACTATTACGAGGCAATGATGCTCCGCTCACCCAGCGGGGGTCTCGTCCACTGTTCCGGTGCAACGACGCTTCTGAGTTCAACTATGAAATGAGTCCTGCGTCCAGAAACGTTCTCCTCAACTTTGAAGATTCTATAAGAGCCACGGGGGCCCCCGACCCCCGCAGACACCCCCGATGGGAAATGACTGCCATGATCACCCACGGAACGACCACGACGTAGCCGCGGGACGTCGGCGCGCTCATGCCGGCGCCGGCCTCAGTCTTGAAATGACCAAAATCCTGCAAGACTACCAACTTGATCAGTTCCGGTGGTACACCAGTATGACCCGGTAGGAGAGATTGTTGCCTCCCACCCCACTTTGACTGATGGTTCATGTCGGCAGTCCCCTCTGCTACCCTTCAACGAAAACTTTTGGACTGCCGAAAGAGGTCCCGGTCCAACCACGAGTTGGTGGAGACATTTTGACTATACTTGGACCTTCCTGACCTCACCCAAAATAGCGCCGGTACAAATGAAACTCTCAACTCCTTGTTGTGCCCCGATTGCTCAGCCTTGATATCATGAGATATGTATGCAGTTTTTAGCACATGAATTGATATGGAATAAGACTGATTATATGTTCGGACGATTAATTGATCCAGGATGGGTATTGATTATACGTTCGAACAATGAATTGACATGGGACGGGTACTGATTACACGTTCGAACAATGAATTGATATTAAGTTCTAATGCATCATTGATTACTGTATTTATTATTGAAGGTTCGAATTGTCAACACTTTTGGTACTTGCTCACAATGAATTATCGATATGATTTTGTTGCACTTGTCGCACTTTTTACTATGAAATCAACGACCGCTGACTCTCTGTTATGTTTTCCACAAATAAATACACCCCCCCCCCCCCATTTACAGTTCCAGCCTGCTCCGTGGCCGGCCCACGGGGTTGTAGGCCCGTATTTGGGCACCAACATTTTTATTAAAGGTTTTTGAAAAAGCAAACGTAGTTGTAACGCGTAGATTGGTAAGTTTCGAATAAATGGGCACTGTTTCCGATTTTTTTTTTTTTTTTTTTAAAAAGCAGGTGAAATGAAGCAGCTCAATTAGTTAAGGGTTAAAAAGTATAGTACGCAGAAACATTGAAAATATGAATGGTCCAGGTTTGTTGTATGTGTTTTTCAATTTTTGTACAGCATAAAGCAATCAATAAAGATCCTGGTATTTAGCCTCTACTTTATATGCTACCTGTATCAGGGAAGTTGTTTTAAATGCCCCTAAGCCACCCCGAACGAATGTCACCTGGCCCCCCCAGTACGAACGAAAACGACCCCGTACCACTGTAGGTTATCTCTCTTCCTCAAAAATGACAAAAATTACTTTCTAGGACGTTTTGGACATTGATGATTTTCATATGATCTATTTATTAAAGTAATACTCATCTCTCCGCATGAAATTAATTTTCCACATGCTACACAAGTCAATCTCATCTGCCTAAAGTTCTTTTACAGATTTGGGACCGTTTCCCTTGCCTCTGACTCACTTATTGCTAAGTCATTGGTGGATGTTTTTGCCGGTCGGGGATTATCCACCAGATCTCGAAGTTGTGCTTTAGAATAATTAAGAGGGTGCCACCTCTCCATGTGCCGATGCATGGTATGATTACCATAGCTATATTTTTTTTCGGTCCCTCTCGAGAGTTTTTTTTTTGCAGATGAGGCAGGTAACGAACCTGGCATTAACTTTCTTTTCATGAGAAGGAAAAGAAAAAAATTGCCAGATAAAATTCACTTTCACATGGGACGTTCTTGGCATTTCTTTCAGAAACTTTTACATCACTGTGTCATTTCTTTGTCTATCCTGGTTAAAGCAATGTCATGTAAATAGTTCTTAAAAAATTTTTTTTTAACGTGTTTACTTTGTTGGAGCGTTGTATATATTTATAAGTTATTAAAGTGTTATAATCCTACTACTTTGTTGGAGTGCTATATATTTTTAATGTGACACATAATTGTGAAGACTTTGATGTACAAAAAGGCATCCATGGAATCTTCCGCTTCAGGCTCGGTCCCACACACCCTTACAGTGAGAATCCCCTCCCCAATCACAATACAGGATCGTTATCAGATAGTAGGAGCGCGTGTGGTGTGACGGATCTCATGAGGTGGGGGCCTTGATCTACTGTAACTCCTTTGAACAGGGGTGATTCTTTACAGTTGGGGCCATAAACTACATCCGCAGGGCTAGGTGATAGCCTGGGACCGGCCTGGACAATCAGACACAGAGGAAGAGGAGTGTCAGAGGGTGCGGTAGTGAATAGGGTGAAAGGGTGGTGTCGGGCAGGCACAGGGTTTGATTCTCAGGGAAGAGCAGCGCAGATGGGGGGAGGTTTATGGCCCATGCATAAGACAGAGAGCGGGGGTGACCAGTGCGTGGGGGAGATGCTTGCGAGGGTGGGGAGCCATGCTGAGGATCGGCGGCGTGCAGAGAGTGGGTCTGGTCAAGGCATCTAAAATGGCTGCCGTGCACGACAAAAGTGTGGCATTGGAAAAAAAGCAAGATGGTGCAGACAATGTTTATCAATATGAATTAATTTATAACAATTATTTTTAACAATATATTTACTCGCAGTGTCAAAATGGCGGTCAACACTTCCTGATTTCCTTTGAATCGAACGTTAACAGAAGTCAAGCGGCAAAAAAAAAAAAAAACGCTCACGTGCAACCGCCGGAAGACAAGTATCAACATATATGAGCCTCCTCAACCACCCTCAGAAAACATAAGGGGTCAGGATACGTCTCCCATACCCCCTTATACCCAATACTCACATTGCTTTTCCTCCATCTTGTAATTTAATTAAAACGAAACACAAAATGACAAAATTCCCGTTTCGCTACCAGTTTGCGACCCGGTTCGCGAACCGAGAAGCGCTTCTACCGCGAAAAATCAAATTTTTTTTATTTGCCCCACGGGACCCTTTAATAACCCCAACATCATTCCTAGGGGGTCAAGAGGAGTCTACCTTGCCCCCTTTCATTAAATTCCCCCTTCATTTTTCTCCTCCTCTTGTCTCTCGATCCTACCGAGAGACGAGATGGCGGCCGCACCGGACTGTTTAGAATGTTGACAGACACCGGAGAGCCAATCAGCTTCGCTTCGCAAAGCTCCATTACGCAAAAAGTACGCGATCTGGAGCGCTATCCGGGACGCTGTCACGGATATATCTGTTTTTTTAAACGTTAATTTCTCAAAATCCACTATAATCCAAGGCATATCGTGCTAACAGTCCCTACAATTTTGCAAAGTTTCGTGTAAATCCATTCAGCCGTTCGAGCTAAAAGTGAGGCCAAACGCCCTATGGAAAAATGAATGGGAAAAACGCGTTTTGAGACCCCCCTTTTTTCTCGGCCCCCCTTGACGAAACCCCCCCAAATTTTCAGGGGCTGCTCAGAAACAAAATGTGTCATTTTCCTGAAAATTTCAGCCTATTCCGTCCACAAACGCCAAAGTTATTAGACATAGAATTTTCAAAAGTTCCATAGAGAAAAAACCCTAACTATATATACCTACTGGCTTTAGGGAAAACATGGAAAGCTGCTGTTTGCCTGCGTGGTTGTGAAACCCTTAATTTGCACGAGGTAACCGAGGTTTGGAACACTTTCCCTTTTAAAGCAATATTTGCACTCGGGACACTCCGTGCTGACTGGAATTTCACCAAGATCGGCAGTGGGAACCAGCTGAATTTTGAAGGGCAGTGGAGCATTGTGGGCAAGTTAGTCCCTTTTAAAACCGATATGTCATTGAACATTTTACAGCAGAGGAACTTTTATACTTGCACTACTTGGGGGTTACTGTTGAAACTTGTAAAACCGAAGCACTCACCTCTGCTGTTGTGTATGAAGATAATGTTGAAGTAACACCTTAAACACTGTCCCTTTAAACTGGATATAATGACTGAAGTCCCTTTTCACTGCTCATTAAGTTACGTTATTTAAACCTTAACGACCCCACGAACACAGCAGCTTGGCATTTGAGGAAGAGTTATGGAAACTCGAAACGTGTTATGCCTGTGTGTTTTTATCCATGAATAAAAAGAACTTTTACAAGCACTGATGGTGTGGTCCGTGCAGCGTGAGGTATTGCGCACGTCTTTTGTGATATATATATATATCTATATATATATATATATATTTCCTTCTCAATGGTTAGGGTTTGTACACCAAACTAAGAGCTACTCATTATCGTTGAATAGACCTTAATTGTAGACTCTATTCTATTCTTATGTTTATATTCTGTCCATAAACTTCCATGAACTCTTCTATTGTCTCTTATTTGTATGTCTTACCTTTTTTTCTATCCTCAACATTCAGGTACCTTTCTGTAGCCTCTACTTAATTTATACACTCCTTACAGTATTCAGGTAATTTCTATGGTCTTCTAATAACTATTGCCAAAACTGTCAAAGAATAGTTAACTCACTTTCTATGGTTTTCAAATCTCAAAATTATCTGCACAAATTAATAATCAAACTCGAGTGACTGAGCTGTCCAGCTTCTTGCCCAAACGAGTTCCAAAATCGTCGAAATTTCAGGTGATAACAGAGCTCTTTGTAAGCGCTGTAATCCTCTCAAATTTTCCGTTGAAGTGCATAGCGGAGCTCGCGCACGAGAGCTTTCACAGCTGTGATCGCTTGCGAGTAAAAACTAGACCGCTAACCTCTGCATTGATCGGGTGGTGACCATCTTGGAATTCTGCGCCGAGCACCCGAAAGTAAACTCAACAACAGGCAAACTGGAGTCAAGGAAATGACTCTACGTAGTCTTCAATAAATGGAAAATGTGTGCAATGGTCTACGTAGGCGTGTTCTCCACTTTGGTGCTAGTCTGACGCCTTCACTCCTGACACCCTGCTGGAAACCTTGCATCATAATCTCAAGGGCTGATTCCCGTTTGGGATTACAGACTGGCATTCGATTGGCCGATGGGCTTCTTGAACCGGTAGAAAGCCAGCCGGAATGACCGATTGGTTTAAGTTCTGACCGCCAGCATTGTAATGCAGCAGTCGAAAAGTAAACTGAGGTGTGGCCCGGAGAGACTCTTACCACTGGTCAGAGCCTTTCCGGGCTGCATCGTAATCTGCCCCTTGGTGTGAAACATGACATTGTTTTCAGGTTGAATTTGTACAGACAAAGGCAAAATTAGTGTTGTTATTTTGTTAACTTAGGTAATCACTATACCTATACCATAATTCCCCATTAGAATAACACACAATATACAGAATGATAGAGCTCTTTCCTTTATGTCCATATATTCTAAAGGAGACACCAGTGTCATTTAGGGACTTACATGTGTAAATGGAATAGTAATGTTTTAAAAATGGAGGTTACTATGTGCCTATGGCAGGCAATGTGGTCAAGGGGGGAATGGAATACCCATCATCATTACAGAAATGAATGAGGCCAATGTCTACTCTAAAGTGCACTGCAGCAAGGGTGTTCAGGAGAAAATTGAATTAATATACACCTAAAAAACTACATGCTCTTGCGCAGCTGTGCGCCTATGGTGGATGGATAGATGGAGGCTGGATCGACCAAAGCAAAACGGGCAAAAATTATTTAAAATAAGAAGAAAAAAAATAATAATAATATTAAAACATTTTTTTAAATTAAAATAGAAAAATACAAAAAGTTTTAAAACAGGTAAATAAAAAAAATACTATAAAAAAGTAATAAAAAATGACATTAAATAAAAAAATGTAATTACAATATTAAAATAGCATTCTTTACAATAAATGAAATTATCCTCAAGCATAATATTGAACTGATATCTCATCCTTCCATGCAAGCATATGGCAAGGGCACACCGGCTTGACAAACAAAATGGTTGCCAGCTAGTGCCAGATGGTCAACAACAACAACATTGAGAAAGAAGGTTTGTGAAACAAGGGAGACAAAGCACACTGGCTGCATACACAAAATGGCTGCCAGCCACATGGTCACGACAACAACAACCAGCAAGGAGGCATGGCCTCTACAAAGAACATATGCAAGCCTATAGCAAAAGCACCCTGGTTGATTAAACAAAATGGCCACCAGCCCCATGGTCACAATAACAACAACAACCAGCAAGGTGGCATAGCCACAACAAAGAATACATGTAGGCCTTTGGCAAAAGCACACTGGCTGGCTACACAAAATGGCCACAACAACAAGAAGGAGGTTTGGGGAACAAAGAACACATGCAGGACTAATGCACATGCCCACTGACTGGCTATACGAAATGGCCGCCAAACACATGGTCACAGCAACAACCAGTAAGGAGACATGGCCATAACAAAGAAGACATGCAAGCCTATATTTAAAGCACACTGGCTGGATACACAAAATGGCCATCAGCCACATAGCCACAACTATAGGCAGGAGGCATGGGGTGCATAGAAGACATGCAGCCCTATCACAAAAGCACACTGGCTTCCTACTCAAAATGGCTACCACCCACATGGTCAAAACAAAAAGCAGGAGGCATGGGGAACACAAAAACCATGAAGGCATATGGCAAAAGCACACTGGCTGGCTACACTAAATGGTCACCAGCCACATGGTCATAACAACAACAACTAGCAAGGAGGCATGTCCGCAACAAAGAACACATGTAGGCCTATGGCAAAAGCAGACTGGCCAGCTACACAAAATGGTTGCCAGCCACGTAGTCACAACAACCACCAGCAAGGAGGCATAACCACAACAAAGAACACATTCAGGCCTGTGGCAAAAGCTCACTGGCTGCATATACAAAATGGCCACCAGCCACATGGTCAAACAACAACATGCAGGAGGCATGGATAACAAAGAAAACATACAGGCCTATGGACACTGACTATATAAAAAATGGCCCTTGGCCACATGGCATGGGTAGCAAAGACAAATGGTGGACTATGGCAAACAAACTCACATACTGGCCAGATACAGAAATGAGTCATAGTAATTGGTAACATAGGAGAAAACAGCATTAATTTAGCAATGCCAAAAATGAAATCTAACTGAGATAATCATTTTTACAACAATGAACATCCTCCAAAGGCATCAAGTATATTACCACACCTATACACTGTTTGCAGGGAAAAAATTGAAATACCCCACATAAACAACTTTTTGTAAATTAATCCAATGCCATCCATGTTCTAAATGATGGTTCAATTCAACAGACACCACAGAAAGAATTGTTTTCTGCACCCATGACCAGTAATGGGCCTACTGGCTGGAAGGCTGATTGGAAGACTAGGTCACTTACGGAATTAAATGAATATTGCAAATTTATTTAAAAATGTGGAGAAAATGTACTGAACTTTGTATCATTTTTCCTTTACGAAAGAAGAAAAAGTACATGCAAAAAAATAACTAGGCCCCTACTGAAACTGCAGGCCACCCACCACAATATATTTAAAAATTTAATAAAAGCACACATAAATCATGGTGCATGGCCCCAATCAAACAAACAGCATTTTCTGAATTTACTGGTGTAATCTCAAATACAAAGTTCTCAAATCCAATGGTATATCCACAGCAGGCAAGGAGATTAATCCTTACAGCTCTAAATCCCAATGAAAAGTAACCTGGAAATAGACAAAGCACTAGGAGGAGTTGCTGGGCATGAACAGGAAGTTGGGGTCTCTGGGACACTACCTTCCTGTTGGTAAAAAAAGTAAAAAATAAATGCTTCTTGCACAAAAAAAACAACTGCTATTTGGAGAAGAAAATTCACTCATGAAGCCTCTCAGCTGCTACTCTAGCACATAAACTGCTCGAGTGCTACATTTGCGATGGGTACTATATGTGCGCCATCATGACTGGAAGCCATACAAGCAAGATTGAAGTATCGCATGAGCTCGCAGGCAGCCAGAGAGTATTCTGGCGCTCACAAGCGGGTGGGGAAACAAATTTTGAGATTGCAAACCGGAGAAAAATTCGGCTCCCCACCTAGGAAAGTGGAATTCAGGAACTCCGTGTTCCTCCGCAGAGCGCTGAGTGCCCATATTCCAAAACATTTACAGGCAAACGTGTATTTAAAGGTTACTGTTAGTTAAAGGAAGGAAGTAACTAGGGTGACCTGCACCGCCTACCTTTGGATACACCTTCATTTTAAGTGGCATCATGCTTCATATGTATGATGTGGTCTCTTCCAAAATCTAAAGGAGTGTTCCTCAACATGCCGACCTGTTTCACCTTCTCACATCAGATCATGTAAGTGCATTGAAGAGAAAAATGTTGAGATGTATAAACATCAACCAACATTTGAGTAACAGTTGCTCCCCCCCACCCCAGGACAACAACGCCTATTGTGGACTTGGAGGTCAAACATTTGTGGTGTGTACACATCCAGAAATGATGTATTTCAAGGTTAGCTTATATGTGATTATGAAGGAGGAGGAGGTAAAGTGAAAATCCTCATTTCTCTGGGATCACACAATTTAGTCAAGTGGAGAAGCTGGGATGAATCCCACCTTACCAGCCTCAACCCCCACCCCAACAACAACCCTGCTTGCATCAGTGCAGCCTTCATCCACATATATTACCATACATTTTGGACCCTGGGTTTTCATTGAGATTACTCATGTCATGGACTTTCAACCCAAGTGTGGCTACTCCTCTTCATAAGAGACAAATTTAGCAATTAGGTACCGACTTTCATTAGGCAACATGTTATGAAGAGGCATCGTTTTATGAGCCATATGTGAGCATATGAAGATGAGTGACAACACTTGATATTAGACACACACCACATATTGCAGACCTTTAATCCACTTTTTTTGGAACATGAGCATTAGGTAAAGTCCTTTCTAGGTATACTTACCAGGGTCCAGCATCCACACAGTGTATAGTGCCAGACCAGACGTCACATCTGTACGTTTAGCAGAGATCGCTGTGGACTGAGTTTGTCTGGACAACATCACAGGGCCTACAATATTATGTGTGTTTTCAGTTTACATTTTAGTTGACACTTGATGCACATCATTTCCGAGTTCAATTCACAAGCTTGAGACAGTTGATGTATTCTATGTCATATATCTATGGGGTGTCTGTTCACAATGTAGAGGTTTGGATCCCCTCCTGGCCATATTTGCATATCAGTTTGTGGTGGTGGTGGTGGTATGTGTTGATGCACCCAATGACATTGCTTCCCTGAATTTGCAGGGGCCTCTGCTCCAGTTGGTGACTGCACTCTGGTTGTATGTGGCAATAAAGGGGAAAGGTCACCATATATAAGCAAGAAATGTTGAATATGAGTAACTTGCCAGCTATTTACTCAATGTCATCGACATGCCAACAGTAATGATAAGTGAATGAGATACATTATCTATTGCCATTTACCAGTGTTAGTTTAATACACCAGCAGTGATGGCACACTGTTTGGTCTGAGGAACTGGAAGTTGCCATTTCTATCACAAAGAAATCCTGGACTTGTAGTGCAATGGACAAATTGAGGCACATGAGGGTCTGACTTACCATGCACTTTGCACACACTTGGGACAACATTTATAGTCACATTTGTAGTGTATCACAGACATTTATAATTCAGTGCCGTTGTTATAATCATCACATTTTACCTTGCACCACATTAAGGTCGACTGTCACAGGCAGCCCATGCAGCAGCTGGGGGTGAATGGTGAAGAGGATATCACTCTCGAGTGGCGTGAGACCGAGGCAGAGTCCAGTTTTTCCACCAGGTTGAGCTCTGGCCACCTCTTTCCTGCTGCACTTCTCCTTCACCTGCCTCTTTTCATCCGGCCACTTCCTCTTGATATCTTTGCCAGTGCAGACATCCTCCCCCAATGCAGTGACTCTAGTATATAAATGCTGCCATAGGGCTGCCTTCTGTGTGGCACTTCTGCTGTAGGGGGTATACCCAGCAGTCTCTTATGGTGCCTCACTATAAACTGGATTATCATGGTGGTCTCCTCCTCGCTATAATTCTTCCTCCTCAATGGTAGCATGGAGGAGGTAAGTTGCAAAGCAAGTAGGCAGGCAAAAAGTCTGTGTGGCCAACCCAGGGCCTTGATTGTGTGCTGCTTTAATGTGGTTTCTAGTGCCAGGATTGCAGGTGGTGTTGATAGGTTGCAGGTGTATGCAATTACACTTACTCTGGACCATTTGCAGAATGTCCACACTCAAGTGCAATACTGGGAGCGACTATTGGACTAAGGAGTTTCCCCTGGAGCAGGTTGGGGATGGTAGGCACTGACACAGATGTGTCAGGTGAAAGCAAACTTTGTTTGCCCTTAGTGTGGATATTTTGGCTCTACTATGAAGATTCTGGCCTGAGTGGGGTATTGATATACTACTCGCAAATGCCATTTGTGCATACCAAAGGTTGTACATTCAGGCCTTTGGTCTAAGAATACCTTTGTGCCTACCAAAAATTGTAAACTTAGACTTATGGTCTAAGTTTAGCTTTGTGAATTGGGCCTGCTATGTTTAGCAGAGATATAAGTTAACATTGTGGAAGATAAGGGACTCAGTATTCAAACTTTCTATTTAATAAATAACGCTTGACTATGAAAATTCCCTTTGGTATAAAAGAATAAAACCAGAGAAAGACAACTTGAGACAGCTGTAACACTGAAACAATTTTTCTAAACATATAACTTTCATTGATAGAGCATTGGCCACCAACAGATCAATGAGTGCTGAGACAAAATATTCACCTCTAAAAGAGTGTCCTCAGCTCAAAACAAATTAAATACATGGTGATTTATTTTCCATTTGTTAAATGGAGACTTTGCTTGAATGACCTGTGGGATAGGTAGTCAATAGGGCAAAAATGATCTATTACTGACAGGATAAGAGATAGACATTTTTAAAGTATCATCATCCTAGCACCCTTCAAATCTCTATAGACATATAAATTTCAGATGAGTTATCAAGAAGATTTATGAACAACTAAGGATCAAGTTCACATAGGTGATGGCTATTTAGTTTTGCTCTTTGGGTGCATGGAGGATTACATGGCCACCTTCCAATGACTGGTCAAGAGAACACATTCACACTAAATATTGGTGCAGCTGTTACCACAACACATTGAATAAAACAAGATAGGGATAAGATGTACGGTCGACGTTTCGGTTTCCTAAGAATCAATTGTAGAAACCATCCTCAGGACTGCTGTCAATTATGATCTGTATATAGGTATTGTAATCTATTCAGTGTACTCTGCACCTTCGTCACATGAAATACGTATTGTAAGTTACACTTTGTTAAGTTGAGGTGTATCTTTATTTGATAATTGACAGCAGTCCTGATGATGGTTTCTACAATTGATTCTTAGGAAACCGAAACGTCGACCGTACATCTTATCCCTATCTTGTTTTATTCAATGTGTTGTGGGATAGGTGGTTTTTTAGGTTCTGTTGAGTCACGTAGTAATTTACTTATGTGTGTACCCACAGGCCTAATTTTTATCTGTTTACTTATCTGTATATGAAGTCACTTATCTCAATGATTTTTTGATAAAACTATATTTTTCTAATACACCTTGTGTCTTTGTTTGTATGTTGTGTTTTGATAAAACAAAGTGTCTATATTGAATTACAAGCTAAATAGCACTGGATTGGTTCATAATAAGGATTATTAATTCATCCTTCTAAAATTAATTTAAGTTACCAAATACGTAGAAAACAAATCCCCTTGAAGGCATCTTTACCTTTTCCTTTTGGAGGGGGCCTCGCCTGGTAGTTTGAAACAGCTGCTCCCATAAGGAGCAAGATCAGTACTCATTTGCAGAAGGCAGAGTGAAATGCTGGTAGTAAAACAATGGAATGGAATGTGCATCCTCTAGCAATTGACAGTGGCTAAAATTAATTCAAGCATTCCGTCCATAACGTTGCAGTTGTTGAGGTTTCAGTACGTTAACTAAGCTTATTTGTTCGCAGAATATTTAGCTGTCCCCTATTTATTGGTAAGTGATAAATGCAAGCTTTTGTTTTCATCGCACTGATGTTCACCTGTTTATAGTTGCAGAAAAGATTAATAGCCTACCCATTGATTTCTGTTTGCATACATTCATGCTGATTCTGTTTCCCAGTTTTCTGCTGCCAGTGTGACAACGGATCTCTGGTATAGGTATTACTTTAAAACTGGCAGGGGCATGACAACAATTTCAAGGTGGGCGCCTTTCCGGTGTTTCAAACTCGTTTTGTGTACATTGATTGCCAGTTTCCTCAAAGAGTAAGCCATACTTCACTGTTACCGTATTTATGTATTCATTTATTTTATAGTTTTATGTAGTGCAAAGAACATCCAGTAGGTAACGGAGCACTTTACACAGCAAGCACGACACCGAGTCCATCACAGTGTAGATTTGGCACTTGAAAAGTACAGTTAAGAGAAAAAACATATATAAAAATAGCAGAGAAAACACTTAAACTGGTTACAGATGCATAATATGTACTGGTGTTGGCACCATGTAATCGTAAAATAACTCCAACATAACAGTCTAAGAGAAGATAATGAAAAGCACGCTCTGCAGGTGACTGATAGGGGATTCCACAGACCACTTTGCTTTTTCCTGCAAACAGACCAAAGGTCACGGTCTAATAGGGGCAGGTGGTGCAGGCCCTTCGACTACATGCCTGCAGGACACTAAACAATAATAAGACACGGAGCATGTGTCCCAGAGCATTCGGTGACCTTTTAATTAATCTATACCACGGTTCAATCAATTATATTCAATTAGGTGAGGAGCACAAAGAAGGGCTCGCTGTAGTCTGCATCCGATGGGCAGAATCTAAAGAGGACATACTACCCATGACCAAAGACAATCAAAATAAACAGTCGGGAGTAAACAAAGACTTTGCTGTTGTACTAATAAAAGTGTTGCACAGATCTAAAATTATCTAACATTCATTTTACTTTGAGAAGATCAAATATATGTTTGGGTGTGTGCATTTAATTAGATAGGCACATGAGAGGTTTTTGCTAAAAAGGAAAATGTTTCTAAAAATCGAATTCTACAACAGATCTACAAATCAAATTGTGTTGCCAATGCTTGATTATTTTGAGACGCGAAAAGACGCCTAGCCATTTTTTTCTTTGTTCAGGATGCAGGGAATAATCAATAGATAAACAGTGGCTCAACCTTTGAAACTATTAAGTAGTAGTATTTCTTTTTGCAGGAGCTGAATCTAAAGTAGGAATTGTAGAAAATGCTGACACCATGAACGTCAATTCACCAAATTGCCAGGAAGTGACATCACACGCCCTTTGACCATCGGTTTCACTCATACACACACATGCTTTAGCCTACGGACATTTAGCATACGGACACTTTCACACTTGCACACACTCTCTCATGAAACACACACTTATCTGCGAGCACCCACACAAATTACACGTAAAAGCATTTTTTTACTTGCCTCAGCTGCCATGAAAGGTCACCTCCAGTGAGAAGTCACCACGAGTTGGTAGTTAGGCGAGCTCGGCCAGGCTTTCGTGGCCGTAAGATATAGTGGCCCACCACCCTCGACGTCTGGCGCCTGGTGTAAGTAATGTTACCAGTCTTCTGTAACATTACGGTGACAATAACTAAGCGTTTCTCAGCCCCTTGCATAAAGACACAGCTGATTTTAGGACACTTAGCCTAAACATTGGGCTTCTTTAATCACCCCTGTTTTTAGAACTTATCAACCATTGGATCTCTTATCTCACTTCTTGATGTAGTCTTGACTACTAGTTAACGCACGTAGCACTTCACCAATCGATTCCTTGGATTTGACTTATAATTAACGCCTGCACTTGGGGATAGGCCTGGCAAGGTGCTAGCCTCACTCACGCGCGCGCCACGTGAACACAACACCATACTAGAACTTACTGATGAGACTGGCACTGTCACTAGAGAGTCGGATGGGATACTGACTGCATTCACGACGCACTACTCTACACTATACACCTCCAAGGCAGAAGCGGATGCTCCATACGCTGACTATCTGAACGACGTGGCGCTATGCTGGCTCAGTGATGGTGATAGGGAGTTCCTGGCGGCGCCTTTTGAACTCGAGGAAGTTCGCGAGGCCATTATGTCCCTACAGAATGGGAAGGCCCCAGGGCTCGATGGCATCCCAGCCAAATTCTACAAAGCGTATATTGATATTATGGCACCCGTGCTTAACGAAGTCTTCACTGAATCGTTAGCTGACGGTAGGCTACCTCGGTCTATGCGCGAAGTGGTTATCACCTCCCTTCTGAAACCTGGCAAGGCCCCTACTTCCTGTGACTCTTACCGTCCACTCTCCCTTCTAAATTGTGATGTGAAGATCCTTGCTAAGGTTCTCGCCACGAGACTCTCACTGCTAATGACTAGAATCGTCCTGCCCGACCAATCTGGTTTCGTGGCAGGCAGATCCACTTCCCATAATCTACGCACCCTGTTTTCTCTGCTACGCTCTGTCCACCCTGATGTCCCAGTGGCGGCTGTGTTCCTTGACGCCACCAAGGCGTTCGACTCCGTCGAGTGGCCCTACCTCTTCTCGGTTCTGGGACGCATGGGGTTCCCTAAACTGTTCTTGGCCTGGGTGCGCCTCCTCTACACGGACCCCACGGCGAAAGTACTGATCAATGGGAAGCTATCGTCACCTATCAGTCTTACAAGAGGCACTCGCCAGGGGTGCCCGCTCTCACCCCTATTGTTTGCGATTGCGGTCGAACCACTAGCGTGCCGCCTCCGCCAATTACACCGAGAGGGAGCGATTCAATGCTTGCAGCGGCAAATCGATGTGTCCCTCTACGCGGATGACATCACACTATATGTCAAGTACCCGGAGCTACACCTTAACCCCCTACTCCGTGAATTCGTCCTGTTCGGTGGACTATCAGGTGTTCATATTAACTGGACCAAATCACAATTTTTTCCCCTTACTGATGCGGTGAGTGTCTTCCCATTAGATTATCCGTTGGTGTGGTGCCAAGATGATCTTCGCTATTTGGGGATCCGCGTCGCACGGGACAGAGATGAGACGCTTCGCTCCAATTATGGAGTAGCTATAACCAAACTGGCCGCTTCTGTCGACAGGTGGATCACGATGCCACTCTCCATGGCTGGCAGAGCCTCCCTTATAAAAATGGTGATATTGCCCCGCTTTCTGTACTTTTTCCTAAATATCCCCTATTACCCAGGGGCTTTCTTCTTCAGGACACTTCGCGCCGAACTGCGCAGACTATTTTGGGGTGGCAAATCTCCCCGGCTAAAGTGGTCCACGTTGACCCTTCCCTACGACCAAGGTGGCTTCGACATCCCAGATTTCGAGGAGTACTACCTGTGCGCACAAGCGCAGTTTGCCTACCACTGGATGGCTCCTACCCCCTTCATGCCTCACAAAGCAGTGGAGGATTGGATAGCACACCCACTTCCGTTGAACGGTCTGATGTATTGTCCCGAGACTTCCATCTCTACAGCGAATACCTCGATCTCCTGCACCCTGGACGCGTGGCGGCGAATCGCCCGGCGACTCCTCTGCGCGATGCCCTACTCTCCTAAGCTTCCTCTGGCCTATCACCCACAACTTGCCTTGCTGTCGGAAATTGGGTTTCGCCAACTCTGTAACAAACTTCACATCTCCTTTTGGGGTGACCTGTTCCACAACGGACTTTTCAAAACAGCGGATCTCTTCTTCCAATCGCATGCCCACACGCCCCTTGAGCTGTTTTACTATATTCGATTGCGCGCGGGGATGCGAGACATCCTTCCGGATTACCCTGCTGAACCTGTGACCTTGCCTCCGCTACACCATCTCCTAGAATCTCAAGATGGGGCCCATTTGGTCTCTGGGCTCTACCGCCAATGTCGAGGAGCTGCCCTCCTATCGGTCTCTGCTGCCAGACTGCGCTGGTCAGCGGAACCTGACACAGAGGTCTCGGACGACCAATGGCAATACTGCTGCACATTGACTTCCCGTATCTCTGCCAGCTGCAGGTTGAAAATAATACATTATAAATACCTGCAGAGGGTCTACTACACACCGGCCCGGAAATACAGATTCGGGCTGGCCGATAGTGACCGCTGTGAACGATGCCGCGCAGAACACGCTGACTTTCTCCACTTAGCATGGTCCTGCCCCCAGATTGCTGACTACTGGCGACAAGTAATCGAGGCTGTTGTGCAGATGGTGGAAGAGGAGATTCCCGCGGACCCTTTGGTGGCCATCCTTGGATACACAAAGCACATATCCAAGGACAGCAGAAAGTTCGTCGATATAGCATTCCTCCTAGCCAAGCGACGTGTCGCCTGCCGCTGGAGCAGAGGCAGAGCGCCCAAGTTCAAAGACTGGCTAACTGACCTAACATATTGCCAGGATCAGCACAACACCTTTTCTGAATTATTGCCTCTCACGAGTAGACCTAGGAATGTTTGGGACCCACTGGTACACTACCTGCTCAAACGCTCGGAAGATGACACAACGTCGGGCGATGGGCTCACTGCTTCCCAATCCCATTAGCACTATTGATCACCTTATTGCTACCTGGCTGTACACGACACACGCTGTTTTCCTCCACCTGTGGGACCCCTATGCCCCTGCAGTCTCCTCATGGAATGTGTGACACTAGCCTCCACGGTACAGCCCCCCTCGCCTCCCCCTCCTGCGACCGTCCTCCCCTTCCGACGAGCCACTGGATGTCCCCCCCCCCTCTGGAGGGTGCTGTCCTGCATACCACTGGCAGCTCTGCACTGTCGCCCCACGGACTACCAATGCCTTAGGTCCTTGAACTCGGGACATTCACCGCCCCACGCACTAGCGCCTGGCAGAATCACCACACTACACCACTACCGTACATTGTAATCGCACTGTAATGCACCACCGCACACACGTAACCTCGTTGAGAAGTTGGGGTTTTCTTTTTTTCTTTTCCTTGTTCTACTCGTTACAAAAATTAGGAGTGAGATTCTCTTCTTGCTCACACAAAACCTGTTCGACTGCAGTACATCCTTCCTTGGCCTGCCCCGCCGGACAGCGCTGTATAAAGCTTTCTCCCTGTGATGTGCCGCCGGGCCCCCGGGATGCCGGCTCCAAGGCTGTGTATTGTTGCTCCACTATTGCTGCCGGCCTCCGGGTTGTAGGCACCTCAAGCTGTGTATCCTTATGTGCTCTTATCAATAAAGCAGTTTGAACACCAAAAAAAAAAAAAAAAAAAAAAAAAAAATAACGCTTGCACTTAAGTGCAACCCGGATCTTGAACGGTATCAACCCACACACCCAAGTGAAACAAAAATGAATACACATCCGATAAGGCAACCTAACATGCAATCGCTATTGCTGTAATGTTTGTCGTCCCGTCGAGAACTTGCTATTCACCTGTTTGCATTATTTTTCCATGCCCTGTCTATGGCTCAACTCTTTTGCACTGTTTCCGTTACTTAGGAAGTGTTTATTTTAATGTACCGCATACATTTACTTCAAATTATTTTTTTTTGCTGTATTTTACTATGATGGACTTAATTGCCTTAATAGAATATTGTTAAAGATGAAACTATTACTTTAATAATGTATAATGAAATATTATTCGTTATTAGTGTAGTAAATAATAGAGCGCAAACAAAGAGTGGAGTCCCAACCGTCATCCATAAGGGCGAGCTGCCACTGTTTTTCACCTCGGGGGCCAGGGCTCGTCAAGGCAGTGGCAGGGTTCACAAGGGGCAAGCCAAGGGTCACAGCTGCAACCTCCAAATGATGTCTGTGGCTGACACAAAGACATCTGAACACTGACAAAATACCTCCTTATCAAAAGGAGCACAATTTCCAAAATGGTATACATAATTGGTAGAAGGCAGACAAGGGGAAACAAGCATTTGCAATGCAACCGGTCTCGCCTTTGGGACCTTATATGTATTTAGCTATGCAGCACATTAGCCTGGGTGCTGAAACATCTACTTTTCTTCAACATGGAGGGAAAGTAAGCACCAAACTGTGTGACACGCGAGGTATGGGAACACATGAAGAGAAATATTGCCTTTCAGCGGGAAATGGTATAGTCCAAAGTTCTGTTTTTAATATAAAATCAGGGCCTTCGGTGGTCATATCACTGAAAATACAAGCTTTGAAAAAAATATATTTGTGTACGGGTGAAGACAATTTCTATGGACTGGATTTTAGACAATGCTAAAGTGATTCTAGTATTTAATTGAGGTCTGCTGGTCGTTTTCTATCAAAAAAGTTAAATAGAGGCAGTTGCCAGAAAAATTAAAAAAAGAAAGTCCCTCAGCAGAAAGCAATTCTGGTATTTTACTGACCTCTACTGGTCGTTTTCTATCAAGACAGTTAAATAAAGGCAGTTGAACAGAAAGGAACATGGAGGGAAAGTAAGCACCAAACTGTGTGACACGCGAGGTATGGGAACACATGAAGAGAAATATTGCCTTTCAGCGGGAAATGTTATAGTCCAAAGTTCTGTTTTTAATATAAAATCAGGGCCTTCGGTGGTCATATCACTGAAAATACAAGCTTTGAAAAAAATATTATTGTGTACGGGTGAAGACAATTTCTATGGACTGGATTTTAGACAATGCTAAAGTGATTCTGGTATTTAATTGAGGTCTGCTGGTCGTTTTCTATCAAAAAAGTTAAATAGAGGCAGTTGCCAGAAAAATGTAAAAAAGAAAGTCCCTCAGCAGAAAGCAATTCTGGTATTTTACTGACCTCTACTGGTCGTTTTCTATCAAGACAGTTAAATAAAGGCAGTTGAACAGAAAAAAAGTTCAATTTAAGCCTTTTAAAATTCAACAATTTCTATCTGAAATAGCACTGTGTTTTCTATTCTTGGCCTTTATAGAAAGATATAGGTGAGTTGTCAGATAGCCCCTGGGTGTGAGACAAAGATCATCGTTTATCAGAAAGAATTATTATAGTTTACATTCTCTATTGCTCAACTGGGGCTGTAATACACAAAGTGCCCTGGGGGTATAACTGGTGTCTGCTCCCGCTTTGCACGCCCACGGGGGTCTTTGGTATTACAGAAGGGGCAGCAGATGCGTGTGTGGTCCCTTCTGTAATATTTTAAGTGCTGGCATACATCGCCAGCTCTTTCTCAGAAAGGCATTCCTTCATTTGAATGGCGCAGCCCCACCCACAATAAAGAATCCCTTTACCTCTGCACTCATGCCTTAATAAAATAGTCGCTGACACTGACGCAAAGAAGCTGTCAGTGGGTGCACACATTCTATGTCATAGGGCACACTTTCCCTGTTTGCAGCCGGCGCACCTGTTTTAAGGTGCGCCAGGCACAAACAGGGAAAGTGTGCCCTATACGTAATAGGTCAAACTCACATTCTGACTTTGAACCAGTCTGCAGCTTGACTTTCAGTCAAACATGTGTAATAGAGAAATAGCAATACTATGATCTCAGAGAAATGTATACTTTAATAGATGGTGATCACAAAATTCCCTTTCCCTTTAATTTTTCTGAACTGTCTTTTTCTCATACAAAACTGATTACACCAACTCACAGAACATGCAGCTTTATATCTCTTTTCCATAGACAATATTCTTTCTATGCAAATCACACAAACCTTCAAGAAAAAAAACATCTTCCTCTGTTCCTATTCTTTGTTGAACATGTCAACGTAGTACAGCTATCAACATAAGAGTTGCTGAAACTTTCTCCAGTACAAAAACATCACTGCTTCTTGAAGCAGGGGTGGGGGAAGTCAAGGTGTGAAGCAAACTCTCCATATAACCGCCCTAAGGGAGGTTAGAGCAAAATTATCCTCCTCCATAATATTTTCTACCAAACCTTCCGCAACATTGATATCTGCCTCGAGATTTTGATAGCATATACTTGTAAATTCGAAGCAGTACTGAATAATTTGAGATGAAAATTGATGTATAAGTTCCTGGGTTTAATATAGGTAAGGGCGTGCCTATCATTGGTTGAGAGAGAGCAAGTGCAACAGTCTTAGGGTTGTGAGGTACCCTCCTATTATGGTTCTCCTTTCATACCCAAACACAGGCGAGTGCCCATGGAAACCTGGCAATACTACTGAGCCACTGCCCATGTAAACGAAGGTTGGTTGACTACTAGATATACTGTGACTCTCACAGTATGCTTAAACTATTATTGCAGTGCAGTTTATTCATGATTAGAGATGTAAAATCATTGCACTTAACATCCATACACACTCCAGAGACAGACCCATCTAGTTGGGTACGCAAGTAATCTCCCCTTGGTTATGGCCTTCTTGGGCATCATCAGTAAGGTGCACTTAAGTCCGGTGATGAAGGACATAGGACTCAAATCTGAGTATACCTGTGGCATTTTGTTGAAAAACAAACTATTAATGTGAAGAGTGTTTTAATTAATCTCAGCCACGGGTAATTCAAGTTTGAAGACACAGATGCCTACTTACAAAAAAGTAGGAAATATTCACAGTTACATCAGAGTGCAGATTTCTTACTCCTCAAGGAATTCATATGGATAGTTGTGCTTCATACAGATGTCCAGGCAGATTTCTTGCGAAATTATGTGATTTCCTTGTGTGGAATGCATTTCTTTGCATGAAGTTCTCTGTGGTCTACAAGAAAATTGTTCCCTCATGGATGCTTGCCAGACTGAATTGTTGATAGTCACCACATCCACCTACCACTAAAGTTAGTAGCTCCCAGATCCTCCTCCTCCTACTCTGGGGGGTCTCTCTCTCTCTCTCTCTCTCTCTCTCTCTCTCTCTCTCTCTCTATATATATATATATATATATATATATATATATATATATATATATATATATATATATATATATACATTCACTGAAAAAAACATAGGTTATAGACCATATATAGTTAGGAATTTGCATTTACAAAACCATGAAAATTCACTGAAAAAACCATAGGTTAGAGACCATATATAGTTAGCTGGACATTTCATTGATATAAAACCAATGAAATTCCACATATAGTTAGTTGCACTAACTATATATGTCGCGCATCCGCAATCCAATGCTGATGATGTCACATATTACATCATTCATGACATGGTCAGTGACATCACTGATGACATCACTGATGACATCTCAAATGACGCAGATTTTCGAGCGCTGCATATCACAGATGTTACTACAGGCCTCCTGAATGCTATTCATTTCGTTACCTCCGAAGGATAAAAGGAGGAGTCATTATCCGAATTAACGTTTCCCTCTCCGTCACGTGGCGCCTTTCACACTCACTCATTCATACACTCATTCTTATTGCTACTCACCGACCCAGGCGCATCACATTCATGTGCTCACTCACAATCGGACACTCACTCACATTTCCAACTACGTACCCAAAGGCACGTGCTCTCTGTCACTCCATCAGTCACGCACACACACACGGTCACTCACGGCTCACCCAGTCACTCGCGTGCAGGATACATTTCTTTCTAAATGCATCTGGTTGACGTCCCGACAGACGTCCGATAATTTAAAATAATCGACAAATTTATCCTTCACCAAATGCGTCACTCGGCCATCTCACGGCACCTTTGTCTCGTGCACACACGCGCGCGTGCACCAGAATATGGTCCTGGGTGACGAAGTGCTTTGAAGGTCTGTCACTGTGAGTCTGTGATGCAGCACTATACGTAGCTCAATAGCAGGGAAAGGACCAGCCCCGGAGGCTGAGTGACTGTCTCTGACATGCAAGTCACCTTCGCCTACACTCCCAGGAGCACTATATATCAAGCCTCGGTAATGCCAACAATTCTTTGCCAATGTTCATGTTAACAAGGCTCCCAATGGCTAACAAAGTACTTATAAAGAAGTTCCGAGATGGCCAACGGGTCTTGCTATTTTATAAATAAAATTACTTCGGAAATAAACACTGGCTTACAGAAATGCTGAACACATTAGCGCATCAACGTCAAACGAGTTAGCTGTGTCAATGCTTGCTTTAGGGCAAAGTTAATACATGGAACCTGTTCGTATAAACACAGTGGAATTACATATGGTCAAAGGTCATGGAAAGGAGGTGGGACAGTGGTGAAAAGTGTCCTTCATTGGTTCGTGAGTCTGTGGAGGGGGAATTGTGCAGACGACGCTTCTCTTCAAGGTGGCAGGGCTCCCTCCCATCACGGGAGCCCTGCAGAGTCAGCCGCCATCTTCCTTCTTCCCCCTCACGGCGGGGGCGGGCATTTCCGGCCGGCCGCGATGGGATTGGCCGGCCGGCCCCAGCACTTCCGGGTCGCCGCGGGCAGCGCGGCGGCCCGATTTCAGGCAGGCAGGCGGGGACAAAAACGAGGTGGCCACTCGTAATTAATTAAAATAAGCGGGCAGGCAGGCGGGGACAAAAACGAGGTGGGCACTCGTAATTAATTAAAATAAGCGGGCTGGCCCGTGCGCGCACGGGTGCGCGCCTATCGATATATAATTGATTTTAAATGCAATTTTCTCAGCAAATACTGGACGGATTTACACCAGTTAAAGAAAAGCGTAATCTGCGAACCAGTCTCTTCCATTTTACCAAATTTCAATTGATTCCGTTCAGCCGTTCGGGCTGTAGCCTTGTCTAAAGGTCCTATGGAAATTTGCATGGGGAAAAACACATTTTGGGACCCCCCTTTTATCTCAGCCCCCACTTGATGAACCCCCCTAAAACTTTCAGGGAAGGAGCGGAGCATAACGGGCCATCTTCTTTGAGAAATTTGCGAAGATTCATCAACCAGCGCCAAAGTTATTCCCAATACTATGGTGGGGATTTCCTATGGAAACTAGGTCCTAACTATATATACCTCCTGGCTACCGCCAGTAGGTAATATATATATATATATATTCACTGAAGAAAACCTAAGTTTCAGGCAGGTTATAGTTAGGAATTATTGTTTAAAAAAACGTAGAAATTCACTGAAAAAACCATAGGTTTCGGGGGTGTTATAGTTAGCTGGACATTTCACTCATACAAAATCATTGAAATTCCTCCGTTATAGTTAGTTATACTAAGTATAACTCGTGCGCCCACAATCCACTGCTGATGATGTCACATATTACATCATTCATGACATGGTCAGTGACATCACTGATGACATCTCTGATGACATCTCAAATGACATCACTGATGACATCATCCAGTGAATGTGGTTTGGTTTGTTATTTATATAATTATTATATATATAGGAATCTGCATTGAAGACTAAGTGGATGTAGAAATGTCTGGATGGAGGATTTACTACTACTGTGATTGACTGTGTAAGTGAGTAATTTAAAGTGTCTCACTAAATATATGGGATAGTGATTTAGCTGTGTGAATATGTGTTTCACTCTGTGTCTTGTTGTGTAAACTACTGCATAAGTAGGTTACTAGGTATGTGAAACTTTTTATTACTTTTTAATTAGTTAAGAGAGTATTTGTATGCAAAAGTTAATGTGTGTGCAGTTGGGCGGAAGGTGTGTGACTGTCTAAAGATGTGCAAATAGTTGATTGAGTACATATATAAGGTTAAGACTGTATGTGACAACAGTTGTTTTGGGTGAAGGAATCTCTTTATGGGTGTGTTGATGAGTAAATATATTTCTCAATGATATATGTGCAACTAAGTAGAAATATAATAGGCAATGTATGTGACAGTTGTATATAAATAAGTATACATGAGACTCAGTGATGGTATGAGTGACTATTGAAAACTGTATACTTGTAAAAGTGATTTTATAACACACTAAGTATGAGGTATTATCTATCGGAATAAATAAAGTGGTATTTGCATAAGTGTGTAGCTTAGTAAATGTAAGTATGCTCAATTGTTTGCATAAGTGGGTAGGATGAATACAAAAGTGAATAGGGTGTGTGCTGGTGTGTAATGTCGATGTAAGTGTATAAGTATATTTAATAGTGTTCTATTGATCTTTGTTAGCATGTATGAGTGAATCTATAGGCAAGTGTTTAGATGTGTGTGGAGATCTAGGAATAACTGAGTGGGTTTTTAAAAAATTGTATTGGTGTGTCAATGGATTCAAATATGGTACTCTGTATTTTATAGTGAGTGATGAAAGTTTATACTAGTGTATGATGAGGTGTATCTGATTGTCACGTAGATGATGTCATCAGTGATGTCATTTGAGATGTCATCAGTGATGTCACTGACCATGTCATGAATGATGTAATATGTGACATCATCAGCAGTGGATTGCAGGTCCGCAAGTTATACTTAGTACAATTAACTATAACGGAGGAATTTCAATGGTTTGTATGAGTGAAATGTCCAGCTAACTATAACACCCCTGAAAGCTATGGTTTTTTCATTGAATTTCTAAGGTTTTTTAAATGAGAATTCCTAACTATAACCTGCCTGAAACTTATGGTTTCTTCTGTGAATTTCGAAGGTTTTTTAAAAGATAATTCCTTAGTATAACCTAATAATTGTATGTGTATTTACCGATATATATTTCGAGTTTTGTAAAAGAATTAATCTGAAATTAGTATATTTCCACATTTATTTTACTGATAAATATGCACTCATGGCTGAAAGACTGACCGTTTTCACTCATAAAAACACTCTTAGATGATAAACTATACACAACCTTCATATTAAAATGTGCAAGTTTTTTTATACAAGGATATATATTGCCCTTTAAGGCTCTTTACTAAAAGTCTTTTATTGTTTTTACCTTTTTACTTTTAGAACAACAGACCTATTGGCCTACTACTAATCATTGACAGCATTTACAAACGCTAGAAAAATAACCCAATTTCTGTATTTATCCACACTTTAAAATAAATTCAGAGAGGAAAATAAATTTCTGTCTGTATTTATCTGTAAAAAATCATTAAAAACATAAATCAAGGAGCCCTACTTATAATTTAAGAATATTTGCAACTTAATTAACATTAATTAACATATAAGTGTGGTAAAAGTATGACGCAGTACCTATAATACCTGACTTTCAAGAACGATTCAGAAAAGGGGGTGGTGATGAACAGAGTGTCTGAATTAAGCAGACCACTCTTACCCAGTCCAAAGATCAGGGCTTGATCCATCACCGTTTTTTAGCTCACTGCACCATCCCAGCTCAGAACCTGGCTACATGCAAATTAGTCTGACCCTGGCACAGTGCATCATGGGAACAGGGCAGACCGAACTACCAAGCCAATTCTTATACTGGGAAGGAAACAAGCTTCCGGGGACCGGTTTCTGGCATTTCAGCCGTCTGCGGCCCACCTTGCTTGAATCCTGATGGTGCAATGAGCAAGGGACTCACATCTGAGTATACCCTTCCACGCTTATGGTGGACAAAAACGATTCAGAAAAGGGGGTGGTGATGAACAGAGTGTCTGGAAAGGGGCGACCACTCGGTCCCCCTGAACGTATGGTTGGGGGCCCGGATCCTCCCGGGAAACCGTTTTGGGCGGGGGCGTGGCACGGCTGGTATGCCCAAAGCGGCGTAGCCGGGGCACGCCTTTTCCCGCCCAAGAGGGGTTGTCCTAGACACGTACACCGATGGGCACGCCCAGTAGGCGTTCCAGCGGAGGGTTCACGCCCTCCCGATGAGGAATAAAGAGAGCGGGAATCCGAAGAAGCATCCTCTTGGTCCTGTGCTTGGAAGCTGCACCCACTCGTTGCACGTGAGCCCTAGACGGAACAAGGAGCAATTTTTTGAGAACTTGTAATTCTTGTGTTTCTCTTTCAGTGACTCCGAGGCTAAGGATCCAGGACCGTGTCGATCGACTTGAAGCAAATATCTGAAAACGATGTCTGGCAAGAAGGCAGGAAAGAGTTCCGAGACTGACCAGGTGCTTCGCATGTTGGTGAGCAGAATGGCGGAGATAGAGTGGAACGTTGGTCAAGTCCCAGCGCTTGGCCGTGATATGGCAAGCATGAAGAAGCAGCTGGCTGCGATGAACAAGCCGGGTAAACCGAAGAAGGTAATAGGCCCGGCATTGCCGGGAGTCGCCCCGGAAGGTAGGGGGAAACGGGTCAGGAATAGGGCGGCAGGGGGGGAGGCTCCGGTCCCCGAGGTACCCCCGGTGAGCCCCACCGTACCAGTCGAGGCCCCGGTACCAATCCCAGACGCGGGTCAGCCGATTCCGGTTGTGATTACGCCCGCCAACGAGGAGGATATGCCTCCTGAATTGGCCGCCCAGTTGACTGCATGGCTCGGTAAAAAGACAGGGGGTGCTACGGCGCCTGGAGACACGGCCGAGGAGGCCAGGTTACTAATTCAGCAGTTGCGGCAGTCGCGAGATGCCGCAAAAGCGAATCTCCCTCTTGTCCCCCCACAGGTGACTCCGGAAGGTCCGGCAGCTGGCATCGGAAAAGCGGCGGGAACAACAACTGAAACGGGTAAGCTCGCTTTGCCAGTGGCGGGGGAGGGCTCATTGCCCTCAAGACGGGAGAGAGTGGTTCAACATATCCCGTTGACCACGAAAGAGTTGATATGGGCTGACAAGTATGTTAATATGTTTTCTTTGTTGACTGACCATCGCGAGATGGAGTATGCTAAAACACAGAAAGATTTGTGGCATCCGAGTGTCTGGCGAGCCAAGATGGCGGGATTCAGGGTGGATGAGATGATAACAAATTGGGCCAAGGCCTTTGCAATGTTCACTGCGATTATTGGGGAACGTAAGCCCGAGGTTTTACCTGAACTGTCTTGCTATCAGGCACGAATAATGGATTTTTATGAAACATATGAGGGGAATGAATGGATGGGTTACGACATGATATTCCGTAAGGCTAAAGAGTACGATTCATCTCTGACGTGGGATTGTCTAGACTCGATTTCTTGGCAGAAGCAGCTCCTGCCTGGCGCGACGAAGTCGTCCTCCCCAGGCGGGAATGGGTCGGGAATTTCCCACCAACAGCCCGCGGTGCCCTTTCGAGCGGGCGCCGGGGATGATCACCAACCAAGGACCGGTGGGAAAGGGGGAAAGCGGGGGGTCTGTTGGAGCTTCAATAGAGGCAACTGCACCAGACCACAGGGGGCATGTAAGTTCAGACATGCGTGTGCGGGTTGCGGGAATTCCTCGCACCCGGAGAGTTCATGCAGATCAAAAAATGCCGGGTCGGGAGGTAGAGGAGGGTCCAAACAAGATTGAGGGGGACCATTGTATACCGTTACCTACCCCCGTTGATATCATGGCTATGATTCCCTGGCTAAACAAATACCCTGATCATGTCTCCGCTGGGGTGTTGAGGAATGGATTCTTATATGGTTTCCACATCCCGGCGGGGGAATTTCGTGGGGAATCACTTTGTAGAAACCAGCTTTCGGCTCAGCATAATCCAACTGTGGTGGAGAGAAAGATTGCAAAAGAGGTTACCCTGGGCCGGGTTGCGGGCCCATATCGGCACCCGCCAGTGGAAAATTTTATCTGTTCCCCGTTAGGAGTAGTCCCCAAAAAAGACCCAGGGGAATTTAGGCTGATCCATAACTTTGCAGCTCCAAAGGGTTTCTCGGTGAACGATGTGATTGACCCAGGAGTTTGTTCGGTGCGGTACGCATCCTTCGATGATGCCGTCACCATGTTGAATCGCCTGGGGCCCGGAGCGCTGATGGCGAAATCAGATATCGAGTCGGCGTTCCGGTTGCTCCCGGTACACCCACAGGATCAGCGTCTGCTAGGCTTTGTGTTCCAAGGACGTTACTACATGGATAGATGCATGCCAATGGGTTGCTCCATCTCTTGTGCTTATTTTGAGAAATTCAGCTGCTTTTTAGAATGGGCATACACCGAGGCCACTGGGCATAGCCATGTTATGCATTACCTAGATGACTTTCTGTTCTTGGGGGCAGCCGGCGACATAAAATGTGCAAGGGCGCTACAGGATTTTTGCACCCTCATGAGGGAATTCGGAGTGCCATTAGCACCAGGTAAGACGGTTGGACCATCTACTTCACTGGAGTTTTTGGGAATTGAGCTCGACTCTGTGGAGGGATGTTTCCGTTTACCGGTAGGGAAAGTAGCTAAATTTAGGGCTTCCCTGGAACTGTGCCTTAGTAAGGAGAAAGTGACCCTGCATCAGTTACAACAAGCAGTGGGTCAGCTTAACTTTGCCCTTAGAGTGATACCAATGGCCCGCCCCTTTTCATGCTCTATTGCACAAGCTATGGTTGGTCTCAAGGAAGGACACCACCGCACGAGACTGTCGGCAGAGGTTCGCCAGGATATGCGCATCTGGTTGGCATTTCTGGCGGACTTCAACGGTCGAGTGGTGTGGGACAAGCCGCCAGCGTCTTCGGACGAGCTTGGTTTATGGACTGACTCGGCGGGGAGCATGGGATTTGGCGCCATTTTTGGTAACCGATGGTCGGCGCAGACGTGGCCTTCATGGTGGCACACCAGCGGTCTCACAGGTAACATTGGGTTCCTCGAGCTATTCCCAATTTTTGTGGCTCTGATGGCATGGCCGGACGAGTTCAGAGATCGCTCTGTGGTATTTTGGTCCGACAATATGACTGTTGTTGAATGTATTAACAATCAGGCAGCACGCTGCAAGTGGATCTTGAGATTGTTGAAGGAAATTGTACTACTTTGCATGAGACTGAATGTACAGTTCAGGGCTAAACATGTACCGGGTGTACTAAATCATGCGGCTGATGCACTCTCTCGTTCACATATGCAGGCGTTCAGGGGTTATCTACCGACTGTGGACCTAGCGGCGGCACCGTTCCCCGAAGCACTCTGGCTACTCGGTGCCCCGGATTACAAGACCTCGTGGCAGCAAGCTTAGCCCCCAGGACGAGGAAGGCATACGAAGGAGCGTTTCGTTCCTATTGTGCATTTTTGGGTCCGGCCGGGGATCAGAAATGGGGTCAAGAGGATAGCTTCCTAAGTTTCCTGGTAGCACTGCACAGGGAAGACCGATCAGCGGCAACGGCCAATAGACACCGGGCGGCCATTTCATTCATGGCGCAGGTGCATGGCATCAAGGACCCAACAGCTTCCTTTGTGGCAAGAAAAGCCCTTCGTGGCTGGCAGCGCCTTGAGGGTCGTAGGCACGACGAGAGGCGCCCGATTGGTTTAGAAAGATTGTCCCGGCTTATGGCGATACTACCCGCGATATGCTCCTCCCAGTTCGAAGCAGTTCTGTTCCGGGCCGCTTTCGCATTAGCATTCCATGAGGCTATGCGGGTGAGCGAACTGGTCGCAAGGAATAAGAAAGATATTGAGGGAGGCCTGTGTCAGGATCCTAATTAGGGGTGATTCAATGGTAGTCACGATAGCTAAGTCCAAGACTGACCAGAGAGCTATGGGAAACAGTGTTGTTGTCCAGCGCATGCGAGGGTCCCCCACGTGCCCTATAAAGTGCATTGAGGATTATTTAGCACTGAGGGCGGATACATGGGGTGGGAGTTTGCTGAGACACATCGATGCCACCCCACTGACGAGGTTTCAGTTTCAGAGGGTTCTAGCATTGGCAATCGCAGCGGCGGGCATGGACCCGTGCGATTTTGGGACCCACTCCTTTAGGATAGGGGCTGCTACTGAGGCTACAGCCAGGGGTCAGAGTGCTGAGGAGGTGAAACAGTTAGGACGATGGTCCTCAAATTGTTTTAAAAGGTATGTGCGATTGCACATGTTGTGAAGTCAAGTTACATGCACTCACGCTTCTTGTCTTCTGTTTGATTTACAGTTTCGCGAGCATGTCATGCGGGGCGGAATTTGCAGTCGACCCGGCACCAGGGGACCAGCGGTCAGAGATCACCGGCTGAGGAGAGAGTGGTGTGGGTCGTGGGCCACTCATACGTGAGGCGGGCCGGGGACGTATTCAAGGCAGGTGACGCGACTCACGCAGCCGGGGAATACGGGTACAGAGTGACCTTCCACGGAAGGGGCGGGCTCTGTATTGACCAGTTCGAATCTTTTGTCGAGGGACGCTTAGGGCGGCAGAGGTCACCGCCATCTATAATCATAGTACACCTGGGGGGCAATGACATGGTGACTCTCGGTAGACGAGTATTACTCGAGCGAGTTTTGTCTACCGTTAGCTGGCTGGCGAAAAGAATGCCTGGGTGCACGATCGCATGGTCCCACATGATTCCCAGGAAGGTATGGCGGGGGGGCCTCTCGGTGTCAGCGCTGAACCATTCAGTGAAGAAGGTCAACAACAAAATTGGTAGGTTGTTTCGTTCGGCGCAGTTGCACAGTATTCCGCATGGGTGTATTCGGGGTGATCACATGTATCTCGATGATGGGGTTCATTTGTCCCGGGAGGGGAATGTCTTACTCATAGGAGACTTCATAGCATGGCTAAGGGGTTTAACGAAGCATGACCTTTAGGAGGAGTTTGTGGGGGGGCCGGATAGCCGGTCAACTATCCGGCCTGTGGCGGTAAGGTCATGATCGGTGAGCAGTGATTTCAAGGTCCCTAGAGGGGGGCGCCACCCACTATGGATGGGAGCGCCCGGGGGGAGGCGGCCATTGGCCCCTCCCACGGGGAGGCGGCACCCACTAAGTATGGGTCGCCTAGGGGAAGACGGCCATAGGCCCCTTCCAGAGGAGGAGGCGGCTAGATGCCCCTCCTACGAATTTCCCGGGGCCATGATATCCGCGACGGCGGATGTGATAGACAGTGTGGGGTGGGGGGAGTCCACGCTGCCTTCTTACAGACACCTCACACGGGTCCTCGGACGACCTTTAAGATGGCGTCGAGTTGAAATGGGGGGCCCCCAACAAGACAAGGGAAATTGGAGTTGGCACAGAGGGTACAGTCCTCTGCGCGGCCGCCACTCACACCGTGAGGGCGAGAGTTTTGGTAGTAGGGATCTGACACCGGTTGCGACCTTGCCGTTGGCCCGTAATGCTAGGATGTACAATTTTAATTTAGAAAGTATGCATTTGCAGGATGTTAGACTCGGCTAGGAAAACCTGTGTATTAGAGATTTGTTAAGGTTAGCCAACGAGCATGTCTTCATCGAAATGTAATAAATGAAAATTGTACATGATATGAAACTTTTATTTAATGTTTTAATTTTGTTTCATATTTTAATAAATACGGCTGGGAGGGTGACTCCCTCCCGCCTTCCAAAAGTTCAGAACTGCGTCCGTCTTCCCATCCTTGGGGATTGTGTTGGGAGGGGGTGACAGGCATCCCGGCCATATGGAAAGGGGTGACCACTCGGTCCCCCCGAACGTATGGTTGAGGGCCCGGATCCTCCCGGGAAACCGTTTTGGGCGGGGGGCGTGGCACGGCTGGTATGCCCAAAGCGGCGTAGCCGGGGCGCGCCTTTTCCCACCCAAGAGAGGTTGTCCTAGACATGTACACCGATGGCCACGCCCAGTAGGCGTTCCAGCGGAGGGTTCACGCCCTCCCGATGAGGAATAAAGAGAGCGGGAATCCGAAGAAGCATCCTCTTGTTCCTGTGCTTGGAAGCTGCACCCACTCGTTGCACGTGAGCCCTAGACGGAACAAGGAGCAATTTTTTGACCCACCCACCAGCCCCTTATGGCAATGTTAGCTCTGCAATAAAGTCTTTTTTCTCTGATAAACATCTTCTTCCCTTGGTGTTGCGGTATACAGGTTGTTTAATGATATGATTTCTGTCTGAAGGTACTGTTTTCTTGTAGTATAGACAAATATTGCAAGTAGACTAGACGGTGTTTTTTCTCCTTAGTAGGTAATCAAATGTCATATTTATTTCTTTGGTCGGGCGGTAAGGTCATGATCGGTGAGCAGTAATTTCAAGGTCCCTAGAGGGGGGCGCCACCCACTATGGATGGGAGCGCCCGGGGGGAGGCGGCCATTGGCCCCTCCCACGGGGAGGCGGCACCCACTAAGTATGGGTCGCCATGGGGAAGACGGCCATAGGCCCCTTCCAGGGGAGGAGGCGGCTAGATGCCCCTCCTACGAATTTCCCGGGGCCATGATATCCGCGACAGCGGATGTGATAGACAGTGTGGGGTGGGGGGGGAGTCCGCGCTGCCTTCTTACAGACACCTCACACGGGTCCTCGGACGACCTTTAAGATGGCGTCGAGTTGAAATGGGGGGCCCCCAACAAGACAAGGGAAATTGGAGTTGGCACAGAGGGTACAGTCCTCTGCGCGGCCGCCACTCACACCGTGAGGGCAAGAGTTTTGGTAGTAGGGATCTGACACTGGTTGCGACCTTGCCGTTGGCCCGTAATGCTAGGATGTACAATTTTAATTTAGAAAGTATGCATTTGCAGGATGTTAGACTCGGCTAGGAAAACCTGTGTATTAGAGATTTGTTAAGGTTAGCCAACGAGCATGTCTTCATCGAAATGTAATAAATGAAAATTGTACATGATATGAAACTTTTATTTAATGTTTTAATTTTGTTTCATATTTTAATAAATACGGCCGGGAGGGTGACTCCCTCCCGCCTTCCAAAAGTTCAGAACTGCGTCCGTCTTCCCATCCTTGGGGATTGTGTTGGGAGGGGGTGACAGGCATCCCGGCCATATGAATTAAGCAGACCACTTTTACCCAGTCCAAAGATCAGGGCTTGATCCATCCCCGTTTTTTAGCTCACTGCACCATCCCAGCTCAGAACCTGGCTACATGCAAATTAGTCTGACCCTGGCCCTGAATCGTTTTTGGCCACTATAGGTGTGGCAGGGTATACTCAGACATGAGTCCCTTTCTCACTGCACCATCAGGATTCAAGCAAGCCGGGCCGAAGACGGCTGAAATGCCAGAAACCGGTCCCCGGTAGCTTGTCTCCTTTCTGGTGAAGAATTGGCTTGGTAGTTTAGTCTGCCCTGTTCCCATGATGCACTGGGCCAGGGACAGACTGATTTGCATATAGCCAGGTTCTGAGCTGGGATGGTGCAGTGAGATAAATAACGGTGATGGATCAAGCCCTGATCTTTGGACTGGGTAAGAGGGGTCTGCTTAATTCAGACACTCTGTTCATCACCACCCCCTTTTCTGAATCGTTTTTGGCCACTATAGGTGTGGCAGGGTATACTCAGACATGAGCCCCATTCTCACTGCACCACCAGGATTCAAGCTAGCCGGGCTGAAGACGGCTGAAATGCCAGAAACCGGTCCCCGGTAGCTTGTCTCCTTTCTGGTGAAGAATTGGCTTGGTAGTTTAGTCTGCCCTGCTCCCATGATGCACTGGGCCAGGGACAGACTGATTTGCATAGATGTTGCTGGAGCTGTGAGAATGGAACCACCGAGCCCTTGTCCCAAAGGTCGCCTACTACCGAAATCCCTATCTGATCCCAGTGTGTAAAGCCCTTGCTGAATCTTAAGTTTCCCAATGATTTAGCGTCCCATAACGGTGTCATTCTGGTGATTTTCTCTTTCCACCCCAGTCGAGATTGTGCTGCATGCCATAAAGTCGTCGTATGGAACGTCGGTCCAAACAACTTCCGAACCTGTGAGTGATTATATAATACGGAGAGCATGCCGTCTGTCCCTAACTGCGACCAATCTGCCTTATATGCGGGGTCATCCCGCGAGATGTGGATCCAATGATTAATGACCTTCAGTTGGGAGGCCCAATAATACAATTGGAGATTGGGTAGCGCAATCCCTCCCTCATACCAGCTTTTCACTAGTTTGTCCTGGGCTATACAGGCTGGGCCATTGCCCCATAACAGAGCAGATACCAATGCAGCGACTTGTTGGAAGTAGCGCGGAGCCACCACATGAGGGGTATTTTCTAACACATAGAGAAATCGAGGGAGAGCCATCATTTTATATAATGCTGTCCGTCCCAGTAGGGTTAGTGGTAGGGTGGCCCAGTATTTAACGTCCGCGCGTAGCCGTGCCAAAGGTGGCACCAAGTTCGCGGTGTAAAAGTCCGCTGCAGTAGTGGTGATGTGAATGCCCAGGTATTTAAATGAGTCAGATGCCAATCGCAGGGGGCAGTCAGTTTGCAGGAGCGGCTCCGGACCCTTGAGTACGAATATTATAGATTTTGACCAATTCAGGGTGTAACCTGATGCTTTTCCGTGCTCATCGCACAGTGTCAGTGCATATCGTCAGCATACAGGGGAACCTTATCTTCCCATCCGCCTTCCCATGTGATGCCCCGAAACAGTGGTGTTGCTCTGAGCAGGATAGCCAATGGCTCCAATACCAACGCAAAGAGTAGGGGCGAGAGCGGGCATCCTTGTCTGGTGCCGCATCCCGGGGGAAAAGGCCGTGAGGTGTGGCCGTTGGCCACTACTTGCGCCATCGGTGACTCATACAGCAACCGTACCCATGCTATATATTTCGGGCCGAAGCCCATACGTGCGAGGACCGCAAATAGATATTCCCATTCGACCAGATCAAAAGCCATTTTGGCATCCAGGGATAAGATGACAGCTTGTTCTGAAAGGAGATGTGCTCGTGCCATGACCCCGTGCACCCTCCGCAGATTCAGAGCAGTGCTTCTGTGCGGCATGAAACCTGATTGGTCGGGGTGTATTAGGGTGTGTAGGTGGTTGGTCAGGCGACTAGCCAGGAGTTTAGCCAGGATCTTTGCTTCTACGTTAAGCAGGGAGATGGGCCGGTATGAGGTACATAGTGTCGGCGGTTTGTCTGGCTTAGGAATGGCCACTATCCTTGCCGTGCGTTGGTCCAGAGGGAGTTCAGCTTTGTCTAAACTTTCTTTATACATATCTAGCAGGGGTTTGCTCAGCAATGAGGCCGATGTTTTATACCATTCCACGGGTATTCAGTTAGGACCCAGCGCCTTGCCAGATTGCAACGACTGTATTGCTAATTGGACTTCGGTGTCTGTTAAGTCAGTGTCCAGTTCCTGTTGCGCTTCTTGCGAAAGCGTGGGGACAGTAATGTGGCCGAGCGACGCCAACGCCTCCCGGTCTGTGACCGTCCGGGCTGGTGTGTAAATTCCCTGATAGTGGCGTGCCAAGGTGTCTACTATTTGTTCGGGGTGCGTCAGTAGCTGGCCGTCCTGTGTACACAATCTCTGAATACCTCTGTTGCAACCCCCCCTTTTATCCAACCAGGCCAACATTTTCCCGGCCTTATCCCCTACATCATATACCCTGTGTGCGGTGTTCGCCAAGTGTCCTTTGGTAACCGTCGTGAGATGGGCCAGGTGTTGCTGCTGTTTGAGGTGTAGCTCATGTGTGGTGTCAGGGGTGGGGTCCGACATGTGGGCGGTGTTTGCGGTGTTTAACGCCAGTTCTAGTTGGGCGAGTTCACTTCTGGAGTCTCTCTTGTGTCCCGTGATAGCCGCTATAGCTGCGCCGCGCAGGACTGTTATATGCCTCCCAGAGTATCGAAGGAGAGAATACCGATCCTAGATTTTCTGTAAAGTAGTGTGTCGTTGCCAGTTTGAGTTTCTTCCTGATACCAGGGACTTGCAAATAGTTGGGGTATATCGGATAGAGCCTTGCGCGTTTCTTCTCTTTATTTGTGAGGTGGAGGGACACTGGGGAGTGATCAGATACACCTCTGGGCAGGATCTCTAATTTGTATACCGATCCCAGTCCCACTCCCAAAAAGAAGAGGTAGTCAATACGGGAGAGACTGTTGTATGTAGAGGAGTAGTGCGTGTATTGAGTTGCTGTGGGATTCAGTTGACGCCAAACATCTGTGAGGCCCAGTGCGGTTAGAAAACTAGGAAGCGTGGAGGTCCCTCTCTGGCGCTCCCGCACGGGAAAGGTGTCTAACAGTGGGTCTGTTATGGCATTAAAGTCCCCCCCAATGATCATGTCGCCCTCCGGAAGGTCAACAAGAAATTGACCCAGCGCCGGTAGTGCCGTTGAATGTAGTGCTGGGGGGATGTATACGGATACCACGTTGAGGGGTCTCCCTTCCCACTGGCCACACAGCGCCGCAAACCGACCCTGATCGTCCGTTCTACGGCTATCAACCATAAAAGAGGAGTTTTTCTTAAGGAGTATCCCAGTTCCCCTAGACCCTGTTGTGAACTCCGCATGTACCGCCATGGCGTACCCACGTCTATCAAGTGCTTTGCAGGTAGACCCAGCCAGGTGTGTTTCTTGCAACATCACCAAATCAGGCCCGTGACGTTTGACGGTTTGAAGGACCAACCCCCTTTTAATTTTATCCCCTAGGCCTCTAACATTCCATGAGTGCAGTTTTAAGGGGGAAATCAGTACCATTGGTGTGCCGCCTTCAGCGGGCGTGTGTCGAGCCTGTTGGGCCATTCGGGTTCATGAGTAGCGTTGCTGATGTGTGGAAGTGGAGCGCAATACCTATGCGATGACTCATGCTAGGTTACCAGGAGTGTACGGTCTGTAGTGTGACCGCGATCCCCATTGAAGTGGTGATGACTGAGAACAATAACCATAACCATAACAGTACAACTTCCCCTCCCAACCCCCTCCCTGCTCCCCTGCACCACAGACGAAAACCCGCCCGCATCCCCAACTTGGCAGAGTGCTTAAGTCCCTGCCCGTCCATCTTACTTGCTCGTGGGGTTGGTGAGACCCCTACAGGCACCGGCCAATGCCCGCCCTACTCAGCTCCATCAGCGTCAAGTCCCCAAGGGCTGTAAACCTGCAGTTTCTCATACAGCCCAGGTTGATCAGCCTCTAACAGATTGTCCAGAGTCAAGTGGGTCCCTCTCAAGATCTGAATCCAGCGTTGTCACACCTTCTTCATTCGGGGGGGTTTCTTGATGGGTGACCCGTCGATTTCCCGCTGCGCTGTCGGTCTCTGTGCGGTCGCTGGGGTTGGCCCACCTGCCTCCAGCCATCCAGCCATTCTCGAGCCACCTCTGGCGTGTCAAAGAACCAGGTTTTTTCTTCGGCCACTATGCGCAACTTGGCGGGGAAGAGCATGGAGTATGGCAGGCCTTTGTCTCGCAGGGCCTTTTTCACTTCCGTGAACGATTTTATGCGCCTAGCCACTTCTGCTGTGTAGTCAGGAAAGAATGCTAAGGTTGAGTTCTGTATCCGCACAGGTGGGGAGACTCTCGCCGCCTGAAGGATCGCGTCTCTGTCTCTAAAATTGAAGAGCCTGGCCAGCACAGGTCGTGGAGTGGCACCCGGCTTGGCCGCTCCTCCAGGAACTCGGTGCGCTCTTTCAACAGAAAAGAAGTGCGAGAGGCCTTTAGGTTTTAGCTGGTTTTTGATTAGGTCCTCGACGTATAAGTCCATCGCAGCTTTACCCTCCGTCTCTGGCAGGCCAAGGATGCGGACGTTGTTTCTCCTGGAACATCCTTCCTGATCGTCGAGCTTCTCCTGTAACTGCTTAGTGATTCTTTCCATGCGCTCCATCTCCACTTGTAGGTCCGAGGTATCCTCGATGAGTGATTTTGTGACCACCTCCACTTGTGACACTCTCTCCGTCATTTTCTGGAAGTCTGCCCGTAGCAGGGTAACCTCGGTGGAGATGGAACCCACTGTCGTCCGGACCTCGTTGAGAGTTTTCATAACGTCTTCTAAGGTCACCTTCGGAGTGCCACTCGGTTCTGGGGTCGCGCCAGCTGAATGGCGGCCACCATTCTGTGATTGGTTATGCTGGCCGTATGCGAATTTGTCGAGCTTCGCCTGTGTCGTCGTGCTCCGAGTACCTTTTCCAGCCATGTTGTCGTGGCGATGGAGGAGCGATGCGCACTTGGTTGCTGGGTAGTTCTTGGTCTATGAGCCGCGGGATTCCCCTTGGTGTCGGGTCGTCCTGTGTGTGCTCCACCCGGTTCAAGGGGTTCACTGTGGTCCTCCCAGGGCCGAGATGCAGCGCATCTAGTGGTCGCGACGGTCAGGACGTCGGTCTCTGAGGACCGCAAATGTGGTCTGTGGCGGGACTGTTCCGGTATCCAGCGTGTATTATAGCGCTGCCAACCGTGGCTTTGTAGCGTCGCTTTAGTGGGTTCTTTTCGGGGGGTCCCCTGCGCAGTGCGCCTGATCTCTTGTGCACTATGGTAGCAGCGCCAACGCAGGATCGTGTAGACCAACAGGGCCCCACGCGTGTCACCGTGGCTTCTCACACATAAAGCCGCCTCTGCGTCAGGATGTTGGGGCCGGGACGTGCCCCTCCGCCGAAGTGGGGTGAGCCTCGTACTGTCAGCAGTGCGGGGAGGTGGCAGGAGCCCCGGCTCGTATCTCCTTACCCTGGTGCAGGAGCGGTGGGTCTGGTTGCTCGTTGCCTTCAATATGGCGCCTGCCGGAGTCCAGGGATATTTTTCGGTCCTCGCCGATGTGCTTTGCGCCTCCAGACAGCGCTTGTGGTAGCCCCGGCCTGGACTGCTCCCTCGGACCACACAGGGGGGGTGTGTCGGAGAAGCGGCGTTGTCCCGTACCTCTCGCGGTAAGAAGGCTGCAGCGACCGGTCAGTGTCTCAGCGCCCGGGCCGGGGATGGTCGACTTCCGCCCGGGTTCCACGGCTACTACAGGCCGGTGCTGTCAGTCGGGTGCAGGCCTCGGATCGCCGTCACAGGACGGAGCAGTTCCCGGTGTCGGAGATCCACCGGGGTTGGAGCAAGTAGCGCCGCTCGGGTCCCCGAGCCGATGTCGCTCCTTCGAGCGGGCAAGAAGTCGGATTAATGTCCGGATAGGTTACGCGGGCCGTTTTGCCTGGAGGAGCTCCCGCTTCAAGCTGCCGCCATGCTCGGCAGTTGGCCACGCCCCTTAAGATTGATTTTAAAACTTTTATTTTATTTTTCACCAGCGGAGATTACTTCAGTTTTTTAAAAATTACATTTCCTGAAATACCTGCATTGTGATCTTTTACTGCTTACCCCTCGAGTGTACTTGGCACCCTGCAGTCACCTCGGTCCACCGCCAGTCATTTGCTGACTGTTTGTTGTGGAGGGAGACTTCGGGGGACAGCCCGATTGAAAGTCACTCACTTCCTGCCTGTGCCAGGTTGTACCGCCATCTTGGGTCAGCAGTCTAGTAGCTCCGCTTTACCCCACACAGCCACTATAATTGGCGGGAATGGCGCAAGAGCGCAATTGATTAGAAGACTCAGACTACAGGGGACGCTACGATCTTTGCTCCTCGGATATCTGCGCAGCTCACAGCTAATAAAGATTGATTTTAAAACTTTTATTTTATTTTTCACCAGCGGAGATTACTTCCGTTTTTTAAAAATTACATTTCCTGAAATACCTGCATTGTGATCTTTTACTGCTTACCCCTCGAGTGTACTTGGCACCCTGCAGTCACCTCGGTCCACCGCCAGTCATTTGCTGACTGTTTGTTGTGGAGGGAGACTCCGGGGGACAGCCCGATTGAAAGTCACTCACTTCCTGCCTGTGCCAGGTCGTACCGCCATCTTAGGTCAGCGGTCTAGTAGCTCCGCTTTACCCCACACAGCCACTATAATTGGCGGGAATGGCGCGAGAGCGCAATTGATTAGAAGACTCAGACTACAGGGGACGCTACGATCTTTGCTCCTCGGATATCTGCGCAGCTCACAGCTAATTAAGATTGATTTTAAAACTTTTATTTTATTTTTCACCAGCGGAGATTACTTCCGTTTAAAAAAAATTACATTTCCTGAAATACCTGCATTGTGATCTTTTACTGCTTACCCCTCGAGTGTACTTGGCACCCTGCAGTCACCTCGGTCCACCGCCAGTCATTTGCTGACTGTTTGTTGTGGAGGGAGACTCCGGGGGACAGCCCGATTGAAAGTCACTCACTTCCTGCCTGTGCCAGGTTGTACCGCCATCTTGGGTCAGCGGTCTAGTAGCTCCGCTTTACCCCACACAGCCACTATAATTGGCGGGAATGGCGCAAGAGCGCAGCGGACGCGTGCAGCGGGCGTGCCGAAGACGCGCCAAAGAGAAGCCCGTCTGCGCCCGTCCGCGCCTGTACGTCGCCACTCGCCAGGGACCCTGGCTCTGTAAGGAGGCATATACTGGAGTACTCTAGTGCACAGCTGCATGATATGAATACATCTGTGTCTTCCTGTGATAGGACTGCCCCTCAACATCTGCAAGGTAAATCTGTATGTAGGTGTGGTTATGCTTTACCCAAGCTTAGTAATCCTACGCTATCTAGGCCGGCTCATAATCAACAGGAAATTTTAATTGCACAGTTAAATGTCAGATCCCTGGTTAAGCACTTTGCTGAAATTCATGATCTCATCATTGATCATTCCCTGTACATCATTTTCCTCACGGAAACGTGGGTGCAGGAAGATATGATCTCTATATCCAACATGGCCACCCCTGCAGGCTATTCTATACATCTTCTGAATAGACCGACTAGAGGAGGTGGTATTGCGGTCCTGACTAGATCACACTACAACTGTGTGTTTACTAGACTCAGTATTGATGGCAGCGAAAGTGCTCGCTACAATATTAAGATCAACCCCCATTTCTCGCTATCAGGCATTCTGATATATAGACCTCCGGGGGCAGACAGCCGATTTATAAAAGCTCTTTTGGATACAGTCTGCTCCCTGGTAGCAGGTGTCGCCAGTTTTACCATCTTTGGGGACCTTAACATTCATTTTGAGCTATGCAATGACAGTAAAATTAACAGCTTGCTCGCTGACCTAGCGGCCTTCCAGCTATGCCAATTAGTAAGAGGTCCAACTCATAAAGGGGGTCATCTTTTGGACCCCATTTTTACTAATTTGGAGGAAGCAGTTGCAAAAGCACCCATACCTATGACATGGACGGATCATATGTTGGTGATTATGTCCATACCCAGCCCTAACACTCCTACCCCAGGGCCAATACATAAAATCTATAAACGTCCCTGGAGGAAACTGCGGCTAGAGGACTTTCACGCCTTACTTAAAACACACCCTTTTTGGATAATGAAGATACTAATAAGGCATATGAAAACTTTTGTAACTGGATTAATCAGGCTCTGGACACCCTTATCCCGGCGAACTGGACTAAAGCCCGTGCGCAAGAGTCCAATCCATGGTTCAATGAGGAGCTTTTAGCTCTAAAAAAAGAGTGCAAAATCGCCGAACGTAAGTGGCGAAGAACATATGCACCAGAGCTGAAAACTCTATATGTTGGCATCCAAAAAAAGTATCACAGACAGATTTGTAGAACCCGGGCTGCATACTACACCAGCGAGATAAATGGTAGCCAAAATCCTTCTAAGATTATTTTTAAAATTCTTAAGGAGTTAAGTGCAAAAAAAGCGGCGACTAACGCTACCAGTTCCCAAATCTTCTGTGATAACTTGGCGTCCTTTTTTGTTGATAAAATCACTAAAATTTATAGTTCCTTTTCTGCCACACCCACTCTTACCTTGCCTACAAACCGCTCAGCACATGAACTCAGGACCATACCGGAGATGGATCATGGGGAATTTCTTAGGCTTTGCTCCAAAGTTAAATCTGGCTCCCCAGCAGACCCATTAAAACCAGAACATTTTAGAGAGGCTGCCCCATTGGTCCTTGACCCATTAAGAACTGTGATCAATTCTTCGTTTACTACAGCTATAATACCTGCCAGATGGAAGCAGGCTTGGGTGTCCCCCATAGTTAAAAAAACAACCTTGGACCCCACTAGGCCAGAGAATTACAGACCTATCTCATTGCTTCCATGGCCTGCGAAGATTGCGGAGTCCTATGTCAATGCTGTTTTGACTCAACATCTCCAGTCACATATCATTCTGGATGCCTCCCAGCACGGCTTCCGTGCCGGACACAGCACGGAAACCGCTCTCCTTAGTGTGACAGAACACCTCCGGACAATATTGGATTCCGGGCAGACGGCAGCACTAATTTTATTAGATCTCAGTGCTGCCTTTAATACGGTGTCACACGAGGTCCTGCTACATAGACTGGAAACATCAGGAATCCTGGGACAAGCCTTGGCATGGTTCAAAGCTTTTTTGACCGGGAGATCTTTTCGGGTCTCCACCCCTCCGTTTCTGTCTAAAGAATGTAGCATTGATCAAGGTGTACCCCAGGGCTCCGCGCTCAGCCCGACACTCTTTAATCTGTATTTCCAACCACTGGCTGAGGTCGCCAAATGGTGAGACCTATCTATAGTCTCATACGCGGACGACACTCAGCTGGTGGTATTGCTGAGTGACGATGCCGGGGCAACAGCACACAAGTTCAAAAAGGGCCTAACTGCAATAACATCTTGGCTGACGGCAAATTATCTTCAGCTTAATGCTGATAAAATGGAGGTGTTGGTTGTCGGTAAAAATGCTGCAGCATGGAATGAGGACTGGTGGCCAGACATCCGCGGCAATCTTCCAGAACCTAAAAAGGAAGGTAAAAATCTAGGAGTTTGGTTTGACTCCTCATTAAGTTTTGTGGACCACAGAAAACTGCTGCCATGTGTTTTGGACTCTTACGTAATCTGAGGCCAATATTAAAAATTTTTGATCCACCTACACGTCAGCTTTTGGTACAGTCTACAATCCTCTCAAGACTGGACCACGCAAGTTCTTTGTTTCTGGGAACTAACCAGATGGAGAAGGCTCGTTTACAACGCGTCCAAAACGCAGCAGCCCGTGCTTTAACTGGACTCCCCCGGTTTAAATCAGTATCTGATACGCTCTCAAAGCTACACTGGCTTCCTATCGACAAAAGAATCCACTTCAAGACTTTGTGTCTCGCTTTTAAGATTCTGAAAATGGACTCTCCCCCTATGCTCTGCCCTTTGATGACAAAGTACTCCCCTCGAAGAGCCCTTAGATCGATGGGACAGTGTCTGGCTGTGGTTCCATCCTCGGGTTAAGCTAGCTCTGACGGGAGGACGTTTCTTCCGCTACCTGGCTGCAAAACTCTGGAACGCTCTTCCAATACGGATCCGGAATCTAAATGATCTTTTAGCCTTTAGAAAGGCCATTAAGACTCACCTTTTCTGTCAGTAATTGGCTTTGCTGTGATCTTCCTGTTGGCTATGTTTGCTTTCTCTCTTCTGATCAAGCGCCGGGACGCCCCTTTGCTGGGGCAGCCGTGCGCTATACAAGAAAGTATAACATAACATAACAACAACATAACATATAAACCACACCTCTTGTGCGATTAGTTTCGTTTTTGTGAGTTATTTCTGCGTCGCCAATCTGTGATGCAGGTTCCCTTTTCTAGCATCCGATTCTTGTTTTGCGTCAACAAAAATATTCCAGAGTTGTAAGTTGTTTCATTATGGCATAGTAGATAGTTATAATTTGTGGCTCTTTGTCAATATTTAAACATTTATATCTAGAAAAAAGTGTTATTGCATGTTTCTCCCTTTTTATCTGTAACGTCAGCAGCTTGTTTTCAGAAACAGATAAATTACAACAAACATTGCTCCTTTTCTGGCTCCTTTCAGCCTATATATTGTGACTTTCTATATTATAATATTGACACTGTACTTCGCTTCAGAAGTGTTGGTGACCCGTCGACGTAGACCCTAAACATTTACAATCAACGTCACCACCTTCCAGTTGTTAGTGTGTTTTCCCCTAGGTATTATATACTGTTAATATGTATATTATAATATTAACAGTTATGCTAATCTCAGTGGAGTTCATGACCCATTGTCAAGAAGAGTAAAGATATATAAGCAACGTCACAAGCTTCTAGTTTTTAGTCTGTTCCCCCTTTTGATCATATACTGTGAATATATATATATTATAATTTTCACAGTCATGATCTCAGAAGAGTTTATGACCTGTCGCCACGAAGATCAAACTTTTTGACCTCCTGGAGAAAAGAAGCTCAGAAAATATTTACCACTCGAAAGTATTTCGTTATGGATGTTCTGTTAAATAGATAACTTTATTTTCCTTCTCTTTTTACTGTAACAATGGTATCAATCATTAAATTGTAATAGATTGTCCTATTGTTACAGAAGACGAATAGGAGATTTTCCGGTGCCATCTGTAATACAGATTAGGAAACATTAGAACTTACTAGATCAGATATTTTTTTCAGGGAGCATATTTTACAAAATTGCAGAATAAAAAATATAGCTTTCATACATACTTTGTTACTTTACATATTTGATGAACTCTACATTTCTGAATGTTATTTTCTAATTTCTATTCTTCTCATTTGCGGTTCCTATTCACCTTCTCCCTAAAGAATATATAGCACCAGTTCTCTATATTATAATAGTACCTTCCTATATATTCTTAAGTGAGTATGTGAATTGTTAGCGGAACAGTGTGCGACCTCTGAGCAATACGACAGAACGTTCCTTAATTCTACAAAATACAAATTTGAAAAATAATAATGCATACATTTCTATGTAATATTAAGTCACTTGTATTTACCTGTTTTTTACTTGTTCTCCTGACCTCAGATAAGGTAGTGTGGGAGTGTTTGTTGTAGGACTTCTATTCTACTTTATCTACACTTACATTATCAAGAATGTGGGGCAACACTTTTACAAACTATAGCAGAAAAAAGGAGGGTATGGCCACGCTTAACTGATATTTTCTGAAATTGCATTTTTAATTGTCACCCTTTCATATATACATTGTCAGTTTCTGAAGAAAGTTTATTTGTATTTGGCAAATAAAAAATTTTTCAAACCTAGACTGACATTTTTGCTGCGCAACCACACCTCCCCATCAGAAAAGTAAACACCACATTATAAGTAATTAGTGCTCCTGGGAAGTATCCCACCTGCAAACTTGATAAAAAAAACACCGCAAGACACTGTCATTTTTCCACGGTGATTTGTACAGCACAAAGCAATTATATAAATGGCCCTTAAAACATATAAAAACAATTTTTACCTTCATAACCCCTGTCTAGCACCTTGTGACCACTGTACAGAGTTAATAGTGTTCCTAGCCTCCCCTCTACTACTTTCTTTTCCCATACTCCTTTGGAAGTGCATCACAAAATCCCTGACAACAGTGAACCGTTCCCACCCAATAAGGAGCAAACTTGTGCTCAAAATACTTTAGCCAATAAAATGTCCATGTTGCTCCGCAGAGGAGGAAGAAATTACTGCCAAAACTTCTACTTTTAATGCTTCATAGCCAATGATCATTAAGCTTAGTAAAGTCCCGCTTGGAACATGTTACCCAATAAAATGTCCCTAATACTCCGCGAATAGGGAAGAAATCGCTGACAACACTTCTACTTTCAACAGTTTACAGTCAATCAACATTAAGCTTGGGAAAGTCCTGCTTGGAGCACGTCAGCAAATCAGATGTCCCTCCTACTCTGCAGAGCAGAAGTAATTGGCTGGGAACACTTCTACTTTCAATAGTTCGCAACTAACCAACATAAAGCTCAGAAAAGTCCTCCTTACAACATGTAGCCAATTAGATGTCCTTGCTACTCTCCGGAGCTGAAATGAAATGCAGAAAACACTTCTACTTTCAATAGTTCGCACCCAATGAACAATAAGCTTGTTGTTGGAACACCTTAGCCAATTAAACGTTAAATTTGTTCCACGCACACATACAGAACACGCCCTCCTACATATTAAGACATTTCCTGTAACAAAGTGACTCTATCAGTAACAAAAGTGAACACTGCCTAATAAATAAACATTATTCCACATTATATTAAAGAAAAGCCGCAATAAGCTGCATTGGTATTTTCCCAATATAATTTACACAGCCTACTGCACCCCCTTCCCAACATGAGTGAAGCCCCGGGACAGTGGGGGCCCCAGCGAACCCCCACTATTATTTTTATTATATTTTCCACTGACTTTTTCTACGACTAACGGTTCCTATGGAAAACGTTTAAAACTCTTGCACAGTAACTGTTTCGATTAGCAACATAGTGTGGTGAACTTCTAACCTCTGTGCTCACTTAAGTGTTCCATGAATTGTTAATATGGTAACAGGCAGTAAGCAGTTGGGGGGTAGGGTTGAAAGGTACTGGCTGAACAGAAACCATTATATTTACCCAGGATCCTCTACATGACAGAAAGGAAAGCAAAGTAAGACAGAACACTGTGTAGCAGATTTACAAGCCCCTTGAGCCACTTTTGCATCACTTTTCCCATCTTAAAAATGATGCAACAGTAACGCAATGAAGTTGTAAATCTGCCCCTATGCACATTACGAGCAAAAGAAGTACACAACTCTTTCAATTCTTTATCGATCACAATTCAATTAGACAGTATTGCTTTACCATTCACAATACACTTTAAATAATACTTTGTGCCTATTTGAATGGGAGGCAAGATTGTCGACATTGCCAAACTTAAGAGCATATTTACAAACACGGCGTTAAAATTGTCGCCGCTTTAACGGCTGCCACCTACAACAAAAAAGGCCGAAAATTGACTTTAAATTCTTTGTTATCTTACCGGAACCTCCAACCCCCAGGGCTGGCTCCTGCAGTGTCCCGGGATGCCTACCCCTGGGACACTGCTCTTTGCTATGTGAGGGCAGGAGTCTCAAGGCTCCCACCCTCCCATAGCACACTTGGTTTGCATTTTGAAAGACAGAGCCCTGAAATCTGTTCTCACTTTCAAAATCCAAACCAGATAACTTTTCCACATGTTGGTTAGCATCTCCCCATGTGGAATAGCAATCCCGGCTCTCAAAGGACGTGGGGAGCTGGTGGGACCCTGGGGGCATTGTGGCTCCCCCCACAGTCCCCAACATTTTTTATAAGATCCAGGGCATAGGATATTAGAAATTACTGATAGGGGCTATTTTTTTAATGGTAAAATTATAAGTTGCGCACCCAGCGCAGCGCTCAGTGCCGCCCTCTGGTGTGCATGCGCTGGATCCATGACTCATAATCTGTAGGGTGCGCGACTCCAGCGCCTTTGGTGCACAACTTCTACGCATTTGGGAGCCGGCATTGCTTTTCCACATGGGGAACTACTAACATGCAGCTCCCCATGTGGAAAAGCAAATTGACTTAGATTTTGAAAAAGATAACAGATTTCCTTGCTATGGGAAGGCAGGATGGACACTACTGGACACTGCAGGAGCCGGCCCTCCCACAATACATAAAGCCCTGGGGACTGGTGGTCCCCCCAACCATTTTGTTTGTAGCCCTGGGGGGTAACGGGGCCCTTGAGTGCTCCAGGAGGGGGGCCATGCAGTCCCCACAACCACAATACATAAAGCCCGGTGGGTGGTGGTCCCCGCAGCCTTGGGGACCTTGGACCCCCTCCCCTCATCATTTTTTTTTTAGCCCCGGGGGTGATGATCCTCGGGGCTGTGGGGGCCCCCTGGGCCCCCGATAAAATTTAATAATTTTGCCCCCGGTATTTAGCCCCCCCAAGGGCTAATTATAAAAAAAAGCTCTGTTTTATTTTATTTATTTTACAGCAGACTCCACGCACCCTACACGCACCTGCGGGGTCTTTTAAAATAAAAAATTGTGGGACCTGGGCGACCTTCTGGGACCCCCTAAGCAGGTCTAGAGGGTAACATTATTTCTACCCTGCCCCCTTTCTACATTTTGCACACATATTCCACTGACTTCCTCAGCCTCGCTTCTACTGAAGCACCCATAGATATATAAAACACTTTAACTGTATTTTTCAGGAACTACTGAACAGATTGACACCATTTAAGCAAAAGACACAAGTCTGAACTGAGGGCTACCTCTTTGCCCAATTTGTCGTAATTCCGTTCAGCCGTTCGGGCTGTAACTGTGGCTAAAGGTCCCATGGGAAATTGCATGGGGAAAACACATTTTGGGGACCCCCTTTTATCTCCTTTTTTCTCCGCCCCAGCTTGACAAATCACCCCGAAACTTGCAGGTCAGAAGCGGACCAGAGCTGGCCAAAAGTTTAGAAAATTGCACGAAGATTCGTCAACCGGCGCCAAAGTTATTCCAAATAGAATGTTGCAGATTTCCTATGCATAATAGGTCCTAACTAGTGTATTTATATATATATATATATATATATATATATATATATATATATATATATATATATATATATATATATTCACTGAAAATGCTGTCGTCGGTACCACCACTGCACAATACCCTTCCTAGCTCAATGTTTTCACATCTCCATTGACGGCAGCCTCAACGACAGCAACGAGAACTCTGCATCCCCGCCCCGTGCTCATAGGAGCCGATGCAGCGCTCCTGCTGCATGGGTCAGGACCAGGTCATTGCCGCCACTGCGAGGATTGAAACCAACGCATCCCTACAACATCGTCGAATCGCTTTGACTGCATCCCGCATCCTACACGTTGACAGGATCTTTGATGTCGACGCAGCCCAGATAAGATACTTTGGCTCAGCAGGCCCAACATGGACTAAGTGGCCAGCCTGAGCTCCATCATGGTGGGTCTATACTTTTGACTTTGTACCAGTCCAGCATGACCAGATATCACTTGTTAGCAATTAGTGCTTTTTTGCGCTATTTTTATTTAATTCTTTAAAGATCAACCTCTCCAGTTCTACTTTCAGGATTTCTGTTGTTTTGGAATTGTTTTATTTATTACATTAAGTTCTACTGTTCCAATCTGGAATGGAATGTTTTTGAGTGGTGTTTTCACTGTTTTACTGTTTGAAGTGTTGCACAAATACTTTATACTTTATATATTGACTCTAAGTTAACCTTGATTGCTTGGAGCCAAGCTACCAGAGGGCGAGCACAGGTTCATTTAGGGATGGCTGCTTCTTACCTTGACTAAGACTGTGGTTGCTGCCTGACTTGGGTAGGGCTGGGCGGACTTTGCGTAGTCATGTTACACAAAGTTCAGCAAAATGGTAAAAAATCTCAGCGAGCTACACAGAATTCTGCGGCCACTCAGAATTGCTGGTTCCGCCCGTTTGCGATGTGTTTTTCCTGTTCGGGGACGCTGTTTGCTTGCTCGGGGGAATTATCTTTAAAACTTGCCCATGCGGTCGCCAATTGGCGGGGCCATCTTGTTTCACTAGTCCCGCCCGCTCGCGAAGCTTGTTTCCTGTTTGCAACCGCGGATGTCCGATGGCACATCCGAATGACCTGTTCGCGATCGCACACTCTCGCGGGATCGTGGGTGTGGCTACCAAAATCTCAAGGCGCACGCGAACGGTAAGTCGCTACCGCGTGCGAACATGCATTTTGAAAGCGCGAACAAGGCAAAAATTCCGCTACGCTGCGGACGCTGAATTTTTGGCATTTCTTCATTCTCCGCAGAACGTGGAATTGCTGAAATTCCGCATATTCCGCGAGCGGAGCGGAATTTACAGCCCAGGTGTAGTGCTTATACCCTAGTCAACAAAAAACCCAATTTCTAACAACCAGAAAACAACAGTGGTAAATACAAAGTAGATAGATATTCCTACTGCTTGGGACGACTCCTGGTGGCCGACCACACTGGGAGCAGCTCCAACACCCACGGACCGCGCACGAAACCTAGGATTCATCCTCAACTCCTCCCTCTCCATGTCGAAGCAGGTCAACGCCATCTCCTCATCCTGCTACAACACCCTGTGCATGCTTCGCATGATCTACAAGTGGATCCCGACCGAAACAAGAAGAACAGTGACACAAGCTCTCGTCAGCAGCAGGCTGGACTACGGCAACGCACTCTACGAAGGAATACCGACCAAACACCTGCAACGACTACAACACATCCAAAACACCTTAGCCCGACTGATCCTCAACGTCCCCCGCCGCAGCCACATCACCTCCCACCTAAGAGACTTGCACTGGCTCCCCGTCAACAAGAGGATCACCTTCAAACTCCTCACCCACGCACACAAAGCACTCCACAACAGCGGACCAGCCTACCTGAATGACAGAATCAACTTCCACACCCCCCGCCCGCCAGCTCTGCTCCGCCAGCCTCGCCCTAGCCGCCGTCCCGCGCATACAAAGAACGGCCTCCGGTGGCAGATTCTTCTCCTTCCTCGCAGCCAAAACCTGGAACACACTCCCCACCCATCTACGGCGGACCCAAGACCTGCTCACCTTCAGAAGACTCCTCAAGACCTGGCTTATCGAGCAGTAGCAGCCTCCCCCTCCCCCCCGCAGCGCCATGAGACCCTCACAGGTAAGTAGCACGCTTTACAAGTTTACTGATTGATTGATTGATTGTGTGTACATGAAAACAGCTTTGTCAGAGATACACATTTGTATATAATGAAGCAATTGTCTATATTGTGAAAACGGACTGTTCAGTAACACCCATTTGTGTACTGTAGCGTGCATGTGAAAGGTAAAATTAAAGCCTGGTGGAAAATAAAAGAGGAAAAGTGTGGCTAAGCAGTAAAGCCTGCCAACCAAGAGGTGAGTGAGCTTGAGAGACCCGAGGGCACACAAATGTAGAGACCTCCGTTCCTGTACAGCAAATAGGGCTGAGGTGGTGAGAGTACTGTAACATAACGTTTGCTTACAGAGCTTCAAGATGTGATGCAATCATACAAGGGGTTTCACAAATGACGAAAGTGACAGGTGTGTCTGCCTTGAAAATCAAGAGCAAAATTCTTCGAAACAAAGCCATATTAAAAAAAAGACTTAAAAGTGAAAATCAAAGAAAAGCAAACCACAAATAAGTAAACAATGTTTAAAGTTTAGTTCCATGAGCTACATACTCCCTCACAGTTTTCAAAAAGTTACTAACGTTTCTTCAGAAGTAACATGTCTATAAATCTTCTTCTGTTTCCGAAAATTGTACTAGAATATTACAGATACAGTATACAAACTTGATAGCTAATTGGCAGCCGAGATGTACAGGGCACTGCGTATCAAAGCATTTTCCTCAAGTACAGCCCTTCCCTGTGCCCTAAACGTACTCAGTGGTCTTCTAAGGAACTGTAATGTTTAAAATATTTCAGGTATTTGTTTTATGTTTTTTTTCAAAAGCTTTGAGAAATATTCCTCATATGTTTCTATTGAGGAAATTTCCAGGTGTAATTCTTTACGGTTTTTTTCTCTTTTGTCTTGGCGGGAAAATATAACCTTCCACAGGGAATGTTGTGGCTTTTGGCACCACTTAGCGTGGAAAAATGTTTTTTTGTATGTGCGTTTAATCATGTGCCATGGCAACTGCCGGCGCGGTAGCTATCTGCAACAAATTAGAGGGCAGTTAAAGTGAGATTTTCCACAATCAAGAACAAAGCTGGACCGGTTAGCACGGGGACATCTTGTTCTCATTGCTAATGTGCTTAAAAACTTGCTGCTCAAAATCTGAAACAGCTTTTGTATTAGGATGTCGGGCTCTGGTTTCTGAGGTCTTTCACTAAATCAAAAACAAATGGAAAAGGCTAAACGAAGAAAATGACAAATGATTCACTGATGTCTCCCGCTTTTAGCAAAATACAGATTTTTTTTCTTCACTATTGATTTGAACGGTAATTCTCTCCATTATTTAAGCATCTAATGGATGACAGCTGAGCCAGACCTGCAATTGGAAACAGTTTATTTGCTGAAAGAAGGCTCTGACTAATTTCACATCAGATGCAGAGAACTCACACTTTATCTGTAGCTGCCTTCCATTCAGTATAAGGAAACCCAATACCCGGCAGAAGAACTAGGGGCACTTAGCAGGATTTAATCATTGAGTAGGGTTTTATGACACAAAGTAATTATGAATTGGGATTGTCATATTAAGATGGGTCCGCCCTTATTTGGTTGACGTTTGGTTGGCTTCCATCTTTTCACCTTCTTTGAGACAATGGTGTGTTTTGTCCACTCTAGTCTCTTAATCAATGGACGCTGTCAGATAAGATCTGTTTCCAGAGGCTGCTTTGAGTTTTGGCCTTGATCTGTGACAAAAAACCTTACTCCCCTTATTCTGATGGGAGTGTGGCAGGTGACTCACTATGTAGACATACAGGCTGCTACTGAGTGCAGTGGTAAATGAGTACTAATGGTGTTTGTGCCTAGATATACAATAACGGATGTACCCCAAAATTGTAAAGTATTGCTTATTTGCTCATGAACAGCTGCAGACAAAACTATGCCATGTAGGAGTATCACTTGTTAAAAAGTTTTTAGGCACTTTCGTTAAAATTTCCTATTTTTGTTTAAAAAATTGTTGTAATTTTGTTGTATTCCTTTACTTTTTTCCTTTCTCTTTTTCTTTCTGTTTTTTCTCTTGATATAGTTATTTTTCGGTTTAATCCTTTGTTACTTTGACTTTGTAGTTTACACTACATATGATATTTAACTTGAACCCTTGTTATGATTCAAGTCTATGCGAAAATATCCTTCATTAAGATCTCACCATTGCACAGTGCAAAAGTTGTTGTCAAACTCAAAAACAACCCTATATCATGAACAAGCATTACTTCTCCGAGCTTTTTTTATGCTTGAATCCACTGCGTCACTCAGAATTAGAACGTTCATATGGGTTTTAAACTGAATTTGGGGTCTTGTCATGTGTGGTAGAGCCTTTTTATGATAACATGTAACATTCAAGACAGGTCTGACTGTATGTAAACATATCTGAATTTGTTAATAGTTACTGCATGTATAAGTATAGTGCCTAGAAAGGCATACTGACTGTTTGAAAAGTAATGCGTGCACTCAATCTCAATGTTTTTAGTTTAGGAACATCATTGATTCTGACACGATTTAAACCAATAATGCAGTGATGGGAAGTTTACACCATCTCGGTTGCATGTGTTGTAATCAAAGCTGCAAGGGAAGATGACTTTGCATAGATCCATCTTTGATGGAAGAAGGTACAAATAGCTATAGCTTATGTAGCTTTCTTATGCTTCTGCAAAGCAACATTGTTTGCACATATTTGTAGAAAATCAGGAGCCAACCATGAGTGACTCCTCCTCACCCCATAAGACATTATCAGCAGTAAAGCTTTATTAGGTACTGGTGCAGGGGCCAGTTGCTAAAGGGACATTCTGAAGAGCTGGATTGTGTCTGCTATCAGGATGACTGTGTTGGTGCAGGAATACGTTCACAAATTTAAAATATAATGGTTTACCATCATATGAGTTAATTCCTGCTCTGGGTACTTCTGCTTCTTGTCAATTAAATCCTTGCCGTTGTTTTAGAGAAGAAGAAAGCAATCCATCATACACATTATCATCACAATCATTAACTTATTTTTAGCCAATAAAGACAGTTGATGTAAGTTTAGAGGGTTTTATTAATCAAATCATTTAGTACACCATTTTTATAGCAAGTCACAAGTTAATTCATATTAATCTCAATAGTCAATAAATGACAAGAATATTAATCAACATTGATTAATCAAATCATATATTAAATGCATCAAAAGTGGATTCCATACAGGACAGAAACCCTATTCTAAAAATTGGGTGACAAAGGAATTTTTAGTACCCTTCAAGAGTTCTAATCGAAGAGAATCAGAGAAAAGCATAATATGAGGTCAAATAGGTTAAAAAATCGAAGCAAAGGACTCCCCATAAAGCGTATTCCAGGGAGGTCAGTAAAGTCTCAAATCAATGAGGCATAACATTTTGGACAATTGTTCAGAAATCCTGTACGAACTCTCCTACTCCATGGTGCATGAGCATATGCTCCTCTTGTTATTCTCTTAATGGGTAAGCCAAAGCTTCCTCTCCATATCGGTGACTTGCTGGGAATTTGTTATTTCTTTCAACTGCCTCTGACTGTTTCTTTTTTTTTTCATTTTTCTTTGCCCATTTGCTCTATAATGAATCGAAATCACTCAATCTACGTACGCATTTTACTAATTCAGTGATGTGTAATCGCATTCCTTGAAGAACACATTGTCCCAATAGCTACAACATCCGATTGCACCCTGAAACTGAAATGGTACACTTTTTTGAAATATTGACTTCATATTTTCTCAATAATTCTGCCAGATTATCATGAGTAACTCAGCACGTCTGGTAATTTATTTACACAAATATATCAGCTCATTCTCTTGTACTGATTCACATGCTCAAGTTCTAAACATCCTCTTATTATTTCTTCTAGTTTTATTTTTCATCTTGGGACCTTCATTGTCTCTCCTTCTTAGTCTGCTGTGAAGTGAGAACCTGATTCTCTGTCTTTATTCTCAGCCATGTCTTCAAACCATCCCATCTTCAAATAGTTTAGTCTAACCTTGTGCCATTGGTGTCGTAAAGACAATCCTTCTCACTTGTCTCAGTGACAGAACTGTTTGCAGTGGTGTCCAAGCAACAATCTGTGAATTCAGTGATGTCTGGATAAACTCTATTACAAGGGCTCCTCCAACAGCTCCTTGGGCTACTGGAGGTGGAATGACATTAATAGGGACAGTCTTTGTGCAAATCTCTACTGACTGTGCTGTCACAACCGTAATAACCACTACAGGTAAAGTTACAACTGAAGCAGTAACACATGGAGGCATCATAATAGGAATATTCTCAGTTTGCGCAGGCACTACATTTGATAGAACAGATTATACAACAGGCTGTGTCATCTGTACTGGTCTTTCAATTTGAATTGTATTCGGGTCAACAGGGGCTGTAGCCACTGCTACATTGATGTTGCATGGATACCTTCAGTATTTGTTATAGGGGCCACATAAGGTGGTGGATGCGTGGCTAACAAAGCATCCAAAATGTCATCCCCTGAATCACTCTCAGAATCTGATTTATTTGTAGCTTCATCATCATCCTTTCCCTATGTCTTATTCTTCTTTGGGCGTCTCAGGCTTGTCAGTAGTAATGACTGGATACAGCCTGGTTTCTTTGACTATAGATTTTCCTCATCTCCATTGTTGTTCATCCCATTTATAATTACGCACTGCTCTTCTAGTTTTATTTAAAGTTTATTTGGTACATAAATAGATATGACAATAAAAGTACATAAAATAACAGTAAACCAAATGTGCAACAAACCGGCCCAAACGATATTAATTAAAATATTATTATAAAAAAATAAAATGCATGTAAAATCCTTAAAATAACAGTAAAGATAATGAATGTGCAAAATACATTATTGATAAAGAGGTTTCCAACCGTATATGTTTGTATCCTAAGGGCCAGATCTATCAAAGGGTTTTGCCCATTCTGTGTCTATGGGGAAATGTGTTCATACATATGGCCCTAAGTCTCTTGATGATTTCCAAATTTTAATCACATAGGCAAGAACGGACGCAATGACAAAACACATTTTTCTATCTTGCATATCCATCAAAAATTGATAAGCTGCTTTGTGCAACCACAGCCCTTTGCTTAAAAAAAGGTTCCTTAAGTACTTTTTCCTACCTTCACTGTAAAATGTACAGAAGATGACTACATGCTTTGCAGATTGGGGGTTGCATTGTCACAAGGACACTTATAGTCCGCGGGAGTCCAAATATACCCTGTGAGGAATGCTACCAGATGGTGGAAGATTAACATGCAAAATCTAGTCACTAGGAACCTGTGGTAGGTGTTATGAACCCTTCCCAAGTACTGCTGCAGTCCATAAGAACTTTGATGTGATGTATACAGTGCAACTGTTGGTTGGGACTCGGCCCTGCTTCTTGTTAAATGTCCCAGTTTTTTCCTTGGCCAATGGCTTCAGGGCATGTTTAGAGAATCACCATATATCCACAGCAGCAGTGGTTTTACTTCTAGTGACGCTTCTATGGGCTGTAAGCCAAGTTCTATATGAATAATGATACTGGAGGTTGGTTTAGGGACTGATAACAACCTTCTCACAAATTTATCTTCCTACATTTGCAAGGTTGTATTGTACCCTGAACCCCAGATTCCCACCCCATGTGTGGCAGCAGCGAATGTCTTGACATTATATAATGTTATCATGTCCAGTATATGCCCATCTGAACTGATGTGTTTTAAAAAAATTCGGTTTTTCAAAGAGTTTTTAAATGTTTATTAGGATTGGAATATTTTTATTTGACCCGAGAACTTAAAATATTCTGATGTTAAATCATCTATACTGCTGCTAGGGGAGGGTAGGAAATATTTGTCCTAAGAAATTGCACAGAGCACTTGCACTTTTTGTATGACATGTAAATAGCTAATACCTTTGGGTTAGTTTATTTATATAGCTGCTAGGGAAGTTTTGGTAAATACTCCTCCAAAGATTGCACAGAGCACTTGCACTTTTGTATGATAAGGTAGTGCCTTTCCCTTTTCCCTAAATTCCGATTACATCTGGTACTAATTCTTTTGTGTACCTCTTTTTAATTCAGGTTTTCCTGACCGCCCACATTGTGTTTTAATTGAATGATGTTCGTTTGAGTTACTTGAGAATTTATAACATCTGGATGTTAAATCATCTATATTGCTGCTAGGGGAGGGTGGGAAACATTTGGAAAAAATTGCACAGAGCACTTACACTTTTTGTAGGGGAGCTTTTGGTAGGCACTCCTCCAGAAATTGCACAGAGCACTTGCACTTTTGTATGATAAGGTAGTGTTTGTCCCTTTTCCCTAAATTTCGATTATAACTGTTATTAACTCTTCAGTGTACCTCTTTTTAAATCAGATTTTCCTGACAGCCCATAGTGTGTTTTAACTGAAAGAAGTCTTATTGCATTGATATGATGTTGCCTAGTGTATAGCTTAGTCTACTGAAGGAAAAAGTGTTCTTTTTTAATTGTTGGTATCATAGTATAAAATTGTACTAGTATTTTTACTTCGCATTCTTGTATGTAATGAATGATGTTTTATTTATGAACTTTATGTGGAATTCTTCGGAATTCTAAATCATAATAAATACTATTTGAATTGAATTAATTGTATATGCCGCAACCCCAGCTTAGCGGAAAATCTAAAAATAGCCTCATTGATTCTGAACATGTAGAGAATTGTTATTATTTGGAAGGTTACAAAACATTTTTAACACCAGCCATCCCATCAAGGTCAGGGCGAGCAAAAGGGGTTTACCCACCTTTGTTTCAATAGCAATCAGGGGTAGCTCTATCCATTTTATCCATTTCTCCTTGACCCTAAAAGCAATGCTGCTGTAAAGCGATAACAGCAAGCTTCTGCTCCTTAACTTTTATAATACGGGAGATGCCCATGGGAAGAATGTAACATCACCCGGATGGGGGCTGTATTAGGGAATTCAACTTTGAAAGAGTAGATGTACCGCTACCTACTCTTAGCCGGGTATTTTAACATTCATATATGCTGAGATATCAGACAATGGGCGGGGTGCAAGACATGGGATGCACGCCAAACGTAGGTCTGCATATCGAACATTCCACCGAGGATAATGCCTTTTTACACACCCTTAACACCTTATTGAATTAATTTTACCTAACCTCTACAATTAACAAACTGCCTCTGCATAAAACTGATATTGTCCCTACATTCATTGAGTAAGGGTGCAAGTCTTTTATTGATTTCATTTTTGTCCCCCCTTTTTTTTTCTGATCAAGGCTTTCTCAGTTACGATGAGTGTTTTAATGATCATAACCCTGTTTATGTTACAACAGAATGGCCCAGAGTAAATAATCCTATCAAGCAGGGTTTGGTGGTGCCTCTTACCGCAGTAGATGGTGGGATGAGATTAAGGTGGGGTAAAATTGTCCCAGAGCAGCTTCTTGAATCCCTTCTAGCTCAGCATTATAGGGAGTTTGCCACTTGTCTTGACAGCGAGACCTCTCCAACGGACAGCTTGGATGACTTTGGATGTATTTCTAACAGGATTGAGAAGTTATTACAGGCCCCAGGCGGGCCTCGCCTCATTTCTGGACCCAGATGGGTCAATTCTGAATGCTCTAGAGCCTTCAGCAATCTGACCCAGGCCCTTGGATTGAGGCCTCGTGACCTGGGGGCTGTAAAGCACCTCCGGAGAATATCCAAGAATGCCTTAGCAAAGCGAAAGTCTGTCCTGAAGGAGGAGGCCTGGTCTGAACTAATGGAGGCTAACACCTTGAACTATCCCTCTAAATTTTGGAGCATCATAATTAACCCATTTATAACTGGAGAAATAGGCAACTCAATGGACACCCATATCTTAGAGGAAGATTGGGTAAAACATTTTGTTAGTATTTTTCAGAATGACCCTATGCCAGTAGGAGGGCATGTACGGGAGGAAGTTACATGAACTTGTCTTTACAGCCCAGGAGGTCAGAGCTGGTGTCCTGGTACTGTCAAAAAATAAGGGCCCGGGACCCGATGGTATTCCCCCAGATCTATATATTGCGAAAGTGGAAACTTGGGTGCCTGTATTGACAGCAGTCATTAACTCCTCAGTCCAGGTTGGCTGTCCTGATTCTTGGGCATCATCAACCATTGTTCCTGTGTTCAAAAAAGGCGATCAGGTAAGCACCCTTTGCTACAGACCTTTCTCTCTTTTGGATTCTGTCGTGAAGGTGGTGCGTCGTATGGTTTTAGACCGCTTGGTAACCTGGGCAGATGAGAATAATATTGTATCCGAGGTACAATACGGTTTCCGTCTCTGGAACTTCACTGTGTAACAATGTTTAAACTAAGTATGGGCGAAATGCGCGAATTCGCGATCTGCAAAATTCACGCATTCGTGCGAATTGCAGGGTTTTTTTGTGTGTTTACCGGATTTTTTGCATATTCGCGGGCCGCTTGCAGCGCACCGACTGCGAAGTTACCCATGCGGTCGTACATGGGCGCGGCAATCTTGTGCGCGTTGAGTATTTCCGTTTCCGGCTGCTATTTGCAAGCTCGCATTGTGTGCGGGCGCGATTACATGTTCGCGTGCGTTTTTGCGTGCTCGCGGGGAAGGGATCGCACAAACTCACCCACGCCCTCCTCAATGGGCGCGGCCATCTTGTTTTTCATTCATTGCTACGGTCCTGGGCATGCTTTTTGTATCCAGCTTTAATCTTTGCCATCCTTTCTTTGTTAGAAGGTTTTTTTGATCTTTTTTACTCATTTTCTATCGCTCTCTTTTTCTACATCTATATTTTGTGTTTTTTTCTACTTTTGGTTACTTTAAAACTACTTTTTAAACTCTTTTTTCTTTTCTTTACTTTTCCCTATTCTTTCCTTTTTTTTATTTTACTTTACTGTCCAGGACCATGGCAAAGGGAGCCGGAAAAGATCTGAAGGGGAAGGGTCCTGCACCCCGTAACCAGCTCCCTTGCGGGCGCTGAAGAGGGGAGGATGTGACGTCCAGGGAGATTTTCAGCCCGGTGGAGGTGGCTGCACTGATCGTTTATGTGCAGCACCACCTCCCCAAGACTGTGGCAGCAGGGGGCGGGCTCGCGTCAGGGTATGGCCTCCGGGAGTGTCGCCAGCTGTGGGCTAAGGTGTGCCGGGCCATGCGGAGGGAGTCGAGGGTCCGGCGCACCTACCAGCAAGCGACGCACGGGTGGTCGGACATCCTCGACCGGGAGCAGGACCTGCTCCACCTGCTAGGAGTGGAGATCCCTGGCCTTGGTGAGTAGCTATTTAATAACTACTTTGTTTTCTTCTGCTCTGTGTTATATTGCTAATCTATTTTTTTCTGGAAGAGTACGAATGCTGCTGATTTGATTACATTGCAGGTAAATTCATGTTTAAATAGCTTCTGTGATTGCAGTTGCTCGCCTGGTAATTTGTGTTGCTACTATGCTTATTTGTTTGCAACTTTTTGCTCATTTGAGAGCATAACTGCGTAATGCTAGAGACAGTAGAGACTCAAGTCTAGTCCTTATTTGTACTCCTGCTGGCACTAAGAAGAGATAGTGGTGGATTGATACGTTGAGTATATTATTTATTACTTGTTATAGGACATTTGTTAGTGGTCATGATGATGGACTGTATCTGTCACGTGACGTCTCGTGCTGCTGAGTGATGGCAGTCGTAGTAGAACCTTTTTGTTGTTGGTGTAGTTAGTGAACTACATAACTTTCCTATTAGACGGTCTGCGAATCCTGCAATACTGTACTATCCTCCTAGTTGACCAGATCAGATAGGTCAATACATGTAGTGCAATTGTTGTTAATTTGTTTCCCCAAGATAATTTTAGATTGTGTTCAAAGAAATCAAATATTTCAAAAAAACAATCATCCATGTTGTGTTTCTTTATTTCATGATCATCAGCACCTCCCAGGGGCAAGGCGACTAGCACCATTGAGACTCCGGTGGAAGAAGGTGGGCAGTCACAGGATCGGTCTCTTGCCGGCTCTTCTGCTGACCCCAGTAAGTTGTTCTATTGTTATATTAATACTTATACTTCCCTAAATTGTACAGCTCCTATTCATTGCAAACTGTTTCCTAATTCTATTTTTTACAAAATAGACTTTGATCTTCTTCTAATCTAGGCTACTTTCTACATTCTTTTCCTGCCTCTACCATCATTCTCTGTGCTACTACTATTTACGATTATGAGTCGGTCTGTGTAGGTAGCTAAGCTTGCCCAGTCAGCAAATGGTGTTAAACAAAACTCTGACCCAGCAATAGCTCTTGGCACTGAGTGCAGTCATCTGGGTTGCCCTTGCTGTCCATTCCAGTCTTCTTAATGTAAGTGCTTTGACAATTTCCAACAACAAAATGCCAATGTTTACACCAAGAAAAAGGTAGCAGTTGCCTTTTTGATTTGCTAGGAGCACATACCATACCACTAGTGTTTCAGGGACTATTCTGCACATAAAGAAGTATGCACAAGAGAAATAGGACATTATTGATGATAGGTGCAGTTCGACTTTCCACATACCTCAGTCCGAACAGAAGTTGAACCCCCAATCCCCTGACCGACTATCTAGTGTGTCTGACCAATGATTTTACGACCCAGAAGAACAGAAGAAGACCACCGCCGAGTCCCGGCCTATCTGAGTCACTGAAACATGACTGCCAGGTGCAGTAGTTAAAACCCTTCCGCTCACTCACTCGTGAACAAAAACCACACAGTTTTTGTTAGTTTTAAAGTTTTATTTTCAATTAAGAAATGAAAATATTATTTCTTTATTTTTAATAGCGTAGTATTCGGAGCGAGCACTGCTGATAGATGACGTTAAAGTTTAAACAACATTCCCATGAATCAAATTATTTTAACATAATAGTTAACAGACACATGAAATTATTAGAATAACTGTGCGGGAGCCCCCACCTTCTTTAAAGTACTTAAAGTACTGCTGGTGATGACTTACTAGTAGTTTGTGAATCGTCCTGTTGGCAGAAGGGCAATGTCATCTTCTTTCTGTAATTAGAAAAATATTGCACGTTAAGCAAGCATTCATCAGTTGTCCTAAGAAGTGTAGCATTTAATGAAATACGCATATAAAAAGTTAAGACCCTTACCGAAACTGTTACTTTTTTCAATCCGAGTAATAAAAAATGTGTTATGTAACATTTTCTTCCATTACGAGACCAAATAGGGGGTTGTGTATGGCATCTGAAAATATGACATGTTTTTTCTAGACGTCACAACATCTGATGCGGCACAGATGACCACCAATGCGGAGGGGTCCACTCTAGGGGCGGATGCGGCAGCGCCACCAGGAGGAGCTGGGGGGAAGGCTCAGCGGCAGCGGACGGTGGTAAGTTATTATACACCTTACTTATTGACATTTTTGAGTAGGCTCACTAGCACAAGTACACTGTACTGTTCAGAACAGTTACTAATTTAGAACTTCTTTTTTGGCTATCATGGAGAAGACAGTCAACCTAGACTTGTAATAGCATTAGCGGCTGTATTTCTCGGGTAAGCAATGGCCCCCTCTATTTGACTTCAACTCAGCTGGCAAACTTTTATCGTGAAGCCAAGTCATATCATATGTACTTTAGGGATGTGATGACCGAAAAGTGAAAGAAGGGCAAAACTAGGGATGAGCGGTTGCACATGTTGTGAAGCTGTAATGATGTACTCACGCCTCTTGTTTTTGTTTGATTTTCAGTTGCGCAAGCCTACGAGGCGGGGCGGACTATGCAGTCGACCCAACACCGGGCCAGCGGTCAGACATCACCGGCTGTGACAAAGGAGGTGTGGGTCGTGGGCCACTCATACGTGAGGCGTGCCGCGGACGTATTCAAAGCAGGTGACATGATTCACGTAGCTGGGGAATACGGGTACAGGGTGTCCTTCTACGGAAGGGGCGGTCTCTGTATTGACCAGTTTCAAACATTTTTCGAGGGTTTGTTAGGGCGGACGAGGTCACCGCCGTCTATAGTCATAGTACATCTAGGGGGCAATGATTTAGTCACCACCGGTAGACGACTTCTCCTGGAGGCAATGCTTTCCACTGTAAGTTGGTTGGCGAGGAGAGTTCCGGGGTGCATAATTGCGTGGTCCCATATGATCCCACGAAAGGTATGGCGAGGGGCTATTTCTATTCCTGCTTTGAATCATTCTGTTAGAAAGCTTAATAACAAAGTGAGTAGGTTGTTCCGTTCCAGGACATTGCATTCTATTTCGCATGGCTGTATTAATGATGACAGTATGTATTTGGGGGATGGTGTGCATTTGTCTCGGGTGGGGAATGAGTTACTCATAGGAGACTTTTTAGCATGGTTAAAAACGTTAAAACATGACCTTTTAGGTAGGAGCTTTGTGGGGGGTCCGGATAGCCGGTCAACTATCCGGCCTGTGGCGGTAAGGTCATGATCGGTGAGCACTAATTGGAAGATCCCTATGAGTGGGCGTCACCCAACACGGATGGGAGCGCTCGGGAGAGGTGGCCATTGGCCCCTCAACGGGGAGGCGGTCCCTTCTAAGGATGGGTCGCCGAAAGAAAAGGAAAGGCGGTCAAGGCCCCTTCCTGTGTAGGAGGGGTTACAGCCCCCTCCTGGGGAATTTCCCGGGGCCAGTGACGTCTGCGACGGCAGATGTGGTAAGTTGTGCGGGGTTTTTGGGGGGGGGTCTACGCTACCTTCTAGATACCTCACACGAGTCCTCGAACGACCTTTAAGTGGCGTCGAGTTTTATTGGTGCCCCCGTCAAGTCAAAGGGAAATTGGTAGTTGCACTTGAGGTACGCCTCAGTGCTGTCGCCCCTCACAAGTGGGGGGGGTATTTTTGGTTAGGGATCTTGACACCGGTTACGACCTTGCCGTTGGCCCTTAAACGTTAGGATGTACAATTTCATAATTTCAAGTAAATGTGTGTAGGATGTTAGTTCGGCTAGGAGAACCTCTGTATTAGAGAATCTGTTAAGGTTAGCCAAACATCGCAATGTGGTAATGAAATTGTACATAATATAAAATGTTGATTTTAATGTTTTAATTTTGTTTTAATAAATACGGCCGGGAGGGTTACTCCCTCCCTCTTCCAAAAACTTCAAGAACTGTTTCTGGTTTCCCTCCTTTGGGGGATTGTGTTGAGAGGGGGTGGCGGGTATCTCAGCCATATGGAAAGGGGCGACCACTCGGTCCCCCCGCACGTATGGCAGAGTACCACGATCCCCCCGGGAAGCCATCTTGGGCGGGAGGCGTGTCTCGGCTGGTATGCCCGAAGCGGCGTAGCCGGGGCGCGCTTTTTCCCGCCCTAGAGTGGGCTGGCCTAGACACTGACGCGGCTGGCCACGCCCTCGGGGCAGGCAGGGGCGGGTTTACGCCCGCCCTGAAGATGGATAAAAGGGGACGCAAGACCGGAAGGCATCCTCTTGTTCCTGTGCTCTGAAGCTGCACCTCCTCGCTGCACGTGAGCTCGAGACGGAACGAAGAGCCAATTTTGAACCCACCCACCAGCCCCTGATGACAGCAAGTGGTTTTTAATAAAGTTGATGGATAATTCTGATTTTCGTTTACAGGTTGTGGTATTATTCGTGAGGATTTTGAGTATGTAATAAAGAATGTCGATTCGTGTTACGTTTTGCAAATAAAGAAATTCTGCTTTAGTGTTCATTGGTAGCATGCTTTTAATAAAGGTGTAGTTGCTACTGTAATTTTAGTTTAGTCATTTAGTTAGCATTGTCGTATTTATTTTGGTCGGGCGGTAAGGTCATGATCGGTGAGCACTAATTGGAAGATCCCTATGAGTGGGCGTCACCCAACACAGATGGGAGCGCTCGGGAGAGGTGGCCATTGGCCACTCAACGGGGAGGCGGTCCCTTCTAAGGATGGGTCGCCGAAAGAAAAGGAAAGGCGGTCAAGGCCCCTTCCTGTGTAGGATGGGTTACAGCCCCCTCCTGGGGAATTTCCCGGGGCCAGTGACGTCTGCGACGGCAGATGTGGTAAGTTGTGCGGGGTTTTTGGGGGGGGGTCTACGCTACCTTTTAGATACCTCACACGAGTCCTCGAACGACCTTTAAGTGGCGTCGAGTTTTATTGGTGCCCCCGTCAAGTCAAAGGGAAATTGGTAGTTGCACTTGAGGTACGCCTCAGTGCTGTCGCCCCTCACAAGTGGGGGGGGTATTTTTGGTTAGGGATCTTGACACCGGTTACGACCTTGCCGTTGGCCCTTAAACGTTAGGATGTACAATTTCATAATTTCAAGTAAATGTGTGTAGGATGTTAGTTCGGCTAGGAGAACCTCTGTATTAGAGAATCTGTTAAGGTTAGCCAAACATCGCAATGTGGTAATGAAATTGTACATAATATAAAATGTTGATTTTAATGTTTTAATTTTGTTTTAATAAATACGGCCGGGAGGGTTACTCCCTCCCTCTTCCAAAAACTTCAAGAACTGTTTCCGGTTTCCCTTCTTTGGGGGATTGTGTTGAGAGGGGGTGGCGGGTATCTCAGCCATATTAACATTTATGACTGTAATGAATGGTGGGGCATATTATCAAGGGGGTTTATCTCCGCTTTTTTGGCTTTAAAAGCCAAGAAAGCGGAGATAAAATGATCTCCCTATTACATAGCTGTCGCTAACACCAGTTAGCGATAGCTAGTAGGAGATAGCGACCATCTTGGGCCCCACTTTGCATGTCAGTGATATTTATCACTAATGACATGCAAAGTGGGCGTGCCAAGATGTTAGCGACTGGAAACAGTCACTAACATCGCTATCTCCTATTACCAACTTTTGGAGATATTTGCGCTAAGCGCGAATATCTCCAAAAGCTAACACCTGCCCTGAGCAGTTCTTAGCCATGTTATCCAATGGGAGGTGGATAACATGGCTAAGAGCATTAGCTCGGTAATGCATGAATATCGCTGACTTTTCAGCAATATTCATGCATTGCGGCTGATTTTTATCACATTTGCGATAAACCTTGGTAATACCAAGGTTTATCTGCGATAAAAATCGCCGCAGCTCAGCGGTAAAATTTTGTCTCTAACCAAGCAATAGCGATAATTATCGCTATTGCTTGGTAATATGCCCCGGTGTTTTTGAATGTAAGTCAAGAGAAGAAGACGGTGCTTTCCAAAATATAATGGAAAGGGTGTTAGTTGGTTGTTGAGAAAAAGAAAACTTGGTACATTTGAGACATTAAGAAGAATGATAGACATACTTTGGAGGCCTGGATGTTATCTTCTTTTTCCTCATCGATAGCAGAGGTGTATGATGTAGTAGAGCAGACGCTGAGTGGATGAAGATTGTTACTCTGAACAGCATGTCCGTGTCAGAGTAGCAAAGCTGAGGAAATCCAAATTCTCGAATTTTTGATTGTTCACAAGTACTCCCTGCCTTGACTAACAGTACAGTACTTTACTTTGCAAGCACAGCATCTATTATGTATGTATTGTATAGTTGACAACATTATATCAAGTCAAGTCCCTTCCTCCGGCAATTATGGGTAACACACTCACTCCCTATGTTAATAATTTTATTTCAGCTGTGTCATGGGTGGACTATCGCTGTAGCTCACTCAATCTATCAAAACAAAGCACCTAAAGTCATCCATCATATAACCAAAGATCATGTGATCGTCAGGATATATGATCTGAATTGAATAATATTCATTCTTCTTTTGTAGTAGTCAAGGCCCGGGGGGGCAGTACGAAAGATATCATTACATCGAGCAGTAGCCCTTGATGTAACCGAGTATGGCCAGTGGCAGTGCCACCCCCATAGAAAAGTAAGAGCTTCCTATCCCCACCTGCATGTACTGCTTAAAGTACTGTGAGTCTGCTTCATCATGGCTTGTGTCTGTTTTTCTTGGGTGCAAGCTGAGTGAGCTGCCATGCCGGCTACCACAAGTTCACGTACCAGTAATTTCTTTTGCAAAACAAGAGAAAAAAAAAGACTTTTTTTAGTTCTCTCTGACTATGTATGTAGTAGGGAGTCCATCCATAGTCCTGCTAGTGGAATTCCTGAAACTCCCAGTGATGTCACAGGTCTACAAAGATGGCAGAAAGATACATGCCAAAATGTTATACTGTGTTTGCTACTTGCTGGTGTTACTGAGAGTCAACTTTCCGTTGAATTATGTTGACTTTATGTTAAAGGCTATTGGCTACAGTATTTTTCTTTCTTTCTTCATATAGATGCTACTCCGAAAAAGCTCACCAGAAAGGAGATGGCAGTCCGGGCCAGGGCAGGTAAGCTAGAGGCTATTTGTGCTGAGTATCGGCGGCAGTGGGCTCGGGAGCAGGAGGAGGAGACAGCAACTACTGCATCCTCCTCCAGTGCCCCCGGGTCCACCAGCCAGAAGTCTCCAGCCAAACTGAGCCGTGGCCCGAAAGCCTCCCGCCGCCGCCGCACAGCAGCAACACAATCAGCTGCCCCCCCAGAGCCTGGATGGTACATCAGCGCCGCCTCTGTAAAAGAGTGGACTACCTGGAGCGGTTGGTCGAAAAACATCAGCAACAGCTCCGGGACCTCCGCAAAGCGCTGCGGGAGGTGCGGGACCAGCTGTCCACAGGAGGACATCACCGGAGAAAGTGACTGTCCCTTGCCCCTTTTTTAAAGACTATTGGGGGGTGGGAATTGGGTGTTTGGAAAAGGGGACTTTTTGGACTTTTGGACATTGGTTGGGGTTAGGCAGGGGGGTGAGTTGGGTTAATTTTTTTTATTTTTTGACTACATCAATATATTTATTAATATTTATTTTTCATACCAAAACATAGTATACGCGTTCATAATATTTTGTGTGGGAGTGGGCGGTGGTTACTGGACGTTTGGTTTCTTCCAACTTACCATCATGAATTAAACATCTAGTCCTGAAATGTACCAAAGTGCCAGTAACCGAGTTAGTGAATTCAGTAGCCCTACTAGTACTTTACTAGTAGTACTGGCAGTCTCTGCTCTCCTCCCAATCCTAGCCCATTATTCTACCTCTCCAAAATTCTTATCTTACCTGTGATTCATGTTTGAGAATAGGGGTAGCCACAGGGCTGCCTGCATGGCAAATAGTGATTAAGGTTGGTTGTTGACTTGAATCCTCGACGGATGAAATATCATTGTTGTGCTGGTAGTAGTAGTGGTACACACTGGCAGTAGCAGCATATGAAAAAAAAGGAAATTAAACATTGAGTGGCCTGAGCGTAGCATTAGAAACAATACGATAGATAGTACGCTACAGAACAGTGCCATAAATTGTAGCCTAAGCAGTGCTAAATTATTCTAAATATAAGTACTAGTTTCATGGACTATGGCTATTATAAGAAATATTATGAAGGCAAAGCATACTTAAACATAAGAATTAACCATTTGATTCATCATGTGTACGAGCATGATGTTTGATGCTCAATCCACAATGTCGACCATGAAATTCCATTTTCCAACATTTTTCTGTTGCTTAGACCTTATCCTCCCCTGCAAGTGTGTGGAATTTCTTGTTGTCATTTAGTCATACCTCAATGAAAAACCACACAGCCCAGGGGAAGAGGGTTAGGGTTTTTGATGATTGGATGGGATTGGGGGTTTTTGGGAAAAGTTTTGTGGAGAGAAGAAAAAAAACCACTGCATGGACAAACAACAAATGAAGAGAAACAAATGTTTGGATTCAAAGATATCCATAAATCTTTTAAGGGATATAAAGGTAGTGCACTACTGCATGCATGAAGTTGTTTGCTAAACGGATGGTTAGGTTACTGAAAAGTTGTACTTAATACATCTTATTAGTAAGTATGAGGAAACAATTTGACATTGACACAAGTACAGGGCTGCATTATTTACACAATGTCACTTGCCTTTCTGCCCTCATAGAGAATAAACACTTATTATTAGTACTTTAAGTTAGTTATAAAAATAGCAAAGAAACGTATGAAATAGCTGGAGAGATGACTTTGAAGCAGAGAACAAAGAAACGCACCTAGTCACATTCGTAGAAGTTCAAGTTTACAACAAAAACATTTAAAAGATAAGGAGAAGTTAAGAGGGAATACTGTAACTTTATGTTGTAGTTGTCCTGTTGAATTGGTGAAGTTGCATGCATCCAGCCATTCCTCTTATTCCCGATATACTCCTCCATTCCATCTTACGCTCCGTCGATCAATATTTGTGACCAGACACACTGTCCACTGGCTGCCTGATGAGTAATTGCGGATTGCTAATGGTAAGTCTGAGTTCATCGTTTGTTCCATGGCACATGGTAAAAGCCGTCCTGTAATTTTTGATGAAAAAAAACAGGAACTTAACCAGTTAAAAAAATCTAAGGTACGCTGTGTAGTGCAAAAATAACATTTTCAGTTTTCAGAGCTGACATTATTATTATATACAATCATCACTTCAAAAGTGCATAACCTGGTTCTCCTTTACGAGGATAGTAATAGTAACTATGGTTGAATTCTGCGGATCCATCAAGGATTTTCTTAAAAGAAATTGCAAACAAAATTAGACATTCCAAGGAGTGCTCCCAGATCCCTGAACCGAGTCAGCAAAATGTAGAGCACCCCTAAGTAGCCCCCTAAAAACATGCAATACTGTCACCAGGTTGAACCCTAACTTCAAATCGTGCCAAAAAGCACTCTGCAACTAGGCCCAAACCCCCCTTTTCCACCATGGATTTTCTTCAAAACACTTGCAATCAAAATTAGACATTCCCAGGAGTGCCCCTAGACCCCGTAACCCAGTCGCAAAACTGTAGAACCCCCCAAGTAGCCCCCCAAAAACATGCAATACTGCGACGGGGATGAGGCCTAGTTGACAATCAAGCAGACCCAAAAGACTTCTTTTCCACCATGGATTTTCTTCAAAACACTTGCAATGATTATTAGACATTCCCAGAAGTGCTCCCAGACCCCTAAACCCAGTCGCAAAAATCTAGAAGCCACCAAGTAGCCCTCCACAGAAATGCAATTTTGGAGAAAATAAAAATGTCGCATCGTATTTTCTTCAAACCACTTGCAATCACAATTACACATTCCCAGGAGTGCTCCCAGACCACTGAACCCAGTCACAAAAATGTAGAACACCCCCAAGTAGCCCCCAGAAAAAATGCGAAAGTGCTAACCCTAACTCCAAATCGTGCCAAAAGGCACTCTGCAACTAGGCCCAACCCCCCCTTTTCCACCATGGATTTTCTTCAAAACACTTGCATTCAAAATTAGACATTACCAGGAGTGCTCCCAGACCCCTGAACCCGTTCGCAGAAATCTAGAACACCCCCAAGTAGCCCCCTAAAAACATGCAATACTGCTACCAGGTTGAACCCTAACTTCAAATTGTGCCAAAACCCACTCTGCAACTATGCCCAAACCCCCCTTTTCTCCCACGGATTTTCTTCAAACCACTTGCAATCAAAATTAGACTATTTCAGCAGTGCTCCCAGACCCCCCCAAAAACACACAAGCGAGCAAAAAAGGAAAAACTTTTTCACCATGGATTTTCTCCAAACCACTTGCATCTGATATTAGACTTTCCCAGCAATGCCCTCAGACCCCTCAACCCACCCGCAAAAAAGTAGAATGCCCCCAAACAGGCCAAAAGCAAAAATGGAATATGTGACACAGAGATTTTGAGGTCTACTTGACAAATCAATCCAAACGCGCTCTGCCGGTGGGCCCTAACTCCCCTTTTCCACCATGGTATTTTTCAAACCACCAGCAATCAAAATTATACTAACCCAGCAGTGCTCCCAGACTCCCAAACCCACCCTCAAAAACCTAGAACCCGCCAAACAGCCCCCCAAAAACACGCAAGTGAGCAAAAAAGGAAAAACTTTTTCACCATGGATTTTCTCCAAAACACCTGCATCCAATATTAGACCTTCCCAGAAATGCCCCCAGACTCCTCAACTCACCCGCAAAAAAGTAGAACGCCCCCAAACAGGCCAAAAGCAAAAATGGAAAATGTGACACAGAAAATTCGAGGCCTACTTGACAAATCACACCAAACGCGCTCTGCAGGTAGGCCCTAACTCCCCTTTTCCACCATGGATTTTCTTCAAACCACTTGCAATCAAAATTATACTATCCCAGCAGTGCTTCCAGACCCCCAGACCTCCCCAAAAACCTAGAACCACCCCAAACCGCCCCCCAAAAACACGCAATACTGCTAGGCCTCAGTTTAAATCGTGACAAACGCTGTCTGCAACTAGGCCCTAACTCCCCTTTTCCACCATGGATTTTCTTGAAACCACTTGCAATCAAAATTAGACCTTCCCGGCAGTGCTCCAAGACCCCCTTACCCACCCCCACAAATCTAGAACACCCCAAACAGCCCCCCAAAAACATGCAATACTGGTATATCCAAAACATGGCAAATTGCGCTGTTCACAAAAAATTGCTGTTTTCAGCACTTCCACCACTTCGATCCTCTTGAAACTTACCTGGACACTTGTTCCACGATTCCCAAAAATCTCAGCAAGGCAGAACAAAATCGAACCACTGCGCTCTTTGAATAAGAAGAAGAAGAAGGTCTACGACTAGTTTTCACTTTTCACCCAAACACATGCGCCTGCAAAACACCAAAAAAGGCCAAAATTCTGCCAATTCTGCAACTAAGAACATCAAACTCCCCTAAAACCTTGCCAACATCATTATGAATGATCCTGTATCGGGCCCTGAGCCCTAGACTCAGCGGGAACCCTACCAACTTAAACCCCAAAACACTAGTACATCGCACTGAAACCTAAACCCTAGATATGCTTTGTCTGTCTGTGTCAAAGAGCCTAGGTATGCTACATCAGGATGCTTCACTCAGTGGTGCTTGCCTTGACCGTCTACATGGCCCTGCCGTAAGCATGGGCTAAAATTCCGTTCCACTCAAGAATTTGCTAATTTTCTGTAATTTTGCGAAAAACTGAAAAACAGCAAATTTCGCAACCATAACGTATGTTTGGCCCAAGCTTGAGGCTGGGTCATGCAGGCGGTCTAGGCAGGCACCACTGAGTGAAGCAACCTGATGTAGCACACCTAGGCTCTTTGTCAGACAGACAAAGCATATCTAATTGTATGCAGCAAGCCACATAGCCCCAATTTTACATGAACTGCTGCCTGGAGTGGAGTGGACTCTGCCTGGCATAACAACAACAGTACACTGCCTCGCCCTCGACGACTACAACCACGAATAGACAGACATGTAGTTCTGCTGTAGTAGTTGTAGACTGGTTTACCTGTTTGCCACTCACGAATTGGCCATAGTTCTTCTGTAAACCGACGCTGATGATCCATCCATCCCAGTGAGTGACTGCAAAGAAAAAAGATATAATATTTAATCAATCATCATGGTATATTGGTAAGTGAGTCCACTCCAAGGACATTTTGCATATTGGAAAATACAACATAGTGGCCCCTGAAGTTGAAGTACAATTTGAATTAAACAATGTAAAAAAAAACAGGGTAGTAGACATGAGTTACAATTACTGTGTAAAAGATTAACTAATAACTAATACAAGACATATGATTAATTTCATGCACAAAAAACAAACAGCAATTGGTTTCATCAGAGCCAGACAGCTATTGCTGTCCACTGCATGCCATCTTTTCATTATTCATTACCTGTTCTACTTTTTGTCCGCATCTTCTCAGGAAAATGAGGGCCCACAGGGCAGTCTCTCGTGTCAATTTCAGAAGTAACTCTGTCAGCAATCAGCAAGCATGTAGTCAGTCAGTAATTTCAGTCCCACTTGAGGGGACTCGTCTACAAAGACAAAGTTTCTTTATTCTTCGTAATCCATCCATCTACCTTGAGGGAAATGGATAGGGGGAATCTGGAGGAGGAGGATAGAGGAGCATGATTGAGTTGTGAACGTGTGAACCTCAGGAATGCAGACTGTGGCACGTTCAAATCAATGGACTTGTTGTGATTAGGTGATTAGAGTTTTGTTGTGGTAAAAGTTCTAAAACAAAGAAAGATACACAGGAATAAAAGTGAATAAGGATGAAAAAAAGGAAGTAATTTTCAGGCCTTGGTGTCAGGGAAGTAGAGCTCGTCCTCAAACTCTATGAATTGAGACGGGAGTAGGTCATCTAACAGAGAAGAACTTCCGTCACCTAAGTCGGTTTCCTCTTCTTCCTGCGTGCATTCACGTATTTTGTAATCTGGTGGTATGAAGTGCTGATTCATGTTGATCAGTGTTAACCTCTCCACATTTCTGGGCTAGAGGCGGGTCCTTTTTGAAGTTACAATGGCACCAGAAGCACTGAAAACCCGTTCAGAAGACATGGTTGCGAGTGGGCAAGAGAAATAATTTAGAGCCAAGTTGGTGACCAGTTGCCACAGATGCCTTTTCCTATACCAATACAGCAATGGGTTCTGATTAACAAAGACCTCTGTTGGGTCATCCAGATAGGCCTGCACCATCGACTAAAGGTTCTCCAGGGTTGCTCCACTTTGCGTACCATCTGTGGCCTTTGCAGCACTGGAACGAGCAAACCCTTGATAAGTTAGCCAATCCGCTTCCGACAATATTATGGCTGGGCCTGGTGCAGGTGAGGATGATGATACGGTTGCTGGTGTTGGTAATGGCTGTGAGGGAAAGTGACTCCCTTCGGCCACAGTTTCAGAAGTGGAACTTGACGCCGGATGGCATGCTGATTCAGTTGTACTTCTGTCGGCTCCTTCAATTTTCTGCCGATCTTTTTCGAACCGAGTGGCTGACACAGCTAGCCAATGTTTGTACTTTAAAACATCTGCTTCATCAAAAGTAATGAATGCTTTGCTGGCCACTGCCTTTTTGTACTGTGGATCCAGAATAGTGGTACAAATGTAATGTTGTTCTGTATGTATGTTTTGAAGCCTTTCATTGGCAACTAGGCGGCTTAATAACCTCTCCGCCAACTGATATGCGTCTTGCTTTTCGGCATCATCTCGGAACGTTGAAGACACCGCCTTCAGTTGGTGCTCTAGCATGCGCAACAATGGGATAGCTTTGCCCAAAGAACAGTCCTCCCTGCTGACTTCACGCGTGAAGACCTCAAAAGGACGAAGCATGTCTGTCAGGCTTGAAACTATCTTCCATTCCTCCAACTCTAGCCTCATGTCTTACATAGTAGAACCCAGTTTATAGACATACTCATGTATTACCCCCCACTGCTCAGACAGATGCTCAAGCATGTAAAATGTTGAGTTTCAACGTGATGCCACCTCATCATTGACTGGCAGTCTACATTCATGTTGAATGCTTCTCAGCTCTTTCCGGGCCTTAAAACAATGGCTGAAATGTGTGCAGATTCTTCGGCAGATGTTCAGTGACTGTGGTTTCTTTTTTCAAGAAATCTTGCACAACAATGTTAATACTGTGCGCCAAACACTGCACTCTGAAATAGTCACCTAGCTGCATGACCTTAACTATATTATTGCCATTATCCGTGGAAACATAACCAATCATGCAATTTCTTGGAGGCAGACATTCATTGACCTTCCTATCAAACTCCTCCAAAAGGTTAGGTGCAGTATGAGTTTTCTCCATGGCAAACATCCCTATTGTTGCATGTTTCCGAGTAGCTTGAAAAACTGTGTCCGTGTCAACACCTACTTTTGACTTGTCTTTAACCCCTGCAAAAGAGACCCAGTGTGCAGTGATGCACATGTAATCAAGGGCTTGGCAACCGGTCCACATGTCTGTTGTCAGGTGGATAGTGTGAACAGCACTTTTCTGCAAAGCTGCCCCAATCACCTCCAGCACATCTTGATGTAGAGCTGGATCCGCAACTCTGGCAAAATAGTACCGGCTAGGAACCTTCCATTTAGGGCAGACTGTTGCCACAAATTCTAGAAAACCCACCCCTTCCATGAAAGAAAAAGGGAGAAGGTCCAGGGCTAACATTTTAGCCAGCTTTGCGTTATACAGACATGCCGTTGGGTGGTTGCGTTCAAATGGCGCCTCCAACAAAAACATTCTGCTAACGGTGGGCTGGACTATTTTACGTGATGATGAGGATGACTTCCTCAAACCAGTTTGGCCCAGTGATGTACTATTTCGCATTGGTGTCTCTCCCAGACTCTTAGTGTGCCTCATACATGTTGCAGGGGTAGAGGGTGTGGGCGATACCACTGCAGTGCTGCTGCCAGGGGTACTGGGTGTACCAGAAAAAATGTCTGTCGCTTCTTCACTTCCCCCCTGCACTATCAGCCCCTCGTCATCATCAGATGCAATATCAATGGATACATTTGGATTTGTTTTTCTTTTGGCTTCCTGGATCTTACTTAGGTGTGCCTCCCACTCGATAGTGTGGTGTTTTTTTAGATGATCTTTGTGGCCTCCAGTACCATCGTTGGTACCAAGCTTACTCCGACTAACTAATGTTTTACAAATCGAACAAAAAAAAAACCATGTTTTCCGCCCTTTGGCTAACAGTAAAGAAGTCCCAAACTGGGGACTGGAGATGTCTGCTGGTGGTGGAGGTCCTACTTTGAGTTTCAATGCCAGATGAAGTGGAGGATGGGCGTGGCTGAATTTGTTTCTGTTGTTCACTTACAGCACCACTACGGTCCACAGAATCAAAAAAGCTCGAACTGGAGAACGTCGCTTCTCGGTAACAGCCGCAACCCTTTGGAACGCCTTGCCAATCCGACTTCGTTCCGAGCCTAACCACATGAAATTCCGGAAGCTACTCAAGACCCACCTTTTCCTGCAATAACCCTTTCCCTTACTCCCCTACTTCCACCCTCAGATGTTTTTTTGCAATCTCAGCGCTGGGACGCTCCCGGGCAGCCATGCGCTATAGAAATCCCAAATTCATTCATTCATTCATTCATTCACTACTTGAGGTAATGGAGGTCGAGCTGGATGGAGGTCCCTGCCGGCCCTTCTGACTAAATAATATGGAAGCTGTAGGTCGTGTCGGTGTTGTAGTTAACTGCGTTGGTGGTGGTACCAGTGCCACGTCCCCCACATCCTGCTCAGCAGCCATTCGGGATAGGGTGAAAATGTCTGTCTGCTGCATGCCCACTGGGGCTGGAGTGACGACTGTGATGACTGGGTCGTCATCAGACTGTTCATCAGCAGCAGAAGACACCACTTCTTGTTCATCATCATTACCCATAAGTAGAAGCCTTGCGGGAACCTTCCTTTTAGGCTTAGCTACCTTTATCGGCTCATGGCGTACCTCACTCTCAGAGTGCATTGGTGGGTTCCAATCAAGATCAAGGTCATCAGAATGAAGGGGGCTTGAAGAAGAACTTGTAGTAGTAGTAGTGGTAGCCCTCCTTGACCTTTTTCTTGCAGGGGATCTGGAAGACAATGGATCATCATCAGGAGGAGTGGCATCCTAGGATGATACCTCCGCTTGAATATCAATTTCCTGATGTGCCCCTACTTCTGGAGGAACAAGCGTAGTAGGCAGTTGTGCTGCTCCATGAACCTCTAGTTGCACCTCTCCAGGCACCTCTCGATGCACCTCTACTTGCGCTTCTCCTTGCGCCTATCCTTGCGCCTCTCCTTGCGCCTATCCTTGCGCCTATCCTTGTGCCTCTCCTTGCCCATGTACTTGCGCTTATACTAGTTGCACCTGTGGTTGTCGTTGCGGCTGTGGTTGTTGAACACTCGTCAGCTGAGTTACACCCGGCGTTGATTGGATGGTACTTTCTTGTGATGTGCCAACATCACTGGTCGATGGTGATTGAGAAAGTAAAGTAGCTGCCTCAGCAGCACTCATGGTCTTGGACCTCACTTTGTGGTCCCGTAGTTCAAGGGTCCATGGTTCGTAGATTCTGAACCCGTGCAATAAAGTTCGTCGGATATAGACGATTTTGGTGTCAGCGGACCGCAAATTACGAGTGCGGTGTGTACGAGTGTTTTTGTCATAACCGATCAATAAGAGCACTACGTATTCAGGGATTTCGTTTGAAACCTCGGGTTCCATTTTGTGTACGGCAGCCATTTTGTGTGGTTGCACTCACATAGGCCGATGACTGCGGCCGAACGAGTCCTTGGGACACCTACACCTTAGCTGACTCTTGTTTGACCTGGCCGAACTGACTCCCTTGCCCGAACTGACCTCGCTGAGCCAGTTCCTTGTTAAGCAGCTGGTCAGATAAAGATCAAAGAGCAGGACATTGCTGAGTTTATGGTACACTGCACCCACCCTTCTATCTTGCTTCTCATCTGTTTCTGTTCCTTCCTTTATGGCTTAATCACTGATTTGGGTTGAGGTATTATGATGGGTTTGTCCGGCCTGATTGAACAGGAATATTGGAATGTGCTTGGTCATTTCTGGTGGGCTGGACAACGAAAGATGGGATTGTCGTCATGCGCTACTTTTGAAATGTCACGATCTTATTGGTCAGTTTGTATGTAATCGATGCTAGCCTGGAATGTGATTTTTGGCATAAAAGACCATGCTCCGCTCATTGCATTTGTGCCGTCTCTAGCGAACCATCCGTGTTGTGGTTCGTAGACCTCTGTTCCTGGTTGCAGCCAATAAACTTTGGTCTTTGACGTCATCAAGGAGTGTCCTGTGTCTCTGTTTGCCGAGGCAGGGGAATCCGAAGACATCGAGCGTTATCCCTGGCGCTGCTGGGTTCTAAAACCCGGTTCTTCGGTTGGTACCGGTCCAAGCCCGAAGATCGTGAGGAGCTTCGTGTGGAAATTCTGGAGGAAGGCCTGCCACTTCATCAACCCCTGTATGTCGTCATGTTCCGAAAGTCTTTGCTGTGAGGTTCCCCGCCTTCCGACGGCTACGAAGGACTGCTGCCCTGACTGTCCCCCTGTCTTGGAGCCATTAGACGATTTGTAGAGCGAGACACTTGATGGGTCTTCTGGTGACGCCATCGACATTTCAGTTAAGTATGAGTGGAGCGTCTCCCAGTCCTTAGTTTTGTTTGGGTATCCTTCGGGATCGCTTTGATTTGGTACCTGCAGGCCCCAAAGCCGAGGGACTCGTGTTTTCACTAGGCTATCGTTTTTGAGATTTCCCTTGAAGTTTGAAGCTAGACTAGTGAGCGAAGATGCCTGGTCTTAGCAGACTTGGAAAGATATTTGTTGTACAAGGGATTCCCGATTGGAGGATTCATGTCCGGTTCCTCTGATTGGAACTCTGACCTATGAGCTCTACGTAAAACATGGAGTGGGCCCCATTGCGTATAATGACATATGGGTAAAATACACGAGAAAAGACGGTGTCCTACAGTGGCCCCGTTATGGTAGCTTTGAAACAGAGATTTTAGATAATCTCAAAGGTAAATTGTTCAAGAAGAAAGCCCGCCCGGCGATGTTTGACCCTTTCCGCCTATGGCGAAAGGAAGCCAAACAGAAAGAAATTAAGTTAGCGAAGAAAAATAAATGTGAACGAGGTATGTCAATGGTGCAAGCTGCTGTACAGTTTAGGGATAATGAGGAAGAACAAGAGAGCAAACAGATGCTAGGATCTGTAAATTAGCGGTAGATAAGTGCTACCCAGCTTTGCCACCTAAAGAGCAAGACGAGAAGAAAGATCTTGTGAAAGATCCTTTAATGTCGCATCTATTGAGTTCGCCAACCCCTTATGCACAGAATGCTACGGCACCACCGCCACCAGTTGTAGTTGTGCAAACTCCGGTTGCTTTCCCACCTGTGATTCCTCAACAGCCAGCTCCTTTTCCGTTGGCTACTATTCCTTTGGTGCAGCCTTCTCAAGGGCCACCAACTTTGCTACCTCCTTCGTCTGCTACTCCTACGCCTGTCTTGTATACTCCTTCTGTTCCAACTTTTGCTTCCTCTCATGTTGTTCCGTCTCCTCTTCTTTTGTCACCTTCTCCTTCTGCTCGACAGAGAATGACTGATGCAGTAGCTAGTCTCTTTTCTCCTCTGATGGGTTCTTTGGGTATGTCTCCTGTTGTCGAGCATAGACAATCGCGTAGTCAATTGCCTAATGTTGATGAAAGGACAGTGTTGGATCACATGGCGCGTAAATGGATTACGTATCCTACGCAGTATGATCTTGAGGGTGTTATGGATGTTTTCCAGCAATGGGAAGCACCAAAACAACGGTACGTCTTTGATATGATGTGTTCCTTCATTTGTGAACAATGGGAAGATAGTGAGGTAGGTCAAATTCCGCCTGAGTTGTACCGTATACGTTCCGAGTTTGCGAAAGGGACTGTTGTGGGTCTCGGCATTGAGAAAGCAGTTGCGACGTTGTTGTCATTACGGAATGCATCTCCTTCTGACAGATTGTTTGAGCCTGATCCGGCAGTTAGGAGAAAAGCGCGTCAATATCCGATGCGTGAGGTTCCTCCAGTTTGAGACCTGCTGATGCAAATGCTGCTCCACCTGTTGTTGCACACTTTCAGCGTGTCTGGGTACATGTTCCTTGGAAGCGTGTTGAAGTTTTAGCTACTAAGCAGTCTTTGCCTGATCCGCGCAAAAATCCAGCAGGGTACTATAAGGAGCTAACTCAGACTGTGAGTTTATGTATCATGAATCTGGCAGACATAGACATGTTGTTCGGGAATGTTGTTCCACAGCCTATTTGGGGTAAGATTCGTCACACGGATCATGCGCATGAATTAGGTGAGACATGGGTTAATCTTAGAGATACCGATAATAGACAAGTAGGTGGTGCTAAGCCTGAGGATTTGATTACTGACCTTCCAGGTAGGATTATTACTTATATGAAGACTCTAATGCCTGAATTGCGTGTTAATTGGGACAAGTTGTCTGCGTGCAAGCAGAAGAAAGACGAAACTGTGTCTGATATTTTCACGCGGTTTGAAGAGACCTTTGTAGACCACAGTGGTCAGGACATGGCTACCGAAGATGGTCAGAGATTGTTCGTCGACAAATTTGTTCATAATCTGCTTCCTGAATTATGTAATAGGTTGAAAGATTCTGAGAGTGCATGGGCTGTTTCCACTTCAGCGCAGATTTTAGCTACTGCCCAGTACTATGAAAATAGGAACAAGGATGAGATAGAGAAAGCGGATAAGAAGACTAAGGAATTGAAGACTAAAGTTCTTCTACAACAAGCTTATCCGCCCCATAACAATCAGCGCGATTATCAGCAAAATCAGCAATATTCGAGAAACTCGCAAAGGTATGAGTCTTCTCAACAACGTTTTCCGTATGGGCCTAATCAGTGTGCGTATTGCAAAGAGAGGGCCATTTCAAGAGTAGTTGTCCGGTTCTGTTACAGCGCACGAATGGTGCTTCTGGCGTGAGAGGTCGAGGTGCTCAACAAGCGCCTAGAGGTAGAGGTCGTGGTCAGAATACGCATTCTTTGCCTCCACAGAATTCTATGAATAGTTTTGATCAGCAGAATGGTGCGTCTGGTAGGACGGCACAGTACTATACAGACGATTACTACGTCGAAGGTGAGGAAGTGAATGGTAATGATTGTTAGGACAGCCATGGACAAAGAAGGGAGTTGTTTCAGTTCCAGTAGATCAGAGTGAACCTTATGTTGAAGTGATTGCATCAGGTGTGTCAGAGCCTTTTCTGTTGGATACTGGTGCTGTGAAGAGTTCTATTATGCACTCTAAACTCCCTGGCGCACCTTTGTCTGGCTTAAAGAATGTTTCAGTAGGTTTTTCTGGCGCCCCGGTTACGAATCCAATTTCTACTCCGTTGCCTCTTTCTGTTGGACCTCGTAGATTCGAAGCACCCCTCATTTTGACGACCGGTTGTAGTGAGAACTTGTTGGGATTGGACTTGTTGAAGAGATTGTATACAACGCTGTATTGTTCTCCTTCGGGAGTACATCTTACATTGGATGAGAGAGTGATCTCTCCGATGTATATATCTAAAGATCGACTTCCACCTGAATTGTCTTCTCTTCCTGATTCTCTTTGGGCTACTGGTCCAAACGATGTAGGCCTTTTAGAGATTCCGCCATATGTTGTGACGTGGAAGGCGAATGCTAGGTTACCACGCATTCCACAGTACCGTATCTCGAGTGATGGCGAGAGAGCACTTTTGGCGATCTTCTATGATCTGATTAAAAAGGGTGTGATTGAGGTAACGAGAGATAATGTGTGCAATAATCCTGTTTTGCCTGTTCTGAAGGGAACTGATTCTTCACAGCCTCCTGTATATAGGTTTGTGATCGATCTTCGTGAGGTGAATAAGATCGTTGTTATGCCATCTGTCTGATTTTCATCACAAGGTTTCTCTTTCGAAGTTGCAATATTGTCGACAAGAAGTTACCTATTTAGGTCACCTCTTATCGAAGGAGGGAAGGAAACTGACCCCAGAAAGAATTCAAGCGATTGCGAAAATAAGTGTGCCTACGACACAAAGAGAAGTACGTGCGTTTTTGGGTATTACGTCGTACTGTAGACAGTGGATCCCTAAATTCTCGTTACTAGCGAAGCCTTTGATAGCTCTTACTGTTAAGGATACTCCAAATCCTATTCCTTGGACTGACGAATGTCGAAAGAGTTTTTCAGCATTACGCAATGCGTCGTGTTCGGCTCCTGAGTTGGGTACTCCCGACTACGGTAAGCCTTTTACATTGTATGTCCACGAGAGAGAGGGATGTGCATTGTCAGTCCTGACTCAACAGTTTGGCGATAAGCAGCGTCCATGTGCTTATTTTTCGTCGCCCTTGGATTCGGTAGCTAGAGCATTGCCGAGTTGTTTGAGAGCTACAGCAGCAGCGGCTGTTTCGATTAGACAGTCTGCTGGTTTGGTTATGGATAATACACTGATTGTGATGGTTCCACATGCAGTGGATACCTTGCTGAATCGCACCAAGACACAGCACTTAACTAGTGCTCGGTTGTCGGGTTACGAATTGACTTTGTTAGCGAGTCATGTGCATATTAAGAGATGCAACACGTTGAATCCAGCCATGTTGTTGCCAATTTTAGCTGAGACAGATAATGACATAGAACAACAGCATGATTGTTTTCTTAGAACTGAGGAAGAAACGAAAGGGAGGATAGACCTTAGGGATACTCCTCTTCCAGAGTGCGATGGTACCTTGTGGGTTAATGGTTCGTGCTTCAAGCTTCCGAATGGTGATACGACTGCGGCATATGCTGTTACGACTTTGCCTACGATTGTTGAAGCTGCACGTATCCCACATAATTCAGCGCAAGCAGCAGAGTTGATTGCATTAACGAGAGCATGTGTGTTGGCGAAAGGAAAATGAGTGAATGTGTACACTGACAGCCAGTATGCGTTTGGTGTGGCTCATAGTTTTGGACGTTTGTGGCGAGAGAGTGGGTTTCTGACTTCGCATGGGACGAAAATCCAGCATGGACAGTTGGTGAATGAACTTCTTGAATCACTTATTTTGCCATTGCAAGTAGCGATTGTGAAATGCAGTGCTCATAAGAAAGTTATGGATGGTGTTGGTCATGGTAATGCGTTTGCAGATGAAGTCGCGAAAGAAACTGCGAGAAATGTGATGAGCCGAATATATGTTGCAGGTCCGGCGAGATGGGTTCCAGATAGAAGTATGTTTGAAGATACGATTGAGAGTGTGAAATCCATCCAAGCTGAAGCTACAGAGAAAGAGTTGAATCAATGGAGAGAAAGAAAGGGTAGACTGGATTCGAATGGTTGTTGGATTGATTTGTCTGAGCATCAAAGATGGTTGTTATCTGATGCGTATGTGCTTCCAGTGGTTAAAATGTCTCATGGAATGGCACATATCAGCGTGAAAGGGATTTGCAAGTTGTTGGCTCCGGTTTGGCAGAATGCTGGAATTCCCAAATGTGCAGAGAATCTGGTTAAGAACTGTATGGTGTGTTTGATGTACAATCCTGGTAAGGGAATTCCAACTCCAGCTGGTCATTTTGCTCCTCTAACGTATCCGTTTGAGGCTTTGCAGCTAGATTTCATCTACATGGAGAGGTGCAACAACCTAAAGTATGTGTTGGTGGTTGTTTGCTCTTTTTCTAGATGGGTGGAAGCTTACCCTTTGAAGGACAATACTGCCTTGTCCACAGCGAAAGCCCTTATCAAAGAGTTTTTCCCTAGGTATGGATTGCCGAGAATGATCTGGAGTTACAATGGGAGTGAATTCGTGGGTCAAGTGATGAAGAGAGTGTGTGAGGGATTAGGAGTAAGGCAGAAGTTCCACGCTGCAGATCACCCCAATCAGCTGGTTTAGTCGAGTGCTATAATGGCACTCTTAAATTAAAGTTGGCCAAAATTCAAGCGAGCTCTGGTTTACAATGGCCAGATGCTTTGCCCCTAGCTCTTTTGTCCACTAGAATGACTGTGCATTCGCGAATGGGTTTGAGTCCGTATAAGGTTGTCTTTGGCCGCCCGGCAAACATTTGGGGTGTGCCAAGGCCGACTAAATTCAGTGAGATTGAACATCCTGTGTTGCTCGAATATCTGTATGAATTGACGGCTAAATTGCGTGTTTTACATCAACAGGTTCATGACAGTTTACCACAGCCTTCTGAAGATCCAGGTCACACCATCGAACCTGGTAGTTGGGTCCTTATAAAGAACTTCCAGCGGACCAAGAACAAGCAGCACCGCTGGACAGGACCCTTCCTCATTTTGTTGTCTACCCGTTCCGCAGTACGAGTGCACAGAAAAAAGAATTGGATCCACGGCGTACACTGCAAAAGGGCTCCTTGCCGTACGACCGGTGGGTCCAGAAGGGACTTCCAGATTCTGAGACTGAGACCGTGCCTCATTTTCTACCATTCAGAGATGCCCGTTTGATTGGAACGAACACTGAGAAAGAAAGTGACGATATTCTTCAAGAAGCTGTGCCTCCTTTGAATCGTTTGAACACTACTGAACCTGAACCCTTGTTCCGCGAACAAACATTTCCTGGCAAAGACCGTTATAATTTGTGACCGAGAGTCGCGGGACTAATAAAAAGATAACTTTTTTTATGATTTTTCTGTTTGCAGGTTAACTCTCCTTCGAGGAACTACTTTGATTTTTGTTTTTCGAACCGCCATCCGGGTTCAGCTGTAGGGTCGCGATTGACAAGTCTTTGGAGTGCAAGCCTGAGACACTAGGTCGACGGTTCTGGTTGGCCTAAGGGAGTTGCCCTGGGCTGACAGAGGCATTCCTTAGCATAGAACACCCTACCACCGCGAGCAGAATATTAGTGAGGATGGAGTTTTTCGAGATGGAGAGGCCTGTTGAGACAATAAGCTTTAAGAGCAAAGTTTGCAAACTAATGACCCGAAAATTATTTTTAATACTGTGTTTATTCATGTTGCTGAGCTTAATGATATTTTTAATTGGTTATGTGACATTCTCTTTTAAAGTGACGCTCATGCCTACTGTGCAACCTATACCTCCTCCTACTATTTCTTCTCATTCTTTTCACCCTCTGCCCGAACATGAAATAGTCAGACGATTGGAATTTGCTAACAATTCCTTTATTCAACTTCTGCACCAACACCAGCTAGTTATGAACACGACAAATTGTTGGATTTGTGGCCTAATGCCCCATACGACCGATAAAGGTATTCCGTACTTGGTCTTGCCTTTCAGCCTTAATGGTTCTATTGGGCATATAAAGCGATGTTCATTTATGCTCATAGTGTCTATCCCCAACGGTCAGCGAAAGATAATCCGAAGAATAGTGCTCTGGCCAAGGGTATAGTCGATATGGTTAAAGGAACTAATTGGTATGAGACTATTCCGAAAGATGAGAGACAACCATACATTGTTTGGAACGTTACTGGATATGGAGTTAGTCTGAGTGTTAACCAGCGAGCGAAAAGTTATCCACCGATTTGGATAGTGCCCCATCAGGGTCGCTATTGTCTGCAAAGTAATGGCAGGAATCCGAAAGTTCAGTTAGGGAAGAGTGTCTGCACTGAGACCTATGTATTTGCGTCTCAGACTTTCCCAGCGTTTCTAACAGCTAAGGGTACCTATTTCATCTGTTACGACAAAGCGTATACATGGTTGCCCCCTGACTTCTCGGGCACATGTTTTGTTTCTTTCCTGTTGCCTCCACTTTTTTTAGCTGCGGCAGATTACCATAAGACGAGAGTTGCTAGAGGTGTCTTCAGTAAGGAAGATACCGCAAGACAAGAGTTGGGAGATTTCTTTAAGGGTTTTCTGCCATTCTGGGGACCGATGGCCAACAGCAGGAACATTCGCCAGTTGACGAGAGTGGTTGAGTCCACCATAGTCGAAACTGCCGGTGCCCTTAGTAACTTGACTGCTGAGCTCCAGTCGGATCGACTTATGACACTTCAGAATAGAGTTGCTCTTGATGTCATACTAGCAGATAGAGGTGGAGTGTGTAAACTGATTCAATCGAGATGCTGCGTTTTCATTCCAGACAACGCTCCGTCAGTCTTCCAGGTCATTTCCAAGCTACATAAGATCTCCGAGTCTGTACATATAGACAAGGGAGATTGGTCGTTGATGGGATGGTTTTGGGGATTGATATTCACATGGGGATGGAAGATTCTGATGGTCATTGGGATGATCTTAGCTATCCTTTTCCTGTCCTGTCTCTGTGTACAGTGCTCCTGCTACATGTGGCCTCTGTGCTACTTCGTGTGCGAGGAGACCTGTCCAGAGAGAGTTGCTAAGTACTAGGATGATGCTACAGCAACATATCGATGATCTGATGAATATAGACCTAGATTCAGACTGACATGGGTTTGGGTTTATTACCTATGTAAGGGCAAAAGGAGGGTCTGTGGTTCCCTAGTTCATGGGTCCGTGGTGCGTAGATTCTGAACCCGTGCAATAAAGGTCGTGGGATATAGACGATTTTGGTGTCAGCGGACTGCAAATTACGAGTGCGGTGTGTACGAGTGTTTTCGCCATAACCGATCAATGAGAACAATACGTATTCAGGGATTTCGTTTGAACCCTCGGGTTTCATTTTGTGTACTGCAGCCATTTTGTGTGGTTGCCCTCACATAGGCCGATGACTGCAACCGAACGAGTCCTTGGGACACGTACACCTTAGCTGACTCTTGTTTGACCTGGCCGAACTGACTCCCTTGCCCGAGGCTAACCTCGCTGAGCCAGTTCCTTGTTAAGCAGCTGGTCAGATAAAGATCAAAGAGCAGGACATTGCTGAGTTTATGGTACACTGCACCACCCTTCTATCTTGCTTCTCATCTGTTTCTGTTTCTTCCTTTATGGCTTAATCACTGATTTGGTTGAGGTTTTATGATGGGTTTGTCCGGCCTGATTGAACAGGAATATTGGAATGTGCTTGGTCATTTCTGGTGGGCTGGACAACGGAAGATGGGATTGTCGTCATGCGCTACTTTTGAAATGTCACAATCTTATTGGTCAGTTTGTATGTAATCGATGCTAGCCTGGAATGTGATTTTTGGCATAAAAGACCATGCTCCGCTCATTGAATTTGTGCAGTCTCTAGCGAACCACCCGTGTTGTGCTTCATAGACCTCTGTTCCTGGTTGCATCCAATAAACTTTGGTCTTTGACGTCATCAAGGAGTTTCCCGTGTCTCTGTTTGCCGAGGCAGGGGAATCCGAAGACATCGAGCGTTATCCCTGGCGCTGCTGGGTTCTAAAACCCGGTTCTTCAACTTGGCTTGGTGGCACTGAGCCCAATGAAGCGGAGGTGCTGCTTCCAGCTTGGTCCCCGGTGGATACCGCTGCTGCTGCAGGCATAGTTTTTTTTAACCAAAAAAGGTGTCGGTGGGCCCACAAGTCTGCTTGGTAGGTGGTGCCACTTGCTTCTTCTGCTCCTTCTTATTGGCAGTGGCACTGGCAACTTTTTCGCTGAGGGTCTACGGCCACCTTTCTTGGGGCCCATCTTGTTCAGATGTCAGAAAAGCAGACCGCAGTTGCACGAGTTGCAGAGTTGTCTTGTCTGTGGCCACACGTGACGTCACATGACGTTGTGCTGCACACACCGCTGCAGGACTTCTTCCTGGCACTGGTGGTTCTCTTGTGCACCTAAAAGCAATGGAAGCCAGAAGAACATCAGTTAACCACCCCAAAAAGTTGAAATGCACACAAAAATCACCACAATCCAATGCCATCCATGCCCTCAATGATGTTTAACTTCAAGACGCCCCACAGAAGGGCTTGGTTCATGCACCACTAAGTACCCCTGGGCCTAATGGAAGAAAGCAAGGCAAACTGGGTGCAGGCCTGAACACACTGCCTGGCTTCAAAATGGCCCCTTAACATCCAGCCACATGGCCAGACTCTGCCTGGACCAGGCCTCAGAATGGCCCCCACCCACATGGCCAGGCCCCAACACCACCCCAAAAAGTCAAAAAAACACACACAAATCATCACAATCCAATGCCATCCATGCCCTCAATGATGTTTAAATTCAAGACGCCCTACAGAAAGACATGTGCCATGCACCACTCAGTACCCCTGGGTAAGCATGAGCGAATTTTGCGGATCTCGCGTTCGCGAATTTTGCGGATTTGCGGATTCGCAATCCGCAAAATCCGCGAATTCCCGCGAATTTGCGGATTTTTATTTTTTTTGTGTTCGCCCGTGTTTCTGCCAGTTTGCGAGGGTTTTTACACTTTCGCAATTTGCGAACTTACCTGTCGGGTCGCAAGTTTTGCGAACTTGTTGTTTCTACGTGTCCAACCTGTTTGGGACACTCTTCTTCATCACTGCCACTCTCTGTCACCACTGCCACTCTCTGACTACTCATGCCACCCTCTGGCCCACCCATGCCACCCTCTGTTTCATCACCACACCCTCTGGTTGTCCAGTGTACATTATTTTCGGCAAAGCAAAGCACACCTTCCCTGCCTCAAGTGACCTGAATTAATTTGGGGCTGATTAATGTGTCACAGAATATTTTTTTAGCTGGCACCTGCTTCCTTAGTGCGCCCTGATTAGTGATCTTTTGCACTTGCTAAGTGCTTTCATTGTTGCAAAATTAGTTACAACACCTGCCCTGCCCCAACTGACAATAATGAATTAGGGGCTGATTAATGGATTTTAACTTCCAGCCTGGCTCCTGCTTGTCTCCCTTAGCTGTAATTCATGACCTTTGTGGCATATGTGTAACTATTCTGAGGTTCAGAGCAGGGTCACATAATAGTTTCAACTGGCAACTGAACTCTGGAGGGGCCCCTCAGGAAGCACTACAGGAAATGGCTACTAATGATGTGCCTGAACTTTTGAACCTGGTAAGTAGTTACTTTCAGTTTTGCTTAGATCGTATTTCTGCAATTTTGCACTTATTCGCGGGGCGCGAACTCACGCGAACAGTGCGAGCAGTGCGAGCAAAATCCGCTGCTCGCGGATTTGCGGATTTTGCAGGAAATTCGCAAATCTCGCGGATTGCGGATTTCCCGATAATCCGCAAAATCCGCGAGCGGAACGGATTTTCCGCCCATGCCTATCCCTGGGCCTAATGGAAGAAAGCAAGGCAAACTGGGTGCAGGCCTGAGCACACTGCCTGGCTTCAAAATGGCCCCTTGACCCCCAGCCACATGGCCAGGCCCTGCCTGGACCAGGCCTCAAATTGGCCCCATCCACATGGCCAGGCCCCAACACCACCCCAAAAAGTTGAAAAACACACAAAAATCACCACAATCCAATGCCATCCATGCCCTCAATAATGTTTAAATTCAAGACACCCCACTGAAAGACTTGGTTTATGCACCACTCAGTACCCCTGGGCTTAATGGAAGAAAGCAAGGCAAACTGAATGCAGGCCTGAGCACACTGCCTGGCTTCAAAATGGCCCCTTGACCCCCAGCCACATGGCCAGGCCCTGCCTGGACCAGGCCTCAAAATGGCCCCCACCCACATGACCAGGCCCTAACACCACCCCAAAAAGTAAAAAAAATACACACAAAACATCACAACCCAATGCCATCCATGCCCTCAATGGTGTTTAAATTCAAGACGCCCTACAGAAAGACTTGGTCCATGCACCACTCAGTATCCCTGGGCCTAATGGAAGAAAGCAAGGCAAACTGGGTGCCGGCCTGAGCACACTGCCTGGCTTCAAAATGGCCCCTTGACCCCCAGCCACATGGCCCAGCCCTGCCTGGACCAGGCCTCAAATTGGCCCCCATCCACATGGCCAGGCCCCAACACCACCCCAAAAAGTTGAAAAACACACAAAAATCACCACAATCCAATGCCATCCATGCCCTCAATGATGTTTAAATTCAAGACGCCCCACAGAAAGACTTAGTCTATGCACCACTCAATACCCCTGGGCCTAATGGAAGAAAGAAAGGCATACTGGGTGCAGGCCTGAGCACACTGCCTGGCTTCAAAATGGCCCCTTGACCCCCAGCCACATGGCCAGGCCCTGCCTGGACCAGGCCTCAAAATGGCCCCCACCCACATGGCCAGGCCCCAACACCACCCCAAAAAGTCGAAAAACACACAAAAATCACCACAATCCAATGCCATCCATGGTCTCAATGATGTTTAAATTCAAGACGCCCCCCAGAAAGACTTGGTCCATGCACCACTCGGTACCCCTGGGCCTAATGGAAGAAAGCAAGGCAAACTGGGTGCAGGCCTGAGCACACTGCCTGGCTTCAAAATGGCCCCTTGACCCCCAGCCACATGGCCAGGCCCTGCCTGGGCCAGGCCTCAAAATGGCCCCCACCCACATGGCCAGGCCCCAACACCACCCCAAAAAGTTGAAAAACACACAAAAATCACCACAATCCAAAGCCATCCATGTCCTCTATGATGTCTAAATTAAAGACACCCCCACAGAAAGACTTTGTCCATTCACCACTCACTACCCCTGAGCCTACTGGCTAGTGAGGCTTTAACATATAACAGTGAGCTAAAATTCCATAACATAAATGAGAATTAAGTTAAAATAAAATCACAGAAACAGTTGTGTCATGCAGCCATGACTAACCCTGGGCCTACTGGATACTGTGGCTACCCACAATATATATTTTTTTTAAGTTGTGAAAAAAGTTTTAAAACTGTAGTTGCAGCAACTGCAATGCCCCAAACAAACGAAACCAACTTACTTGTAAAATCTCAAGTCCAAAAGGGATCCAAACTCTAAAGTCCAAAAAGTCCTCAAATCCAAATATCCAGCAGCAGACAAAAAAGTAATCCTTCCAGCTCCAGATCCAAATCAAAAGTGACCAGGACATGGACAAAGCACTGAGAGGAGCCTGCTGGACAGGAACAGGAAGTTGGAGATTCTAGGGCACTAACTTCCTCCCACCCCCCCAAAAGAATTGACTCCTTGCACCAAAATGTGCATCCAAATGTCAATTTGAGGAGTTATTCTGATCAAAAGCATCATTTTTAGAAGGTTTATGCTGCCTGTGGTGGATTTCTTGTGCAGAATTGCAATTTTTGCAATTTCGGGAAAGCGAGCTGTTCAAATCTCCCGTCGTAAGTCAGCTGCGCACTGCATCTACGTGTTCGGCATTGTTTACTCCCGCGATGCGTGATCGCGAGTATGTCGTACTCGCATTGACAAACTCTCGCTGTGCAAGATTGCGAGCCGCGATGACGTAATCGCGGTCGAAAAACTCTTGCTCGATCACGCAGCAAGTTCCAAAATGGCGCAGCACATGCAAATCGGGAGAAAAACAACTCGGCGGACTCAGAATCACGGTAAGTCAACGCAGCGCGCGTGATATTGTATTTTTCAAGCACGACCAAGCAAAAAAATCCGCAGCTTGCAAATGTGCAGATTTTTGGGCAAATTTGCGCGATTCGCGGGACGCGAATTTGCCAAAAATCCACAAATTCCACGAACGAAACGGATTTTACGCCCACGCTTAGTTTAAACTTAAATTTGGTATTGAACAAATATACCGTGGAGCGCACCGGTTCGATCCACCTAGCGTTTATGGATCTATCATGAGGTTTCAATCGGTAAACAGATCGAAGCTATGGCAGTTGATGCCCTCTATGGGTATCGACGGGGATATCATCTTGTCTTTGAGGGACCTCCATAGAGATACTAAAGCAGTTGTTCGCTATTCAAAAGACCAAAAGGTAACCCAGAAGTTTGATATTCGGAGAGGGGTGCGCCAAGGGTTCATCTTGGCTCCATTTCTTTTTAATTTATATATCAACTCCCTAGAAAAGGTCCCCTTGGAGGTACAAGCTGATTGTCCACAGGTGGGAAAGCGTAGTTTGCTGGTCCTCTTATATGCAGATGATGCTGTCCTCATGTAGAGGACCGCTAGGGGTTATGGCTTTTGTTAAATTCTTTTGTTCACTTTATGGAAGAACTGGATCTGCTGGTTAATCACAGTAAATCATTTGTAATGCAGGTGGGCCCTCATATACCCCACCACTCTACTTTTAAGATAGGAACTCTGACAATCCCAAAGACAATTTTTTTTTGTTCTCTATGATTAGTGTTTGACAACGCACTGAGTTGGTCCCCCCTGATTACTCAGAAGAAGGGGGACCTGGTCAGAGCGACTGGAGTTATTTTTACTTTTGCCTACAGAGTGGGGGGAAAACCACTGGGGCTCTACTGAAGATTTATAGAGCCAAGTGCATTGCAAAGGCTAGCTACTGGAGAGAGATCTGAGGTCATTCCGGACTGGAGGCCCTGCATGTGATAAAAAATACTTTCCTGAGCAGGGTACTTTCTTTACCCCAAAGTGCTGCATCGTATGTGGTGCATCAAGAGTTGGGGTTGGCCTTTCTGTCTGATGAACTGGCATTCCACCTACTAGCAATGTGGTTAATGATTTGAGACAATAATGAAGATGTTCTTGGAAAGGATATTTTAAAGGACTGTTTGTCCCTGGACAATGTTAATCACATACGTTGGCTCAAGTATGTAAAATATGGCCTTCATAGCTTGGGCAGCATGAACTTATTTGAGAACCCAGAAGAGGGCATATGTAGGAAGGATCTTACCTGGGCAAAGGAATGTTTTTTTAGTAGGCGCTGCTGCAATAGACAAGCAGCAGTGCTGACGAAGCCAAATGTGCGTATGTACATTGGATTAAAAAGTGTACAAACCATTGAACCATACCTTATGGGGATTAAAAGTAATCATGATCCTTTTTTTATTAACCGAGTTTAGGTTCAATATTTTCCAATACCTGTTGGCACAGCCTAGAGGTGGCCATGGAGGCCCGTGCCTCATGCCCTGTGGCTGTGATAGTCGGTCGCCACAGGACATTGCGCACTTTTTTAATGTATTGCAGTTTTTACGAGGTCCCTAGAAAGTATTTAATTATTCCCGTTCTTAAAACGGTTGGTTTTAGGAGGGTGAGACCTGCTTTTATTGTTTTACAACTTTTATCTAACAAAACTATTTTGTACACTCTTAGTTGTTTAAGGGCTGCCATCAGGCTGAGATCAAGCTGTGATTAATTTGTCAGTAGGTGCGTCTTCTTTCTTTCCAGCTGATCATCTTACTGTAATCACTTTACCATAGTCACCTAGTCAGTATAATCTGCATATGGGTGGAGTTTTATTGACGTTTGTATGACTTTTATGATTTTATTTGAAAAAAACAAATAAAGATTTGTTGTTGTTGTTAGTGACAGTAAAATATGTAGACATTTTTCCATCCCCTTTGTCTGAATATCTAAGGCCAGGGTAATTAAAGGGCTTTGTGTTTAAACTCCTTTCTCTCCCTACCAAATAGGAATACAATCTCCCTTTTTTATAGTGCATGACATTGTAAATGTCTTGCCCTGGTTAATCTTGGAATCAATTCCTTCCATGAAATCATTTAGGCTAGAAGAATAGCGTCATCCGCATATAACAAAATTGGTACCGATCTAGCCCGTACTTTGGGGCCATCAGTACCAAGTGATTAAAGCCATTCATCAATGTCATTGATATAGATAGAATAGAGAAATAGGGCAAGTCCGCACTGCTGTCTTACTCCCCTAGGAATGTGAATAGAGTTGTTGACATCTCCCTGTGTACCAAATTGTACCTTTGCAGAAAGATTACTGTACAAGTTGTGCAATGATATCTTTACGGTCCCCAAATCAGACATACACCTCCATATCTAACTGTGGTTCACCAGATTGAAAGCACTACTTAAATCCATAAGCCACATATGCAAATTGCAAGACCTCACATTAGGATATTTACATATTTAAAGATTTAAATGTAGGCATTTTTAGGTCATACCAAGACCCATTCTGAAGCCATGCTGTGCTTTTCAGAGTATGTTATTAGCCTCAGCCCATCCCTCCAATCTCTCTTATAATACTCTTTGTAGTAATTTTGGTCTATAGCATTTTAGGTCCTGGTTTGAGCCTTTTTAAATATGGGAATGATTACTACCTCGGATCAGGTGGGTAGTATCTGTCCTGTTCCAGCGCATTTCACATCTGTGTTAACAAGAGCACCTATAAATCAGGGAGAAGCTTGTTTGCATCTGTCTGTACCCCATCGTGTCCGAGAGTATTTGTCTGTGGAGAATTTAATTAATACTTTCTAAATTTCCTCCATATTTAATGTAATGTCAAAATCTAAGATGTTTGGTGATTGACAAATCACCCCTGAAGGGTCAGTTATGGATGTAAACATGGTGAAAACGTGGCCTATCCATGCTTCTGCCCATATGAAGTTTTTGGTCCGGATTTATCATTGAGGAATGAGGCGTTTTCAGTTCTCCAGAAAAGAATATTGTCACTGGTGAAGGCTGCCAGTTCTACTCTCTATAATGTCGTCCTGATTGTTGGAAATGGCCTTTTTGCAGGGTCATCCCCCAAACCTTTTGCTTCTTCCTCGTACTTTTTCCTGACCTGTGGTTGTTGGCTTTAGGACTCTGGGCATTTTACCACTGCTGATCGGTGATAAAGTTCATATGCTGTCTGTGTAAACTGTTATTGTGATTTGTTATCCGTGATTGGCATATTTGTTTTAACAGTAGTTCTCTAGTAAAGTGCACTGAGTGTGCCTGGTCTGGTAACTCAAATGCTACTAGTGGGCTTGCAGCACTGATTGTGCCACCTACATGAGTAGCGTGGAAAAGATGTCTCAGGCCTGCCACCGCAGTGCCTGCGCGCAGTTTGTTAAATGCCATTTTGACCTGGAAAGTGCACCCACTTGCCAGGCCCTACCCTACCCTTCCCTTGACCTTGCACATAGGACACCCCTATGGAAGGCCAAGGTACCCCCCTGGACAGGGTGCAGTGTATGTGAAAGGTAGGACATGTACTGAGTTGTGTAACATGTCCTGGTAGTGAAATACTGTCAATTTAGTTTTTCACTATTAAAAGGCTAACTTGTCCTTAGGAAAGAATAGGAAATGCTCTGTAACATTTTACAAGTATATCTTCCCATAGTAGTAAGATAGAAAACTGGAGTCCGGTATCCCTGAACTCAGAATTTAATAACACATCTTTTAGGAAGGATGGTTTTTAAATTCTGCGTTTGAAAATAGCACTTTTAGAAAGTGGCTATTTTTCTTGTTCAACCTTTCTGTGTGCCTCTGCCTGGTTGTGGATTGACTGTCTAGCTTTAGGAGTGAGAGGGGCTGGCAAGGTGTCCTGGTTCCAGGAGTCTGCGTGATTCAGCACTGGGCTGAATAGGCCGATCTGCATTTGCAGTGGTGGGAGGAGTAACACCTGTACCTGAATAGGGCTGTGTCAGCCCTCCACAAAAGACGGGCTCTACCTCCTGCAGGGTGTCTGGGACCCAGGCCCTCACTGACAAAGGAAGAAGTTGTGCACTGGCAGAGTGCACCCAGGACCAGTTTGGACTGGGCTCAGAGCCCCTTACACAAAGAGAACAAAGATGTTTTGGGGTATAAATATTAGAGCTGAAACCCCTGAATTATAGACTAGTTCGTGATCAAGAGGAACCTTTGCTGAAGAGGACAGCATAAGAGACTGAAGAGAAGCGCTACCCTTGCTGTGTATCTGGCACAGGCCTGCAGTTTGCTGTTGCTGCTGAGGGAATGAAAAGGGATTTTGCTGTGTGCTGTGTCCACTCTCTACTTGAAGAGGAGTCTCCAAGGGCCTGTTTGAGCTGGCCTACTGTTGCGGAAACACAAGGACATAAAAGTTTCCAGAAACCGTCTCAGCTGCGCTGTGTGTGTGTGTGTGCCCACAGCTCTACCTGCCCTGAGACCGTCGTGAAGCCTGCGCTGAGTATGTGTGTCTGTACACAGCCCTGCTAGCACTGTGACCTGAGCCGTGAACTACAAAGTGCTGCTTGTCTCTCAATGCCGCCAGCCCGAGCCGTCAACTACAAAGTACTGCATGCTTTTCACTGCCACCGACCTGAGTCGACTGCCCGAGACCGCGACTGTAAGGGAAGGATCAGCGCCGTAACCTGAGCAGGGATGAGGGGTTGCCTGGCAACTGGGATTCCCCTGCATCGATCAGCTACTGCAGCCGGGACTGCCCAGCAGGACGTCAGCCACATGAGAAAGAACAGAGCAACCCCCAGGTAACGCTCAGACCGAAGTCCTGAGCTGCTGCAATTGTCGCTGCCTGGGGGGGGTTGCGGGTCTGCAAGGGACTGCTCTCACTGCCAATTAAACCACAGGGCCTCCTCTCCTGGTGATTCCAACGGCCCATACTTGAACGAAGGAGATCAACTGTGACGAGGGCCTGAGTAATGAATCCCTTTTTATTTACAAAGTATGTGGGCACATATTTTCAATGTCACTAACTGCAGAGCCAGGCTTAGAGAAGTGAAGGGTCCAAAAGCCTCAGGAGCACCGTACGTCGGTGCCAAAGGAGATTTGAACTTGTGACATTACATTTGCCTGAAGAGATACACAGTCTACCAGTTTATTTTTGGGAACATCCGTTTTGAAAGACATTTTGGTCTGAATACGTGTATGATTGGATTTTTGTTGTTTTCGTCTGGATTAGTTTAGCTAAAGAGATTTTATTTTTCTAAACTGGTGTTGTGTCCTTTTGAGGTGTTTTCAATGTGTTGCTTTGAGTTTTGGAACAAAAACATTATACATTGCCTTTGGGATAAGCCTGTCTGCTCGTGCCAAGTTACCAAGGGGGTGAACAGGGGTTATCTAAAGAGTGTATCGCCCTTACCCTGCAAGGGTCCTTATTTGGACAAAGATACCCACCTCTGCCAACTAGAGGCCCCCATTTCTAACATTGGTGGTCAGCGGTGGGGATTTGAACCTGTATTTGTACTTGCCCTACAGTGATTGGTGTACATTACTAGATTAGTGCAGACCACTACACAACCACCCCTTTCTAACACTGTTCCCTTGGGAGTGCATGCAAATGTTTGATTAAGTCCCAACATGCCTTGGAGCACTGGCAATCAAACCACATGTTGCCCTTTTTGTGATGTTTGCCCTTATCACTTTGCTCAAAAGAGGGTCAACAGATTTTGAAATAGCAATATGTGAATTAATAACTGCAGAGGATTCTGGATTATCTTCCAAACACAAATGAAAGTTATCCTTATTGCCTCTTAGTAAGTCACGCATAAATTGGACTGGGTCGACATCGGCCCACTTTATCCATATCGATGTCTGTTGTACTAATTAATTATGTGCAATGACTTCCATCTTGTTTTTAGCAGGTATTGGGAATCTGAGTAATAAGTTAAGAGAGTTGTGATCACTTAGACAATTTTTACCTATCATCAGGTCAACCAGAGGTACACTTTTATTTCTAGAAATTAGTATGTGATTTATGGTGCTCTGGCCCCGGTAACTATGAAAGTATATTGTTGGCAATTGACCCTTCTAAAAGTAGGGGCCATAGTATACATGTCAAGTCTTGCCGCTGGCCATTTAAGGTGGGTACCATACAAACAATGTATGAAATTGTCCAAATCTTCATCTATGAGATCATCTTGCCCACTTACATTATCAAGAGATATAGAACATTTAGGTAGGTGAAAAGCTCTAGCCAAGTTATGAAAACCTCCTTATTCTTATCTAACATAAAATTCTGCAGAGCAGACTCCAGATCAATTACAATCTGGGACCTATGTTTGTCAAAATATTATTATAAAATCAATAATTAAGATGTCCAAAATACCAGCCATGCATAACAAGACTAATTGGAAGTGTGGAGAGGCCAGAAAAGGTTTAACAATTCGGACGGAAACAGTTGTGAAAATCAATGTCAGAAGGCCCCCCCCTTTGCTCTACCCATCCCCAATGCAGTTGCCAGAGTACTGCCAGACATGACATTGTCTATGGCCATATCAATGGAGGACCAAGTCTCTTTTAAGCAAATAATCCCAGTACCCTTGACACATTTTCCCCAATCATCAGTTGTGGGTTTATTAGTCAATCCAGCAATATTTCACAATACTATCCCCAGAATTGTGGATGGGTCCAGGACAAGCTCTTTAGGGCAAAAATGGTTACTTCCTATTGATGTTATGCTTTAAAAATGCTCTAATTCTAAGTAATTGACTATATGACCATCCAGATCAAGTTTACTAGGAGGCGTGTTGGGACCTGCAAACTTGGCGGACCCAAGTAGCTGGTGAGCTAAGGGGATGCCACATGGGAAATTTGATCCAACTGGTACTGGTTTGAAATAAGAGTGAACCTGTTTGAGGTTGGAATGGGGTCCCTGGACAGCAGTGGGGTAGATAAACCTGCCTGCAGTTTATAAAAATAGCCCAATGTAAAAGAATCAATTGAAGCTCCTAGAGCTGATTGGCCCCTATGGACTCTCAGCAGCGAAGGGGACTTCCTCCTCCAACCAAGATCGTGCCAGGAGGCACGTTTGCAGAGCGGTGGAGGAAGGCGGCATGGCCTCCTATCAGTACTTAGCAATCCTGATGTGTGGGAGTTACAGGAGGTATGGGAAGGGTAGTTGGCCCCCAAGGACATCCTTGGGGGCCAACTACACTTCCTGTTACCTCCAGTAAGTCCTACACAGTGGGATTGCTAAGAGGTCTTCGGAGGCCATGCCCCCTTTCTCCACCACTCTGCAAGCATGCCTCCTGGAATATTAATGGTTGGGGGATAAAGTTCACTTTACTCCTGAGCGACCTTTGGGGGCCAAGAAGCCCTCCTGGTACCGCCTGCAAATCCTACACAGTGGAATTCCTGAGAGCTGGTTGGAGGCCCAGCCCCCTTTCTCCACCACTCAGCAAATGTGACTGGAAGTTAAAAAAACCTTAGAAATTTACATAGGTTACAGGAATGTTATAGTTAGCAAATAGAATTTAAAAACCTTAGAAAGTCACACAAAAAACAAAGGTTACAGGGACGTTATAGTTAGGCTGACATTTCACTTGTATAAAACCAGAGAAATTCAGCCACTTAATGCACTGCTTCTGACCTCACATATTACATCACTCGAGACATGGTCAGTGACATCACTCAAGACATCTCAAATGACATCACTGATGACATCAGTGAATACATCATCCAGTGACTGTGAGTGTTTTAAAAAAACGTTTCTGGGTGTTATATAAATATAACTAGGTGTATTGGTGAATCGGTGGGTGTATGAGTGACCGTTTGGATGACTGAGTGGGTGCATGACTGACTGTATAAGTGATTGATTAGGTGTCTCAGTGAATGTATGGATGAGTGACTAGTTGTGTGAAGGTATCTGTTTGTCAGTTGATGTTTAAGTAGGTGCATGAGTGTTAGTGGGTACATGAATGGTTATATGGGTGATTGATTGTTTTACTTTCTATTTGGTTGTCTGGGTGTCTCTGTGTGGGTGAAGAGGTGTGTCACTGCCTTATGGATGAGGGAGTGGGTGAGTCAGTGCCTGTATGGGGTAGTGAGTCGTGTGTGAGAAGCTGTATGGGTGAGTGAGTGTCTGTATGGCTGTGTCGGTGATTGAGTGCTTGTGTCAGTATGGGTCAGTAACTGTTATGTGAAAGGGAGTATAGGTGAGTGACTGGGTATATCAGTGACTGTATGTGTGAGTGAGTGAATGTGAAAGTGGCTATATGAATGAGTACATTCTTCTGTTACTATTTGTATGAGGAATTAAGTAGGTGTGTATGTAACTGTTTGGGTTAGTAGGTGCCTGTATGATTGGCTGTATGGGTGAGTGTGTAGGTGGGTAAGTACTTCTCTGGATAACTCACTCAGTGTGTCAGTGCCTGTATGGGTATATGAGTGGATATGTCAATGGCTGTATTGGTGACTGAGCGGGTTTATAAGTCCCAGCATTGATGAGCAAGTGGATATGTGTGTAGATCTTTAAATTACTGAGTAGCTGTGTACATGCTGGTATGGCTCTGTCAATGGGTTAATGAATGGTTGTGTGGGAGTAGAAGTGGGTGTTTAAAAGATTCTATAGGGGTGTGAGTGGGTCCGTCAGAGATGATTGTGGACGATGTCACGAGTGATGTAATTTGAGATATCATCGGTGATGTCACTGACCATAACATGAGTGATGTAATATGTGATGTCATGAGCAGTGCATTGCGGGCGCAAATTATAGTTAACTCCTGTAACTATAACAGCTGAATTTTTCTGGTTTTGTATGAGTGAAATATCAGCCTAAGTGTAACGTCCCTGCAATACACGGCTGCAAAAAAAAGTCATCTCCACCTGGCCTTCATGGATCTGTCCACAGCCTTTGACTGCTTGGCACAGCCTAGGCTGTGTCAGATCATGGAGGCCATGGGAATCTACCTGAATATCATTAGTATTATTTGTGACCTGCATTCAGGTGCCACAGCATGTGTTCACTATGGATGGGATGGCGAGTGTACTAGATCCTTCAAAATTGCAAGAGGCGTAAGGCAGGGGTGCATCCTTGCCCCCTTCTTATTTGCTCTTTATACCAACGGTTTACAATCTGCTCTGTCAGGTTCCACCTCGATGTCCCTTATATAAACTCAGCACATGTGCCAATTTTATTGCATTCGGACGACACAGTGCTTTTAGCTCTTACTGGCAACGCACTGCGCTGCCTAGTTCTGGAGTATACCTAATTCATGAATAACCTAGATATGAAGGTTAACTATTCAAAATCTTTTATTTTAGTGGCAGGTACTAAACAGCAAAGTTATTCACAAATCATTTCTGAAGAGTGCAAACTGAGAGTTGTTGACTCTTTTAATTATTTAGGGATTACGTTTGATGCCCAAACTAATTGGCAGAAGATGATTGCTAACAGAGGGTCCCGGATGGAGAAGAACATTGGGGCACTAACAAAATTCATTAAAAAATCTGGCCTAAAACCTATAGATATGATAAAAACAGTGTATCAAGCAAAGACTGTGTCTGCTGCCACTTAAGGGGCAGCTCTTTGGGGAACAAGGGATTGTGCAAAACTGCAGATAATAGAAGATGATTTCTTAAAAAGGGTTCTATCTTTACCGAACTCATGTGCCAACTATAAGTGCCACATGGAACTGAGAGCACCTTACATTACTGACACCATTGCAGTGGCGCTGATTCTTATGTGGCATTCAGTATGGCGAAAAGAGACCCTTGCTTTAACAAGAGACCTTATAAAGTATGTTTTGAAATTAGATGGGGTGGGTAATATCACTTGGTTAACTTATGTTGAATCCAAATTGAAAGCGGTTGGGTTGCATCACCTTTTTTTGGACCCTACTACTTGTTGTTCAATTTCAAAAAAAGTCCTGAAAATGAAATTGCTTTGTAATCGGCAGATAAAAAGGGAGGCTAAAAATATTAATCTGTTGACAATAAAGACATACTTGACTTCCCCTAGCATAATGCAAAATGATACAAATACCATATATTTAACCTTCGTCACTAATCTACAGCATAGGTATATTCTGGTGAGAATTCGTCGGAATAATACACCTTTAAAGCTGGGTTTTCCCCTTAATGTTTATGCTGCTTCTGACCTCCCATTTTGTCCATGTGATCAGCAATCTGCTAAGAATGACATATACCTTTTCTTTTTCTGTAAATGTTATTGTGATGAAAGGAAGCAATTTATTATTCCCATTATGCGTAAAATGAAGTTCAGACAGTGTCGTGTAGCCCTTTATTACCTCCAATTACTACCTGACCCTTTTGTTTGTTGTTCTCTGGCGTCCTTGTTGCTCTCTGCATTAAAAAAGAGACAAACAATTTGCTAAAATTGTATACCGAACAATTAACTGATTTTATTGTATTGTGTAAATAATTATGAATTTGTATTTTTATATTACTATTCTAAGCACACTGTAATGTTGTGAAACACTGCAAATGTTTTTTTTTTACTGTAGTATACTTTTTATGCCTACATTGTGTTGGTGAAATAAAGTTATTCTGACTGACTGAGTGGATATGTCAATGGCTGTATTGGTGACTGAGCAGGTGTATGAGTCTCAGCATTGGCGAGCAAGTGGATATGTGTGTAGATCTTTCAATTACTGAGTAGCTGTGTACGTGCTGGCATGGCTCTGTCAATGGGTTTATGAATGGTTGTGTGGGAGTAGAAGTGGGTGTTTAAAAGATTCTATAGGGGTGTGAGTGGGTCCGTCAGGGATGATTGTGGACGATGTCATCAGTGATGTCATCAGTGATGTTACTGACCACAACATGAGTGTTGTAATATGTGATGTCATGAGCAGTGCATTGCGGGCACAACTTATAGTTAACTCCTGTAACTATATTAGCTAAATTTCTCTGGTTTTGTATGAGTGAAATATCAGCCTAAGTGTAACGTCCCTGTAACCTTTGTATTTTTTACTGAATTTCTTAGGTTTTTTAAATTCTATTTCTAACTATAATGTCCCTGTAACCTTTGTTTTTAAGTCAAAAAAAATAAATATATATATATATATATATATATATATATATATTACCTACTGGCGGTCGCCAGTAGGTATATATAGTTAGGATTTTTTCCCTATGGGATTTCTGAAAATTCTATGCCTAATAACTTTGTCGTTTGTGGCGGAATCGGCTGAAATTTTCAGGAAAATGGCACATTTTGTTTCTGAGCAGCCCCTAAAAATTTGGGGGGGTTTCGTCAAGGGGGGCCTGAGAAAAAAGGGGGGTCCCAAAACGCATTTTTCCCATTCATTTTTCCATAGGGCGGTTGGACTCACTTTTAGCTCGAACGGCTGAATGGATTTGCACGAAACTTGGCAAAATTGTAGGGACTGTTAGCCCGATGTGCCTTTGCTAGGTCTCAATATATGTGCTCCAGTAGTTTTTGAGAAATTAACGTTCAAAACAAGATATATATCTGTAACAGCGCTCCGGGCAGCGATCCGGTCCGCTTACTTTTCGCGAAACGGAACTTTGCGCGCAGAAAGCTGATTGGCTCTCCGGTGTCTGTCAACATTCTAAACAGTCCGGAGCGGCCGCCATCTTATCTCTCGGTAGGATCGAGAGAGAAGAGGTGAAAAACGAAGGGGGAATTTATTGAAAGGGTGCAAGGTATACCCCTCTTGACCCCCTAGGATTGTTGTTGGGGTTATTAAAGGGTCCCGTGGGGAAAATAAAAAAAAATTGATTTTTCACGGTAGAAGCGCTTCACGGGCCGCGAACTGGGCCGCAAACTGGTAGTGAAACGGGAATTTGCCATTTTGTGCTTCGTTTTAATTGTTTAGAGACAAAAATTATCGCCGCACATCGGCCACAATGCATGAATATCGTTGAAAAGTCAGCGATATTCATGCATTATCCAGCAAATGCTCTTAGCCATGTTATCCACCTTCCATTGGATAACAGAAAGCTGATTGGCTCTCCGGTGTCTGTCAACATTCTAAATAGTCTGGAGCGGCCGCCATCTTATCTCTCGGTAGGATCGAGAGAGAAGAAGAGGTGAAAAACGAAGGGGGAATTTATTGAAAGGGGGCAAGGTATACCCCTCTTGACCCCCTAGGAATGTTGTTGGAGTTATTAAAGGGTCCCGTGGGGAAAATAAAAAAAAATTGATTTTTCACGGTAGAAGCGCTTCACGGGCCGCGAACTGGGCCGCAAACTGGTAGTGAAACGGGAATTCGCCATTTTGTGCTTCGTTTTAATTGTTTAGAGACAAAAATTATCGCTGCACATCGGCCACAATGCATGAATATCGCTGAAAAGTCAGCGATATTCATGCATTATCCAGCAAATGCTCTTAGCCATGTTATCCACCTTCCATTGGATAACATGGCTAAAAACCGCTCTGTGCGTGAGCTTTTTTTTTTTTTTTTTTTTGCTGCGTGACGTTTGTTAACGTTCGATTCGATGGAAATCAGGAAGTGTTGAACACCATTTTGTCACTGCGAGTAAATATTTTGTTATAAATGAATCCTTATTGATAAACATTGTCTGCGCCATCTTGCGTTTTTGTCCAATGCCACAATTTTGTCGTGCACGGCAGCCATTTTAGATGCCTTGACCAGGGCCACTCTCTGCACGCCGTCGATTCTCAGCATGGCTCCCCACCCTCGCACGCATCTCCCCCACGCAATGGTCACCCCCGCTCTCTCTCTCATGCATGGGCCATATACTTCCCCCATCTGCGCTGCTCTTCTCTGAGAATCACACCCTGTGCCCGTTCGACACCTCCCTTTCACCCTATTCACTACCGCACCCTCTGACACTTCTCTTCCTCTGTGTCCGATTGTCCAGGCCGGACCTAGGCTATCACCTAGCCCTGCGGATGTAGTTTATGGCTCCAGCTGTAGAGTATCCAGACATGCCAACCCTCCCGATTCAGGTGTGAGACTACTGATTTCAGTGCTAGTCTTTCACTTCCCGATTCCTGCAAGGAAAAACCCGGGGGCATATTTCCAACATCTAGCGGTAATTTTTGTCTCTAACTTGTTTAGAGACAATAATTATCGCCGCACTTCGGCGAATTTTATCGCACATAAACCTTGCTATTAGCAAGGTTTATCGCAAATGCGATAAAAAACGGCCGCAATGCATGAATATCGCTGAAAAGTCAGCGATATTCATGCATTAGTCAGCAAATGCTCTTAGCCATGTTATCCACTTCCCATTGAACAAGCGCATGGTCTTTTAAAGATTTGTGAAGTACTCGGGGCGGCGGTGTGTGTGTGTCCTCTTTCAGGAGCGGGCGGGGGGGCACTGGCAGCAATTTGCAGGCCAGGCAGTGTTCAACACGTGCATCACCTTTTCTCTGCCTGCTATTGCGCTCCATGCTTCGGAAAGGTAAGAAAAAGAACGTGCATTTGAGTTTGAAATGTCCGATCTTGTAGTAGTACACTTGCAAAGCCCACACATGACAATAACCCGATTCAAGGCCCCATTCACCCGATTTTTAAAAAAAATATAGTACTCCAAGACAGTTACATTTTAAAACTTTATTAATATTTAAATATAACGAACGCAACAAAAACTGTAAATATATTTAACCATTTTTTGAAATTAACCAGAACTATAACGATAAGAACAACAACAACAATAATATAACTTTTATGCCTAAATTACGCAAACATTTAGCTAATCTGCTAAAGGGGGGAGTCGCCATTTCTTTACAATAATCAATAATGAAAAATCCACATCAATAGGGTTGCCCGTTTTCTCGATGCAGCACTATAGTGCAATATACACAGCACCTGGGGTGTCAAGAGTGAACAGGTCTTTCTTTGTTCCTTAAGATTCTCCGAGAATGCTGATGCATTGGTGTCTGTACACTTCTTTGTCAATTCTGTCAAGATGATAACTGCTTTATAAACAGACGATATCTTTGTTTCGTCATTAGTGTTAAGTGTGTCTGAAACTACAGTGCCCTTCTGTTTTTTTTTCTTCAGGATCTACAGAGTTTTGTGTGTTGTTCTTTTGAGCGACAATTATTCCAGAGGTTTCAGGTTCACTTGTTTTGTTCTGCAGTGAGTTAACAGCTTTAGAGAGTTCATGTTTATTTGCTATGTCCTGCTGTTCGTGAACTGCTTCAGAGACGTCAGCCTCATTTTTTATGTTTCAGTAGATCCTGGACCTGCCCGGCCGCGCCCAAAATGGCGCCGGTGTAAATGGGACTCGTAACTGCTTGTTCTGTACTGGTTGCCCAACCTTGATATCACGAGATACATATGCAGTTTTGAAGCACATGGCGGAGGCTTGTCTGCTGTAGTGGGGCGCCCCTTTATCGTTTCAGTCGCCATTCCGCCCGCTTTTGCTACACTGTGCCTCATCCGCCATTCAGCTGTTTACCGCCCGCTCTTACGGCTACAGCGTCTCGCTCACCATGTAGTTGAGTTGTTCCCACTCTTGCGGTGCAGCGGTAGGCGGCTGCCACAGGACTCTTAAAATGGCGGCCGGCTCTTCGGATTTGGGCCTGGTCCAGTAAAATGGCCCTGGGACACCTTGGAACTCGGACGCTTGTCTGCCAGGGCTTGGGTTCCATTCTCGAAAGCGTCCCCTCAGCCTTGAAGATTGTACAAAAGTCTTGGGGGCCCTCGACTCCCGCAGGCTTCCGGTGGGGAGCGGCTGCCATGATTGCTTGCGGAATGGCCACGACGGAGCTACGAGATGGTGGTGCTCTCATGGTGACGCCAGCTTCAGTCTGAAACATCCAGAAACAAGGTGGGGCTTTCATCGTTTGGGGAAAAAAAATGTTTTAATCCAATGAAAAGTGTTATTTTTAGGTCACATGACCTAGTCTTACATAATTAGGAAAAGAAAAGTAAAATGAACCAATGAAAAGTTTTATTAACAAGTCACATGACCTGTTATGCTTACGTTACGCGCTGCGCGGCGCGCTCTGGATCGTTTCCGGGAAGCTGCGCCTTGCACACCGGAGCACTTCCGGGTGCGCTAACGCGTCGCGTCATATGACGCATTACGCGACAATGCAGGTGCCGAATATAGTCAAAATGTCTCCACCAACCAGCGGTCGGAATTCCACCGCTTTCAGCAGTCCAAAAAGTTCGGTCAAATCTTAAGAGCGGGAGCAACTCAACTACATGGTGAGCGAGACGTTGTAGTCGCAAGAGCGAGCGGTAAACAGTTGAATGGCGGAAGAGGCACAGAGTACCAAAAGCGGGCGGAATGGCAACTAAAACGGTAAAGGGGCGCCCTACGACAGCGTGTCTTCAGGTGAAACGGATTGTGGGACAAGGTCCAGAATGAAAGATTCTTCAAAAGGGAAAAAATTCCGCCGGACCCCGGGAGCCGGCCGCCTATGCCGGGGGCGATCTCAGGCCTCACCAGGGCAACACGACTTGGGGAGGGGGCAGGAGCCAAGCGCCCCCTCTCAGTCCGCGCCATCTCACCGTCCCTCGGGGGCCTCCGTCAAGCGGTTTAGGGAGGCACCGTATCACATTGTTTTCCAATGCAGTCAGGTCCACAAATGGACCCCACTTACTTTGAATAGTGCAGCTGCAGCAGGTGCAAATAAGGTTTAAACAGTGTTACAAGAACTGCTTAGAATTCTGAAGTATGGCACTCAATAACCAAGACTTATGCCATTTATGTAAGGCAGTGACATGGAAGCAACTCAGGGACAAAAAGCATGAACGAACATTCACGTATGAAAATCTTATTTGGAGAAGGGGTAGAATCCAAACGCCCCCTGCCAGTTCGCGCCACTACACCGTATGTGGAAAATCTGAAGCCATCATTCTACAAACTCTCAACGCTTGTTATCAGTGCATGAGTTTCATGCTCGATCGATTGAGCTAGCCGGATCGGGCAATAAAAAGTATAAAATAGTTATGTAAATAGTTATTTAATAAAATGTTTTATTCTGTTTCTTTGGTGGTGTGTTGTGTATATTTATAATATTTGCATAGGGTTTGCCGTTATTTTGGGCGGTGTGGGTGGCGGAGTCGAGCTGTTTTGCAGCCCTCATGGTGTGGAGCTCAATTCATTTCACTATTTTCGTATTTCTCATGAAGGGTTATTCCTAATGTTTGTATTTTACCGAGGTTAAAAAGAGATCGAATTAGTGGCCTACTGATTTTGCTCGATTACTTTTATTTTTTTACACGATTTTTCACTATCTGCAAAGACTAAACAGAGTATTGCGACTTTGTGCTTGTTTGTAAATAGAGAATGATCCAAAGAGAACCAATTGTAAAACAGTAAATGCTTGGATAATAATCAATCAAATGGAGAGACAAGCAGGTACGACGGATTACAACAGGGGTAAAGGTCTGCGTTAACTACCGTTCACTATCTGCAAAGAGAGAGTACTACTAAGAGAAAAGAGGGGAGTGGGGAGGGGGGGCAGCGTTTAAAGCACATCAGCGTGCATAAACACGAAAACGTTTTTACCTATCACGTACTTGACATTTGACAGCTTTTGATGTTTGCTATTAAAAAACCATTGAAATTCACAGAAAAAACCATAGGTTATACTCCATATATAGTTAGGAATTTGCATTTACAAAACCTTGAAAATTCAATGAAAAAACCATTGGTTTTAGGCCATATATAGTTAGGGATTTGCATTTAGAAAACCATATTTTACTCGCATAAAACCATTGAAATTCCATATATAGTTATAAGCGCTAACTATATATCGCGCACCCGCAATCCACTGCTGATGATGTCACATATTACATCATTCATGACATGGTTAGTGACATCACTGATGACATCACTGATGACATCTCAAATGACATCACTGATGACATCACTGATAACATCTCATTTGACATGACTGATCACATCACTGATGATATCATTCATGTGATAATACCATGAACCTCTTCAGACTCTAATATAACCTTAGATACAATCAGTGTAAACAGACAGTCACTCATCCATGGAGTTACTCACACACCTAGTCAGTTATGCCAAAAATCAATCACACCTCCATTTTCTCAACTATACAGTTATACACATTTTACTTATTCAAACATATACTAACACATATTTACTTTACTCTCTTATACAATCTCTGATACATGTTCACAATGATCCATACAGCCACTCACACATTCACTGGCTCTTATGCACAGTTATTTATAGATGTCAACTCTCACATGTACTGTGTTTTACATATGTACTTAATTTGACATGTAGCACTGAGATATCCATTCACTCACTAATACACTCATGCACAGTCAACCGCCCATACAGCTGTTTCCACATGCAGTTTTGAATCTATACATATAGTGAATCAACTACTCACACATCTATGTACAGAGTCACACACCTCCCAGCCACCCATACACACACACTCAGTTTCCCATAGAAATACTTGGACAACCAATCAATAACCCATACAGTTACTCATATAGCTACTGATCAACATATGCAGCAGTTTGTAGAACAACAGATATAATGATGTACAAATTAAGACAGTTTAGTCACTAACTCATGCCCTCAGTGAGACACATTTAATCACTCACTCATACAGTCAGTCATGCACCTACTAAATCCTTCATCCAGACACTTATATATCTACTCATTCTTCAATATGTAAAACATATTTTAACTTTACAGAAACATAGAGTCACTGGATGTTGTAATCAGTGATGTCATCAGTGATGTCATTTGAGATGTCATCAGTGATGTCATCAGTGATGTCACTAACCATGTCATGAATGATGTAATATGTGACATCATCAGCAGTGGATTGCGGGTGCGCGATATATAGTTAGCGCTTATAACTATATATGGAATTTCAATGGTTTTATGCGAGTAAAATAAGGTTTTCTAAATGCAAATCCCTAACTATATATGGCCTAAAACCAATGGTTTTTTCATTGAATATATATATATATATATATATTTATATATATATATATATATATATATTTAAATATTTTTAATATATATATTTATAAAAATAACAGAGTGGTGGTATAGAAATTCCTCTGAATTTTGGTTGCTAATAACTTTGCCCCCAGTGGATGAATTGCCACAAAACATTTTAAATCTATACATTGGCAGAGGATGGAAAGTTTCATGGCGATTGGTCGAGAGGGGGCAAAGATGAAATTGTGGTTCAAAAACAAATTTTTCCACCAATGCATTTTCATAGACTTGTCTCTCATGTAGAGTGATCACTTCTGAATGGATGAAATTTGATTTAGATATTATGGTGCACAGATGATCCATTTGGGTAGAACAGGTAAGTATATTTTAAGCTATAATGCATTTAAAGTTAGTGATATCTGTTGTCTCAGTAGTGTTGTGAAATTTTGCAGTTTTTTATGTAAGTACCACAGTGCATAGCGATGACAAGGCATTATATGATTGACTAATGACTGCCTTTACAAATAACAAAGGCAGCCATGTTGTTTTTCGGTACACTTTGGCTGTGTTTGGCATTACTTCCTTAGATTATAGGTATTAGATTTTATATTTTTTGCTATCTGTTCTCACTTTATTAAAGTGATAATAGGTAAGGAAAATTATTTATGTGTTTATATAGTTTAAAAAAAATATACAGAGTACCACAGTACTTCAAGGAGTGTCAAAAGGAGAGTACAGTTCCTATAGTGCAGCAGTGAAATGGATGCACCACAGTGGTGGGAGATGCTCCAATAGGTGCAAGTGCCTTCACACACCGATGTGGGTGTCATGCTTGTTCGCTGGGCAAGCTCCACATCAGACTGGCACTGCAATGCCCGACAGACACCCTCAAGGGGGCTTTTTGCCAGGGATCTTTTCTCAGTTGTGCCATTTAATGAAGTGTGGTTTAAAAGTTTAGATTGGTAGTGAAATGATGTGAGAAAGGAAAGTGTATTAAAATAGACTATGTGATCCTCGTAAACAAACCTATTTAATGAATTGAGGTCACTTTCCTAGTTAAAATGGTGAGTGCTATCAGGGGATATAATGGTACCAGGTAGTTTAGTGAAACGAGTGGGTGAACATGTTTCTTGCCTATTTATGTTGGGAGAATGATAATGTGGTGATTCTAAAGGACCAAAAATAACCCTAATATACAGGGTTAAAAAAAATTCTCCTGATTATCCATTTTAACTTGTCACATCACGTTTTACACATATTGCAGTTCGCCCATCACCTTTATTAATTCAATTCCTCACATCTGACGGATTTTAGGTAATCCAATCTTACCTTTCAAAACATCCCTGTTTTCCTCCCTCACAGTGAGGCGGTGCCAGCCCTTGGCTGCACTAGGTTTTGCAGCTAGGAGGATATCCCAGATGATGAAGCATGTCACTTCGATGAGTGATGGGATTCCGTCCTTTTAAAAAGGACTCTTTCATGAAAAACAAGAGGTCTTCATTTGCATTACATGTCTGTAGTTCGCCAATAGATGGAATAGACCAGGGGATTTTCTGTCTTTTTGTAATCAATATAGCAATGCCAGGTAAGTATGTTCACAATCGAAGGATTAGTGGAACAAATATAATTCTCTGCCTCAAAATCTGCCATACAAAGGCATGCCAAACTGGGAGCAAAATTACTACCCATAGATGTACCCTGAGTTTGATGGAAAAGTTGGTTGTTATACTGGATGAAAATCCTCATTAGTGCTATGGAATCGCCTTCTTTGAAAAACCTGATGGGGGTAAGTGATAACCATTCAGCCAATAAAAGTGTCCTCTCAACAACCTCCGGAGTGGCTTCCTGTGGTATGTTGATGTAGAGAGCATTTACATCCAAGCTAACCATAAAGTCTATTTGTTGAGTGTCATCAGTCACTCCAATAAGGTTCAAAACATCTCTTGTGTCTTGCAGGTAAGACAGTGTCTGTTTGACCAAAGGATGAAGGAAATAATCAAAAAAGTTAGACAAAGGTTCAAGCAAGGAGCCAATTCCAGAGAATATAGGTCTCACAGGAGGGGGTGGTGTGATCCCCATGTGAATTTTAGGGAGCGTGAAAACATAGGGGATTCAAGGATGGTTATTTACCAGAAAATCTGCCTCATTCCTGGAGATCTACCTCTGAGTTTCAGACGTAGACACCATAGAAGCAATCCAAGTACTCAGGTGCTCCATTGGGCTCTAGATTGATAGGGTTATAGTACTTGCGATCCGCCAGTTATTGTCAGAATTCTGTATCATAATCTGAAGTGGACATAATCACTATCACTCCTCCCTTATCGGCCGGTTTAATATTGAACTCAGAGTCATTTGCCAGGGAACTTATTACTCAAGTTCGTTATTGGATGTGAAAACTTGCTGGTATGTAGCTTTTCTCTACTTCTTTAAGAACTGCATGCTCAAAAGTGAGGATTTCATTAGGTATCATACTGGAAGTAGAGGTGAATGTGGACGGATTGTGTAATCTGGACTCAGTTTGTTCCTTACTGGTTTTATCCAGAAAAAAATGCCTTTAGGCGAAGTTTATGAAAGAAATTGTGGCAATCCATAATTCGTCCTGAATATGTCTATCCTGGGTGTCAGTACGAAGCTTAAACCCTTCTGTAAAGCCGTCATTTCTGTGTCAGGGAGTTCTCATGTAGAGAGATTCACTATCAATTTTTCTTGTCTGAGTGGCTCCTGAGTTCCTTTGTTGGTGGCAGCCATGGAACTATTTTTGGTTGCTGGCCTCCTCTTCTTCTACCTCGCCCTCGGCCCCAACCTCAACCTAAAAAAGAAGGGTTGTAGGGGTGTCAGAAAGGTTGATGTGGAACTTGTCGGAAAATTGGGTACTGCTACATAGGTGGTCCTTAGAAAGGGGCCATGCCAAACCCAAAAATAGTAGGTGGAGGGCAGCTTCTACCCTCACAGCTGCCCCAGCTACCCTTGCTGGTGTTACTACCAAAGGAAGGAATCCTTTTTTGTGAATTGTGAATCTCCTCTGACAAAGTGCCACCTATTGTGGATTGGCAGTCCTCTTTTAGATAAGGATAGATCTGCTTATTGAATGTCTTTATATCTTTCTGAAGTTTTTGTATTTTTTACTTCATTTGATAATCTTTGGTTTCTGTAATCTCACTATTAATTTCAGCTAATCTGGCCTTGTAAGCAGAGAGAAAGATACTTATTTTTTAAGAGCCTTCAGCTATTGTTATCTCAGTCATCAAGACATCTGCTAGACATTTTGCTGCATTAATTATAAAGACTAGCCGGTCCCTGGTGCATTTCCATTATACCTGTGACCAATCCTTTTAATAAATGTCATCTTCCAAGATGATAAGGGTGACATTTGTCCCCACTAATCGATTGAGGGCAATGTTTGCCCTGAAATATTCAGTAATAATTGCACCATGTATCCTACTTTTATTAATTGTCTTTTCATTGACATCAATGGGCTCCAATCATCTGTCTGACTTCTTTCCAAGGTGCGATGATGAATGCGGAGTTCGGCAAAAACTCCACCAACCCACCGGTTGAGCAGAGTTTCCCGGTGTGGTCACCCCAAGCCTCAGCAATCCTGCTGTTGAGTTCTTACTTGTGGCAACAATAAGGGTTCTTGGACCCCAATGACCCTCAGCAGCTAAGGGGACTTAATCCCCCAACCAGTGGTGTGCCAGGAGGCCCCTTTGTAGATAGGATGAGAAAGGTGGTGGGGCTTCCGACGTCTCAGAATTTCAGCTGAGGGGGACTTACGTGTAGGCAACAATATGTGTCCTTGGCCCCCAATGACCCTCACTAGCCAAGGGGACTTCGTTCCTCAACTAGTAGTGTGACGGGAGGCCCCTTTGCAGATCGTTGAGAAAGGGGGAGGGCCTTCGATGACGTCTGAGCAATCCTTCTGTGGGGGACTAACTTGTGACAACAGTAGGGGTTCTTGGCCCCTAACGACTCTCAGCAGCCAAGGGTTCTTCATCCCCCAACCAGTAGTGCACCAGGAGACCCCTTTGCAGAGTTGTTGAGAAATAGGGCAGGCCTCCGACAATGCCTGAACAATCCCGCTATGGCGAACTTACTTGTGGCAACAATAGGGGTTCTTGGACCCTAACAACCCTCAGTAGCTAAGGGGAATTTTCTCACCAACCAGTAGTGTGACAGGAGGTCCCCTTCCAGAGTGCTTGAGAAAGGGGGCAGGGACTCCAACAACATATCAGCAGTCCCACTGTGGGGGACTTACTTGTGGCAACAATAGAGGTTCTAGTCTCCAAATGACCCTCAGCAGCCAAGGTGACTTCAGTCCCCAACTAGTAGTGCACCAAGAGGCCCCATTGCAGAGTGGTTGGGAAAGGGGCGGGCTCCCAATGATGTCTCAGCAAGCCCGCTGTGGTGGACTTACTTGTGGCAACAATAGTGGTTCTTGACCCCGACAGCCCTCAGCAGCCAAGATGACTTCATCCCCCAGCCAGTAGTTCACCAAAAGGTACCATTGCAGAGTGGTTTTGTAAGGGCGCTGGCCCCCAATGCTGTGTCTATAAGCACGCACTGGGGGACTTTCTTGTGGCAGTAATAGGAGTTCTTGGCCCTAAACGACACTCAGAAGCCAAGGGGAATACATCCACCAACTAGTAGTGTGCCAGTAGTTCCCTTTTGAGAGTGCTTGAGAGAGCGGAAACGGCGTCCGATGACATCTCAGCAATGCTGATGTGGGAGACTTACTTATAGCAACAATAGGGGTTCATGGCTCCCAATGACCCTCAGCAGCCTGTAGTGTAGTTCCTATATTCCCAATAGGCTCTACGCATTGGAATAATATAAACAGCAGTGTAGACGTAGGACTGAGGTCGACTAGGTCTCTACTGACAATATTAGACTTAATTAGTTTTGCCAGCTAGCTCAGAGGTCACTAGAAACTTTCTTGAATGTTCAGGAAAGAGTTAACTCTCCGGATTTAGACAAGAAGGGATTAGCTTCTGACAACCATACAAACATGACAACTTTGCTCCCTCAGAATAGAGTGTATCTCTAGAGTCGTGTGAAAACAATAGGCAGCTATTTAACTCAGTCAATCGTGCATACTTAGTTTCACCAGAGTGCCGAGAAATAGAGAGACAGGAGTTTTTTAATAAAAGGTGTTATTTTATTGAGCAGTCTTCTTTCTCATGCAAGAGAAATGAATTGCCACAATTGCAATACTTATTATGAAGTAAAGTGCGTACAGTAAAAGTAGAATTATGAAATAATACTGTAAAAGCATAGATATGGTTTCTTAGCCATATGATACTTTAAATGAGATAAAATATATACATACATAAAACTATTGACTAACGTACTCAACTGGTGCTCCTAACTACGCCTACCCCGATGTACCTGACCTAAGCCTAATACTTGGGAAGGAGTAACTAAGTAGCAGTTTAAGTTAAGTTGGTTAAGATTGTTTTTGCCAAGGATCTGAATCAAGAATTCTCTTAAGGGTTTAGTCAGCTCCGTACCTTGGTAATAGAATGTGGGAGGTCTGGTATCTCTTTCTTCAGTACTCGACGTCCCAGCAACCCACAAGGGTGACTCGGGAACACCGGAGCTGGATATTCTCGGCGTGAGAAAAAGTAGCTTCTCCAGCGCATCAAAGGGGAGAGGCAGCTTCTGTAGGCTCTCGCATTAGCTGGGCTCTCGGTCAAGTAGACAGCCGCTCTGCTCCAAACCACCGTGTGTTTGCTTAAGGCAACTGTTGGTATTTTATACCTGAAAGGTGCCGGGTTTGACGTAAGGTTAGACATAAGACGTCACTAAGAACTAACAGTTCTTTCTGGACTCCAGGAGTTCTTGTTCAAATCAAAACAAAAGCAGGGGGGAATTTCCCGGGCTGCTGGAGGCTTGGTTTGTTTAAAGAACGCGTTGTGCTTTCTAGGAGTCGATGGGAGTAGCCATGGTGTGCTTTGGACTGCATGGGCTATTACTGAATATGGATATGATTCTTATGCCTTTATAAGGATATTATTAATTATAACCGCATAAGGGCATGAATCAGGAATATCGAATTAGGGTCCTAGATAGAAATACAACACTCACTCCACGGATTAATGTCCATCATTACTAAAAAAACTAAGCAATAGTAAACATATAACAATGCATGCGTGTTTTACAACCCACCCCAAAATACATATTTCGCATTTGAAATGGTATATGGTAAACACACGAAAATGAGTATTGGTACTGTACGCTTTTCAAGCAGTGTCATCATTCAGTTAAATGCATATATATATAAGCTGAATGATTTGCGAAAATTACACATGAAATGACTTTGAATACAGAAAAGAAGGTCGAGACCATTCCATCACATATTTATACAAAATGCTGTATATGTGCTAGAGGCTGAGGTAAAATATTGTCTCTAGTTTCCTAAAAATAGAAGCTCTGTTCTCTAAGCATAGTTCTACTTTAAGCAGAGTACCATGTGCCAAAGAAAAGGTTAATATTTTGGAAAATGGAAAGAAATACTTTCGCTTTCAGAGGAAAAACTTGTTTCAAATGTTTTCAGTAGTTTTGTTTATCAAAACTGAAGGCCGAATTCAGAGTTCAGGGAACGCTGTGTGATCATTGTTTTTTAAGAGTTATTCTCGTTGACTGGAGAGAACATCATATCAGACAGACTCGCAAAAAAGTGGTCTACAACATCAGGTGAATGTTTGACCAAGTTCGAAAATGCTGCAACTGTGCAGTTTGGAGCGTGATTGCTATCATCGATGTTTGGATCAGAAATGCTCACAGAAGGTTGTACCTGTTGGGTGCTGCTTTCCTCTCGTACCTCACCGCCACCTACTCGTAGTGGCGAAGTCTCAACGAATGCTGTCATCAGAATAGGTAGCCGCTGGGGACAACACGATGCATGATTCGTTACAGGACCTAGCAAAGTATCGATATCCTTTGGTACTGCTGATGGTAGTGTAAGACAGACGTCCAACACGCATTCTTCTCCTCATAGCACACATTGAAGCACAGGTAAGATGCAATCCTGCCAGATTTGTCTGAATGAAAGAAACCAGGTTGTACTTAGATCTCTTAGCCGGGCCAATCCGAGGACCTTAGTGATACGGTCTCGGTATCGTATCGTTTCTTCCATCATTGCTAGAGTCTTGTCTGTGGATTGGCTTGCCATATCAGAGCAGAAGGAACAAAAATAAAATTCCTGCCACGAGTCCCAAGATTAAGGGTAGGCCGCCAAAGACAGAATAGACAAAATTCGGGAAGATGCCCAGAACTGTTTCAAAGGGTGCTAACAGTCCCGAAAAAAACTGTCTTAAATACATGTGCGATGCCACTGGTATCAGACATGTTTAAGATTTGGCTTAACATTTCTACGAAATGCACTGGGCAATTTGTCGATAATAGAGAATGTATCTCTGCCGATGTCCTTGCCACTTGCAGATCATACGTTTCTTTGGATGACATTAGAGGCACAGTTGTCTGTAAAAGAATAGACTTCATTCTGCTTAAAGTATCAATTTGAATGGCAGAGATTTTCAAAGAAGGCCACAACGCAGCCCCCATATCTGGATTGCGGTGTGGATACAATACTTGCATACAGCAAACGACCCTGGAAGTTATGGTCACGAGATAAGCTTTCCCTGGCACCATTCCACAACAGCTGTGGTCACTTATTAAAACGTAACTGCCGTTACTAAGTTGTCTAAAAAATGGCTCTATCTGTTTTGCAGGCGTGCCATGCAGGTGACATGAAAGGTTATTTGAAGAACCTTTGCAGGCTCCATGCAAGTTAATATCTTGACACTGAAGTGTACCACTTAGTGATTTTTTCTATTTGTTACCACTAAGGAATACATCCTTTTTCCCTTCACTATAACATCTGTGTGTATAGGGTAAACTCCAGGTTGATTTGATGTATTCTTTACCCAACCTTTCATACTGGCCTGCAGGTATATACTCTTGGCAGTATTTAAACTGGAAAGTTGTTATCGGAATTGAAATTGTTCTGTGTAGTATCCATTCAATGACAGGTCTCTCTGACATTGTCAATGGTAATCTCTCAAGTTTTTCAATGCTCAGAATCGTATAATCTGCTCCTTTTTGTGCCAAACTGATTTGTTTATCAGTAAGGTTAAAGATACCAAATAATGACGTTGTGTTGATTAAACGCCATGGTACGTAGCCTGAACGCAGATTTTGCAATGTCCAACCAAGCTGTACAATAGAACGTAATTGAGACTGACCATGTTGTAACATTAGTAAGTCCTGCTCTATTATATCAATAGCAGATAATACAATGCTGTTCAATGAATATATTCTGGAGGACAGAGTCGTTAACCCATTGTCCACCACAGAAAGTGATTTTTCCAAATTTATACGATCAATTTCTCGTATTTTTTCTGCTGTTTCAATTTGCATTACTTTCCAAGCTTCGTTGTACGCAGCGTATATACCGGCCGCTATGAAACATTTTTGCCGCTGTTTGCGTGGTCCCAGTATGAAATCACGCAAGTCAGCACCGTCTTTAAGTAAAGTTAAGTGTTGCTTAATTTCAGCCAGTGTGGATTTCTGTAGCCACTCAAGGCATAGTTTCCCTACACTGTATGTTGTCACTATCCCTGGATGTTGTCTCTGGGAGTATCTTGGGTCTGGCCTGGTCATTTTGAACCCCTGTGTTTTGTTCAGGAATATATCTTGACAGTTATTTGTGTCTGTTGGCCAGATCAACCACTTTTTCCAATCAGGAAGTGTTCTGTTTTGGTGAAAAATATGGGATATGACTATCTCCACATCTGTAGTGCTATCACTATCAGTTATGGGTTTCGGAATAGATGGTGTATTTAAGTCTTTTATCTTAGCTAAGCCAAGACAAGTAGTTTGTTGAATTGTGTCATTCAAAAATATCATTTGTTCTGGGATCATGCAGGCCCTAAATAATGCTTCTAGGCCTTGTACTTGCCAATCTTTGGTACCCCAGATTGTTTTTGTTTCAATGTTCTTTTTCCAAAATTCGAAACCAAATGTAGACATTTTGTCATAAAATTTTTCAGAATAAATCAATTTAGTATTTGTCAACATTGTTTTCATTCCTGACCTAGTTAACATTTTAAAATAAAACGTTTCTGGATCACTGTTGTTAAACCCTGAGAAGTACTGGAATGTCTCATAAAATGTTTTAGAGCTGAATGTTGGTGGTGTTGGACAGTGTTCCCATTGGTTATAAGATAAAACATTTCTAGGCTGTGCAGTTTTATGCAAATAGTGATCACCAAAATGATTGTAACAGTATAACTCTTCATAATTCGATGAACCCTGTAAGTAATCATGTTCAGTAAATTTGGCTGACATTACTAAATCTGACATCATATTAGTTATGTTTTCAAAGTCCCAATCATCAGAGAAAGTACTTGGTGTCACAAAGTCACTTAATAAAACCTTGTACTGGTGTGGATATTTCAAGAGTTCAACCGGGCCAAAAATGTCATACTCAGTTCTGTCCCATGCTACCCCACCGGGTATTGGATTGGCTGAGATGTTTACCGATGATAGTTCTCTTTTCTCAATGTGGGAGGATGTGTGAGGCTTTAGGACCAGGTTGATGTTCTGACTTGCTGTGTCCATTGTACTATATTTTCCATCAATGAATTTTCCCAAACATAGAACCATGATGAGCCAAAGCAGGAGAGTAAGTACACCTAACACAATCCAAAATTCAATCCATGGTGAAATCAGATATGTTTCTTTTAGTTGGAGAGAAAGTTCAATTACTTTGTCTTTGAAGGATTTTGTTGCTGGCGTTTCTTCATGCTCACTTGGATCTTCTGAAAAGTCGTCAAAGTTGATGAAGTAGCCAGATAAAGTTCTGTCAATTGTTGGAATAATTTCCGGATTTTCATTTGCTTTTGCATTTTTCTTTATTTTATTAGAATAGTCGGAGGCTACATCATTGTAGATTGATGTTTCTTGACAAACTGTTGGGTTTCAAGGGGCACAAGTTCCATGGCATTATTGCATACTCCTTTTTAATTCACTGCAGGTTTATCAAATGTGATTAGTCTCTCAGTATGAGCCTCTTGGATTGTAGCAAAATTCGGTATTCTGCTATTTCTTGGGAGTCCACTGGGCCTGCTACTTATTGTTGGCCACATGATTGTGGTTTTACCAGGTCGATGGATACAACTCGGTTCTCCTTTTTACCAGCAAGGGGAGGTAGTACAACTGATCTCGTTCCGCTGATAGCTAAGAAAGGTACAGCTTTTCTGTAAGAAGGCCCAAATTCCTACTTCACAGCGATCTTCTCTCTGACCAGATCCCCAATCTTTGGAATCCAGACAGGTCTTGCTGGGACAGGTGGTTTTTCTTCAGTGGTTGTCGGCTGTTGTTTCAACTTCATGTTACTCAGGCTTTTTCTTGTTTCATTTAAATCCTGTAAAACAGCCAAACTGTCTTTGATATGAAAGGATTTATCTTCTACCACTGAAGTGTGACAATCAAGTTCCTGAATGTGTATTCTAGTACCGAACAATAGTTCGTATGGAGTGAGACCTTTTAGAGAATTTCTTGGCAGATTATTAAGACTACGTTGGACACTTGTTAAATGTTTGACCCACCCATCACCCGAACCTAATACCCTCGCCGTTATAGATTGCTTTATGTCCCGGTTTTTTCTTTCCACTACCGCATTTCCCTCAGGATGGAAGGGAGAAGAGTACCGCAATGCAATGCCCATGCTGTTCATGGCCTATTTGTAAGCTCGAGAGCTAAACGCAGGACCCTGATCAGAATGTAGCATGCCAATTGCGTATATGCCGATAAAGACTCGCAAATCTTTTTATAACAGTTCTGGCATCAGCCGAGTGCTTTTTTAAGTTAATTTTGTCTTAATAATTATTGGGACGCATTTCTCTGGTTGGATTTCTGCATTATAGATAGCCTGAAGCTTTCTAACAAAGATGTCCCGGCAATTGTCTGGTCCGGTTCACAGCTGCGATCTCTGTTGCAGTCTGGACAATCCATTGCAAATTTGTAAATTTGCACGCTCATTCCCGGCCACCAGTACTCTGATTGTAATTTTATTAAAGATTTCAAGATCTGTTGGTGCCTCTGACCCAGTCCCATGTGTGCGCTTTCAATTAAGAAAACTCTCCGGTCGTGTTTGGAATTACTCTATCCCCCACTCCAGGGATTTGAGCAAAAGGAACGGAGTTTGCATCAATTATGTATGTATTACTGAGTGGATAGTTGAGAGGTAATGCTGCATAATCGCCTTTTAATGAGGCTTTTACCGCCAGCATGGTTTCCCCATCTATGTGTTTTTTCTGAACGCTTTTCAGTGGCTACGGAAGCCGGTTGAACCGCTTCCGCTGTGGCTGTGTTAGCCAATGAATTCCCTGCAACGTGAACGCCATCACGTTGATGACTCAGTGCGTGTATCACGTGAGTCTTCTGTAGTTCTTTCTTTAAAAGAACTATTTGTTCCCAAAGCGTTTTATGCTTTATTGTGGCACCTGTGTCATCTTTGTAACTGTTTTTACTCCATGTCTGCATGTCACTGTTGTAAGACTTGACGCAGAAATGCGAATCGCACACTATTAGTGTCGGGAATTCATGATCTGCATTTTCAAGCGCCATCTTTAAAGTGATTCAGTTTTGGTAATCATCGGTTTGAATTTACCAGAGCGCCAGCGACCTTTAACAATCGCGCACGCTGCATTGTAGGATTTTTCCTCTACATCGTAGTGTTGTGCAAGTCTGTCCATGTAGATTACACATGTGTACTGTTGGAGAGGCAGAATTTCGATTGGCAGAGGATATTTTTGTTCGTATTCTAGATCATCTAGTTTTTTCAGTTTCGGGTCAAAATAGTATTTCACGTCTTCTGTAGCAAGAGAATTTTCCCATTGTATCCATTTTGGATCTAATGCCACTGTATTCAGATTGCGTGGACTTGATTCTGCAGTATAAACAGTTATTCTCTTGCCTTGGGCCAGGGCTCTTTCTTTTGCTACAGTAGTTTGAACCGCTGTCAGAATTTTTTCTGTAGAACTGAATTTCATTTCAGCTTTAGTGTACAAATGTGATTTGTAAGCTATAGGTAGCGTTTCTCCCTCATTAGAGGTTAGGTATGTGAATCCGCATCTTCCTGGGACGACTCGGATTACAAGATTGCGTGTGTTTTCATGTGTTTGCAATTTTGTTTTAGTTAACATGTCTGTTTCTAGTGATCTTAAAATTTCTGTGTGTTTCTGAGTCCAATTTATTGGTTTGAAATCAGGTCTTAATAATTCATGAAGAGGTTCAACTCTCTCTGCATAATTTAGAATGTATGTTCTTCCGAAATTCAGGAAACATAGTATTGATTGTAAATTCTTCAGCGTTTTTGGTGCTTGGAGTACAGCACATTTCTCTAAGAAATTGTCGGCTAGGCTCTTGCCTTCACTTGATAATTCATATCCTAAAAACAGGACAGTTAGATGGGCAATTCGTGACTTTTTAAAGTTAAATTTGTAACCCTCTGAAGCAAACCCAAGTATTATGGTGTTCACTCTTTTTAAGCGAGTCTCCAGGTCGTCATCTGTCAGATAGATGTCATCGACATAGGATAATGCCTCATCGTCGTATATTTGTAGTAACTCTGTTACCCTTGCTGAGAATAATCCTGGGCTATTCATGAATCCCTGTGGGAGTCGACAGAAGTGTTTTTGTGACCCCATTATTGAGAAAGCAGTCAAATACCTGCTTTCCGGTGCAATGTTTTGACAAAAGAATCCATTAGAGATATCTAATGTCGTTTTATATTTTTTGCGCACAATGTTATTCATTAGTGCTGCACTGTGTGAGTTTTGTACTGCAAATGTTTTACAACAGGAGTTAAGGTGTCTGTAGTCTAAAACTAGACGATATGAATCGTCTGGCTTGGAGACAGGAAACAAAGGATTGTTCATTTGTGAGGTGCATGTTTCAATCACCCCTTGATATTCAAGTTGATCTAAAATCTCCTTGACTTGCTTTTTAGCTTCTTGTTTAACTGGGTACTGCCTTTGTGCAGTGGGCTGATTTTTTTAACTGGATTTTGTGGTGAGGCGAATCCTCATCCCATCCTACATGATTTTTATATAATGCAGGAGCTTGGGCTACTGCCCATTTTCTTGCAAGTGTATATTTTTTATGAATTGGTATATGATTAGAGAAGGCATGCATAATTATTTCTTCGCCATGAGGGCACTCCCTGACAAACTCTGGTGGCCAGTCTTTTTCAGCGAACAGGATTTCATAGCCTTTCGAAAGTTTATCCCAAAAGAGACCCCTTACTTTCCTCGTCTTGTCAGCCTCTATATGTAATGTTATTTCATATATTTTATGGGATTTGCTAACCCTGGTATCTGCAGTTTCCACCTGAATGTATTCATTCGTATCCACTGTTTCCAGATGATTCATCAGGATCTTGCGAACTATGATCACTTCTGCTGCGCTGTCTAGCATTGTCTGGGCCCACTCTCCGTTTTTCAGTTGTGTCCTCAGAATCCTCGGCATGTTTAATCATAATACTTGCTACCATCTTTCTGGGATATTGTGATTTATTACTTTGATGAGCAGGTTCTTTCTCTTTGGACTTGACGTGCTCTTCTCTGTGTTCTGACCGTCCTCTTCTTTCCGATTTCTGTGAGGAAGATCGAGAAAGATTGAGTGAGAGGGATTGAGAGGGACAGGTATCAATATCTTGATATCTATCAGGTTTCCTCAATTTATCCCTATCTCTATGGTTATATCTATTTTCAGAGGGCTCCCTTTGGGGAGACTTGTTTCCTCGGTCTGGAGATTTTTCTCTCTGTTGAGGAGACCTTCCTCTGGACTGGAATCGTTTTTCCCTGGGAGTGGACTGTTTATTACCATCCCAACTCCTTTTTGGAGAATTCAGATTATTCTTAATAAAGGTTTTTTCAGGATTTTCAGTTAGTTGGGGTTTTACCGGTTTCCCACCCAAACTATCCCTTCCTAGTTCTTCATAGGATTTTTCTATGATTCTGGCAAGTTCAAATGGTTGTTCTGCTATTTCTGTCTCCTTCAATTTCTGGCGGATCGCCAAAGAGTCTGCTTCTCCTTTTATGTTGGCTAACAATATAGCCGAGACCTGCTTGAAGTCTTTCAATAATTTCATACCCAGAGTTAAAGCAGGTTCTGGACCGTATTCATTTTGAATCTGTCTAAGTGCATCTGGTATAACCGCCATAGACGGAACGCCATGTGTTTTTGTGTATATTGAAGCAAAGACTGTGCCCCAAGTGTCACAGTCTTCCACATGTGGTGCGATCCCCATTGGAAGACAGATAGTCAGAATTCTGTGTTTCTCAGTAGGAGTAGTATCTGGAAATACTGCTTCTATTTGAGCAATTTTCTGTGCCAACCAGAATGGAAGTTGTTCCCGTTTTGTGGGTACTTTACCAAGACATGATTGTATGTTCTGTGGTGTGATTTTGTAAATGTTCCCCTGATGAGGGGTCGGCTGTGGAATCTTAATTGTGGGTTGGACTGTTGAAGTCCGCATGACCTATTGGACCAATTGTCTATGTATTTTAATTAATAGTTTTAGCTGAGCTAAAAGTTCCAGGGCTGGCATTTGATCAATGTCTGGATGTGGTGTGTAGCTGGCTAGAACCGGCCACGTTGCCCCTGGTCTACCTAGTGGACCGTGCCTGGTGATGTGATTTTGATGTTTTAGGGCGCCATTAAACCAGAGCAGATGCTCTTGGTAATTTAGTGGGATTTCAATGTCCTCGAAAGGAGTGTATATATCCGGAGGTTCCTCTATTTTGTAATAGTGGAATTCTTTTGTTGTAGCGTGTGCTGCTGGAAAATGTATCCATGAATAGAATACCTCTGTCTGCCGATATTCATGGGCCTCTACCACGAATATGACTGTACCACCACGTGATGTCAGTCCATTTTCTTTAAGTTTAAGAGTTATAGTTCTCCTTACGTTGGCCGGAATGAGTATAGCATTTGGGTCAATTTTCTTGGATGGCTGTGTCATTCTCTATGAGTTGAGCTGCTATTCTAGCTCTCTCTGCTTCATCGTCACTTTCCATCATTTTTACTGACAGAAAGCTCTTTGTTGCAGATCAAGTTTCAAGGAAACAAAGATTAGGTGCACAATATTTTGGAACACTGTTTCCTTCAACGTTGACTAAACCAAAAACTAATACATAGGAATTTCTTCCTACTAAGTTCCGGCGGATATTAACCTTTCACCCACTCCAGACGTCTTTTGGAGTTTTTACGGAAAAAGGGTTCTGTGTGAAAAAGCACGACTGAGTTACTCTATTGTCTTGCATTAGATTATCGCCTTACCAAACGTTGGGCGCCATGTAGTGTAGTTCCTATATTCCCAATAGGCTCTGCGCATTTGAATAATATAAACAGCAGTGTAGACATAGGACTGAGGTTGACTAGGTCTCTACTGACAATATTAGACTTAATCAGTTTTGCCAGCTAGCTCAGAGGTCACTAGAAACTTTCTTGAATGTTCAGGAAAGAGTTAACTCTCCGGATTTAGACAAGAAGGGATTAGCTTCTGACAACCATACAAACATGACAACTTTGCTCCCTCAGAATAGAGTGTATCTCTAGAGTCGTGTGAAAACAATAGGCAGCTATTTCACTCAGTCAATCGTGCATACTTAGTTTCACCAGAGTGCAGAGAAATAGAGAGACGGGCGTTTTTCTCAAGACCCTGCTGCGTCGGGAATTGAACCCTGGTCCCGGGTCTGACCTCTGCTTCAGGGTCTGCCTGCTCTAACCAGTGAGCCACACTTCTCCACCTACTGTGAGGATTTTGCCGAATTCCACGGAGTAAAATACTGTGAGCTATGCCCAGATCTACTCTATGCCACTCTCCTCTACTTCACTCCTCTTTATGCTATTCCACTGTACACCACTTTACTCACCCCACTCCTTTAAACGTCGCTTACCTGTATGCCACTCAACTGCACAATATTGTAGTCTATTATATTCCACTGTACATAATTCCACTCTACCCCACTCCACTTAAGCTATTCTACTCCATGCCACTTCACTATTTGCCACTTGCCACTGCAATGTAAGCCATTCCACTGTACACTAATGCACTGTATGCCACTCCTCCCGTTGCCTCTCCACTGTACACTGTTCTCCACTCTATGCAACTCCACTCTACCCAACTCCACTACACACCACTTCACTGTGCACCACTCAACAACAAAGTACTCCACTCAACAACAGTCTATACCCCTCCGCTGCACCACACCATACTTCACTGTATAGCACTAGACTGTACAACAATTTACTCCTATCAATACCATTGTACAGTACTCTACTTTGCTCTTTAGCACTTTTCAACACTTTACACCTTTCTACGTGGCTCTCTCTATGCAGCTCCACCCAGTTAGTATACTTTATTCTGTGAGACTCTACTCCACTATATGACACTTTTGACACTCTACAATACACTACTCGATTCTACAATTTAATTTAATTTAATTTGCGGGTTTGTAGAGCGCTTGAATAAACTCCCAAGGGAGTATCTCCGCGCTATCTGACTGCTAAATTTGCAGGAGATCGAATTCCCTGGGTCCAATCTAGTTCTTAAACTGTGTGGTTAGACCTGGAACAAGAACGTCTTCAGCTTTTTTCTGAAGGCCAGATGATTTTCAAGCTGCCTAAGCTGGAGAGGGAGACCATTCCATATCCTCGGACCCCAACACTTTACTCCACTGTCTACAGCCCTATTTTTACTCTACTCCGCACCACAGTACTCTTAGACATGCTACTCCACTCAAAGCTACACCACACCACTCCACTGGACTTCACTTCGCTCTACTCCACTGCACAACCCTTTACTTCACTCTATGGTGCTATACAACACTCCACTCTACATCACACTATGGTTCCACACTCCACTCCACACTCTATGCAACTCCACTCTACAAGACTCTACTACACTCTGTGCTGCTATACAACACTGTGCTCCACTCTATGCCCTTATACTATACTGTACAACCCTCTACTCCATTCTATGCCCCTGCACCCCAGTGTGCAACACTCTACTCTACTCTGCTCTGCAACACTTTATAATGCTCTATGGCAAAGTACTCCACTGTGTAAGACACCATTCCAATTTATAACACTTTACTCAACTCTACACTATGCATGCCACTGTAGTACACAACACGCCACTGTACTATATAACAATTCACTCCACTGTATGCTACACCACTCCATTCTACTCCACTCCACTCTACTGTACGACACTCCATGATTCTACTCCACTCCACACTACCCCACTCCAGTCTACCCCACTCCACTGCACCCCACTCCACTCCTATCCACTTCACTATATACACACCACTTTACACCATCCCACTGTACCCTATTCGATTTATGAAACCCCACTGTACCACACCCCACTCTGCTACACTCCACTTTACTCCACTCAATGACACTACACTCTTGCACATTACATTGCATCTCATTCTCCTCCTCTCTACTTAAACACAATCTAATTTAGGACACTCTAGCGTACTACAGTTTCAAACAGTTTTTTTTTTAAAACATAAAATTCAATGAAAAAAACAAAGAATAAACCTTTTTTATAGTTAGGAAAACTATATTTATATTTTCTATACTTACCAAACTTAAAATGCACAAACTTTACAAATTCTGAAGTTATAGTTATACCATAAATTTATAATTTAAGCACCACCTTAAAATTAATATAACTTTATTTTTTAACTACAAACCAAACTTAAACTACACAAAAATGTAGATTTCTAAATGTATACTTATACCTTCAAATTATTATGACACACACCTCCATACACAATGCATTCATCTTGGTAGCCACACTATAGTAACTATCACTCGTCACTCTACTGATTTGCAATGTCATAACTGTTATTGCAAATACTAGTAATTTAGTGGTTATAAGTGATATAATATAAAAGAGTATAAGCAGTGCATGGAGAAGGAGTGGGTTATATTTGGTATTATGGCCACACTCATGCGTGGGCATAAAGAGCTCTACACAGGGGAATAAAAGGTGCAAAAGTGGGTGGGTCACCCCTAGCAACTTGTACCCCATTGGTTACGGAGTTGGCAGGAGTTTCCCACACCCACAGGCTGTTACTGGTCATATACATGGAACCCTCTATGCCCTCTTCAGTACACCTTTGGACCTGTGGAAGACAGAAAGACTGAACCTGCTGGTGTGACCTGTGAGGAGAACCTTAATGGCTGAACCTGCTCCCACATGTATTCAGGACTGAGAACTGGTCTCCAAGGGCCAGTTGGCTGACCTCCTAATGAGCTACAGGGACACCAAAGCCCACTTTCCTCTAAGGACCCTAGCTGACCAGTTTCATCTGGACCTGCACTAGACCTTACTAGTAGTTTCTGTGGGGTGAGTCCTGACCTCCAAGTGCTGTTCCTGAGGTCCTGGAACCTTGGGCTCGTGTCAAAGTCTACTTCTCCTTCCTACGCCTAACAGCTGGAACTTAGAAACTTTTTCAGGGAATTTTGCTTGGAGAAAAGACATAGACATCCGTTTCACAGGGACATCGTGAAGAAGGTGTCCAGCCTTGTGGAGTTCTTTTTGGCTACAGCTTGCAGAGTTGCCACACTGCAGAAATCCGAGTTCCAAGAAAGTGAATAAGTTCAAAGGTAGAAACCTTCACAGGGCATAGGAGTTAAAGGTTTCTGGCTGATGAGGGACCGTCCTTTTGTGCGAATTTTTAATTTCTTCTGCTGTGAGCTTTCCTACCAGAAGCCAGTGGCTTCACTTGGACTTCGACCGGTAGCTATCCCATACTGTTAGACCCATATTGACCACAGCTTGCTGCCTAGCCCTGCTGGGTATTTGTTCACTTCTATTTCAGACCAAGAAAAAGGGTAAAACATTAAACTGGGATGAACTTTGTCTCTGTATCCCTCCCACGGTCCATTGTGGTTGGCCGTAAGCCTTACCTTTCTCCTGGTCCGGTGTGACCAATTGCTTGTGTTTGACTGTTTTCACTTTTTTAGTGCTATTTTTTTCTACAAAATAGAAATTCACATCTCTAATTTCCCATATTGGATTCTAGTTTTTTAGTGTCATTTTGTTCATTAAAATAGTCTCTGTTTTTATAAATTAGAGTTGAATTTTTGTTTTTGTTTTTGTCTTTTTTTAAAACAGTTTTGGTACTTCTAAACGCTTTACATTTTCACTATTTCTTCAGTTAAGCCTGTCTGCTCAGTGCCATGTCTACTGGAGGTTGAGCTCAGTTTTAAATCCCTTCAATCTTTACTGGACCTAACAAAAATAGGGACATATTTGCAATCCTCAATCACCACTGGAGCGTAATTCTTTTGACACTCTGGTGGCATAGCGTCATTTCCCATGGCTTAAGGCCTCCTTGTAAATATGTCCCTTTGCCCCGCTGTCCTCTAGGGCAAAGGAGCATGCAATTGGTGTTGCTCTGGACATTCTACCACAACACCTACTGCTTTTTGACACTGCCCCAGATTTTAAAATGTTGGAGTGTGGTGCTGCTGATTTTAGCACAGCTCTGACATCTTTTAGGGAATATGCCCCATAATGTCATTATGACATGTGTTTGACTACCATCCACCCCACTTAATAATCCACTTTATCACAATGCCTCAATATCAGTAAGCATATTCCAAAATAGCAAACGCCAACAGCAGTAATTGCTTTAAAAAAAAAAACCAAATAGAACTTGCCTTAGGACTGCACACAAACTACTGGCCTATCTCTAAGTTGCTTTTCTGTCTAAATTGCTAAAGAAGGCCGTCTATGAGCAACTGCCTGCATTTGTAAAGACATCCTCATCAGAGATGATACTGGATTGCTAATTACTGTGGCATTAGTTGAATTATGCCAGCAAGCGGATGAGGAGAATGTCATGACATGATACCGATAGATTGGTCAGCAGCCTTTGACTCAATTGATCACATTCAGAGGCTCAGTTATCATAGTGTCAGAGATGCAGCATTGGCTTGGATTGAAGACTCTCTGGACTCAATAGTCCATCAAGTCTTCTTTCCAACACCACCTTCTTCATACAGGCTCCATCAATTTGACGTTCCACAGGAAACACTCATTTCCCTTCTTCCTTTTGCAATATATATATAGACCCCCACTGGCACATTTAATTCAGTCCTTTGGTTTTACATTCTTTTTGAGACTTGATGGTACAGAGCTGATTTTGAAGGGAATTAAAGATATTGATATCACTCAGCAAATACAATGAAATGATTATGATTGAAAACTTGATGCGCCTAAATAAAGTCAAAATTTCTAATCTTACAATCTCACACTGCATCAAGATATTTACTGATGTGATGACAATCCATTTGGAATCTCCCAAATCAGTGCTTAGTTTGTAAAAGAATGAGTACCTGTGCCCACATCTGATGCCATTAAAAGCCCACATCCAGCGCTATTAGATGCCACCAAGCAGAATTCCAAGTCTGTTTTGTTTAAATTCCACCTTATCCCTTTTTAATGCTCTACCAGACACCCCCTTTATCTCTATCTCACTCTTGCAAGTTCCTGCTTTCTCACTTTGTGTCATTCTTTCCAATCTTTCTATTCCTTTCTATTCCTTCTTTCCCTTTTGTGTTTTTTTTTCTCTTGCTATTTCGAAATTTCCAATCAGGAAAAATAATTAACAGTCCCAAAAAGGGACTACCTGGAACTTAACAAACTCAGACTCTGTCACAAAATGTAGGGCCTTGTTACGAGTTTGGTGGTTCATTACCACCGTCCCAGCTGTGGCGGTCCAACAGCGGTGAGCCGTCCACCGTTTTACGGGATGGGAGTGTTGCATGTTCCGGAACTGCCGCTGGATCACCAGTACCGCCAGCAGACCTCCAAGTTTGCGGTTGGAGTAATGAAGCTTCCATTGAACGATACAGAGGAGCAAGACCACAGTCTGTATTATGAGTTGGCTTTCCTACGAGCCAACAGCGGCGGTCCGACAGCCGGCTAAAGGTCGGCGGAGATGAAGGATTTGAGGTGCTTAGTCACCCCTTTCCTGTTCTTCGCAGCAGATTTTAATGTGGATCCTTTTCCCTACATCCCCCCTACACAGGAGCATCTTCACCCTGAGGACTACGACCCCATCTGCGACGAAATACACGTAAGTGCATTAGTACCATATACCCATTACCGGGATAGCCCACATATGAGTCAGACTCCGACAATGGGGAGATGGTATTTTTCAACATTTATCATGCATATGTGTGCATCTACACATATGCAGTCAAAATGTACAGACAGGCATAGATACATATTGAAAGAAACTGTACACTGCCACAAGATAGCCACAGCCACACCGCCAGGCCCTCAGCAAACTCGTAATATGGAGGTCAGGCAGCCAACGGCGCAACAGTCTCCTGGCTGCCACAGCCACTATCCTACGGCAGTCAGACCGCCAAACTCGTAATAAGGCCCTAAGGCTAAAGTTGGATTCTAAATTAAGTATGCCAGCTCATATTAACACAGTTGTTAGTTTGAGTAATTTTATATGGGTGTGCTTCGCCAGAGTACTCATTTATTCTCATGTCCCCACAAGGTTATTATGATCATGAATACTCTAATTTCATCACAGCTTGATTATTGCAATTTCAGCTATTTGGAACTTCCTAATGCTTTGCTAGAGAATGTTCAGATAGTTCACAGGCTCCTGCCAAGTTGACACCAGAGTTACATAGAAAGGATAACAATACATTCATAATACACTCCATTAGCTGAAAAGCAATCGTGTTCCCCCATTTTATTTTGTCCCATACTGTTCCTTCTGTAAGATCAAACAGACTAATTCCTCCTATAAATTCTAAAAATTAAGCATTGAGCATTCAGACACAGGGCTTTCTCAGGGGCAGCAGCAGTGCAAAGGAAATCCCTCTCCCTTACATTTCTGCTCAGAAAATATATTTTTCAAATCCCACAAGATTATTTGGCTGTACTTGTAATCGTATATTAGTTCCATAGCAATAACCCTTTTATTAACTCAATAGCTGCAAATTGCCTCTGGTGCCCTTTAAAAATACACAAATACAATTCGATACAAACACAATTTTTAAGTACAATTGGAACAATCCCTCTCCAGCAATGTGTCTTTTCAACTATTGATACAATCTAATAAACGAAAATTGTAATGTCAATATTTCAAATAAATTTACATTTTGAGCACAGCATAACTCTTCCAGTGGTAGATTCTTACTGAAAATGGATTAGCTTCTCTACTTCTTTCTTTGCAAACTTTTAACTTTTTTTCTTATTTAAAGTGCTAGGCAATGGGTGATACTGCAGTGACAGTAATGTTTGACTCTCCCCAGAACTATGGGCCTCATCTATGGATTTTGGCATACAGCAGAGCAGTAGCTCTACGTCAAAGTGAAAAGGCAGGAAATCATCGTATTTATCCAAGATAGTGCAGTTCTGTCCTTTCCCCCTGCACTGGTGCCGTTTCGGTAGCCTAGCACCGATGTTGGGTGCCTGTGTACAAAATGCAGCACACAGAGAAAGGGGAAAAAACGAGGAGAAATAAATATATTTCTCCTTGTTCCGCCTGCCATCGGGAGGCATAAGATGGTGACCCATTCCCAGGTTTACAAGTCCTTGTATATCTGGAAATGCATCAAACCCCATGGGAGTTGATTGGAAACATTCACCGCAATGCCCATGGAGCGCCTGCCTCCCTTGAGTAGAGAAAGGCAACGTCATGATTTGTGCTGCATTGTTTTACTCAAGATTTAGGAGGCCACTTAAAGCAAATCAAAGTGGCTTTGCGTGGCTTCATAAATCTGACTTTGAGTCTTGAGTCATGCATGTACCACTTTGCGTTGTGCAAATATGGCACCAGGATTTCATAAATATGTGGCGGGGCAGGGACTGGGACAGGTAATCATTTACTTTGCAGGAAAAAGAGATTTGATTTAATGTAGTAATGTTATGTTCAGTTGATAAAAGCAGCACTTTCCAGTTGCAGTGAACAAATTCCTTTAAAGGTCTAACAAAAGTGTGAATAAATGAATTAACTTGTAAAGGTTAAGTAATGCCCCATTACTTACCGGTAATCTTTGTTACTCTTGGTCCCTTTGTCCTGGTCCCATTCCTAAACAAAGTGGAGATGACCATCTCCACAACAGAAAAAAAGAACAGAAAATGCTGGGATACCCAACCCCACCCCCTCCCACTGGGAGTACATAAGCCGTACCAACCCAGCATTCTGCCTGACCTACAAAGCCACCAACAGGAAGGCCGTTAGTTAGGGAGGGAGGGAGGGAGGGGTGTAAGGAATGGGACGAAGGCAACGGGACCAGGAGTAATAAAGATTACCGGTAAGTAATAGGGCATTACCTCCCGGTCCCTCCAGTCCTCGTCCCATTCCTAAACAAAGTGGAGAGTACCAAAGCCAGAACTGCCCTTCCAACACCACACTGAAAGCAGCACCCCAAAAGAAATGGGAGAACCATAAACAGGAGGAGCACACAACCGGAACGCCCACAACCAAAACAACAGAGCCGGACATCAAAACCAGCAGGAGATGACCAAGAAGAACAAAACAAGGATACAAACCACGGAGCAGAGAACACAAATGAGGAACACATCGAAACCAACCATAGAGGAGAAGAACCCAACAAGAAAGGACCACAGACCGACCTCCAGCACGACAGCGATGAGTCCACCCACAGAAGACCTCAAGCAACCTACACTGCCAGAAGCCAGGGACACAAGACCCCCAGCGAAGGCCAGAAAGGAGGCAAAGCACAAAAACCAAATCCCAAAGAGAACCCCCAGTGGGGCCTTAGCAACCAGGCCCCCGCCAAACCACCAGCAGAAGGCCACCAAGGACTGGAACATCAGACAGCACCCAGAACCAGCAGCAGAAACGACGGAGAGCGGCCCCAGCAGATAAGGGAAGAACGCTCTATACCACCGAAAAGACCTCCAACGACCCCACCAGAAACCCGAGGGAAGCAAAGAGAGACCCAACAAGTCCCCCGCAAAGCAGGATATAAAGGATCAACATGACCAACACAGGCCCAACCCCAAAACACCGGGGGAGGCCCCCAGCATGATAGCCCAGACAAAAGTGGACAAGGCCCACTGAAAGAGCCAGTGCATCAACCAAGAGTACCAACCAAGGGCAGGCCCCTACCGAGCAAACCAGGAAGAGAGGGAGCAGTGACCAAGAGCAACCCCCCAACCTGACAACCCCGGCCAGCAGAGAGCCCAGAGGTAACCGCCACAGAAACCTCCGGACCAGGCTATGGGGCAGGAACATCCAGCACCAACCACCAGCGGTGACACAGGACAACAGCCCAAAAACCAACTAAACCACGAGAAGGACCCAGGGCACAAGGAGAAGCCAAGAGGCCAGGACCGAGGCAACCACCCCGGAAGCAAGTAACACGGTGACACAAACCCGCCAACCCTCCCAATGAAGACAAGAGAGAAGGCAGAAGCACGACTCCCCCACCAAAACAAGGCCTAGAACAGGACCCCACCCAAGGAAAGCAAACAACGGACCCCAGCAGACCCCAAACAAGACCAGGGCCCAAGACCAAGAGCGAGGAAAGGCAAAACCCCCAAGGCCACCAAGAACAGGGGAACCCAAAGACCCAGCAGGGCAAAACAGGAGGAAAGGCCAAGGGGTCCCAGCGTGAACAGAACAAGAGGCCAAAGAGGACAAACACAGGCCCCCACAGCGGACTCAGAAGGCCACAAAGCCACTCAACCCAGAGAGAAGAAGCGGCCAGAAACAACCCCAACCAAGGCTGCCATCCCCAACTCGAAACCTAGGAGCCAGCCACTAGGGAAAAACACAGGACCGGGGACGACCAAACACTGGGCACAGAAAAAGAACCCGGAGCAGGGAAGGGGAGAATCCCCAACTCAACCAACAGCCGACCAACCGGCCAGGATGGTGAAGGAGGACACCAAGGAACCACCCCGGATGTGACCCAATAGCTCCACAGAAGGGCAAAAATGGAAGAGAAAAACAGGGCGACCCACAGCCCAACCCTGCAGATGCCCCCAAAACACTAGATAAGCTAGAAGCCTGAGCAACAGACACGCTAGTGAGTCACAAGGCCATCAGTTTGGTGCCCCCATGGTCCCAAAAGGAGAGGCACAGGGCCAACCACCACAGCCTTGAACCCCCAAACAAAGAGGGCACAGACAAAAGGCACAGGAACCAGCCACAGCCAGGCCACACAGGGAACACAAAACGGCAGGAAGACAGGTAGGGAGCCAAGCAGCCCACACCATCAATCCAATGACCAGGCCAGGCCTCACCAGGCAAGCGCAGAGGAGAGGCCAGAGGAAAGGGAAAGAAGACCGGCCAGGTCCCCAGCAACATCAGGCAAAGGACAGCCGACCATAAAGGGACAGAAAAACCCCAAACCAAAGAAGGCGCAAAGCGACCACAGACAGGGGAACCAGTCAAGGTCACAGGCACCCAAAAGCGACCCCCAAGGGACCAAGCCCCCCACAGTCGGAGCCGAACAGAACCAGGCAGAAAAGGCACCTCCTACTCCCCCGCAGAGGCAAACGAGGAGCCAAACCTAAGAACAGTGAGGCCAAGACAGACAGAGGCAAAGACAAGGTCCCACCGGCAGACCAGAAAACTTGAGGCCACACTACAACCCAAGAAGGGACAAGCGCGGAGACCCCAAAGGCACACAACCCACCGAGGGGGGAGGAACCGGAAGAGGGAGAGGGTAGAAACCGGACCACAGGAGACACCGCAATTGCAGAGCCACCAAACAGTACATGGACCAGAGACACCACAGGCCCAAAACAGCCCTGGAACCAGAGCTCAAAACCGGGGAAAAAACACACAACCAGAATGTGCGCAGGAAAATAATGGACCTTGCCCAGAAGTCAATCCCCAAGGGGAAAGAGACAGGACCAAGCCATCACTACAGGCACCTCCCAAACCGGAAAATGGAAACAGGAACCCTAGGGACCTAACAAACAAACCCCGCGAAGGCACAGCCTTAGGGCCGTGGCAAGGCCAGGGCACAGAAAAGACACACCTGGGAGACTGGGAACAGCAGGCACCCCAGGGCAGGCATACACCAGACCATCAGGGCCAGACTGGGAACCAAAACCAGCCCTGGCAAAGTTCTCCGCCAGCCCCCCTCCCCGGGGGGTTGTGGATACCGCAGAGCTCTTTCGGCCAATTTTGTTACAAGGCCGATTTTGCAGCTATGCTGCAAAAACGGCCCTGTAACAAAAATGGACCCCAGGGGCCCCAAACCGGCCCCCCGTCCGGCGCACCAGGGGATTGCCTGGTGCCCGCTATGGCCAGTCCGGCCCGGCAGACCAAATGAACAGAAAGAATACCCTATGCACACACAAGAAATTACAAAACATTGTATATAAGTCAAGATACAATGCACAGAGCAACAAAGCAGCAGACAATTTGGGGATCTCCTGTAAGGAAACAATCCGAAGAAATTCTTTATTCTGTGAAACAGCCAGCCGACACGTGTTTCATCGCTTATGTGAATCCTCAGGGCTTAACGTGGCTGTATCGAACATGGGGATCGCTCTTCCGGTGATATTTCTGACCCAGCAGGGCCTGTGACCTTCGTGGAGATAATCAGGGATGGGAAATTCGCACCCTGTATCGAGGAGTAGGCGTTCCCGGTGTGAAGTCTCAGAAATGTAATATACAATCATGTGGAAACCATATATAAGTTTTGCGTTTCCCCAGATTTGTCGTGAAGAAATGCTGAGGCCAGGAGTCACTAAGGCAATCAGTAGTGAGGCTCAAAATCCATAGTGATTCTCTAAACAAACGAAAAAGTCAAGCTGTGTGTTCCCGTGTCGCTGTGTTCCTGGTATGGGCTCTGCAGGCCATATAGGCCGTCCCAACAACACCCCCACCAGCTAGGCAAAAGCAACAGGGGAGAAAACCAAGGAGCCACAGAGGTGAAGGACGGCTCATAACACCTAGCCCCCACTGGTTGCAAACGACCCGACAGAAGAAAAGCAGAGGACCCCCAAAAAAGGCCAAAGCCACCAAAAAGGAACCAAAGAGGGGGGGGGGAGATGAGACCCGCAACAAAGAACGCAACGCCCACCAGCCAGTCCATGCGCCAGCCACAAGGCTGCTCCGGGCAACAGGCAAACACCAAAGCCAACAACCAGGCACACCAGGGGCACCACCAGTGCAGCCCCGAGCCATCAGACAGCCAGAGACAGCCGAGGGAGACCAGCGAGCAGCAGCAGAGGCACAGTGCACCTGCACCAAAGCCAGGCCAGAGAGAGGGCACAACACAAAACCCCCTCCAAAAGAACACAAGAAGAGAGGGAGGCCTGGAACCCCAAAGGCTGATGCAGGATGCAACAGACCCACAGAGGAGCAAGGAAAACTCAAACGAAAAAACCATTCAAAGAAGCAGATGCCAAACAACACGGGCAACCCCCACCAGGCCGCCCAGGCACAGACCAGTAACGCCTGGCAACGCAGTGCCGGGAAATAGGCAGAAAACCCCTCCTCAACCAACAGGGAGGCCAGGAGCCCAAAGACCAGAGCTGGAGAGCCAGGACAGGAGACAAGCGGAAATGCGGTAGTTAACCCTACAGCAGACAGACACCACAAAACACTGCCTGCCCCCACCAGCCAGCCCAGGAACCAACAACCAGTGCAGCGCCGGGCAAAAGGTCATCCTGAAACACCATCTGAAAGAGAGAGAGACAAGAATACAGACAAGAAGGGTGAAAGGCCGCAGGAAGAACCAGGACCTGAAAAAACTGCTATGCAGTACTCCCCCCCTAGAGCAGGCAGACATCAACCTACACCATCTGCCCCCACCAGACAGTCCAGGCGCCCTCCAGCATACCAGTGCCGGGCAAACATGAAAAGCCTGCTGCCACCAACCTTCCCAGGTGTGCTCCCATCCAGAAACCAACCAGGCTCGACGATGCTCAACACCAGAGAGCAGACACGACAGGAGCAAACCGGGAGGAAGGCTGCAGGAGGAAAAAGGCTTCAGACATCCACAGACTCCAGGGGCATCACCAGACTAGCTTGAGTCACCCACAGAAGCAGCAGCAGCGTGTCCCACAGATATGCCAGGCCACAGGAGGACAAGCCCTTCAACCTGGAATGGACAGGGAGGACCGGTGCCCCAAATAAAAGGGGCCGGCCGCCAACACATGCAGCTCCAGGCAAGCCCAGAAGGCAAGGAGACTGCACAGCAGGATGTCGAGAACAGCCCAGCAGCCCGACGAAGACATCAGAAGAAGACTGAAGCAAGAAGCAGCATCAGGTAAGTCCTGCAAGCCATGTCCCATTCTGTCGGAAGAGAGACAAGCATTGGCATAGCCGGTCAATCAATCAATCAAGTACTTGTAAAGCGCACTAACATACCCGTGAGGGTCTCAAGGCGCTGGGGAGAGGGGGGTGACGCTAATGCTTGAAGAGCCAGGTCTTGAGGAGTCATCTGAAGGTGAGGAGATCTTGGGTCTGCTGTAGGTGAGTCGGGAGGGTGTTTCAGGTCTTGGCAGCGAGATAGGAGAAGGGTCTGCCGCCAGAGGTCTTTCGTTGGATGCGGGGAACAGTAGCGAGGGCAAGGCTGGCGGCGTGGAGCTGGCGGGTGGGGGTGTAGAAGCTGAGTCTGCTGTTCAGGTAGGCTGGCCCGGAGTTGTGGAGTGCCTTGTGTGAGTGGGTGAGGAGCTTTAAGGTGATCCTCTTGTCGACAGGAAACCAGTGAAGGTCTCTCAGGTGAGGGGTGATGTGGCTGTGGCGGAGGATGTTGAGGATCAGTCGGGTGGAGGCATTTTGGATGCGTTGTAGTCGACATAGGTGTTTGGCTGAAATTCCTGCATATAGTGCGTTGCCGTAGTCTAGCCTGCTGCTGACGAGGGCCTGTGTCACTGTTCTTCTTGTTCCGGTCGGGATCCACTTGTAGATCCTGCAGTGCATGCGGAGAGTGTTGTAGAAGGAGGAGGAGACAACGCTGACCTGCTTCGACATGGTGAGGGAGGAGTCAAGGATGAATCCTAGGTTGCGTGCATGGTCGGTGGGTGTCGGTGCTGTTCCCAGGATGGTCGGCCACCAAGAGTCGTCCCAGGCTGATGGGGTGGTTCCGATGATGAGGACCTCCGTCTTGTCCGAGTTCAGTTTCAGACGGCTGCTCCTCATCCTGTCGGCGACGGCCTTCATTCCCTCATGGAGGTTGGTTTTGGCAGTGTGCGGGTCCTTGGAGAGGGAGAGGATGAGCTGGGTGTCTTCAGCGTAGGAGATGATGTTGAGGTTGTGATGGCGGGCCACTTGTGCGAGGGGGGCCATGTAGGCGTTGAACAGCGGCGGGCTGAGTGATGAGCCCTGGGGGATGCCGCAGATGATGTTGGTGGCTTCGGAATGGAAGGTTGGGAGGTGGACGCTTTGGGTTCTGCCGGAGAGGAAGGACGTGGTCCTGTCGAGGGTCTTCGCTTGGATTCCGGTTTCTTGGAAGCGTGTGTTTAGTGTGCGGTGGCAAACTGTGTCAAAGGCGGCTGACAGGTCCAGGAGGATGAGGGCTAATGTTTTGCCGTTATCCAGTTGGCGTCTGATGTCATCTGTGGCGGCGGCGGCGATGAGGGCTGTCTCGGTGCTGTGGTTTCGTCTGAATCCGGACTGGGACGGGTCTAAGACGTCGTTGTCCTCGAGGTGGCGGGCCAGTTGCATGTTGACGATTTTCTCGATGACCTTCGCCGGGAATGGGAGCAGGGAGATGTGCCGGAAGTTCTTGAGGTCCTTGGGGTCTCCCTTGGGCTTCTTGAGGAGGGCGTTGATTTCGGAGAGTTTCCAGCTTTCCGGGAAAGTTGCTATCTCGAAGGACATGTTGATGGCCTTCCGTAGCTGGGGTGCGATGGCTTTGTCTGCTTTGTTGAACACTTGGTTTGGGCATGGGTCTGATGGAGATCCTGAGTGGATGGAGTTCATGACCTTGCGTGTCTCGTCGTCATTGACGTTGGACCAGGAGGTCAGGCGGTTGGTGCAGGTGGTGTTTTCAGCGGTGGAGTCTGACGTGGATGGGACAGACGTGGTGTTGAAGCTGCCGTGGATGTCGGCGATCTTGCGGTGGAAGAAGGTGGCCAGTGAGTCGCACAGTTCTTGTGATGGCGGGATATCATTGGTGATGGCGCTGGGGTTGGAGAGTTCCTTCACAATTGTTATTGTTATTGTTATTTGTGCTTCTAAAGCGCAACATTCATCCGAGCAGGATATCACGGCGCTAAGATTGAGCAGCAAACTTTGAGCAATTACCAGAGGCTAATATTTATTCTATTTTAGGGAATAGTGCAGTTTTTAATTTTTTCCTAAAAGTGGGGTAACAATCCATACACCGTAGATCTATAGGCAGATCATTCCAACAATTGGCGGCTAGGTGCGAAAAGGCTCGTCCACCCATCCTAGATCGTTTTACTCGTGTAGTGACTGCTTTGGCTGTGGCTTGTGAACGTAAGTTCCGAGCTGGTGCATAAAACTTGATTCTATTCCGCAGAATGTTAGGACCAGTATTATGCAAAGTTTTGTGAGCAATGCATAGCATTTTAAAAGATGCTCTTTGCCTCATGGGCAGCCAGTGTAACGCTCTCAAGCAGTTTGTAGCAGAATCATACTTTTTCTTGTCGCAGACAGCTTTGGCTGCCGCGTTCTGGACAAGCTGTAGTTTTGAAAATAGATAGTCCACCATACCAACAAACAGCAAGTTGCCGTAGTCCAGCCTACTAATCAGTAATGACTGGACTAAAATCTGTCTGCATTCAATCGGAATCCAAGGAAAAACGCGTTTCAGCATTTTTAATATGGCAAATCCTTTGCCACATATTGTGGTGACATGGTGATTCATAGTAGTGTCCATATAGATTCCCAGGTTTCTAGCGGTCAGGGTTGGGTTAGGTGGAGTGCCTAAAGTATTTGGCCACCAAGAATTGTCCCAGAGCTGTTTGGATCCGCCGAATAAAAGAATTTCTGACTTGTCGGCATTTAATTTCAAATAGTGACCATGCATCCAATTAGATGGCTCTGACAAACAATTATGCAGCCTATTTTTGGCGCCCTCTTCGCCATTAAGGGTTACCATCAGTTATGTATCGTCAGCGTATGAGCAAAAATTGATGCCCCATTTTTTGCCAATAGACGCCAGAGAGGATACATAAACATTAAACAATGTCGAGCTTAATGTTGCTCCCTGTGGCACCCCATATTTGATCTTCCGAGGAGTGGAGGTAAAATTTCCTAAACAGATAGACTGGGATCTATTCGATAGAAAAGATTCCAGCAAATTCAGGGATTTGTCTTGTATTCCTTTAGTAGCCAGCATATTTATTAACAGATTGTGGGATACCGTATCAAACGCCGCTGATAAGTCTAGTAATATCAGGGCGACCGTTTTTCCTTTATCAATCTGCATTGGAATATCGTCCATCACAGCAAGAAGCGTAGTCTCAGTACTGTTATTAGATCTGAAACCAGTCTGAGAAACATCCAGCAAATTGTTAGTTTCCAAAAAATTTGACAACTGTTTAGTTACCAATCTTTCCAAAACCTTTGATAGATATGGTAGCTGTGAGATGGGGCGATAGTTAGCCGGGTTGTTTATATCTGCACCAGCTTTTTTTAATAGTGGTATTACTGCTGCATTTTTCTAGACTTCTGGGAATTTAGCTTGATCTAGGGACAAATTGAGAGCTTTCGTTACTGCTGGACAAATTACGGGTGTAAGTTGAGAGAAAATATGGTGTGGACAAACATCCCATGGCGATCTTGATTTGATTTCTAACATAGCCTTGCTAACTTCTTCTTCAGAAAAAGGGACGAATGTAGAGCAGCTAGCCTGCAGGTTGGTATCAACGTAATACTCTACATGTTCCTGGCTATTGTTTACAAAGGAAGCATAGATTTTATCTATTTTTTCACTAAAAAAGTTACTAATTTTAGAACAGTTCTCCTGTGAGGGAGTCAAATTTGAGGTGAGGCTAGGGGGGGACAAAGTTCTTTTACTATTTTAAAAAGCTCCTTGGAGGAGTTTCTATTGTCTAGTATCGTTTGCGAAAAATAATCTTTCCTTGCTGTGAGAAGTTGGCCTGATATGTAGTGTTTCCAATTCTGGAACCACTGGGTATCAGTCCAAACAAACCCCAAAGATGTCAGGTTGTAAGTCAACCTTGTAGACAAGCTATCCTAGTGGTAGCATGGACTAAGCAGCCTTAAAGGCTTAACTTAAGAGGTCGTGTTAAGCGAGCTGTTTTACCACATACAATCCTGTAATCAAATGAAAGGACACCACACAAGTATATATTATAAAAATATATGTATTTATTTCTAAATTACTCCCCAGTACTCTTTATGAGGAAAGGGGCACAAGCGTTAAATCAAAAGCACTGTTACACATATAAAGTTGCACGTTTATGGATGAGGGCGGGTGGCCACTCAGACCATATATTAAAAAAGTGGTATAAGTAACACTTATCGAACAATGGTTAGGCCTAGGGCCTAGAGATTCGCTGGGAGCAGTCAGGACAAGCAATGAAGAAGTCGGGAGTAGCCCACAGGAGACGGGTGCAGCACGGAAAGTGCGGCGCGCACCAATGCACTGTCAATGGTGCGTAAAAGTCAGTTAAAGTGAATTAAAAGATACTTCCGCTGAACCTAGGAACACAAAACTTTAGACACAGACCCTAGAGGTGTGTACCAGTGTATAGACACCGGCGTTGCAAAGTTACCTCACCCACAGGCCGTGGGTGCACAGGGTCGAAGTGGCGTCGGGTTATGTCACGCAGGTTCTTGGTGCTTGAAGCTGTTGCAGCTGCAGGCGCTGTGAAGCAGAAGTGTCCGGTGCGATCCAAGGGTGGATCGAAGTAGAAAAGTACCTGAAAGCAGAGGGGACAGAGTCTGGGTCACTCAGCAGTGACCAGGGTGGAACCAGGACGGAACCAGGCAATGTCGGGCGCAATCAGGCGGTTGTCGATAGGCTTCTCTCCGCTGTCACGTGGGCTCTGGGGCATCTGCGACGTCCAGGAGCAGGTCACGATCTGTCCCACGTAGGCTCTCGCCGTCAGCACCGTCGGCTTCAAGATTGCAGCAAACAGCACTTGGCAAAAGCAATCCACGCGGAACCGGGAGATTGCTTATCACTCGAACCAGGAGGGTCAGAGTGGGTGCTCCTTTTCACAGGAGCTGGTGCAGATCTGGAGCAACCAGAAAAGCAAGTCGTATTTCAAAGTTCGTCGGCACAGGGGCCACAAGCCAGCTGGCAAGTGACCGGGCCAACGCGTCGAGCGCACACAAGCAGAAGGGCCCCACGCAGCACTCGTCGAGTGTGGAGGGGTGAGCTTTGGTGCAAGTGGAGCTCGGGGCTGGGGCTTCTCAAACCCCGGTGTACAGCTTCGAGGATCACTCGTGGGCTGCACGGTCAGCGTCTCGTGGCCTTTTCAAGATGGCGTGCCCCACGCTTCCGGTCGCCTCCACGGGTCTCAGCTCTGCAGGGACTGTGGATCGGGCAGGTAGAAGGCAGGCAAGCTTGATCTCGTCGATCTCTGTCGCTCGAGTTCCGGCGGGAACTGCAACAAAGCAAGGGTCGAGGACTGGATGGTGCCTGTTTGCACAGGGTGGTCACTCCTTGACCACAAGGGAGATTCTTCAGTCTTCTCACGTCGTGTAGAAAGTCGAAGGGTCCAGATTTCGTTTCTTATGTTTCTTCAGGATGATCTGAGGTCCGTTGGGACTGCTCCCCCTCTTATTCGAATCTCGGGGGTTGGACATCCTGCTAGGTCCCCTCCTATGGGTGGGACCCAGGAAGGGGGTGGTTACACCCCTCTCCTTTGATCCTGGCCGCGCTGGGACAGGGGCTGGGAGGCCCCAGAACCGGTTTGGCCGGATCCTGCAAGGGGCAGCCTTGTGCTCCCCAGGCAGTGTCTGGTTTCTTTGAAACCTCCCTACTCCAATCCACTATCTCCTGTCTGGGGTGGTTTGACACCGCCCTGTGACAGGAAACTCTTTGTCCAGGCCTCCTCTGCCGGGTTTCGGTCAGCAGCAGGAGGTCAGACCCGTGTCTGTGGCAGGGGCATCCATTTTGTGGATCTGAGGCTCATTTTAAATCAACCGCGTTTCAGTAAAGTAACATGTCTTCTCCCTCTAGAAGGGTGGAATGCTACCCCCGTCGCCAGAACTGGCGAGGGGGTAGTATTCCAATTCGTATGACACCTTACACGACATGTTTTGATAAAGCCAAACCAAAGTTGCTATATAACCGCGAGGATTATATGGCGCTTAAGAGTATATGGTATGGCATTATCCCGGATCAGCTTAGGGAGTTGTTCCCGACAGCTGCAGACAGGCTCAGCTCATGCCAGAGCACCATCTCACATAAAACCACGCACTCTGCCTCCAGGATTGATGAGGCCTTCCATAGGAGTGGCTTACAGGCTATATATGTGTCCAGATATAGGTTTAGATATAGGTATACTATATCTAAGCAAGGGGTGATTACACCCACTTGCCCCAGCTGAGTGATCAGCCAGTTGTGTCAATTTAGATAGCCAGCCAGGGGTGGCAAAAGATATGCTGCAGCCCCTGGTAGGCCTTGGATGCACCTATGCCCTGGGCACCTATAGTGCTCTGTACAGGGGCTGATAAGGTGACCCAAGCCAATCTAGTTATGCACCTAGGGTACATGGAATCCATTTTACAGAGAGAGCAGATAGCCTGGGGCCCTGATTAGCAGGGAACCAGGCCAACTAAGTCGAAAACCAGCTAAACACAGGGCAAAAAATCTGGGGTAACCATAGTCAGGTAGCCACCTGCCTACATAACCCCCCCCAAACGAAAGGAGATAAGGCTATCCTTGGCCAGGTAAGCCTTTATTGCCTGAGTGGCCATATAAGGAAGTACCTGCACTAGCATGGGTACCCCCTGTCTCATGGTCCACTAAGCAGTCCCTCACCCTAGGGGTATTAGAGGGTCTCCACCATAGGGAATCACTACCTTGGGTGTGTTTATGCAAAGTTAAAGGCTGGTTTGGATATGGAGTATTGAAGTGAGGCTCCACTATTTTTGGGCTCAACTTCCTCCAATTATCTTCCACCATGTGTGCCTTTCTTTCTTCAACTGAGTTGCACTGAGCTCTCAGGGTCAACCTCTGGCTACCTAAAGCTGGAGGCTGGGTCCCTCTGTTTGGCTTGCTGGAGGGACAGTTCAGGTTTGGGCCCTTTGGGTCCCAGGTTTGGCTGTGCCCAACAGAATCCATCTGTGGGAGGTCCCTAACTACTTTTAAGGGGGCTCCTTCAGGAGTTTTTAAAGTTTTCACCTTACTAGGGCTACTAGTTTTGGTGCCCCTAATCTGTTGATGGGGGTGCTTTATTTGACAGGGGGCCCTCTGGGTCTCACTGTCCTTCTTGTCCTCTGCAGCCCTGGGCTGACTAAGGCAAGGTAGAGAGGGGCAGGTTACCTGCTCCAGACTGGATCCCACCTGAGAAGGGTCCACTGCCATCAGAGGCTCTGTCAGGCCAGGCCTAACAACCTCTGGGGCAGTTCCTTCATCAGGGGTAAGATCAGTTCCCTGAGGAGGCTGATCCTGTCCTACTGTCTGGTGAGGGGGAGATTTCTCTTCCTCCTCCATGCTCTCAGTTTGGGTGGAGTGATCCATCATTTCAGGCTTCACAACACACATATCTGTTTGAGTTTGGGCTGTGGCCATCACAGCCCCACCAACCTTCTCAGGAGGAGACTCAGTTTGGGTTTCTGCTGTTATCATAACAGCTTTGCTATTCTGTTTTGGAAGAGCTTCTGGTAAAGATGGGGCAGAGAGTTGCTCAGCCCTACCAACCTTTTCAGGAAGGACATCTTGGATTGGGGCTATAGCCAGTACAGCCCCACTAACCTTTCCATTGGAATTTACCATTCTAGAATGGATTTCCTGTTCAACCTCAGCCCAGGCTGAGATTTCCAAATCATTACCCAGTAGACAGTCTACAGGCAAGTTTGGTGACACTGCCACTCTCTTTGGGCCAATGACACCTCCCCAGCTGAGACTTACTACTGCCATGGGATGATTTGTTTGGATACCATCAATGTTTGTTACCTGGTATGTGGCACCTGGTAAAAGTTGCTTAGAGGGGACTATACAGTCAGCCACCATGGTGATGCTAGCCCCTGTGTCCCTAAAAGCTTCAACCTTCAAACCATTGATGATTGGTTCTTGTCTATATTTGCTCAAGGTATTTGGGCAAACAGAGAAGTTGGCAAACCCCATGCCAGTCTCATAAACAAGATTATTTGGGGATGGGGACCTGGATAGGCCAGGGTCCCCTTGGGCTCCAAAAGTAAATCCACCCAGATTCCTGGGTGTGCTCCCACTTCCTGGGGGATTACTGCTGACAGTAACAGGAGGTGTTGGAGCTGGCTTTGGAGGTATGTTTTCTTTATTGCCATTCTTGGGACAACAGCTGTCTGTTTTGTAATGCCCAACCTGTTTACAGGCATGACAATAAGGTTTTTTCTCAGTGGATGAAGTGTCTTGGGACCCACCCCCATTCTTGGAGTTTTGGGGCCCTGGGGAAGTCTTTTCTTTACTTTTATCCCCACCCTTATCTTGAGGCTTGGTAGACTCCTTCTTCTGGTTATTGTCCTGATTCTTAGGCCTAATCCTGGTTCTGACCCATTTATCTGCCCTCTTTCCCAATTCTTGGGGAGAGGTCAAATCTGAGTCCACCAGGTGCTGGTGTAAGAGCTGGTTCTGACAATTACTTAGGATCTGCTCCCTCATAATCAAATTATACAATCCTGTGAAGTCATGTACTTTGCTGCCATTCAGCCAACCCTCCAGAGCCTTAGTTGCACAATCAACAAAATCAGTCCAGTCCTGAGTCTGTGCTTTTTGGGTGTCTCTGAACAACAACCTGTATTGCTCAGTGGTTAGGCCAAACCCTTCAATAAGAGCACTCTTCAGGACAGAGTAGTTTTTGGCATCCTCAGGTCTAACAGTGAGGAGCCTGTCCCTCCCTTTCTCAGAAAAGGAGTACCATAAAATTGCTGCCCACTGATCCTCAGGGACCTGCTGTACCATGCAGGCCCTCTCAAGAGCAGTCATCCATTTGTGGATATCATCCCCTTCCTTGTAGGGGGGCACAATTTTTGTCAGGTTTCTATTGTCATAGACCCTGTCTTTTTCTTTAGGAACTTTGCTGCCACCAGTGGCATCTAAGCCACACAATTTTCTTTCTCTTGCTAAAGCAAGTTTAGCTTGAGCCAAGGCTACCTCTTCCCTTTCTATTTGGAGTTGGACAGCCCTCATCCTGGCCCTATGCTCTTTTCTCTGGGAGGGAGTCATCCCTCTTTGAGATTCTCTTGAGGCACTAGAAAGATGAGAGTCCCTTGATTGAGATCTCACCCTCCTGTTACCTGGGAGAATTTGGTTATGAGATCTGGAGTGGTGCTGGCCCTCTCCATTCTCATGTAGGTCCAGGTTGGCCTGGTTAAGCCTGGCAACCTGTACCTGGTTTCCCCTCTGATCCTGATCTTCAGGCTCTTCTAAATCAGAGCCTTCCTCTTCCTCTTTCTCCTCCTCTTCTTCTTCTGGAAGATTCTCATTCTCAGGGGAGTGTATCCCTTCACCTGAATCTAAGGGAGCCTGACTCACCTTATCTAAGTCATCCTTTTCTAGGATAGCTATTAGGGAAGGAATGGTAGGGCCTCTGCCCCTTTTTAGCCCCCTGGCTGTGCACAAGGCACTCAGGTCTTTGTGGCTAAGGTTGTCATATCTGAATGTTGTCCCTATAGGATCAACTATTACAGGAGCAGAGCCTGAGGCTCTACCTGTATCAGACATGACTGCTAGTGAGGTGTAAGTGATGCACTTACCTACACTAAGTGGTTTCCTACTGTACCTTGCTAGTGAGTTGTAGTCAGGGTGTGCTAATCCCTTCAATCTACAACTACTAAGTTCAGTAGAACTTAATATGCTAAGCTTTTGATTTATATGTACCTAGAGGTACTTGATGTGATCTTTCAATTTGATAAAGATTGCAATGGTAAAACAAACAGCAAGCTCAAATCCGCACCGCTGCACACCAATGTGAGAAGTTGGCCTGATATGTAGTGTTTCCAATTCTGGAACCACTGGGTATCAGTCCAAACAAACCCCAAAGATGTCAGGTTGTAAGTCAACCTTGTAGACAAGCTATCCTAGTGGTAGCATGGACTAAGCAGCCTTAAAGGCTTAACTTAAGAGGTCGTGTTAAGCGAGCTGTTTTACCACATACAATCCTGTAATCAAATGAAAGGACACCACACAAGTATATATTATAAAAATATATGTATTTATTTCTAAATTACTCCCCAGTACTCTTTATGAGGAAAGGGGCACAAGCGTTAAATCAAAAGCACTGTTACACATATAAAGTTGCACGTTTATGGATGAGGGCGGGTGGCCACTCAGACCATATATTAAAAAAGTGGTATAAGTAACACTTATCGAACAATGGTTAGGCCTAGGGCCTAGAGATTCGCTGGGAGCAGTCAGGACAAGCAATGAAGAAGTCGGGAGTAGCCCACAGGAGACGGGTGCAGCACGGAAAGTGTGGCGCGCACCAATGCACTGTCAATGGTGCGTAAAAGTCAGTTAAAGTGAATTAAAAGATACTTCCGCTGAACCTAGGAACACAAAACTTTAGACACAGACCCTAGAGGTGTGTACCAGTGTATAGACACCGGCGTTGCAAAGTTACCTCACCCACAGGCCGTGGGTGCACAGGGTCGAAGTGGCGTCGGGTTATGTCACGCAGGTTCTTGGTGCTTGAAGCTGTTGCAGCTGCAGGCGCTGTGAAGCAGAAGTGTCCGGTGCGATCCAAGGGTGGATCGAAGTAGAAAAGTACCTGAAAGCAGAGGGGACAGAGTCTGGGTCACTCAGCAGTGACCAGGGTGGAACCAGGACGGAACCAGGCAATGTCGGGCGCAATCAGGAGGTTGTCGATAGGCTTCTCTCCGCTGTCACGTGGGCTCTGGGGCATCTGCGACGTCCAGGAGCAGGTCACGATCTGTCCCACGTAGGCTCTCGCCGTCAGCACCGTCGGCTTCAAGATTGCAGCAAACAGCACTTGGCAAAAGCAATCCACGCGGAACCGGGAGATTGCTTATCACTCGAACCAGGAGGGTCAGAGTGGGTGCTCCTTTTCACAGGAGCTGGTGCAGATCTGGAGCAACCAGAAAAGCAAGTCGTATTTCAAAGTTCGTCGGCACAGGGGCCACAAGCCAGCTGGCAAGTGACCGGGCCAACGCGTCGAGCGCACACAAGCAGAAGGGCCCCACGCAGCACTCGTCGAGTGTGGAGGGGTGAGCTTTGGTGCAAGTGGAGCTCGGGGCTGGGGCTTCTCAAACCCCGGTGTACAGCTTCGAGGATCACTCGTGGGCTGCACGGTCAGCGTCTCGTGGCCTTTTCAAGATGGCGTGCCCCACGCTTCCGCTCGCCTCCACGGGTCTCAGCTCTGCAGGGACTGTGGATCGGGCAGGTAGAAGGCAGGCAAGCTTGATCTCGTCGATCTCTGTCGCTCGAGTTCCGGCGGGAACTGCAACAAAGCAAGGGTCGAGGACTAGATGGTGCCTGTTTGCACAGGGTGGTCACTCCTTGACCACAAGGGAGATTCTTCAGTCTTCTCACGTCGTGTAGAAAGTCGAAGGGTCCAGATTTCGTTTCTTATGTTTCTTCAGGATGATCTGAGGTCCGTTGGGACTGCTCCCCCTCTTATTCGAATCTCGGGGGTTGGACATCCTGCTAGGTCCCCTCCTATGGGTGGGACCCAGGAAGGGGGTGGTTACACCCCTCTCCTTTGATCCTGGCCGCGCTGGGACAGGGGCTGGGAGGCCCCAGAACCGGTTTGGCCGGATCCTGCAAGGGGCAGCCTTGTGCTCCCCAGGCAGTGTCTGGTTTCTTTGAAACCTCCCTACTCCAATCCACTATCTCCTGTCTGGGGTGGTTTGACACCGCCCTGTGACAGGAAACTCTTTGTCCAGGCCTCCTCTGCCGGGTTTCGGTCAGCAGCAGGAGGTCAGACCCGTGTCTGTGGCAGGGGCATCCATTTTGTGGATCTGAGGCTCATTTTAAATCAACCGCGTTTCAGTAAAGTAACATGTCTTCTCCCTCTAGAAGGGTGGAATGCTACCCCCGTCGCCAGAACTGGCGAGGGGGTAGTATTCCAATTCGTATGACACCTTACACGACATGTTTTGATAAAGCCAAACCAAAGTTGCTATATAACCGCGAGGATTATAAGGCGCTTAAGAGTATATGGTATGGCATTATCCCGGATCAGCTTAGGGAGTTGTTCCCGACAGCTGCAGACAGGCTCAGCTCATGCCAGAGCACCATCTCACATAAAACCACGCACTCTGCCTCCAGGATTGATGAGGCCTTCCATAGGAGTGGCTTACAGGCTATATATGTGTCCAGATATAGGTTTAGATATAGGTATACTATATCTAAGCAAGGGGTGATTACACCCACTTGCCCCAGCTGAGTGATCAGCCAGTTGTGTCAATTTAGATAGCCAGCCAGGGGTGGCAAAAGATATGCTGCAGCCCCTGGTAGGCCTTGGATGCACCTATGCCCTGGGCACCTATAGTGCTCTGTACAGGGGCTGATAAGGTGACCCAAGCCAATCTAGTTATGCACCTAGGGTACATGGAATCCATTTTACAGAGAGAGCAGATAGCCTGGGGCCCTGATTAGCAGGGAACCAGGCCAACTAAGTCGAAAACCAGCTAAACACAGGGCAAAAAATCTGGGGTAACCATAGTCAGGTAGCCACCTTCCTACACTTGCTTTCCGTATAGCTGTATTGTATGCTTTCAGCTGGTGTTTATAAGTAGCTCTGTCTTCGGGCATTTTACTTAATCTCCATTTATGTTCCAGTGTGGTACATTTTCTTTTAGCAACCTTTAGGTCTGGACCATACCATTTCTCTGAAATTTTTCGTTTGGGTCGATCTTTTACACGGGACAGTGAACAATGATCCAACGCTTTCTCAATGTTACCAAGCAGCTGAATAATTTCTTGCTCATTGGGGGTTCCAGGGATGGGATTATGATCAAAATTATCTTTAAATTTTTCCATAGAATTTTTTTTCCAGCATCTTGTAAAATTCATGGACTGAACAAATGGTCTAATATTCTTTATAGATAAGGTGAAATTAAATTCAATCCTATAATGATCAGTCCAAGTCAAAGGTTTTATGTTTGTGATAGTGATATTTGTTATATTAGTAAAGATAAGATCTAGCATATGCCCTGCTCTATGTGTGGGGTATGCTATTTTCTGTGTGAGTTGCATGAATTCCATATCGGCAGCCAGACGTTTAGTTAAGGGATTATCATGGAGATCAAAATGGACATTGAAGTCTCCTAGGACTATGATGTTTTTATGTTTGAGACAGACGGGAAGAATTTGTTCCAAGAGTTGGATGCTAAAATCAGTCGTACTACCTGGAGGGTTATAAATGATTGCACCACCCAGCATCGCCTGAGTGTTTATAGAAATAGAGAAGATCAAGACTTCATGCTTACCTAGTTGCGTAGCTGTTTCTTGACAACAAGTAAAGGTGTCTCTAAATATCATGGCCACCCCACCTCCCCTCTTAATTGATCGACAATTTACAATTTTATATCCAACGGGTAGTGCTGCAGCAATATCAGGGGTATTGTGCTTACCAAGCCAAGTCTCAGTGATAAAAGCAAAATCTGGTTTGATCTCCTGTAACATATTACAAATCTCTATAGAATGTTTAGGAAGAGACCTTGCATTAACATAAATGCAAGAAAAATCCTGAGTGGGAGCTATTTCAGATATAGGACGGTCAGTGTAATTACCATTCCATCTACAATTTCGGCAGCTAAAGGGGCCCATGGTGTTTAAGGGTCCTACTTTAGCACAATGAGGATGATCCAATGGTGTAGTAGTGTTAAGATTAAGCAAATCCCCACGAGAGTATACCAGTGCAGACTTACCAGATATATCGATAATTGGAGAAACAGGGGTTATGGCCCCTGGTCACGCCCTTCGCGGACGGGCGCAGACGGGCTCGCCTTCGGCGAGCCTTCGTCGTGCCTCCGGCGTGCCCGCTGCGCTTGTCCGCTGCGCTTCCTGGGTAAGGGGACCATTTTATGTTATCGAGGGCGGGAGAGGCCGAGCACTAGTCTGCTCACCCCTGATCCTCACCTAAGATGGCGGATGGTGGTTAGGGTCCCAGGCAGCGCCGATCAGCTGCGACGGGGGTTACCGGGTAAGGCAAGGCAAATGCAGGACCGCGGGTCAATGCCCGATGATACAAACAATTGTTGCGCAAATTATAAAGTACTAAATATTAACAAGGGTCTTTTGTTAAAATGGTGAAGTGAGTGCCACAAACTATTCACACAAGTGCAGTTTTAAAATCACAATATACACTTGCCAAAATCACGCACACCAGGTCCCGGCTTTCCACCTTAAGACCTCACTCATGCACACTGTCAATCGTGTGCTGGTAGCGTTTCTGGGGTTTTTATGTTATCGAGGGCGGGAGGGGCAGAGCACTAGTCTGCTCACCCCTGATCCTCACCTAAGATGGCGGATGGTGGTCAGGGTCCCAGGCAGCGCCGATCAGCTGCGAAGGGGGTCACTGGGTAAGGCAAGGCAAATGCAGGACCGCGGGTCAATGCCCGATGATACAAACAATTGTTGCGCAAATTATAAAGTACTAAATAATAACGAGGGTCTTTTGTTAAAATGGCGAAGTGAGTGCCACAAACTATTCACATAAGTGCAGTTTTAAAATCACAATATACACTTGCCAAAATCACGCACACCAGGTCCCGGCTTTCCGCCTCAAGACCTCACTCATGCACACTGTCAATCGTGTGCTGGTAGCGTTTCTGGGGTTTTTATGTTATTGAGGGCGGGAGGGGCCGAGCACTAGTCTGCTTACCCTTGATCCTCACCTAAGATGGCGGATGGTGGTCAGGGTCCCAGGCAGCGCCGATCTGCTGCGAAGGGGGTTACCAGGTAAGGCAAGGCAAATGCTGGAACGCGGGTCAATGCCCGATGATACAAACAATTGTTGCGCAAATTATAAAGTACTAAATAATAACGAGGGTCTTTTGTTAAAATGGCAAAGTGAGTGCCACAAACTATTCACACAAGTGCAGTTTTAAAATCACAATATACACTTGCCAAAACCCGCACACCATGACCCAGCTTTCCGCCTCAAGACCTTACTCATGCACACTGTCAATGTCAATGCTGAGGAGCTCTTTGCTGTTGTGTGCGTTGTTGTCCAGGCGCTCTTTGAAGGAAGATCTCTTGGCTAACCTGATGAGGTGGTGATGTCTGCGGGTTGCGTCCTTGTGGGCTGCATGGCTGTCCGGGGTGTTCGTGGAGCAATTTCTTCTCCTGTGTTGGGCATGCACGTTTGGAGGTCTGGAGCTCTTCGGTGAACCAGGTGGCTTTCTTGCTGGTGCGGCTGTTGTGGAGTTTTTTGAACGGGGCGAGGGTGTCGGGGCAGTTGTCGATCCACTGCCTGAGGCTGAGGTGTCTGGGTTTGTGGAGTTGGTGGGTGAGTTCTGGGCGAGGGTGGTGGTCAGCTGGCCTCGGGTGACTTTGCTCCAGCAGTGGTGGGGCAGCGGTTGGGTGCGGTGGTGCAGGGTCTGTTTCTTGAAGGTGAAGTGGATGCATCGGTGGACGGTCCAGTGGAGTTCCGTGGGGTTGTTGTAGGTGACGTGGGAGCTGGTGGAGTTGATGGGTCAAGCTTGTGGCCGGCGGTGTGGGTGGGTGCGGTGGTGAGTTGTTTGAGGCTGAGGTTGGTGAGGTTGGTGTTGTTGTTGTTCTCGAGGTGGAAGTTGAGGTCCCCAAGGAGGATGTAGTCCGTGGAGGCAAGTGCGTGGGTGCTGGCGGAGTCAGCAATGGAGTCGCTGAACTGTGCTCGGGGTCCGGGGGGATCTTTAAACGAGGGTCCTTCTGAGGGTAGTGTTGAGGTCAGTGTGGATCCAGAATTGCAGGTGCTCAGCTGTGCTGAGGGTGTCATCTGTGTCGGTAAATACCTTGAGGATGGAATTGTGGATGATGGCTTCTCCTCCTCCGATTCCATTGGTGCGGTCCTTGCAGGTGACCTTGTAGCTGCCCGGGATGGCAATGATGATGTCGGGCGCCGAGTACCCGCTCCACAAAGTTTCGGTCAGGAAGGCAACGTCTGGGGCGGAGGTGTTGAGTAGGTCCCAGAGCTTGACTGCATGTTTACGTGCGGATCGGGTGTTGAGGAGTATGCAGCGAAGGTGGTTGGGTCTGGTCCTTGGTGGTTTGTTGGCTCTGTCGCAGGTGAAGCTGCAGGTGCGGCAGGTGAAAGGTCGGTGGGTGCGTTTTGGGGAAGCCTGGAAGCAGCAGTGGTCTCGTCCGGCGATGAGTGCGAGGAGAGTGCCGGCGTTGTATCGGAGTCTGGCGTCGTGGCAGCTGTGGGGTCCAGGGGTTCTGGCGCTGGGCGCGGTCCATGTGCAGACGGGCTTGCGTGGCCACGCAGCAGCCGCCATTTGAGGCGGAGAGGGAGGGTGGAGCAGCTGGGAGGCAGGAGCGGGGAGGCAAATAGACAGTGAGGGGGCGGGGCCACAGGAGAACAGCAGCGGGAAGGAAAAATGCAAGAATAGAGATAGTGAATTACAGACTGAAGGGGCACAGAGAAACAGTGAATTACAGACTAGTGGGGCACAGAAAAAGCATAAAACAGAACAACCCAGTGAATAGCAGACTGAAGGGGAACAGAGTCAATCACCGGCAGACTCGAACTCACGGAATCCGAGTGGCAGCAAGGGGGGAGAGGCACAGATGCACAGGTTGAGCTGTGCGGCGTGAGGAGCGACCGGGCCTGCAAGCAGGGACAGGGGTCTCGCCTTTGGGATCTTATAAGTATTTAGTTATGCAGCACAATATCCTTACATCAACTGCTTCATGGCTAAACACTAAGCACGGGGTTCGGATGGGAGTCTATCCCAGAGGCTGAAGGAATATGAGGAGAGGTGGCATGACACTGGAGGGGGCTGTCAGCTGAAGGTATGATTTTATTTTTAAAATAATATATTATTTCTAAAAACCCAGAGTGACCTCCTGGGCGACCCCTCCTGCGCTACCACCTTTTATTTATGGCAGCCGCCACTGGGCAAAAGCCACAGGAGTAAAAGAGAGGAGGAAGGAGGGCAAAGGCACACATATGGAGGGTGAGAGAGGGTGGGTAAAGGCAACAGAAACAAATGGAGGGAGAGAGGAAAATATGAAGTAATATGTCTGTAATACAACTAAAACAAAAAAGTCATAAAATATAAGTGAGAGTGCAGCAAAGACAGAGATACGGAGAGAAGGGTCGAAAGTCACAGGGACGGAGGTTGGGGGTGCAAAGGTAGCACAGTGGGAGAGAGGTCAACATGAAGAAATATCATTTCTGCAATACAATTAAAACAACAAAAGTCAGAAAAAAATAAGTGACATGCACACACCGTAAATAAACTTTCTTAAGTATGGTGTAGTGTGTTTGAAGTAGTAACAAAGATAGAAATACTGAAAAAGGTGTCAAAAGTCACAGGGAAGAAGGTTGGGAGGCAGGGACAGGGAGGGTGACTAAAGGCATACCGATGGAGGGTATGGAGGGTAGGAGGAAGAGGGTAAAGGCAGCACAGTCTAATGGAGGGAGAGAGGCAGCACAAAGGAATATCATGTCTGCAATACAACTAAAGCAATAATAGTCAGAAAATGTAAGCAACATGCACACTCCTTTTGGTATGGCCTCTCATTGTAAATGAATACGTCAGTGAGATGACACTTCTGTCGAACAAATCAGTGCGTGAACTCCAGGTCGTGGCTTTAACCCTGCTGTCTGACTAAAACCTTTCCCTGTCCGAGATGGATAAAAGGAGTACCACTGGGAGCTAATTATAAATGGGCCTATAATAAGGAACGGTTTGCACAGGGATCCTAAATTTAACAGTACACTCAAAATCTGTCCCTGTGGGTACTGGGTGGGAACACACAGATTTGGGTTGAGGTCGAAGGCTACCACAGCGCCCTGTGATGAAACTCAAGCACTAAGGTATCTCACACCAAACAACGCAATCAGACCATGGGAAAGTCAGACAATTGCACTAAGTAAACGGCATCAGATAACATAGACCATGTCATTAAGGCTGTTTTGATATGTATAAACATTATAAGCTTTAAGCTTCTCTCACACCCCACAAAGGCTTCAGCTCAGCTCCCTGCTGAGAAAGTACATCCTTAAACTGTGCCCTTTCAGTGGAATCACACATTAAATCTGTGTATGCGCTTACTACTCCTCATTTCACTCTTGTAAATAAAATATCAGGAAAATAACATTCAACGCCATTGATTATGCATTCCATAAATACTCGAAACTGCCAACAACATACTCGCTGCCAAACTGCGTGCAACCTACATATAGGAAGGATGGGTTTGTTTACTCACCGCACTTTCAGTGTCACTCCCCGTCCTCACCCGTGTGGAGCCCATATCTACGAGATGCAATTTTATATGCATGATTACATGCAGAAACACCTAGCGCCAAGCTGACAAGTCTAGCGTCAGTTTTATTTCTTAATGAAATACTTTCATAGGGTTCGTTCATGCCACATCAACAAAAGGCAAAATGGACACAGTTAAGCGTGATTGCAACAGCACACTTGAAGCTCATCTCGCTGTGGCAACAACGCAACAGGCTGCCATTACTACACACCTCTCTAGGAACAAGCCTCGAGTTGTCTGCGCGCGCTAAAAAACAAAAAAAAACAAGCAAGCAGGGACAAGTAAAACAAGGAGGGTTAGAGGGAGTTAGCGAAATTAAAGACGGACAGAGGAGGTGTTGTAAATGAAGTGGAGAGACAGATATCAAAGTAATAATGGATAATGAATGTTTAATAAGTACTACAGAGAATAACTGGTGTTCCCATCAGAAAGCCAGGGAGCTAACGGACAAGGAAGAATCCAGACAAAGCAAAGCACAATATGACATCAGAAACATAGAAAGTGAGTCTTAAAGCGATACAGCAAAATACAAGTAAAGAGAATACAACAGGAGGCTCACAGAAATTAAGCAAAGACAGATTGGGGTCAGAGAAAGCAAACAAGGACTTTACTTTTAGTATGAGGAAGTGAAGCGCCCCCGACTGTAGGCTGGAACTGAGGCGAAGTAAAGACGTGCGGCCGCGAGACGCTCTCTGTGGTGGGGTAGAGGTGGAGGGGTGCCGTGAGGAAATCCAGATGGCAGAGTAAAGCCAAAAGAAGTGAGGAGCACAGTGTGGGTCAAGACATGCACGAAAGTTAATTACCCACATGGCGCCTGCGCGCATGCACGCGCAGGTGCACGCAAGCTTGAGCCCAGCAAAAGCCTCTGGTTGAACTTTGAAAACCCCCTTACTAAAAGTCGAGCAATCAGCGCATGCGCTGCTCTAGGCTCGACCTAAAAAAAAGAACAGGCAGAATGCTGGGTTAGCATGGCTTATTTACTCCCAGTGGGAGGGGTTGGGGTTAAGTATCCCAGCATTCTCCTGGTCTTTGTTTTCTGTCGTGGAGATGGTCATCTCCTCCTTGTTTAGGAATGGGACGAGGACTGGAGGGACTGGGAGGTAATGCAAATGTTTAAACAACAATCTGATCAACAGACTCTGCGTTATTAATGTTTAATAATTCGTCATGGACCTAGTTACAGACTCAAATATTTGAAGCACTCACATTTTAAATACAGAAATAATTTCTCTTTTCAATAATGAAGATTGACAAATAGAAACTGTCATGGCTTGCCTCTGCTACTAAAGATACAATTTAAAATAACAACTACAAAATTATGAAACAAAAACTATAAGAGACTAGTCTTCTCTTTTAAGGCAACATGCAAAATGCATCAGGTGTTACCGTTATATGAAATAATGCTGCTATTACATAGATTTAGATACCAATAGCTGTTCCTCATTTCCAGTCCAAGCACACTATATTTAACAAGCATTTGCAATGCAACAGGTCTCGCAGCATTAAAGTTTGAGTTACTGGCATTGTAAATGACAATGCTTTGCATTCATTTTTTTTTAAATTTGCAATTGGTATATAAACATTGCTTGTGAATGGTTAGCTGTTGCTTATGCTTATCTGAGTTAGCAGTAATAAAGAGTGCTAGTCTTCCTTGTTATAAGCATGCTGATTTAAAGTGAGTGCCTGCACTTCTTACAGCTCTTGAAACGGAGAGTGCCTAAACTTCTTAGTGGGCGTTCAATGCTTTTAATTGGAGAGCACCAGACCTTCCTCGGATCGACAGAGCCTGGACACGCCCCCGGCCTGGCCACAGCGGATCCCAGGAGTTACCCCACTGAAGGGACTGTGCGAGAGCCGCCCTACAGGCCTTGAGGTCCAAGGACTGATGGCTTACTTGCCTTTGTAAATGGACCGCACATGTCTAATAAATAAATACAACAAGAAAAGCGAAAGTAAATGCCGTGCCGCAAAGCGCGTGCAGCCTGGCAGAGTCGGATTCCGATGCACGCCTTCGGATTGGGCTGCACAACTTCACTTGAGCTGTCTATGGTAGAAGATCACGCGCGCGACCCAATCCTAAAGCACGCGTTGTAATCCGACTCTGAAAATGCTTTTCCCATTGAGAATGCTGGGCGCGCGACCAAGTTTGTCTCCCCTCGTCGTTTTTCGGCTGAGACGCCGACTATAGTTCTCGCTGCGAGAACGCGCTTTTAGCACGTTCGTCGTAGCGAGACCTAAAAATGAAGAGCACTAGGACTACCATTATGAGTGGCCCTGGGATTGCGCATGTATTTTCTCACCCCTGGGGCCACACATACTAGAGGTGCTAGTAACTCTGGGGCTGGTGAAAACACCATCCCCTTAAAAATTGGACTCTTCGATTCTATTAGGAAAACACAAATTACTGAGATTAATTCGCCCTGGAAATTCGCCCCAAAGTTTCAGCAGATAAAAATCTCTGGGTGTAAGTAAACAGATCTATAGTGCTCTTGTGAATCTCATAATTCGGCCCTTTTGAATTTAATGGCCACTTGCAATAAGGGCCTAAATTGCTGAAGACAGAGCAGCAGGTTGAAATTCAATTGTGAAAATGCGAGTTTGAGTTCTACAATTGGCATCAAGCAAACTTTCAGGAGCGCGTGAGTTTATTATGTGCTCCACTTAACGAAAAGAAACTATTGTCGAAACTATACACCTTTGCACAACAAAATGGGCCCCATGCAGGCATTTACAAAAGCTGTATATGAAAGTTCTATGGAAAAAAATGCTTCCATTGCTATGCTTTCTGCAGGTTACGCCTTTGTAAGGTTGCCTGTTTGCCATTATCATTGTCTATTATACAAATCTATATTTTATCCATTTTGGTTAGGAAGCAATTTATTCCTGGCAACAGGAATTTTATCATTCTCCCATTGCAGTCCTTCTTCTATGCCAAGCATTAATGAGGGTGCAGCAGATTCAATCATGTCATTTTTCATAGCTGATCCGGTTCCTTTTGTCGTTGCTGTTGATATCACACCGTCTCTCTTTTACGTATGTGAATGTTATTTATCCACTCCTAAAAAGTTTTAAAGTTGTTCTTCTCACCTTTTCCATTGCCCTCATTGCTCCTTTACTCATCAACTTTCCCTGCTTTTAGCTACTTGGGTGCTTCATTCTTTGACTGCTCATGTAGTCCATTCACCCCCCCTCCCCCGTACCTTATGTTTCCTCCTCTAATGCCACATGATTATCTTATGTGGGGTTGCAGCTTTCTCCTCCTATTTCGGCTCAAGCTGAAGCTGTGTTTCTGATATTTGCTCTGGGGACACTGTTTTGGCTCCAGACATTTCCAGCTTGTTAATGTCCTCTCTTATAAAGTATTTAACTGGCTTTCCAAATAACTTATAATTAATTATTAATACATAGTAAACATTACATAGAGGTGGTTTAGGCAACCAATTTGGACCAGCCCACGAATAACGATTTGGGATTTGAAGGGTTGGGAATTGTGAGTGATAGCATTTTACCTGTTTAGTATGCCATCCACGTCCCAAACAGGTTGGCAGTGAGAGACTAAGGAGGCCTCCTCCTTAAACCACCCATTTCACCACCCTTAGGACTTATATCAATGTGAAGTTCGGGGCAAGTGATTCATTGGTGGAATAAACATTTGGTGCTTTGAGGGCTGAACCGAATCAAGGATCCTTTCTCTACTATTGACACTGCCTTAGTATCTTGTTTTGTAGTCCAATTTGAAGAAGGGTAGGTTCACCAAAAGGCTGGTGAGCGTCAATGTGCCTCCATGCATTAAAAAATGTCTGAAGGAGATAGTTATTATCTCACCAAGAACACGTCAGCGCATGCCCCTCTCCCTCTTCTTATGAAGTATTACAGAATACTGGATTAAAGCACCATTACATACTGCTATAAGAAGCAAGTAAACCCACATGCATTTTATATGTTACATGTTGTATGTCCAGATGAACAGGGATAGGGCAAAAGAATAGGAAGTATCCAACAACCCACGCATAGGAACAGCCTAAAGAAAGCCTTGAATTGTATAAGCCACTAAAATAAGGCTGAAAAGTGTCAGTGCCATAGATGGTGTGGGATATATCAGCCACAGACACCCGCGCAGCCCAATTTGTAACCATATCACAGGCACCAAACGTTATAGGGAAACTGAGGTGTTGCTGAAGCATTTTTATTCTGAAGATCTTGTAGGATAAATATCGAATGTACTCCTTGGAACACAGTTGAGCCCATTCTGGTTATAGGGATGAGGATGAGACCAGATGATGAAGCACGCCACTAATAAAGTGTCTAAAAAATTAAGTAAATACATAACCCCCTTGAGTTCTTTGATAACTATCCTAAGCCATGAATATGTAAGAGGGTTATAGGATACCCTTATGTTTGATTTATTGTACATAGGGAAACAGTATCCTGTGTCCCAGAAGTAAGTTCTCCCTCCCCTCCCCAGAAACAAACTTTGAGTTGTGATGTGGGATAATAGGTGACGAGTTAAATCACCAATCAACAGCATACACAGTATCCTGAGCAGCACAGCCATTTTAGGATGTATCCTTGCTTCATATTTTTTTCTTCATTTTTCTGTTATCAGGTTTACTTATCTTGCTTTTGGTCAGGCTGAAACTGTAGGGTGCCACAGCCGGTATTAGACTTTATTCCTTGGTGCAACCCATTGAGTAAGAGGAGGAGGAGTGAAACTAGGCCCCCTAAAATGTACCCAGAAACGGATGAATATTCCAATATATGTAATGCCTCATCAGCATTATTACTCACTTTTGGTGCAACAGCCGACCAGACAACAAATCAAAAGAGCAAGAAGGTCAGCAAGCTGTGCAAATATGAGCCATGCAAAGGAAATGCACACATACCTAAGTAGAGCACATGTATATTGACTGAAAATAATGTAGCGCACATTTGACAGTCTCTCTATCCGTTCAAGTACAAAGTCCCCCATAGGGTACATGAACACCATTCAATTTAAACATAACAAATGTATTACCATGCTGCTTTTAAATCAAATCATAATTTCCTTACAAGTTCATTGAATTTTCTCCAGAAGTTGCATCTGTTCACAAGCTGACAATATTTAAGCATTGGTTTGTGTTCACTAAATTGGGTAAGCCTGAAAAATGTTGTTGCGTCCTCAATACCGTAGTCATGCATTGCATGCATAATTTTGGAGGGATATTGTAGGTGCTCAATTCACAAATCTTAATGCACACCTACAACAACTTGAGCCGATATGACCAGATGTACAATACAAGCCCTTTTGCAAATTTAAACCCTCAGAATTCCAAAATCACTGGCTTTGCGACTGCAAAATTGCTTTTATATATGTACTAAACTCCCTTTGCGAGTCGAAGACGCTCGCACAATGGGTTTTGTAATCCATGTCAAACCGCAGTGAGTAGGGGGCATGAGAGGGGTGCCCTCTCCTAAGTGTGATGTGCAACGGCATGGATAAATGGATTGCAATCAATTGCAGTCAAAAACAATTGTCAACTCAGTTACACTTCAAACTAGGTGGCAATTGATACACGAAGCGGAAGGAGTTGCCTTGGGAATGCAAGCATAGGGATGATGATCTACTGTTCTTTCGCACCACCAACGCCGTGTTTATGGTCAATCACAGTGGTTTGCAAATAGTGACCTGCCTAATTAATATTCATTAGGAAGGTTGTTCTCTGACCCCCTGTGACTGCGCATTTTGAGATGCGACGTATTAATACATAGGCTGCATCTCACTGGCCGCAATAATAGAGTGCACAATTTGGAAGTAGGATGGTGCAATTTTGCATTGAAAATGGCATTTGATAATTTGCATAGTCTGCATTTTTGGAACATGTGGTTGAGAATGAGGACGTCCGAGTGGTGTGGCCCTGTAGAACGAAGTGAACACCATTTGGTTACTCGCGATTTTGGAATTTGTTTTCAACTTAAATACTCCTGAAAAGTTACTCCATGATTAAGCGTGTTTGCATGGTGGAAATGGGAATGTAAGAACCCTATGTATATATTTGGAGTGTAAGAGTTTGTATGTTTCCATAAGAAAATATATTTGTCTAGTAGAGTAATTGTAAGAATGTAAGAAAATTAAAATGTGCAAAGGTACATTTGTGCTATATTTATGCAAATGACATGCAACAGGTGTTTCGCACCTAGTTACAATTTTGCATACTGATAATGTAGACGTCACTATTCCTAGAAATGTATAACCTGTGTAGATTTGCAGTACTCTTTCAAGTATAAGAAAAATCCCCAAAAAGTCAGAAATGTGTTCCGAACATAGGAGTACAACTACAGGACTGAATTATATTTGCCTCACTGTGTTGGGTCGTTGTGATCTAGAAAACATCATTCTGTTTCAATGGCAAGAACAAAAACCATAGTTTTTTTCACTTTACTCTGTAATTGAGAGTTATGACGGCAGGCACATCTGTTATTGACCCTACTGTATCTATTTATCACTCGAAAACGTCTGCTTTTCTGGAATTTCACTATTGAAACATGATTCATAGTTAGCATTCTTGCTCCATGTGGCAAGTTGATTGATAATTTCTGCTATGACTGAAACCACCCACATTCAAGCCTGACCTTTTCTGCCAGAGAGTATGATGACAAATATAATCGTTCATGAGACTTTCAAGTACAGCAGGTCTGCAGAGTGTAAAATGTTTCTCATTGCAACTGTTCAGTAGAAACAAAGATTTCTAATTTGAAACAATTTTCATTTTACATAGGCTAGGTAGATCTGAAGAGATTGTACCTGAAAAAGACATGGTGTAGCTGTGTGCATAAAATGAAAGAATGAGTGACATTGGAAGTTAGTTTACATTTTATTAATTTGGTTAATCAAAACTAATACAAAGCAAAGAAAATAAATATAAAAGAAATAAAAGCATTTGCGTGCCTTCTTCTGTGGCACTCAAATACAGAAAATCAAAACACATTATTCACAAGGAAAAGTCACACAATATTTAAAATTGCTATCACTCTTAGGGCTTGATTTTAAGTTTGACTGGTGGAGCACTATCCATCCGGAAGGCAAAGGACATTAAGTCCGCCATCCCAAAGGTATTTCTTCCATCAAATGGTATGCCCAATGGCCCAGCAGTAATCTTTGCACCTAAAAAGGAACTGCCATCACAGTAGTTCACTCCAAAGTACAAAACGTTAATTGGGATGCCCCACTTTTGTTTTTTGAGATCCATTCACCAAACTTTTAACTTTTTGTTAAAAAAAATCCCAAAGTTGATGGTTTGTTTTATAAAAACAAAAACAAATAATGACCCCTGCACCATGGGAACTTCTCTTTACTTTTGTTTTTTTTCTTTCCAAAACCTACTGGTGAAAAAATACAAATACACCGCCCCTTCTAAATAGGGCAGGTGGGGTAATGCCCTTCCTCCGACAGCCCATACTCTGTTGGCAGTAGTGGCTCCGGGAGGGAGTGCTGCGGGGTGGTGGGGCGCGGTGGGGCGGTGGAGGGGTAGGGTGGAGGATAGTAGACTCCGGCATACGGTAGATCAAAGTTAGGTAAAGAAATAAACAAATACAACAAATTAAATTGCTCTTGCTGCAACGCAAAATGTGTTGCAGCGCGCGCAATTCAATTCGTTTTATTTATTTATTTCTGTACCTAACTCCGATCGGCTGTATGCCGGAGTATACTACCCCCCATCCTGCCCCTCCCCCGCCTCGCCCTGCAGCACTCCCTCCAGGAGCCGCTACTGTCTGTTGGCCATCTGAGGAAGCTCTCTGTCGATGAGCCAATGATTGCTCCATTGATGGAAAGCTTATAGTTGGCCCGCCTCTAAATGAAGAGTCTCAGAGTTTGGTCGACAAAGTACTCACTCATGTCTGCAATGGAGTACCCTGTTCACCTCTTCGCCAAGCTAAATCAGTCCTTAAATATTTGGAATGACAATATTACATTCAAAGGCTTAACAAAATAAACCAGGTTCATTGGAAATGAAACTGAAGAAACTACAGAGTGGTGTTTGTAGTGCAGCTTTGCAGAAAGGATTGTCTTAAGTTGCTTCATGATGGAGAAAAAGTGCATATAGTATACAGAAAAGATGTGTTTTTGGAAATATAATATCAAACCTCCTTCTGAAAATGACCACAAAACAGACAAAAAAGCAATTAGCAGTTCTTCTTTCACTGTAACATTTACTACCTTAGACACCATGAAACTGGAAGGCATCATCAGAGATCTGTCAAGCAGCTTTTTGTCGATCAGCATGCTACTCCAAGATGATAATGCAGTACACAGGCATTTTGGCCCTTCCCTGAACTTGTTTATTAATCAGGGCCATATTCAAGCAAGCCATGTGTGAAGGCCATGACCATGCCCTTAAAGTACACAACAATTTCTGGCGTTTCCATTATATTTAAGATATTTAAGAAAAACATAATTTGCTTCAAATCCAGCCTCACATCAGAAATCGAAGTATTTTGGCACACTACAGCCTCTTTTCTCTATGAGCGCTGAACATTGCACAGAATGTCTTAGATAAAGTCCTTCAAGGAGCCAAACATTTTAGCGTGCTCATATTTTTTTACCTCAGCACAGCTTTTCACAGTGTTAACCCTAGAATATTCCTCTAAGTTTGTGTCTCTTTCTGAAATTAACCACCATGGTTAACACTGAGTGACTTCTGTTCCAGCTGGTGCCTTGTCCCTCACGAAGTCCTTAAACTATTTATCCATGCCCAAATTGAAAATCTGAAACACTCATAAATTACCCATCCTTTCATATGCTGATGATGCTTAAAAGTACCTGCACATCACCAAAAACCTAATAGCCAGATTTCGAATTCATGGACGGGGCACTCCGTCGCAAATAGCCCGAACGGTGTATTACAAGTGCCATAGAATATAGTGCATTTGTGACATAGTGAATGGGAAATCTGTCAAGCTTGTGATGGAGTAACCCATCCGCTGAAATCTCAATCAGGCCCTACATGTGTAAAGCTGCACTACACAAGAGCAGTCATTCATCCATTTTCCATTCAACTATCAGCCCATTAATCTATTCTTTAAATTCTAGAATCCAGAGAGTTGGTTGGTGAGGTCACTTGCCAGATTGTTCATGCAGAAAGAACAGTTATGTAGCAAAATGCCCCTTCCTTCAGTCAGCAGAAATACTGGTTTCTTAAACATATGGCAATGTTAGCAATAGCTGAAAGGTGGAAAAGATTTGCCTGAATCCAACTTCCATCGATGCTAGCCCCAAGAAGCCACAAGAGGCATAAACGAAATGCCAAGCGGACCAAAGAGGGGACACATCAAAACCAAAGGAGGTCCATTCGGGACAAGCGAACCCCAAGGTAGTTCCTGAAAAAAACCCATGTTAAGTAAAGCTTTTTTCGGGCAAAAGCTGTTGAACCTCTGATTATTTTTGGAGCTAGATTAATGGTGTAGATTCTGTTAAATAAGGAGAGAGGATTTAAAGAACACAATGTCCACATACAAATGATGTACCTTCAAAAATGGTCATCACAAGACTTGATGCAGCCTAAAGCACATATTCAAGGAAATATTCCTTTCAGAGGGGGATTTAAATGGTGAAATCAATGCAACATCACGTGCAAAAAACGTAATCTCACTAAAGGCATATGAATTGCGAAAAATGAATGTGCTAAATCGACAAACATCAGCGAGAGTAATGTCTTTTTGAAGAAAACTGTAAGCCTATTGTTTATGTGGCAGGTTAATGTCTCAAAATGGTTTATTTGTACTACTTCATCACTAGACACAGCCACTGAGCTGGCACCTCCGTTTTGACTGGGGAACAGGCAGACCCTAATTGTTTTCAGTTTGGAATGGCATGTTATATAGACTAACCTGGGTAACTGTGGCATCTCAAAAAGAATAGACACTTTTGTATAAGCACTCCTCCTGCAAACGAACACGTTTTATGCCAGCCTCCAGTGGTGATTGGTCGATCTAAAAGTGTTAATTGAGCCATATGGTCTCAGCAAGACACTTATACCCAATAATGCAAATGAAGGCGCTAATTTGTTTTATTTTTAGTAGCATCGAACAGTGAGCTGAGCCTGAAAAGCATTACACATTTGAGAAGATCATATTTCAATAATGGCATAACCTATGGCGGCCTAAACAATATGAATCATCCAAAGTAACAAAGTTAAGTGAAACATAATATTGCTCACTTAAGTAGCAGTGGTAAATGAAGACATGAAACTGAAAGCAAGAATACATCTGGGGCTTTATCTCCTAATTCAGCATTTTGCATGTGACACATGGAATACCATACCACCTTTATTGGTTGCTTTTATATGTTTGCCCACAGTACAACCACCAGTAGGTGGGGAGCAAGTCATGGATGCTGTGATGCAGATTTATCGTTCACACAAATGTGAAAAAAAATATTAAAAACCTAAATTCACAATGTGCTCAAATTGTAATGTCTGTGGATGTCGAGTTGATAAAGATATTGTGCAGCACTTTAAAAAAGTGCCACTATATATGATGAATGATAAGCACAATGTTTGCTAAAAATCAGCTAAATTTTTCAGTTAGTTGAAAAAGAGTGAATTTTATGCTTGCAATTGGTACAATTTCAAATGAAAGGGGCCTATTTAAAAACTGCATTTTGTAGTAATTTAGTAATATTGCAATGGTGCTACTCACGCATTACAAAGTGCTGTGCACTAACCTACAGGTGGAACCACGACATGCCTCCACCTATGCTATTTTTCTGTGGAGATCTCTGCCCCAAATATATTTTCTCCCATTATTGAATTAAATATAAACAAAACTTTAACTTTTAATGCAATAATTCATTTTACCAAATTCTGTACATAACTTGTAATTATTTCAATGCATAATAAATATATAGAATCATTGTACTGTAGGTGGTTTCTTTACTATATCTTTCACAAAGTCATTTTAATGTCATTTGTTTTAATATATTTAAATTAATTAGGGGCAGATTTATGAGGCCGTTGCGCCTCTTTGCGCCGCAATTGCGTCACTTTATTTGACGCAACTGCGGCGCAAACAATGCGCCCAATTTACAACGTGACGCATCTAGGAGATGCGTCACGTTGTAAAGCACTGCGCCATAAGGAGGCGTTCCTGCGCAGGGGGGGGGGGGTTCCTGCGCAGGAACGCCTCCTGAAAGTGGCTGAGTGAAATCTATGAGATTCCACTCAGTCACTTTCAGGGCAATGCTGCGTCAAAACCCTGCGCCTGCTTGAAGCAGGCGTAGGTCTTGACGCAGCATTGTGCAGATGGTGTACCCCCGAGCCTTGCTGGAGCTGCGTCGCGATTGCGACACAACTCCAGCAATGCGCCACATTTCCGCAACAGACGCATCACGCATCTGTGCCGTTTTTGCACCATGGTGCGCCGCATTATAAATGCGGCGCACTATGGGTGGCGGAGCTGTGGCGCACTGTGGCGCAAGTTAACTGGCGCATCCCTGGGGATGCGCCAGTTAACATAAATCTGCCCCATCGATTTTTAAATCAGAATCAAGTGAATAATGCTGCAGCATTTTATTTACTTTGCTGTACAAGTAAAATACACATACATAAAGTCTACACTTTGCAGTAACTTTACACTCATAATGGTGAATTACCAAAAGTAATAAAGTTACTAAAAATGTAAGAGTAAATTTACATGCGTATATTTACTCAAGTTAAATGTACCTTTGTGAAAAGCCTTGTGCCCCTCACACTTCAGGGCAGAGGCCTCCATTCTTAAGCCACAGAATATCAGCTGCGTCTGTTAGCTTACATCTTCAATTGGGTGCCGATGTACAAAATGTTAAAAAATTACAAATATTCAAAAAGTACTATTGTAAATCTGTGAGAGTTACAGGTTTATTTCTGGAAAAGGCTCAACAATTCCCAGGCAAGTGCCTCCCACCGCAATTCCTAAAGCGCAATTGTACATGGAGTATAATTATTTGGGTATGTAAAAAGTCTTCACAGTGCAATTTCTGTTTTATATTTTTTTCTCCATGAGAAATTGTTTCTCCCTGTCAAGAAACATCTTTTACCGCACTCCTAGAAAATGTATACGGGGAGATATGCTGCTTTCCCATTTCACCAAAGAAACAAATGTACCCCTGTGATCGGCAGAAGTGAATCTCTGAAAGGTGGAAATGTGTTCTGGAGAAGATTCTGAATACCAACAAACTCATTGATTTGTGTTTGTTCCCCAATTTTTGTGTCATCCCTGGAGATCTACCCAGGTGCAACAGTACACTGTACTTGGATGCTAATAGGCATGCCTAAACGACTTTACGAGTGCAAATTCACTGTCCATGACTTTTGCAATTGTAAGTTTGACTGAAGTGTCAAAATGACTTTGTTAATCAGTTCCAAAGAATCAATATTGTCACATGTCTAAATGCTTTTGGGATAAGGGGAAACAGTTTTATGTAAGTGTTTTAACATGCTACGGCCTTCTACTTCATACATTCTTACAGAGTGCGGTTAGGTTCAAATCTCTACTCTGGGCTCCCTGTCAATATAGATAGCAATTATGTGCTGGGCTGCGAAGTCAGTTTGGACTATCAGAGCGGGGTTGTTGGAAGGGGAGTCTTCTCTGCGCCAATCACCGCTCTGTGCTGGGCCTTTGAGTCAGCCCAAACCACAAAGTGGGGGGTGTTGGGGAGCGCTCACCACCGACGGCATCTATGTTCTGGGCATCAACGCCGGCCTGGACCACAATGAGAGGAAGGTGAGGGCTCTGCGCCAACAACAGCATCATCTTGTCCCTGCCACCCTCCAGGAAACCGATCGGAGCCCAGCTATACAGCAGATATGACGTGTGCTGAGGCAGGTGTGGGCACACTGCAGAGAGGCAGTGGGGTTTCTCTTGGTTGCTTGGTGGGTGGGGTATTGGAGTAATAATAAAGGTGACTGGGCCTCTGACATCTTTCAAGGGGTACATTAAAGACAGCATTGTTAATTGACACTGGTGAGGGTCTGGACAAAGAGGGTCGCGATCATTGCTGTGATAAGACGATGGGCAAAAAACTAAAAATGAGGCATCACTATTTCATGCCAGAAGGCTATGATGCAACAGAGAGACAAGTTTCCTATGCAGATCGCTACAACACCCCCTCAATAAATACAGCAAAGCAACGGTTCAATAAATCATATAGCCTGCTTAGACTTCTGATACGATTTCAAGCGCCCCCTATCTTAATCAAATATGGACCAGTTCATTTGCAAGCTGAATACATCATTACAATGCAGTGGTATCTCATTTCAAGCACTGGAAGCTCGATTGAGGGCTCACAGCTACAATAAACACGATATTGATCACCAATAATTGGCCTGCTGTGTATAAAGCAGTGGGGGGGGCCATGCACACACCACCCGCCCCAATTAGTCTCAAACGATCCATCCGCAGCACCTCCTACTCAAATAAAGTACAGTTAGATAGCACCTCTTTGAGCACTGGAGAGCCCCTAGGGGCGAGGAAGTGTCCATATATATGCCCAGTCTCACTTTGTCTTGTATTCTGGCACTTGTTGTGCACACCGAAAGCGCGAAAACATGAGGAAGAAGGGGTCAGAGTTTGCGGGAGGCTAGGGAAGCAGTGTGGGATCTAAACCAAAATATTTCCAATGATATAGGTTTCGCATTTAAATGCGAGACCTATAGCATTGCAAACAAACAGCTGCCATTGTCCCGGGAGCTTCAAAAGTGAAATCAAAGCACGTTGTTGTGCCTAATGTAGGAGAAACTCAATAAAGGAAATAATACACGTGCCATGTAACAACCAAGTAAAGGGGCCAGTAGCCATGGGAGGTTGCAAATTAAGACATGGGCGTACTAAGGAGGGACTAAAAAGCCTATTTTGGAATCAGAATACAGCATTTAATAAGGACAAAGACACAAGCTAATGAAAACTATGGGTGGGGCTTTTCTCCCATACTGTACTACAACAGATCATCGCCAGAGCAGAGTTTGCATGCTGGCTCAGGCTCGACCTCATAACCCAGTTGTAACTTACAACTTTTATAATTCAGCCTCATTCAGCTAAAATGTGACATGCAACACACTTCCTAGTTAAGCATGGGCGGAAAATCCGTTCCGCTCGCGGATTTTGCGATTTTCAGTAAATTCGCAATCCGCGAACTCCCGCAAATTTACCGAAAATCCGCAAATCCGCGAGCGGCGGATTTTTCCGGGGGCAAAAGTTCAAGCCTGGCCTGTTGTAACTATTTTAGGATGGCGCCGGCAAGCTGCCAGCGCCATCCTAAAATAGTTACTAAGTTAGCTTCAATAGGAAGCTCTAATAGATAAAATAAAGCAGGTGCTCGCACCTGCTTTATTTTATCTATTAGAGCTTCCTGTTGAAGCTAATTTAGTAAGTATTTTAGGATGGCGCTGGCAGCTTGCCGGCGCCATCCTAAAATATTTACAACATGCCCTTCCTGTGACCCTTCCTGTGACTCATTCGTCGTCGAGGCAGGTGTGCCTTCTTACCAAATCTACAGTGGAAAATCAGCTGTGGTGCTGGATAGAGGCTTTTGCATCCTTGACTTTCACGAGCGCCATACCCGTGCTGTTCCTGTGACCAGGAGCTTTTTCTCTTCATCTGCTGAACTGATCTTTCTCTGACCTTTTATGCACACAAGAGGCATGTGAACTCGCATGGAAGCCCCGCACGTTTGGCCCCGTCTTCCCGCCATTCACCCACTATGATGGACAGCTCACTCAAGGGACCCCTTTGCCCTTCGAGGCGATTGCATAGTTACACACACATGGTCGCTCGAACTAGTTGATGCTCAAATTCAGTGACTCATTCATTAGCCCAAAAACAATCATGAGCGTCTTCGAGGCTGGACAGGTGTGCCTCTTCCCAAATCTACTGTGGAAAGTCAGCTGTGATGCTGAGTAGAGGCCTTTGCATCCTTGACTTTCATGAGCGCAATCCCCGTGCTGTTCCTGTGACCAGGAGCTTCTTTCTCTTCATATTATTGTGTTCGCACGGGTTGCTGCAAGTTCGCACGCGTTTTGTACAATTTCGCAATTTGAGAAATTGTACAAAACCCTCGCGAACTTGCAGAAACCCGTGCGAACATAAAAAAAATCCGCAAATTCGTGAGAATTTGCGGATTTTGCGGATTGTGAGTTCTCAAATCCGCAAAATCCACGAACGCGAGATCTGCAAAATTCGCCCATGCTTATTCCTAGTCCTGAGACAGCCCCATGCAGGCAAGGGGATCAGGGCCGGACTGGGAACAGAAACCGGCCCTGGCACACTGCTCAGCCAGCCCCCCCCCTGGGGTGAGGGAGAGTGCAGCAAAGCAGTGTGCGAGGGCCGGTTTCGGCCGATTTTGTTACTGGGGGCCGATATTGCCGACCCCCGGTGAAACGCCCGGTGCCCGCTATGGCCAGTCCGGCCCTGAAGGGGATGTATTCCATAGAGTGGCCCGGGGGTGCAACGGGCATTTACACCTGCTTTGTGCACCCCTGGGGCAGATGGGTATTAGAATAGGGGCTTCAGATACTTTTGCGGCCCCTTCTGTAATACAAATAGTGCTGGCGCACATAAAGCAGCAGCGCTATCTTTAAGGGGGTGTTCCCTCATTTGCATGGGGCAAGCCCCCATGCAAATGAGGTAATCCCTTTACCTATGTGCCCGCACTGCATTACCAATGCGGGCGCAAAGGCAAAAAAGCCCTCAGGAGGCTCACTGACAGTGTGCCACCTAAAAGGTTCCGCACTGCCAGTGAGCCTCCTGATGGCAGCCATCTGCATGGGGTAAAAGGCGTCACTGACTGCATCTACCTGAAAGAGGATCTCTATTCCCCTTTAAAAGTGCTGGTGGGTTGCCCCACCTGCACAGTGAAACACGGAGCAGCTTTAAAGCAACTGCTGTGCATTTCACATGATTATGCTGGCCCCAGGGCAGCATGAGTGCACGGATGCCAGGGGGCAGCACATTACCGATAATGCAGAGCATTTTTCTTCATTGCACGGGGCACACCTTTTAAAGGTGCGTCCGGTGCAATAAATGAGAATACGCTGCATGTGTAATGTGGCCCCTGGTGGTTTTCGCTATTACTATCCCAAATTGAACAGCTGAGATGTTTTCTCTACATTCTGGCCACCTTTGCTGATCTGATTTGCAACTGTCGAGATGGTACACATTTTTGAAGAGACACAATAAGTGCTTTTATTTTGCATGTTATATTCATACCAGCACAGGTTTTGTTTTACTGCAGCACTAAGGGCCTCATTTACAAGGCCATTGCCCCATTGGTGCGTCACTTTTTTTGGCACACCGGTGGCTAAGTGTGCTTGCCGATATTTAAAATGCCAAGTGAAGTCATCCAGCGTGACTTTTCATGGTCATGTAAATATGGGCTCCCTTTCACACATTACTCTTCATGAAAGGGTCGTTCAATGCATGTTGCTGTGCGTGTTCCCTCGCAACATCCATGGAACCTGACACATTCCCAGAGTTACAAAGTTTTGTAAAGCCAGGAATGCCTCAGAATACTATGCCTCCTCTGGGGTGCAACGAGGAGAAATACTTTTATTGTTCTCGTTTTTTCCTCTTTCTATGCGTGCTGCAGAATGCAGAATGCATTGAAAGAGTGAAATGCCATCAACAATTGTTTTTGTGCAGGAAGGTGTCCCTTTCTGCACAAAAACAATCACCATCCAACGCAAGCACCCTTGCAACATGATGCAAGGGTGCCTGAGCTGGCACATAGCAGCCATATGTGTGCCGTACTGCCGTACAGGGAAAAGCGCACAGATGTTTTGTATTGTTAATAGAATGCTTCCCTGTGCCTTAAAAATGAGGCAGCTTGGCACAGCAAAATGGCTTGTGGCGCCACGCTGAGTCTTTTTTTGTAAGTGAGGACCTACGTTTTTTAAGTATTCTATTTCAAGCATTTTTCTTTCAGTTTTTGTTTCAAGTTTGTGTGAGAGAGAAAGTGAGGTTTCACACACCACCAGGACTTGAATGGAGGCTACAGAGCATGGTCAAGTGCCATACACCTGGGGTTAAAAGTAGATATTTTGATACAACCTCTGCATCACATCTCAGATTGGAGATTGTCATGCAATTAACTGGGCAAAGAAACTAAGTGGTGTACTTCTCTGCTTCTTGGCCAACCGGTATGGATTAATTTCTTCGCAGCTAAACTCTACCTAGAGCCAGGTACACTAGGGGTGAAGTTGCTGCAGCCAATCACAGACATGGGCTTAGCTTTCACCCTTATTGAACTTTTTTATTGTTACCCAAGTAAATGGTCTGGCATTCATTGGCTAATTTACTGCCTCCCTTGAGGTACACTGCTCAGCACAACCCGCCTAAATCTACCACAGGTGTGTCCAGCTATCCTCAGGAAAATGTATTTCAAAATTGGGTGCAGAGAATTTGGAGCAAAGAAGCCAAGGTCTATGAGAGGAGATATGGAACCGGTAGTGACAGTCCTGCTTCCATGATTCTTCTGAGTTGGGACACACTTCCCCTACCCCGGTATTGTGATGAATTGAAGCACATGTGAAGAGCCCCTTTATTGTTCATTCCCCATTTCAAGTTATATGGGGGCGCTGTATCTCCTCTCACACTCATGAAAACCTTAAAAATAATAACAAAACTGGAGGTAGAAAACTGCAGATGTGTGGCTGTTTCTCACAGTTGGCAAAAGAAACAATTGATGGACGGAATGCTGGACATTGCAAACATTCACCCCAGTCACAAGGATCTGGGTTTAATCCATCATTCTTTTGCTCAACACCCCCACCCCAGTTTGGACCCAGCCATATGCAAATCAGGCATGACCCTGTTCCTTGTGGGACCAGTCCAGTCCGAACTGCCAAGCCAGGTCCTCCCTGGCCCAGAAACTAGCATCCTGGGACCAGTTTCAGGGCATCACCCTTCATCAGCCATGTCTGTGCATACCCTTCCCACTTAGGGCGACATATGCAAAAGAAATAATTGACGGACGGAATGCTGTACAATGCAAACATTTACCCCCAGTCACAAGCATCTGGGTTTAATCCATCATTATTTTGCTGACCACACCAACCCAGTTTGGACCCAACCATATGCAAATCAGTCTTGACCCTGTTCCTTGTGAGAACAGTCCAAACGAACTGCCTAGCCAGGTCCTCCCTGGACTGGAAACCAGCATAAGTCTGCAGCAGTCTTTGTGTCTTCGGCAGCATGCGAACCATTAACACGCCTGTGGCTTCAGCATAGGCGCTTTCTAGTTCAATATTATATATAGTGTTACTGCTCAGCTGAAGTGCTACACTTTCAAATTATCATGAGTGCATTTCTTCGCAGGAGTAGTTCTTTTTATTGGGATTGTGTAAAACAAAGGTTAATCACAGAAATCAATACACTGCACCAACTGGTGCCAGGTCAACATTTAAAGGGAATTATATACAGGGCAGCGCCAATCGAGTCGCTGCCAGAACCATCTCAGAGCACAAGTCACAAACGTAAGATCAGCAATAAACGTAGAGCAGCCAGTACCTGCTGGCAAGATCATGCACTTATCATTAGTGTATTAGCATAAGTACCCTTAGGTCAGGCATAACCTGGATTATCCCATTAAGCATGCACCTTAGGCATCATTAGGGCATAAACCTAGAACATCATCGCATAGCCCAGTCCTACTCGTGTACTCAGGTTACATTGACTGTTATGTTTGTATTCGTTGATTCAATGCCCATTAGATTCCCCATGTTAGACTAATGTTCTGATTTGTTACCTTTGCCTCAAATTGTAAAGCGCTCTGAAATCCTTCGGGATCAAGTTCGCGCTATATAAAACTTTATATATAAAAAAAATGTTTTAATCATTGGACCGATTTCAGGGCATCACCCTTTATCAGCCAGGCTATCTTGAATCCAGTGGTGTAGTGAGCACGGGACCCACGTCTGAGAATACCCTTCCCCCTCAAGGTGAAATATGCAAAAGAAACAATTGATGGACGGAATGCAGGACAATGTAAACATTCACCCCCAGTCACAAGGATCTGGGTTTAATCTATCATTCTTTTGCTCACCACACAAATCTCCATGCCACTGGAGTCAAGCTATCCTGGCAGATGAGGGCTGAATGCCGTAACCGGTTCTAGGATGCTTGGTTCCAGTCCAGGGAGGACCTGACCTGGCAGTTCAGTCTGGACTGTTCCCATTGGGTGCTGGGTCAAGACTGATTTGCATATGGCTGGGTCCAAAGTGGAATGCCATGATGAGCAAACAGCAATGGATTTAGGCCCAGATCTCTGTACTGGGGTGAATGATTAACACTGTTCTGGATTCTGTCCATCAATTGTTCTTTTTGCCTTTGTCTCCCTGAGTGGGACGGGTATGCCCAGTCATGGGTCCGGTGCTCTCCATGCCACTGGAGTCAAGCTATCCTGGCTGATGAGGGCTGAAAGTCCGGAACTGGTCCTAGGATGCTTGTTTCCAGTCCAGTGAGGACCTGGCCTGGCAGTGCAGTCTGAACTGTTCCCATTTGGTGCATGGTCAAGACTGATTTGCATATGGCTGGGTCTAAACTGGAATGGCACGATGAGCAAAAAAAAGATCGATTTATGCCCATATCTCTGTACTTGGGTGAATGTATGACATTGTTATGCCTTCTGTCCATCAATTGTTCTTTTTGCATTTGCTTCTCACAGTTTGACACAATTGGGAGTGAATTTCGGTTGAATATGTGCACCTTTTTCTTTCTGGAAGATATCATGAACACCTCTGTGCCAATTGCCCACCAAGGAGGCAGAAGTGTATTTCAAGCAGCATACATTTGTAACATATTCACATGCACAATATCCACATGGATAGTGGGTGGACAGGCTTCCTGAAGTGCACGACAAATGCTTTTGTTCTTTAGATTTGCCAATACTTTTCATGGTCTACGTATTTCCTGTTTGTTCTTATAAAGGAAATAATTTCCTAGCGTCCATAGGTGTACAGCGATACATTGTTGTCCCAGTCTGATTTTTCTAATTTCTAAACTTCTTCCAATATAGACATGCTTTGCACTGTCTGTATAATGTATTAGATTTGTTCCAACTGCTCAGAAAAGCTTAATTGGGCAGTGAAAAAAGGGAGGATAGGCAACCATCCAAAAACCAAGCAAAAGGCCCGTTTCACAAGGTTTCCACCCTATGCATTTACCTACGGTGCAACTGGACAAGTGCCACATATAGAAACTCAAATTGGTGTACTCTCGGTCCCAAAGACTATTTTCCAGGTCAAACCCACTTTACCTTGGGGTAAAGCATTTGCAGAAATGCTAAGGGGCCAGTGGGTGCAACATAATAACCCTAATTAGGATTTCTATTCTATTGTTTTAGCATGTGGTGTTCAGGGAATCAGCCCACTACAAACTGACTGCACTAGAAATTGAAGGTCCACCAAGCAGAACTCCTTTTGAAGCATAGCACACTCATAAAGAAAGTTGTCACATTGTGCAAGAGCTGAAATAATGCAGGGGGTCTAAATCAACTTTGCATCCCTCCCTGCATACCCACTAAGAGTTTGTTCAGTAGGCCAGGTCCTGTGCTAAAAGAGGGAACATTAATAGGGTTTCTCCTAAAGGGTTTTTCCAAACTTAACTTCTGTATTCTCCAATCGAGCCCAAGGTCTGGTTTATACTTGCAGAAGGCACATAATATTCTGGGGGCAAAAAAAGGAAATAAACAAAAACTATATGATAAACAAAACACCAAACATAAGTACAAATTCAAATAGTAGCAAAGTGTGGCCTCTCCGGCTGTCAAGAAGGCGGCTAAATGCAGAGTTCTACACACCTGCTCTGCTTGTTATCCTTTGGAAAACGGGCTCTGAATGCCTTAGACAATGCTAGCAACGAGATGAGATGTGGGGAACAGGCACCAGGCCCAAGGAGTGCAGAAATGTACTTATTGCATATGCTGCAGATGGCACTGCCAAGCTGCAACCTAACTTGAGGGTAGGCCTAAGAGGCTGGCCATTAGAGGGACTGCTTAAGAACTTGAGGCTGCTCTTGCAGTCCTCCCAGTGAACTGGGCAGATACATCAATCCTCTCCCTGGGTCACTTCATCAGTTACGCTTGGCTTTGGAGACTGCTGCCTGGACCCGCGCCACCGATGGATCAGCCCTGACAGAGTGGGAGCTCCTGGATGGGACATAGCCTTGAAAAGTACGGGAATAGAAGCCTGCATGCCAGTCATAAACCAGTGGCCTGCCACAGATGCTGTGAGCCCACCTGAGAGTATATGGACTGTCATATTGACCTCCTGGACATCCGAGCTGGGGGCCGGGGACACCTTGTAGCCCACCTTACCAGACGTTGAGGTGTGCCCCATGATATACCAATATACATTTGCACCGGTACACATAACTCTGTGGCATCGGAGCTGTATGAGAACCTATATGAAGCTACTACGTCACTCAACCTACTACTTGAAACATTTGGAACATATTGCGATGTGGAAGGGTGACCATAAACAAAGTACCCATTATATTAATAGCTTCGACTGCTGAGATGTGTGAATACTGCTCAGATGGAGGGTGCAGGAGAGGTAAGCCAACTCAGTGCTGTCAGAGATATGACAGCTTTCCTAATGGAAAATAAGGTTAGTTACCCTGAGATCAATTAATAGAAAAATGTATATGGTCACATCTTGCCTAGATCCTAGTATAGAGAGAATTGACATCCAGAATGCCAGGATTGAAGGCAGGGAGCGTTCGATTTCCGGTTAAGAGGACAACTTCCCCACCACTTTAGGAGCACTGGCAGATAGAGAAAAGCAGATTAAAATCATTGCAGTGAAAAATGTAGATTTGGAGTGCCATTCCCCACACAATAACATACAAATTGCTGGCGTTGCCAAGACCATGACTATGGGCTGTCCAGGCTCCTTCATTGAGAGTGTCAATTTCTCAGATGTGTTTCTGGTCAAAAAAGCTCACTGTTCTCTTGGCCTTAGCCTGCTGCTGGGGGCCACCTGTCACCTGATTATAGCAACATTCCAAAATTTGAGAGACTGGGATACAATCCTCCAGAGGGTGAGGGGAGAACAGTCCATTGCTATATCAAGAAGCAACTTTAGCGATCTCCCCAGATTTCACTGTGGTAATACAGGAAGCCAGACATACATGTTCTGCCATGAAATGAATTCTCCCAATCAAAGGCATAACATATGGCATGTTGCACCCTGCATAACTAAAAAGAACATGGAAGGGAGAACCCAAGTATTCTCTGATGCAGTAGCGGTGCATACATGCAGCAAGAGACATGATAACATTGGGAAGACATTCCCAACAACAGAATGTCTTCATCCCTTATAACTGGTGGAGACCACCCAACAACACCAGATAATGCAGGGTCGGGGTTGCCATGGTCCTTGGGAACTTTACGCCTGAACACTGCTCAAGAGAGTTAGAGCTGCAACTATACTCAACCACTGTGCCTCTTACAGCAATATAACCTTCACTCAGTCCTTCTAATTTTTTGAGATAACGCCTCTATAAACATAATGGTAACATTGCCTTTTACACAAAGACATATTGACGTTTGCAGAGAGTTGAGGGGCCGTTTAGGACACCATTCCCCTGGGTGTGTATCGCAACGGCAGAGTACATTAGAAGTTGAGGCAACAGGCACTAACAGTTGGAGTAATCAGTGTGAGAGGGTTAGGGAGCAGTTGGGAAACCATTCGACATGCTAAGTTTCCTTCTTTAATTTTTGTGTTAGAGAGACTATGTAAAGGCTTGGTGCATGGCCATCGCGTTGCTTTTGTAGATTCATTGATGCGCAGGCTTTTCTAGGAAAGCAGTGACTTTACTATCTTGGAAAATGGGAAGTCTAAACAATCTTCGAAAGTCCAGGAAGGTGTTAGCATACCTTGTTATGAAAAAACAAAGAAAGTACACTCTAAATCTGAAAACAATACTATCCTTACAAAAGTGACTGAACCAAAGAGAACTGTTGGGTTTTCCTAAATAGGAAAAACAATATGTGTTCTAAAATAACCCTCACCCACCAAAAGGTCCCTTGGTGGCATGTTTCATCATCTGGTTCTTCACGCCCTGCTGCGGAAAAGGGCATACTATGACCGACGGAGACATGGGAGCACTTACTAGTGAAGTGATACTATGTGTTTGATGTGAGATTGGAAGGGTCAGAAAAATAGTGAGTTAAAAAATACCTGGCTGCTTGAAAAACTACATTTTAACACTCCGTATAGCTGGTATTAATAAAAAGTAGGGAGACAGAGGAAGGGGTGCCATAATGGGCAGCTTCCTCTCAGGTTTCGAAGCCTACCGCTAAGCTTCTCTTCAGGACCAAGGGTGTTGATCCCTTGTACCACACTAACTATATACCTTATATGGTCAGCCTGGTCAATGTCGAGGGCTAATATACATTAGGTCAACATACATTCATCAAATACCTACTTGGTATTCTCCTTTAAAAAAATTATCTGGAAGGATAGAGTAAGAACATAGGGGTCTATTAGGATGGCGGGCGTATGGCCGCTGCCGGGCCGGCGGTGGCATCTGCTGGGCCGGCGGCGGCCATCCTTTCTCGATCGAAACCCGGAAAACCACCGGTCACATTACCATGGCGGTGATGACCGTGGCGGTGAGAAATTCCGCCCGCCACTTTTCCGCCAGTAGCAGTCCGCACCCTTGCCTAGTGGTCAGAGCTGGACTGCTAAAATTAAGCAAGTGCAGGGCCTGGCTCTGCCGGCATGATTATGATGCCAGTGGTAGCCAGCCTTTCCGCTGCAGTGGAACCGCCATGGAAAGGCATGCGGAGAATGTGTCAGGGGGCCCATTGAGGGCCCCCAATGTCTTGGGGTGTGGGTGTACTGGGGGGGGGTACCGCCTTATATGTCCCTGTGCCAGGTGGCAGGCACTGTGCAGTGCCTGCCACGCCGTGCAGGGATATGCAGGACATGCTCCTTTTGACATTGTGGCAGTGCTGCTGGCAGCAGCAACCGCTGCAATTTTAAAGGTCGCGATCGTACCGCTGCAGTTGGATTTTGACTGCGGAGCATACTAATTGTACCAATGGTTATGCCGTGGTCCAGGTGGGCCGTCTTTTCACGCTACCATGGCGGTCAGGGTGATTTCTCGACCGCCATCCTAATAGACCCCATAGTTATTAATCGTAGCATATACTCTAATATATTAGAACCACTTCCCTACACTCGTGAAAGGTCAAGTAGTGATATAGTTTTCACTCAGTGCACGACTGCTCATTGATATTTTCATGTTTCGTGCTGCCCTTTTGTAGTTTTTTAAGATGTACAAGACATTACAAAACATATAACAAAAAAACACACACTCTAAGTGAGTTGTCAGCTAACAGAAATGGTTGCCGTTTTTGATCCATAAGTGTGGTGTACCAAATGTTACCTAAGTAGGAGAGAAAACACAATGTGACAAATTCACAACATCTTCTAAGAAAGTCATAGTAATAGGTAACATACACTTTGGGTTCCTAAGTAAGGCCCCATGAGCTTCAACACAGGAAGGGAGGAGCGCTTGTAGTCAAACACTGTGGGTAAAGGAAGGATTAAGTCAAAGTATGTTAAAAAACTGGTAATATGTATGGATGTTCTACCCGGTGTGCGGGCTATGCCGTACTCACTTTATCAAAGCTGCTCTGTCACCCAAGCTCTGCCTGCCTGCGGCTGCGATGAACAAGGAGTGTCTGCCGAATTCCGGTATAAGTATCCGGTTAGTTCGGCAATGAGCGCGCGAGTGGATCTATACGCTAGAATGCCAAACTCCTAAGATGGCCACCTGTCTTGGGTATGACTAACATCCTGTTCTGAGAAGAGCATGTGCTGTACAACTAGAATGCTGATATCACAAACCAGCTGCCCCAATGTGGCACTACTTCCTGGTTGGTTTTTGTTTGCCAATCGGAGTTCGCAGATGCACTCAGATTAGTCTGTTATGCGCAAAAAAGAAGGAATTGAAAATTAAAGTATGAGGCATATTTTAAGACTATCATGGGTATGACTAACTTCCTGCTTTATACAACTAGAACGCTGATATCGCAATATGGCGGCCCTAATGTGGCACTACTTTCTGGTTGGGTTTGGTTAGCCAAAAGGGGTTCGCGGATGCACTCAGATTAGCAAGTTATGCCCAAAAGGGTGGGGAATGAAAGATAAAGTGCGAGCCATTTCTTAACACTATTAGGACAGTACCAAAAAGGTTATTGGTAGAAATACTATGTAGTCATTAAAAACCAGGGTCATCAGGACCCAGTTGATCTTTGTACTAAGGAGAAGAAAGGGTACATTTTAAGAGATTTCTGATTAATGATTGCTTACAGAAGGAAACTGTAAGAAATCTACTTACTTTGCCCCCATGGAATGTCATCATTCAGGCCCCTAGTGTGTTTACCCAGGCGGAAAATCCATCACTGTTCCTTTTTGAACAAAGTGGCTTCTGTGTCCATTTGTTCAATGACTGTCCATTGTAGGTCTAGTTTGGTGTGGTTGGTTTCTAAATAATGTGTTGACATTTTAGTTGTTGCTCTCTTGCATTTCACATTGCTCCTGTGTTCGACAATGCGTACTTTCACAGGGCGTGTGGTCATCCCGATATAGTGTAGACTACATGGGGAGGTGATCACGTCGATCCCGTTTTTGCTGTTACACATAGTGAATCTTTGTTGTTCCCACTTCGTGTCATTGTTGAAGGTAATGTCTTTACTAATTCTGGTTAGATGGCATACACTACAGTGTCCACAGGGATGATGGCCTTTCAGTGGTGGAAGGAGTATGTTTGATACAACATTTTCTGGCAATTTCCCAGGTCTTGTATGCACAACTAAATCGCGCAAACTATTCCCGCTTCTGTGAGAATACATAGGCTTGGGGAAGTTAAGGTGTCCGCAGTTGAGTGTGCGCCAGTGCCTGTTGATTATTTTGGTTACTTGATTGGAACATGTATTAAATGTTGTTATACAGATTGGTCTGTCATCTTTGAACTTCTGCGGTGTAGGTTCCAATAGAGCGTCCCTGTTGTTGTTCCTAGCGCGTTTGAAAGCGTTTTCTGCCACTTTGGTCGGGTAGTTTCTTTTCACCAATTTTTTCCTCAGATCTTCTGCTTGGGGTTTGAAAACTTTGACATTAGAGCAGTTTCTCCTCATTCCTAAGAACTGACCATAAGGGAGATTGTCCCACAAGTGTCGGGGGTGGAAGCAGTCATACAGAAGGAGGCAGTTTTTTGCTGTTGCTTTGGAATGTGTTGTAGTTATCAAGCCACCATCTTTTGGGAAGATGTTAAGGTCCAGAAATACTAGTTCCTTATTGGAGATGGTGTTAGTGAATTTAAGGAACGGATTCTGATGATTCAACCAAGTCTTGAATCTGTTGGCCGTTTCTTCGTCGCCATTCCAGATGACGAGAATGTCATCTATGTAGCGCTTCCATACCCTGATATGTGATTGGACAGGATTATTAGGGTTAAGAATGTTATGTACCTCCAAATGATGTACATATAGACCAGCTATACTAGGGGCAAATGTACTGCCCATGCTGGTCCCGCGCTTTTGAAGGTAGAGTGTGGTTTTATATTGAAAGAAGTTTTTGGTAAGAGCCATTTTGCAACAGTCTATTACTATGTTGCGTGGGGTCTGGTACTCCAAATCAATCTCAAAGAGTACATCTTCTATGATGTGCAAAGTCTCATCATGAGGCAGGCTAGTGTAGAGGCTCTCTACATCCGAGCCCATAAGTAATTCCCTTGTTGGGCTGGAGGCAAGATGGCCGCTGTAGCGCTGCAGTGAGAAGTCGCATCTTACCCCCTCTCTGACCCATAGTCTAAATGAGGAGGCAGATGACTCAGGGACTATAGGAATGCAGTCCACCCTCCAAACTGTAAGGATTCATCAAGGCGAGAGCGACGGAGTGATTTGGCAGAGGGAAAGCGGCGTTCTTGCCAGAGCTGTATCCCTTTGGAACAAGACCAGGGCTCTGTCTATCGCATTGGTCGAAGCGCTACATTGTCTTCTGGCCGAGAGGGGGATGGCGCAGCGCGGTAAGGAGAAACAACAGCCGCCGCTTGGCAGCACGAGTAAAGAGGCTAGCCAGAGGGACGCAGCAAAGCTGGGCGCAATCCCTAAAATCAAGATGCTGATGCCCCCGCAAAGAAATCCACACCAGCTGCCCTAACGTCATCTGCCGCGATGAAAGTGCAGCAGCGCAAGCTGGATAAAGCGCATGAAAAGGAAACAAAGCTGACGCGAAGCGCCGCTGCTGCCGCTCGAAGTACCGGGAATCAGGAAGGACCGGCCCGGGGACTGACGGATAAGAAAAGAACCGATAGAGATAGAGACCTTACCTTGAGACAGCCCTCGGTAGCAGAGGCGTTTGGGTCATTGGCAAACACGGGGGAAGTCGGAACAGCGGCCGCAGGCAAACCGACTGGAGCTGCGAACAGGAACGTCCTTGAGGACGCCAGCGGCTGCGTTGCTAGGCAACAGGGATGCGCGGACCTCACGCTTCCCGCGGAAATCTCGGCAACCTCGGCAGCAATGGCAGACGGTTTGCAGAAGGAACCGGAGAGCCAAGGTGAACTGGGGAACGCCGTCTGGAGGGTAAGAGAGGACACTGATGGGGCAGAGAGCCACAATACCTCCCAAATGTTGAATGCTTTAAAGGAGGTGGAAGCGGAGATGTTGGGGGGACAGAATCAGCAACAGGGGCCCAAGCAAGCAGAATGGGGGAGCCTGGTGAGCCTTGATTACCAGAAAGAATTAACAGAGCCAGACATTGTCGAGGGGGCTGAGGGAGACAGGTTCTTCACAGTCCCAGAGGGATCCGAATCTACCATTGCCAGTAGTGATGAGCAGAAAGAATCTTCAGATTCAAGCCTCGGCACGGAGGACAGCGGAAGCTCTAGAGGCTCCAGGGGGTCCAGGGGGAGACGCACCCTGAAAAAACGCAAGGTGGGAGCAAGGCGGGCTGGGTCCCCTCTGAGCACTCATAAAAAACTATTATTCGACTACTCAGCTACATCTAGCATGTATAAAGAGGATGGGCAAGATGGACAAGGAGAGGGGGAGAAACTTGACATTATGTTTGCCACGTTAAAACAAATCCAAGTAGAAGCCAGAGCGGAAAGCAGAAGAGCTAGGCACGATACCAAAAAAATCCAAGCCGCAATCAGGAAAGTAAATAAAAAATACGAAGAGGTAGAAGAGAGAGTGGTATGCGTTGAAGAGAGAACTGGCAGATTGGAGGACGAAGTAACGGACTGGAATGTATATAAAGCGGAGCAGGAAAAGACTGTGGAGGACTTGCAATGGAAAGTGGAGGAGTTGGAGAACCGCCAGAGGCGTAATAATGCTAGGCTCCTTGGGATTGAGGAAGGGGTGTAAAAACAAGATCCAAGAGGATTCGTCATCAAGTTGCTAAAAGGGGCTTTTCCTGATGTACCATGGCAGTGGGAGATGGAAGTCCAGAGGGCCCATAGATTTCCACTCACCAGAAAGAAAAGACAGGATGGGGGTACAGATACACTCCCAAGGGCTATGTTGGTGTTCTTCGGGAACTTTCTAGCAAGACAAGAGCTGATGGACAAGGCCAGGCCAGATTCCAAGAAATCTTTTGATGGTGTAGCATTCTTTACCAGGCCTGACTTTTGTCATGTGACAGTGGAGAGGAGATGGCGCCTCAGACAGTTAATTGCAGCATTCCAGAAACAAGGGGCAGAGGCGTACCTAATGTTTCCGGCAAAGCTAAAAGTTATATCTGCAGGACGTATGAGAATGTTTTTTTCTGAAATAAAGGCGGGGGAATTTCTGGCAGAATTAACAGAACAATGCAGAGATAGGAATAAGGAATCGGCAAAAGGGAAGGACTAGGGGAAAGGAAAAAGTTGAACAGGGAGGACTGCATTGCAATCTGTTCTAAACTGAGTCATCACGGATACTAAGGGAGGGAGAGGGAAGGAAAGGGGGGGCGACTCTGCAACGCACAGCGATCACGCATAGGTCAGTTCTGACCTATTTGCCTGTGCTAGGGGGGGAGGGAATCTGGTGGGTGGAGGGGTGGGAGGGGGCTAAGGGGGAGGGTGGTGCTGGGTGCGGTGTTGGTGTAGGAGGAGAGAGACATGCAGTACAGATTTGGAAGATACACAAAGGAGGGAGACAACTACTGATTAGCTTCATAGGAGGAATGGGAGAGTTGGCAAAGTTAAACTTGTTTAATGGCTGTTAGGATAATCACGCTCAATATTTGTGGGTTAAATAATGCAGAGAAAAGGCAAAAACTAGCCGCAGCATTACGATTTTGGAGATCTGATATAGTTTGTCTACAGGAGACGCATGTGGCTAGGAAAAATAATTATATGCTGGAGCAAATGGGGTTTGAGGTGCTGGCCTATACAGGTCAAGAAGATAGGAAAAAGGGGGTGGCGATATTAGCTAGGAAAGGGGCTGTAAAAGTTAAAAGGAAGAAAGAGGATCAAGAAGGGCGATGGGTCTTGTTGGATGTGGAAACATTGGCTGGGAGATTCACAATTACCTCAATATATGGGTCAAATGAAGATGAACCTGAACTGCTGGAATTTCTGGATGGGGAATTAGCACTGTGGCCGGAGCCTGTAGTATGCTGTGGGGACTTCAATATTAATGGTTTGGATGGCTTAATTGAGAGAGATGGGGGTAAATACCGGGGTAGGAAGATAAGGACATATAAGGCAGTACAAAATCTAGCTCGACACAACGCCTTGGTGGATATGTGGGCTGAGAAAAATCCCATAGGCACAGGCAGCACCTACTATTCAGCTCCTCATAGAAAGGTTACTAGACTGGACTATTTTTTCATCTCGAGCTCACTGATGGGTAGAGCTGATATTGAACGACTCCCTAGGTTAGTGTCGGATCACAATCCGTTGGTTTTAAGCCTGACATTTGTTAGAGAAAGGGATAGGACGCACAATCAATGGACATTTGAACGGGGGCTGCTAAAGGAGGAGGAGTATGTGAAAAGGATGCAGGAATGGATTACACACTATTGGGACATAAATAGATATTCGGCATCAGCGGATATGGTGTGGGATGCTTTTAAAGCTGGAGTTAGGGGAGAGACACTAAGTTATACCATACTAAGAAATAAAAAAGAAAGGGAGAGGATAGAGGAGAGGATTAGAAGTCTGGCGAGTTTAGAGGAGGGTCTAGTGGGTGCAATAAGTAGACAAGAACCTATTGAACAGATTTTATTGGATATAGAGGTACAGAAAGCGGAGACAGGAGTAACGATGGCGCAGAAGGCAGCAGGGAATTATCTAGCAAAAAAAGAAAAATGTTATGAGTTCAACGAAAGAGTGGGTCATTTATTAGCAATTAGAACCAGACAAACATTAGCTGCAGGGGAAATAAAAGAAATCAAGGACAGCACAGGGACTATAGTTAATAAGGTGGAGGAAGTGCAGGAAGTCTTTAGGAGGTTCTATGAATTACTATATGAGCAGGATGCAAGTAATGATCTGCCAAGGATACCAGAATATTTGTCACATACACCACATAGAGGGTTAAGTACGGATGATAGAGAGAGATTGGACCTTCAGTTAACGCTACAGGAGGTAAGAGAAGCAACATTTAGCCTCCCCTCTGGCAAGGCAACAGGACAAGATCAAATTCCTGTTGAATTTTATAGGACCTTTTGGGACGTGCTGGGAACAGACATCTGGACAATATGCTGTATGGCGCAGGGGGGTAGGGTAGTTCCACAGTCCTGGGCCGGGGCGGATATAATTGTAATATTAAAAAAGGATAAGCCCCCAATAGAGCCAGGCTCATACAGGCCAATAACGTTATTGAACGCAGACGCAAAAATATTCTCTAAAACACTAGCAAATAGGCTTAGTAGGGTTATTGAGAGTCTGGTGTCCCCGGAACAGCATGGCTTTATACCAGGCAAGGGGACTACCCAGCACACCAGACAGATGATCACCGTCCTGGATGCAACCGAGGTGGCAGGAGACCCTGTCGCGGCTATTTTTCTGGATGCTGAGAAGGCTTTCGACAGGGTCTCCTGGGACTATCTGTGGAAAGCCCTGGAATGGGCTGGGTTGGGTGTAGGCTATATAAAGGCAGTTCAGGCACTTTATAAGAACCCATCGGCTAGGATAAGAATCAACAAATCATACACAGAGGTAGTACGGATCAGACGCGGGACTAGGCAGGGATGCCCAGCTTCACCTCTACTATTTGCTATATACCTAGATCCGCTGCTAAGAAGGCTGACAAGTAATCACAGGATCCCCCCAGTCAGATTACACGAGCAGGAATATAAGTTGTTCGCCTATGCGGATGACGACGCAATCATAACATCAGCGCCAGGGGGGGCCCTAATAGAAATAGAGCAAGAGGCAAAGAAATTCGGGGCTTTTTCGGGATATCTTATAAATAGAGGAAAGACGCAGATAGTGCAGAACAGGTTTGCCAATTGCCAGGATACCAGAGTAGTTCCGGAAGCAATGTATTTGGGGATCAGGGTATCAGCGGAATTGGATAGAGTCGTAGAGATTAACATAAAGCCACTCTTAGGGAAAGTTAAAAGAAACTTAGAGAGAGTCAATAATTTACATCTGACGTTAATGGGGCGAATTAATATGATTAAAATGGTCACGTTTCCGAAACTTCTATACATCCTTAGAGCAATCCCCTTATATGTTGATGGTACATGGTTTAACAAAATAGAAGCAATTATGAATAGGTTTATATGGGCACAGGGGAAGACACGAAGGGTGTATCGTTTCTTGACACTCCCAAGGGAGAAGGGGGGTTGGGGTGCACCTGATTTTAGATTATATTATTGGGCAGCAGCTCTACAATACGCACAAGGGTTATTAGGACGGGGATGTGGGAATGCTTATGAAGCAGTTCTGGGTAAGGAGGCAGGGAACGCCTTGGTGAATACAGTGGATTATGTATACTTCAAACATACTAGGTTCAAGACACTGAGCGCAATTTATAAAATCTGGAAGGCCGTTGGGAAAAAGCTAGGAATTGGGAGATATAACAGATATCTTAGGCTATACTCCAATAACGATCTTCCCTCAGAAATCTTCAGGGATACTGTCATGAAGGAATGGGATGGTAAGGGGATTAAAAAACTAGGTGACCTGCTGGATGCAGAAGGGGTGTTCTTTTCATTCCAAGAAATTCAAATTAAGTCTAATATCCCAGGATGTAATTTCTTTAAATATTTACAACTCAGGAGTTACTTTTATAAGAAACAGGGCGGGACAGTAGGGATGTCTTATTGTAGGATAATGGACTACTTGGAGAGTAGTACACGGGCAACGATTAGACAACTTTATGCTGAATTTTATGCATTATAAACAGACGATAGAGAGAAATTCTCCAAGAAATGGGTGGAACAAGTAGGGGCGCACCCTGATGGTCTACAAAACTCATTATATCTGGGACGGTCGGCTTTGTGCTCGGCTACGCTACAGACCCAGCACTATAAGACGATTTATGCTCTCTATCACACACCTGCAAGAATTGCCCAGTGGGGGGGCACTACGGGCATAACATGTCCAAGATGTAATTCAAGTAGTGCCAATATTGTACATATGTTTGCACAATGTCCACAACTCTATACATTAAAACTGGCAATCGAAGAATTTATGGAAGTTTCTCTAGGGATAAAGACTAAATTGTCGGAAGAATTGATAATGTTAGGGGTGAATATAAGAGACAGCAATGAACACCCAGAATTTTTGTTTATGGCTACGGCAGTTTTAAGGATTATTATTGCAAGGGCTTGGCTTGATAAGACGGCACCCACATTTCAGACGTGGATAGCAAGGCTTCTCTCCACATATAATTTAGAGAAGGCAATTTATGATAGGAAAGGCAGAAGGGCAAGGTCATTGGGGGGCAGTATCTGGTTACCCATAGAGAAATGGAAGAATAGGAGCAAGTAGAGGCTTAAAATATAAGAAGACTGATTTTGATCGTACTTGAATTTTGTATTTGTATTTGAATCTTGTGAAATATCTCTATTATTTTTCTCTTTTTTTTTGGTGTGTACTGCTAAAATGTATATTGGTATTATTGGAAAAATGAGGGGGGAAAAATTCAATAAAAATATTTAAAAAAAAAAAAAAGTAATTCCCTTGTTGGGTCAAAACTCATGTCATGTAAGAGCCTCAGGACATCTTTAGTGTCCTTGAGATAGGTGTCTGTTTTTTGTACAAGAGGGCGCAAGAACGAATCAGCAAATTTAGACAAAGGTTCTAAATGGACCCAATGCCTGATACAATGGGTCATCCTGGAGTTTGGGGCACATTTTTGTGGATTTGGGGTATTGTGTAGAAATAGGGAATAGTTTGTGACTTGGTCATGAGAAATTCCCCTTCCTTAGTTGACACCCAGTCATGGGAGATGGCTTCCTCAACCACACTGGCGATCTGGATCTGAATTGACTTTGTCAGGTCCTCTGTCAGGATCTCGTAATTACTTTGTTCCTGTAGGAGGTGTTGACATACCTCGTCATATGACTGTGAGGATAGAATCACTATTGCTCCTCCCTATCGGCCGGCTTGATGACTATGTCGTTGTTGTTGGACAGTTCCCTAATTGCTCTTTTTTGCTCTTTTGTGCTGTTATGAAAAGTACCATGGTAGTCTGGATTGATTTCTTCAACCTCCTTCATGACCTCTTTCTCAGACGCCAGTAACTCCATCGGTAACAAACTGTCAGGGGGGTAAAGGTAGATTTTACCCTCAGACCTGTGTCATCATCTTTGGTTTGAGGTTACTTGTCATTGTAGTAGGTTCTGAGTTTCAACTTCCTTATGAAATAATTGATCTCCTTGAAAAGTTTAAACTTGTCTAGTCTGTCAGTGGGTACGAAACCCAATCCTTTCTCCAGGATTTCCTTCTGTGCTTGAGTTAGGTCTTGGTCGGTGAGATTGACCACTAAGTGGTCTTTCTGCTGGTTGTTGGTTGATTGTTCAGAGCACCGGTCATGCTCCTGGTCAATACCCCGGATGCATCTTCTTCTGTGGCTCAGTGGACTTGGCTCCTCTTCTGATTCCATCCTCTCCTGGGGCCAGGGCACAACCCTAAAAAAGGGGGGTTTGGTGGGTAGTACTGGTATTCTTGTGGGACATTCCAGTGGTTGAATGGTATTGGGGGAACGTTCAGCATCTGTGGACCATAAGGATAAGGGGATAGGGTGTTGGACCTTGGTAGTTGCCCCATCCGCGTTGTCCTCTGTAGTTGGCTCTTCTTCCCTGGTTCCTTCTTCCTTGGGAATTGGATCCACTGTGCCTACTTGAACCCAAGATGTTGGAGCCTGAGTCTGAAGTGTCCTCATCGGTATTAAAATCCTGATGATTTGATGATGGGACATGGTCGTCCCGTATGTTTGGGTATACTCTTTGGTGGCTAAATCATCCCATATCCTTGTTCAATTTGGTGTATTTACTTTGTGTACGAGTGACTTCGAACTTATTCATGGTTAGGTTGAGTTCCTCAAGATGTTTCTTTAGGTGACTGATCGGTTGGTAACTTTTAAGACGTATCCGGATACTTTGTATTTCTGTCTTTAATTCCTGGGCAATGCGGGTGGCAGTTTTTATTATTAGCATAAGCCAATCCCGTGTGCAGTGCCAGGATATTATTGACCAGTCTTTCTCAAAAACCTTGTCATGTTGAAAAGTAAAGGGTTCGTTTTTCAATTTTAGACCTTGTTATAAATGGTGTGGATCTCGTACTGTTATAGGAAACATATCAAGACACACTGTGGTCTGCTAGCTTTGGTAGAAAACGAAGCCATTACAACATCTTTTAATCACTGAGTACTTATTGGATAGGAGTATGCATTTTAGTACGCAGTACTATTGATTTCAGACTAATAAACAAATTGGGGTAGATTTATAATGCTTCTCTGGTCCCTCTACAAGAGAAGACTGGCCCACACTGGTTAGTGTGTATGCGCAAAATGCGGACACACCAGGGGGGATATTTACAAAGAAGTGGCAGAGCATGGAGTTAGCCTTCTTGGCTTAACACTGCTCTTTGCTACTTCTGAAACGGAGGGCTGCACCATGTTCACAACAATACAATGCAGCCCTGGGTTTCTGCCTGCCCCATAATGCAAGGGTGCCTGCATTGTGGCAAATGATTGCTTATGTGCAGGAAGGCATCCCTTTCTGCACATAAACAATCTTAAATGGCTATTTGTAACTTCTATGTGTGCTGCACACATAAAAGCAGCAAAAACGAGGAGAAATAAAGCATTCCTCCTTGTTGTGGCCTGTTAAGACCACGTTTTCCCTGGTCATATTATTGGCCCCATATTTACGCCACGCTTGTAAATATGGGGCAGCATAAAAATCAATGGGTGTTGCAGTGGATTGCCCACAACAACACCCATTGCCCGCCCCTTTGACGCTAATATAGCAGGAAAGGGTGCCTTATTTACAAGGCAGCGTTAAGCCACGTTAAGTGTCTTAACACTGCCTTGTAAATAAGGTGAAGCCCATATCGCCACCACAACATCAAAAGGAAATGATCTGGGGAGAAGATTTTAAATTAGGAACTGACCCCAGAACTCAGTAGGTCCAACAGGTATGACTCACAAAATGCACAGGCTACTGACGGACTAACTTACATCATGGAAATTCTAGACCTAGCAGACTTATAGAGAGTATGATTGAACAAGCAAAAGCAGCCAGGGACCCAATGACACACCACCTGGAGTAATTACTGTAACAATATTCCCATGTTTCCCGCCTCTAATGGCTAGCTGCTTATTGAACATATATTAAATAATTTTTTGCACAGGAAATAGAGGCAACTCAAAAATATTGAGTATAGAAAATCAATTAGCATAAATCAAAGCTCTTAAGTCCTTGTCATAGTGGTAGTCTACTTTATTTAGGTTTCTTAAACCACACTATAAACACGCAGCCAACGCGTTTCACCTTACAAAGGCTTCATAAGGGAAAGAATGTAAATCCACTGGTTCGTCTCACACACTCGTAAATCATAAAGAAAATATTCCCCAAAAAATAACTGCAACTCGCCACTGTCAAAAGTAGGTATATTTCAGTCAGAACGTCTCATAATGGCCACGTTGTGCATGGAAGTGCAAGACATGCCTTCTTGGCATTGCAGCGGGCGGTGCTCAGAGCACTGCCCCCTGCAATGTCAAGAATGCAGGATGCACCTGCCAGTGTGGCGGGTGCATCCTAATGCCACCACCGGGACCCACGCACCAATGGCGGGCGGTCCCATTCTCCGAAAGGATGGCGGTGAACAAAGTCCGCCCGCCATCCTAATGACCCCCTAAGTCTCCTACTAGACTATTTCAAGGATACCTGGGTGGGAAGGCTACACTGATCTGGACACAAAAGATAGCCAAAATTACACATTCTGTGGTGGAATGTATACAACAGTACCCTAAACAAAGAAGCAAAAACCAACAACACTGTCAAAGGATGGCATAACGCTTTCCAAGCCACAACAGGCAGATCCCAAGCAACCCTACATAAGTTACTAGAATCAATCCAAAAGGAGCAAAGCTACTAACAAAGAAATAAGACTAGAACAGTCTGTAATACAACTATGTCCAAAACTAACTAAACAAACTAAAACAATGTGCAAGCATTTACAATATAAAGTAAGATTCTACCCAAAGACTAAAGGGCTAGAATATGTAGAAACAATGGCAAAATCACTATTTTAAACATCAACACATAAACATAGAAACATCCTAATTGTAAACTAAGCTTTTAACAAAACTATGTTTTTTTCTGACATCAAAAATATAAATATAATTTCAAATAATTGTATCCTTTTTATGAAAATATTTGACATAATAAATATATTTTATATCTTTAAAAATATCAATACAAATTATATAAATAACATTTCCCTCCCACTGTTAATAATTTAAAATAACTTGCGTTTTTGTAGCTGAAGAATATAATCCAGACAGCAAGAAAAAAATCCAAAGTTATTGATATTCTAATAATTAGTTAAAACAAATGGAAAAATACAACTGTATGAAACAAACTCCGCTGACAAAATCCCTACTGTAGAACCATAGAAAACCAAAAAAATACATTTAAAAAAAGAAAAGCCCCATGAAAACCCGTAAATTAAAGAAAATGTAAAATGATTGTTAGTATACTTGAAGCTAATACACATTTCCTTTAAAAACAAACGACATCCTTTTTCCAACGCCTATTCAAAAAGTTGAATACCTGTGGAAAAAAACACAATCCCTCCCTCACACACATACAGTAACATTATTTAAAAACACATATAAACATAATTACATCTCCTTCACACAGTATTCTAAGTAGAATTAAACTTATATCGCAAACCGTAACACTAAACTTGCAGCACACTAACCACATTTCACATACACTAAAGTACAAACGAAACCTCGTAACAAACACCAAATCCAAACCATATATACACTATAAACTACATAAATACCCTCCCTACTCCTAAATTAAGTCTAAAAGTAATTAACATATATTTACCTGTATAAAACAAACTCCCCCGACAAAATATCCCTAGTGTAGAACCATAAAAAACAACAAAAATAAATTTAAAAAAAGAAACGCTCCATGAAAACCCCAAAAATGAAGGATATGTAAAATAATTATTAGTGTACTTGAAGTTAATACACATTTCCTTTAAAAACAAACAACATCCTTTTTCCAACGCCTATTCAAAAAAGTTGAATACCTGTGGAAAAAAAAAACACAATCCCTTCCTCACACACATATAGTAATATTATTTAAAAACACACATAAACATAATTATATTTCCTTAACACAGTACTCTAAATAGAATTCAACTTATATAGCAAACCGTAACACTAAACTTGCAACACACTAACCGCATTTCACATACGCTAAACTACAAACGAAACCTCATAACAAACACCAAATACAAACTGTACATACACTATAAACTACCTAAATACCTTCCCTCACTCCTAAATTAAGTCTAAAAGTAATTAAATAAATTTACCTTAACCTATGCAACATAGCTTACCTTAACTGATGCAACACAGCTTCCAACCGCAAGCTTCTCCCTTCAAAAACAATCAAAAGACAACACTGATCACCTAGAAATTAGAACTTAGTTAAAAAAAGGTCACCTAATTGAAGTAAAAAAAATACTTTTCCACACGAAAGTCAATGTCAATTACAGATGTCAAACAAAACATTTTTCCAAAATTACTTATTAATGTTATTAATTCGAAACATGTTTTTGTATTGTGTTAAAAATTGTACAATGTATAGTAATAAATATTACAACACATATATACAGTAAAAAAAATTGTAATTAATTAGTGTTATAAAAAAGTTTTATTTCTTGCAAAAAATAGGAAAAAATGAATTAATGTTAAAAGAATTTCTTTTTACAAAATGCTTTCTGAGCTTTATAATATTATTTTTGAATACACATTAAATAACATCATACAAAATATATAACATTATTTAGTATCAGTTATAGGAATAAATAAAACAGAGAATTCAACAAAAATGTTTTACAAAATATATATTCAGAATAATGTAAACTGTATATAATTATCTAATATATATTTACAATATAAAATAAATTGTATAAGAGTCATAAAATAAATATATAATAAATAATTGCATACAAAACAGTGGATAACTTCATCTTATGTTTGTAAAAAATGTACATTTCACCAACCTCTGCATTATGTAAAACATAAAATTGTTTCATACTTACTATGCTTAAAAATTGTATTATTTATGTTTAAATATTTACCAAATATGTTACATATCCAAAAATAAAATATGTTTCATTGTTTTGTTTTTTACAAATATATATGAAAGATTGTAAATAAATAAAATGCACTAAATTACTTTGCTTGAATCTTTCAATAAAACGAAAGAAAGAAATACATTATAAATCGTGTTATTTATTTACTTTCTATGTTATTTTTCTTATATTATATTTGAAATAAAATATTTGTCTTACATTTAATACCTGCAATAAATTAATATTTTAATAAACATATATTATGTACTATTACCACGGAAACATACATTAATTTCCTAATCTTGCTCTAAAATAAAGATATGTATTTTACTATTCTCATTAACTCAGGGAAGGCGCTGGTCACTAAGCATATAAAAAATTACATTCCATTTCCAAACTATATTAACTCTTCTGGCAGTGCCTGGGATTTGAAGAAGATCATAAAGTCTCGCAATGGTGTAGGAGGGAAGCCATGATGAGTGAACTATCATGGGCTAAAGGGGTAAGAAATTCCCTTAGGCTAGTTGGTACATTGCTGAGACTGGAGGTAAGCCCTGTGACCCTACAAATGGAGATTGCGAGAGGGCTCTTAGGGAAGTAGGAAATAAAGTATCCTGAGCCGAGGATCAAGATTACCTGGCGACGAAAAATTCGGTACAGTTTTTGACCCAATCCTGGCAAAAAGATGTATATTTTCCTCACATCGATAGACTACCAAATAAATGGCTGAGAAGAGAAGTCCTAAGGTTAAGAATTGGATTGAATCCTTGCTATTGTAACATGAGAGTAATAAAAGAGATGATAGATAGCATTGGGAATTGTAAATGTATATTGAGAACTTCATGTGATATGATGCATATTTTATTGGGCTGTCCAAAGTTTTTAGAACCATGGAAAGAGATTTTCCGTCCCATTTTTAAAAACTATAGTATGCACAATAGATTTTCTGCAAGCGCTCTCCTAACAGAAATGATGAGTTTAGATATTGCTTGTGCATTGGGGAGATTTATGCGACAAGTTAAACAAAATCTGAAATGTGAGTAGTCTATGTCCCACGTGATCTATTTTAACGAGATATAAGTCTTACATTGTTTTTAAACCTTTTATGGAAAAATTATTGTTTTTATCTTTTTAAGGACAATATTACAAATAAACTTACATTTTGAACTGAACTATATTAACTCAGTGAAGGTGCTGGACAATAAACTACTTACAAATCCCACTTCAAACTACTATAACCAAGGGGAAGTGGTGGACAGTAACATTTATAAATGTATATTCCCACTCCAAACTACATTAACTGAGGGAAAGTCCTAGACACTAAACATATATATAATTAACTATTCCTTCTCCAAACTACATTAACTCAAGGAAGGTGCTGGAAAGTACACATATATAATTTACTATTACCACTCCAAACTATAACAGCTCAGGGAAGGGCTGGAAAATAAACACATAAAATATAATATTCCCACACAAACTGCATTAAAACAAGGAAGGTGCTGGACACTGAGCATATATAATATATTATTCCCACTCCAAACTACTATAATACAGGGAGGGGGATGGCCACTAAACATGTATAATGTAGTATTCTCACTACAAACAACATTAACACATGGAAGGTGCTGCACAATAAACTCATATGATGTAATATTCCCACTACAAACTATATTAACAGGTTAAAAATGCAACACACTACACATATATATTATCCTATTCCCACTTCTAAAAACATATCAACACAAGATTTATTCTGATTCATAGAAATTCATTATAAATTAGATTTTTTCTTTATTTTGACAATAATATAACAAAATTAACATTCCTTAAAAGTTGATTTTTACTTACAAAATTGTTTAATACATAATAAACATTCCACCAAGTAATAATTATAAACCTCCTTAAATATTTACCAGTCTCTTTTAGAACATTTTTTATATTTCAAAATATTATTTCATATTTTACACCAAAAACAACACAGTTATCCCATATAAGCACAACACACCTCTCCCTAGATGTTTTGTTTCCCATATAAAAATAACATGTAACTACTATTTGTTATTTTTTTTATTTAAAATGTTAATTTTGTTTTGTAAATTAAAAAACATTAAAACCACTCCATACACTTATCTGCAATAACCACAAAATCCCACTCTTATTAATGTAATTCTTTTTTTACTTGAATAAATGTGATTTATATTTTACATTTTATAAAATTCTTATATCATTCCCCACCCCTATCCTCTATAAACACTACATCCCACTATTCTGAACTGACTTTTTTTATTACACAGTTACTTAAAACCATTTGCAATGTAACTTTCAACCATAACATTTTTAAAACAAAAACTAGGATTGCTTAAAAATCCTAACATTAAAAAGAGTTCACCTGGCGCGCTCGGCAAACAAAATGGCCGCTCCCTGAATTAGCTCCGCGACACAGAGAAACGTTTCCTCACGGAAGGCTTTCCTTTCTACTCAGAGTGGAGAATATATGATGGATTCTCTCTTCAGAAGTCACGCTGAGTGCTGGGGCAAGTTTTTCTGGCCTCAAAAGGTCTTTTTGACTACTTTTTTTTTCTTTCTGTCTCTTGCCTCATTCAGCCTCGCGTTGCGACTGCCATTTTCTTCGTTCAACACCCGCATTTACCTCAGTTCACAACGATGCTGCTTGGCTTCTCTGACAGAATTTTTTGTCCCATTCATTTTGGGCCATTCTAATATGCTTCTTACAATTTGGTGGTAAGACTGTCTTATTTCTTAATGGACATTCATTGACTCATTCACCTCTTCTATTGAGGCACTAAGACTTTGCAACATTCTGCAGTCAGGCTCTTTATAAGATTTGTCGGCGCTCTCACCAGTTGCTTGTACTGCTTGAATTTTTTTCTTTTACTATTCATCAACTGCGTTGTGCATTGTGCTGCAATCATGGACTCTTCACACTCCTACAAGCCCCATGTGGTTGCTAATTCCAATTCTGGAGGACATAAAGACTCAGCTGGTAACACTAACAAACGTACCAAAAAAGATACGTCCACCCCATTGAAATCACTCCTTCCTTTAACATGGTAGGACATCATGGATGAACTGCATCATATTAGACCCTTCATGACGGACACTACTGCAACACTTCAGAGAATTGAGGAGATGTGGTCTGGTCTGGAGTCAAGACTTTCTAATGTGGAACAAAAAATCAGTGATGCTCAAAATGTTGTCGCCAAAGTCGATATCCTCTCTAGAGAAGTTATGCAACTGAAGAAAGCTACTGAGGATTTAGAAAATCGAAATAGGCTCAATAATCTACGCATTTATGGAATTCCGGAAGGTTCCGAAGGCTCGGACATGATCTCCTTCTTGAAGGTTCAAGTTCTGCAGATTGTTGGTCTATTAAAATCCATTGATTTAAATATTCAGAGGGCACACAGGATAGGCCCTCAGAGCGCAACTTCCTCAACTAAACCAAGAGGTATCATTGCTTATTTTCTTCCATACTCTGATCTCATGGCAATCCTCAATGCTGCCAAGCGACATAAGCAAATTGTTATATCTAAGGTTTCTACCATACATCTTTCCTGTTTCTCTGCCTCTGCTGTTCAGCCAGTGAGTGTAGACTGTTAGTGTGAATGTGATATCATTGGAATGTTTGGTGTGCTGTGAGTGGGACTGACAGTTAGATCCTGGGCTGAGCAGCAGAGAGGCTGCTCCTGGTGGGGCTTTGATTACATATCTACTGGAAAACCTATCTAAAGATCTAAGATCAATAAACTTTTCTTCTGTAACCTAACCAAGACTACTGGAACTCCTTACTACGACACAACACAAATGCTCTGGTACGGTCACAAAATCTTCTTCAGTCAAGATGTCTCCAAGCCGACTGCCAATTATCGTAAGGAATTTCTAGATCTTCGACCAATGTTGAGATCCATGAATGCCAGTTATGGTCTTATTTACCTGTGCTTCTTTAAAGTGAATTATAATGAAAGAACTTTCACTTTCACTCTGTTGCATTGTCTTCCCCATTGTCTGATAAGTTTCCTTCCATCTTGTTGCTTATGTTTACCCTTATTGTCTTTATTTTCTTTCTCTGTATTACTTCTTCTTTTATCAGTAAACTAGCGCTTTCTCTGTGTCCATCTTAGGAGCGACCTTTGCTCTCTTCGTCTTCCCCTCATTTAGTAATGTTCTTCTTGTTTGTGACAATTATGGCTGAAGTCTTTTGGCTTTTCTGTCATCTCTTCTGTTTTTTTTTACACTCACAGGGTGACTGTGCTACCCTCTTGCTTTTCTCATCTAGCTCCTGTTTTCCCTCTTCATTCTTTCTTTTTTTTCCGTATTTCTCTTCTCTCTCCCTCTTTTACCTCACTTTCCTTATCTGGCCAACTGTCTTTCTATAAATTTTGTAGAACTCATTTGACTTTTTCTACTCCTTTCCTCCTTTTTTCTCAACTGCTTGGCTTATCTCTGCCTTGTGTCAGTCCCTTCCTCTTATTGGAAATTGTGTGCCAATTATTGAGCTTCTTTTGCTTGATTAGCTTAAGCATCTATCAGGTTATCTTTTTATTTCATGTTATAAGGTTTATAATTGTGTTTTTATATACTTTTTATCATCAATCCAATGAGTAATTTACGTCTGGTGTCATGGAATGTTAAAGGTATTTGTAACCCTCATGGGACCAGTCCAGCCCGAACTGCCACGCCATGCCTTCCTTGGACAGGAAAAAAGCATCCTGAGACAGGTTTCTGGCTAATCAGCTGTCATCCGCCAGGCTAGCTTGAATACAGTGGCAAAGTGAGCAAGGGACCCAAGTCTGGGTTTACCCTGCCAACTTAGGACAAACAAAGCAAAACCAAAGGGGATGATGGATGGACTGTTGAACATTGCAAGCACTCACCCCCAGTCAACTGATCTGGGCTTAGTTCATCATCATTCTTTAGCTCACTCCGCCACCTCAGTTCAGACATGGTCATGTGCAAATCAGTCTGACCCTGTGCCTCATGGGAATAGTCCTAACTGCCAAGCCATGTCATCCCTTGACCGGGAACAAGCATCCTTGAAGCGGTTTCTGGCTAATCGACCGTTATCAGCCAGGCTAGCTTGAATCGAATGGCAAAGTGAGCAAGAGACCCATGTCTGGGCATACCCTGTCAACTTAGGGTGAACAAAGCAAAACCAAAGGGGATGATGGATGGAGCGTTGAACATTGCAAGAAATCACCCCCAGTCAACTCATCTGGGTTTAATCCATCATCATTCTTTAGCTCACTCCGCCACCCCAGTTCAGACATGGCCATGTGCAAATCAGTCTGAATCTGTGCATCATGGGAACAGTCCAGCCCGAACTGCCAAGCCATGTCTTTCTTGGACTGGAAATAAGCAGCCTGGGACCAGTTTCTGGCTAATCAGCCATCATCAGCCAGGCTAGCTTGAATCCAGTGGCAAAATTAGCAAGGGACCCACGTCTGGGCATACCCTTCCATCTTAGGGTGAGCAAAGCAAAACCAAAGGGGATGATGGATGGAGTGTTGAACATAGCAAGCACTCACCCCCATTCAACTGATCTGGGTTTAATCCATCATCATTCTTTAGCTCACTCCCCAGCTGCAGTTTAGACATGGCCATTTGCAACTCAGTCTGACCCTGTGCCTCATGGGAACAGTCCAGCCCGAACTGCCAAGCCATGTCTTCCCTGGACCGGAAACAAGCATCCTGGGACCGGTTTCTGGCTAATTAACCATCATCAGCCAGGCTACCTTGAATCCAGTGGCAAAGTGAGCAAGGGACCCACGTCTGGACACACACCACCAACTTAGGGCGAACAAAGCAAAACCAAAGGGGATGATGGACGGAGTGTTGAACATTGCTGAAAGCACTCACCCCAAGTCAGCTGATCTAGGTTTAATCCATCATAATTCTTTAGCTCACTCCGTCAACACAGTTCAGGCATGGCCATGTGCAAATTAGTCTGACTCTGTGACTCATGGGAACATTCCAGCCCGAACTGCCAAGCCATGTCTTCCCTGGACCGGAAACAAGCATCTTGGGACCGGTTTCTGGATAATCCGCCGTCATCAGCCAGATTAGCTTGAATCCAGTGGCGAAATGAGCAAGGGAACAATGTCTGGGCATACACTGTCAACTTAGGGATACCAAAGCAAAACCAAAGGGGATGATGGACGGAGTGTCAGGCATCGCGCGGTACCTGCCACCTTGTGAATGAAAATGTCAGGGGGTACCATTGGTACTCCCCAAGTGCACCCACCCAGCCCCCCAACCCCCTGGGGGCCCTCAATGGGCCCCCAAAGGAAAGACTGCATGCCTTTCCATGACGGAGTCTCTGCCATGGAAGGGCAAGACACCGCCATCATTATATTATGGATGGCAGTGCCTGCAAGGCACCGCCACCATATTGTAGACCTTTTCCGCCCGGTAGGCAATCGGGGGGATTGCCTACTGGCGGAAAACTGGCAGACGGTCTTTCCGTCCGCCTGGGTCCCCACCACCATCGGAATATGGCGGGGGAAATGTTAGGCGGGCAGTCGAGAATGGAGGACGGATTGCCACTGCCATAAAGCCGGTGGCGATCTGCCCCCCATCCTAACGGAACCCTTAGAGACCAAGTGAGACATTTGTTCACTTTTAATTTGATTGTCTCTGATTTTATTTTAAATGTCTGAAACCTTCCTAGAGACGCTTGTTATGTCTTTTTAAATGAGTTTGATATCCATAATGATAACATCTGTGGTATTTCGAGTTTCTTGAATTTTGGATTTTGGTTAGAGATGGTTCATGCGTTTCCATTGCTTTAGCCTTACTGATAGGGGTTCATGTCATCTGCTTTCTTCCATTAGGAGCTATATAAGACTGCTGATTGTCAGTAGACACGTTTGCCTGTCATGAATATTAACCCCTGTGAGAAAAATTTGAAAATGCTGCTTATCCGGAGAGTAAGTCAGTAAGCACAAATAAACAGGTAAAAGAAAAAAGTAAAATTAGGAAGGCAGACCATTTTTGACAAAGATTTGTGCCTGTTGCTTTTCAAGAAAGTAGGGCAGGCTCACACTCAGTCGTGCCATTTCCTGAGAGATGATGCTGCATCCCTGAAAGTATTTGTTGTTTGAGAAAGCAGGGAGTGGGAGGAGGTTAGTCCTAAAGATTGTGAGACAGAAATCCTTCCCAAAAATGTGCAAGGAGCCGAATGGGGAAACCAGTATGCACAGTGTTGCAAGAATCACTTACTGCAGCATTATTTCAATTGCCTCATGATCTTTAGAGGTTCATAGAAGAGGCCGATGAGTGGGAGCTACAATGCTGTATCCATCTTGTGGCGCAAGTACCGTGGAGTCCAAAGTCGTGCCCTTTCTTTGGTATTAGAATTTATAATGGACCAATTTTTGGTGGGGACTATTGGTTTGTGCAGGTGACGATTCCCTTGTGATAAAAATGTGCTTGTTATCTGTCCTTTGTTTTGTAGCAGGTACCTGGCACATAATGTAAATATAAGTGCAAACATGATTTCCTGGTAAATTTTGTTTCCTATTATTCCATGCTTTGACACTTTAAAATATTTCATTTATTTCTCCTCAGAACTAGCTCTGAACCCATAAGGCTTTTCATCTACCACCGAAGGAAAATTGTGCTGTTAAAACCCTTTATGGCTCATTTGTTCCAACTATGCTTTTGGTAGGACAATCACATGTCATTTCATCAAATTAATGTTCAAAGACCTTACTGCCAAAGACATTTTTAAAAGTCAGACACCTACTACTCATTGTCTTTTTCCTAAGATCTGAGTAGATTTATAATTGTTTTAATAAAATTAACAAATTATCAAGCAGGAACACCTGTACATCATCATTGATGTATGTACATATGATTAACACTAATTCAACGGAGTATTTTTTCCACAATTATATTTATTTGTAATATAAATTTCAAAACAATGTTTTTCTTTATGGGAAGGATTCTTTAATGTGGAGAATCCTTTTCACTTGTTGGTAGTGTTTGGGTATTTTTCATCCAGTTTATAAATTTAGTCCAAATGTTTTTAAGTAGTTTTGAAAATGTACATTTGGTGGCAAAAACGAGTGGAAATATGAGTGAGTAGTACACACCTATGAGTGTCTGCACCACTTGCAGTGGTCACCCCTTTGGCCTCCAGTGGAAACATTCATGTTCTCATGATTGACGATAAAATTATCATGGTGGAAACTGCTGCAAAGTGGCGGATTATCCAATGACATAAAATGCAATCTCTGTTTCTAAAATGTAACGGATTATTCATTCAATTAAACAGGATATTGCACTTACCCACATAAGTGACTTTTTAACCTGACTGATGATACATAGGTTTCCAAATCCACTAGTGAATGAGGCCGATATAAGGGGCATAATGGAATCGAAGGTATTATTTCCAGCGTTGGATCCTTCTTATTCAGCATGCATAGGTCATGCAGCTTAGCGACAGGGTGCTGTACTGATATCATATAGCAACAGTTTCACCACTCATTTGAAATTTCTTATGACTTTGTAATGTCGTCATTGGGCTTCTTGGCGCTAGCTCCCTCCACAGCATGCGCAATCGACCCCACAGTGAATGCTTCTCTTCCTTTAGAACATCCACGGGTTATTGTTTTAAGGGACAGTTTGGATAGGGTGGAGAATATGGCAGACATAGCACCAGTTATCATAGATGATGCTACGGATCTAAGGCCCAGTGATGCCTCCGTCCCTATGTCCCCTTCCAACATTCCCTCTAGCCATGGGGATACCCTCCATCCACTAGTGTTGGTATCGATGGCAGCAAATAGACCTGTCCTCACCAAAAGGAAAAGAATTGTTAGCTCGCGCAAAGGTTGTCATCCCAAACCCTATAAGAAACTTAGGAGACTTGGCACTGGGATGGGTGTAAGCCATGAGGGCGCAGGGGTGGGTGTAAGTTGCCCCCAGGGGGTTATGGGGGGGGCGAGCCCTCCGGTGCTATAGCAGTGAAGCCATGTGTTGATCGGACTACAGACCTTGCCGAGCTCCTACCCCATGAGATCCCCTCGATTGCCCATATTGAGAAAATGCTGAAATGTTTGCTGATCCTGGTCCTAGAGAGAGTTAAAGGGCTGGCAAAGCGGTTGGATAGGTTCGAGCAAGTGACCCTGGACAACTTTTTCTCCATAAAATCTCTCATTAAGCTTCATTCTATAATCAGGGAGGATGGACCAGGGGGGGAATCTATTGTCCGGGCGACCCCTATATCCCCACAGGGCCCACCTATTGCATCTGGAACGACTAAGGGGGTGGCTGCAGCAAATATTCCTGCTGCGCACGCTGTGGCCTCTAATGGGGTGTTCGGAACCCAGGGATGGTAACAACGAACGGTACAGATCATACAAACATACCAAAGGCCAGTACTTTCCCTGTTAAGACGCTTGTGCATTCTGAGGTCCCTGGTAGAAATGGCCCTGTTAGTCTAAGAAACTCAGGTACTAGCAAAGGCCATAAGCTATTTTAGCCAAGAAGAATCAGCCCTTATCCCCCATCAGCTACCCAGCTTGATATGCTCCCTCGTAAAGAGGCCCCTAGAACACCACCCGTGAAATTACCTCCAGACTGTCAGCCCATGTCGCCATTCTTACTAATGTACCACCCTTGAAGGCTGACCAGCAAGAATCCTACCAAATGCTAAAAAACAAAACCATGCATTGGCTAAGGATAAACAGACCTCTCCCCAGGGAATTAGATGGTCTGATCTTAGGTGTCAGAAAGGTAGGGTGGGTAGGCTATGGGCAGAAGCAATTTGAGGGAGACTGTGTGGTGGCTAATTTTAAGGATGTTAGGGTTGCCCAAACAATCTGCAACCAGAATCCGGGGACTAGTGGTGCAGGTATTGGGGTAGTAGATTTGACCTACTTCTACCCGAGATCGGTAGGAATTCAACACGGTATTAATTGGGGTGGAGGTTGGAGGCACAATCTTACCCCTCGCAAGAATCATTTCATCCCCTTGCCATATCAGACAGTTGTATGGTCAGGGCCACATGGGAGGATGCCAGGATACTGAAACAACATTTCCCCTGGGGAGGTTTCCCTGCTTCCGAGCCCAGGACTTGTGTTAGAGCCTCATGCCCTCGGCCCAATGAACGTCAGTCCGCCACTTTTACCAGTTGTACCCAGTCCTCTAGTTCAGGATTTGAACCTGGTTGTTGGGATTCAACAAGGAGAAAATGCAACTTGGACATCCCATGAGTGGGAAGGGGAATTCAGCAATGAACCACTCAAGGAGCATGCTGTGGGGGATTTAGACCTAAGGATTCTCAGCTGGAATGTTGTGGGCATTTTGAGGAAGCTGGCTTTACCTGATTGGAATACCCTTGTGGAAGGCTACTCTATCTGCATCTTTCAAGAAACTTGGAGTAGGGAGCCTTGTCACAAGGTAGGTTATTCATCCTTTTTTGTACCAGCAGTCACCCCCTTTTCGGGGAAGGGCCGCCCCTCAGGAAGCCTCCTTATTTGGGTTGCTATTTTACTTGGTTGCCAAATTACTCAGTATGTGTCAAATTCACCTGATCTACTCAGTATATCCATTAAGGGACCACGGAGTGGGCTGACCTTGGACATTTTTAATATCTATGCCAGGGGCACGAAGGGAGGCTCGCAGTCATCTATAGTATCAGGGTTGGAAACTTTGCTTAGGCAGCATCCCACTTGTTCTCATGTCCTGGTCGCGGGGACCTAAACTGTACGTTTGAGCCCCTTGGGATGGAGGACAACTTGGGAACCGCTGATGAAGATATTAGGAGAGGGATACCAGTCCTAACTATACCTCCTATTAGGAGGTGGTCACAAGTGGTGGTTCAAATTAACTCCTTAAATATGGAATTTGGTCTTAGGGCTGTTAACGGGAGGACGATGTCAGATCCTTCTGGAGCCCATAGTTATAACAGGGCTAACCATACGTCTAGGATAGATTATATTCTCCTTGACATTAAACTTTGGAGTTTCTTGCAGGACATGGAGGTAATCCCTACAGTTGAGAGTGATCACAACCTCCTCTCTCTTGCCCTCCGTCCCTTGTGGACTGGGAATCAGGGGGTACACCTGTCTCACTTAGCACCTAGCCCTCAGGAAGTATATCCTTCCAATTGCAGTAGACGCTTGAAATGGAGTAAGCTTACCACTGACAAAGAGAAAGTGCTAGCTATTGGGACACTCCTAGAAACAGCTCTGTCTAAATTGGACTTGTTGACTCCTTTGTCTGGGGAAGTCACAGCGCTTTTTTGTGACACAACCAAGGCCTTGAGTGACGTTTTCATTCTCCCAAGTAAGACCTCCCGAACTGGCAAGTGCAAGAAATGGCCTAGGCCGCCGGGCTGGTATACTAAAAAATGCAGGGAGAAGAAATATGCCCTGATAGGTGCTGTTAAAAGCAAATCCCAGGTTGCAATTAGACAGGCTAGGAAAGAGTACTCCCAGACTACTATCGCAGCAAAGAGAGAATGGGAGGACAGGTTCTGGGCGGATCTCATGGAAGCAAGTACGGGCAGGGATGCCAGAAGCTTCTGGAATCTTATAAGATCTAGGGACAGACCGGTCAGTACTCTGATGACGTGCAACATCCCTACCCAGAATTGGTTCAACCACTTCTCGTCCCTTTATACCCCTATTGAGGTGGCTCCCTATACCACCTTTGCTTTGTCTGATTGTTCAGGGGATACCGAAGGGGATCCCTTTACTGCTAGAGAGGTGGAAGGTGTAATTGAATCATTGGTGCCTCTGAAAGCAGCAGGGCCTGATGGGATTCCGGGTGACTTGCTAAGGGCTAACCCCAAGGAGTGGGGGAAGCTGGTTTCAACATTGCTTAACGCTATTAATAGCGGTGCGCCTGTACCTGATTCCTGGAAGGGGGCCGAGGTTGTCACGATATTTAAAAAGGGGTGTCGGGATAACCCAGCCAACTACAGGCCAATAAGTCTTATCGACTCAACCCAAAAAGTGGCTGGGAAGGTGATTTTGGGAAGGGTGCTCCAGTGGGCGGACAATAATAACATCCTGTCAGACTTCTAAGCTGGATTTCGCTCTGGAACCGGGACTATTGAACAGGCCTTCAGACTGGCTCTCTTGTACTGGAAGAAGGTGGTTCTGAGGTTCCGTGACGATTTGAACCCGTGTTTTCAATATTGTCGGAAATACATAATATTGGTATCAGCGAACCGCAAATAATCCATTTAGCATATCCTGGTGTTTTCGCTACACTACGAGCAAGAGCACTCCTTTTATAAACACATTTCTGATCTACCCACGGCATCCATCTTAGATCATGGCCGCCATTTTGTGTTTCTTGCCCTCACATACGCAATAACCTCTGATCACTTCATTTCGATTAAGGACACGTAGCCTTAGCCGGAGATTCACCTCTTTCATGACACGTACACCTTAAACCAGATCATGCTGTAGCTGCATGACTCGACAAAGGCTGCCTCCTCTGCCCAAGGCCAGTCCTGCTAAACCGGTCTTCGTGTCCATTGTCCTGATCACGATTAGGCGGCCGAAGCCGGTAGCCTTGCCCATTTACAACCCACAAACATCCCTTATCCTGCTTTTCTATCTTCTGCACCTGGCTCTGCTCCTTTCCTTCTGGGCCTTTATTAGGGGGAGGTAACGAAATTTACGATGAGGCGGTCCGGGTCTTGAATGAAAAGTTGACATGAGATTATGATGGAAAAGTGGGAACCCCTCGTTCGTAATGTTTTGACATCAGATATTGTCGACGATTCCTGTGTACACCAAATATTTATTGTTTTTGACACAAAGGTTTGGGAATGTACTAACATGTGAAGAATTCGCCTAAAGGCCAAAATTTAGTATATAAGGAGCAACCCTCTTTGTACAATTCGAACAGGCTCCTAGTTACTGCCCATGCGTAGTTTCTGTGACTTCTGTGTCCCTGCAGTAATAAACCTTTGGTCTTTGACGCCACCATCGAGAATCCCGTGTTTCTGTTCATTTGTGCACCAAGGCAGGTGGAACTCCGGGGTCTTTGGGTGTTGTTCCCTGACACCTCTGGACGGAACCAAAAAGTCCAGAACTCCAGTTCTGGGCAAAGGCAGTCTGTACCTGGCCTTTATAGACCTTAAGACTGACTTTGACCTGGTACCAAGGGAGGAGTTATGGAATGTTCTGTTGGAATTAGGGTTGCCTCATTATATCCTATCCCTCCTCGTGAGATTACATGCTGGCAATTTTGCGCAGGTGCGATGGGGCTCGAATGGAGAAAAAACTGATAGGATTCCTGTGGGAAGAGGTGTCCTTCAGGGATGTGTGCTAGCTCCCACTCTGTTCTCTCTTTATGTGAACGGAGTGGCTGAGCATTTGTCAAGGAATCCCTCGGATGCTCCTTACCTGGCGGGTAAACGGATCACAACACTGCTTTTTGCGGACGACACCCTTCTTATTACAAAGTCCCCTATGGGCCTCCAAAGCCTTTTGAATAGTTTTCAGGAGTTTTGTTTACTGAGAGGGTTGGTAATCAATACGGACAAAACTAAGTATTTGATTAGGAATCCTCCTAAGAAACCTGGGTGACCTCCAGTATTGAATTCTGTTCCATTAGAGAGGGTATCCGAGTTCGACTATTTGGGTATCCGCCTTAATGACACATTTAGTTGGAACCCACATATCCAAAAAATGCTTCTGAGTCATAAAAGGGTGGGGGGAGTATTACTAAAGGAACAACGCTCCTCCACAAGTAAACCCATAGCCCCAGTCATGGAGATATATAAAGCTAGAGGGGTTAGCGCTGCCCCTTACGGGGCGGAGTTGTGGGGTACTTGCAACCTGGACCTATTAGCAAAATCGGAGAGCAAATTTTTGAAAGATCTGATGGCTCTCCCGTTGAGCACTCCTACAGTACCTGTGTTATTGGATCTAGGTTGCAGATCGATTAAGGACCAAGCGCTACTCCGCCCCTTGCTTCTGTGGGGGCGGTTGTGGCGGGTACCCAAACTAGCCTCCTATGCAGAAGCGCTATCAGAGGTTATGGCCATGGAAGGCTGGTCCAGGATTAAATGGTTGAGGGATGTAAAATGGCTATTAGTGGAGTTAGGGCTGGTTGATGCGTGGGCCCAGAGAACTGCCCCACCTAAAGCTACGATTAAGAAATTGTATCGGAATTGGGTCTCTTCTAAATTACATTTAGATCCACATCATTGCAATCCCACTGTAGCCTTTGTAAGGATTAAGGATGTGGTGGCATATGAACCTTACCTAGATATGATTTCAATCCCTTTCAACCGAGCCTTGTACTTTAAATTCAGAGAGGGGACCCTACCAGTAGGCGAATTAGTTGCCCGCTGGAAATCCTCTTTCCAGCATTCCCCCTTCTGTGCACGTTGTCCTACTCAAGTAGAGTCGGTAGCCCACATTCTTTTCGAATGTCCCAATTATTGTGCACCTAGGAGGCGCTGGCTTAAACCCTTATGTAGACTCTTAGGTACCCGCCAGCACAAAGTGGCGTTACGTATTTTAATGTCTGACACATCCACTTTGATTGTTTGTGCTGTGTCAAAATTTTGAAAGTGGTCATGGTTGATTCGTGTAAGAAGGCTTTCTTTGTTGATTTAATTATTGTCTTAAACTGCTTTTAACAATTTTTTCCCCTTTTCTCCCTTTGTATATTTATGAAATGATTGTTATAAATGTTGTGTTTTATACTTGTTGTACAAGCTTTTATGATATTTTTATATCGAAATAAAGCCTATCAATCAATCGATATGGCATAAGGAATGTTGGCACTTCAGGTGTGGGTCCAATTCCAAATCATCTTTGACATGGGGTTCTGAAGTTATTGAGGGCAATTCCAGCTTTTATATGCTTTGGCCTAAAATGGCAGTTCGGGCTGGACTGTTCCCAAGAGGACCAGGGACATGACTAGACCAGGGCGGAGTTCTGCTACATGCAACTCCACGAACTGACTAAAAAGTCAGCTGCGCTACACGGAGTTCCGCAAGTGGCGTATTGCATTTGGTCACGCCATTCGTGTTAATTTTCAGTGCTGGGTGTAATATCGGCGCGAATCACACCAGGCACAGCGCAAGATTTTCTACTCAAGCAGCAGCTTTCTCAATGCAAAATGAAGGTTTCTCTATGTGAACGGTCCCGACCATCCGCAACTGTCGGCGTTGAGAAATCCGACCACCCGCTTTGGAAATCCAAATGTCCGCATTGAGAAATGTCACCAGGAGATGGATTTTCCTCACTCACACTTGCCAACTTGACATTGGTGAGCGAGGAAAAAACTCTGCTCCACTATGCCGTGATGAGTTTTCGAACACCACTGAAAATGGAGTGCTGAAAACTCAGAAAACTCTGCAAACTCCATGAACAGAGCAGAGCTCACCGCCCAGACCTAGTCAAGACTGAATTGCATTTGGATGGGTCCAAACTGGGGTGGCATAGTGAGCAAAAGAATGATGGATTAAACCCAAATCTCTTGACTTGGGTTGAGTGATTGAAAAGTTTAATTTCTCTGTCCATCATCTTATAGTGTTTGCTACCCTTGCCCTAAGTGGCCAAGGATATGCCCAGACATGGGTCTCTTGCAAGCTGTGCCACTGGATTCAAGCTAGCTAGGCAGATGAGAGTGTGGAATTTTAGTTTACGGGCTGAACATCATCTACGCCAGCTTGTCACCCACGTACAACGCGCACGACAGCCATTTTAGGTATCATGGTCTCCCTGTCCACGATCGCTCGCCAGCGCGCTCCTCTGACCCTGCAAGCACCCTCCGCGCACCCTGGCTCCCCCTCCCTCCCTCACATGAGCACAACCCTTCTCCTCCTGAATGACCCTGTCCTTGGGAGTCACGCCCGCGCCTGACCAGCACCTCCTCTCCTTCCATGAATACCCCTCTGTTGACAAACCTTCCCTCCGCGCTCAAATTGTCCACGCGGCATGAATACCACTCCTTTGATGACCCCTTACCCCGTGTCCGACTGTCCACACAGGTCCGAGGCCATCGCCTAAGCCGGGAGATACCATTTACTGCCCCTCATTGTATGGAGTCGCCCCTCTTCAAAGGACACACTGTTGATCAGGACCTCCCCACCCCCTGGGATATGACCAGGCGCACACATCCTAAGACTTGGCGGAACACTCAGCTGCGTGATGACCCCCTCCTCTTATCAGCAGGTTGAGGACCTCTATTGTGAAGGTATATGGGGGTGGGATTGACACGAGGATTATGGGGATGTCTTTTTCCTTACTTCACAATGTTATGATTGTAATAACGAAAGGTCACATGCCATAAACCAGTGTATAAGAGACCAGGCCTCAGAGAGGCTGTTAGAGCACCTCGAGACGATACCTTGTTGTCTGATCTGATGTGTTCTGCTCCGTCGGAATAAAACTTCTGTTTCCTGCCTTCTGGTCTCCGGTGCCTGCCTCATTGCTTGATAAATTGAATGGTACAAAGGCGGTTAGCGCCGGGCAAATCTTGAAAAAGGTCATAGCCCTACCTTTTTCCACAATTGGCGTCCCAAAGCGTGGGGCCCATCAGCGACACGTGGATCCAGTGGGAGAGGTCCCGACGACAGAGTGAACGACTGCAACGATCGGGAGAGCTCGTGTCCGATAGACCCTCGTCTGACAGCCGATCATCCGAACTTCACTAGTTCCGAACAGACCTCTCTCGAGTGATCTACGGTCCTGACTGGGAACCATCAGGAGTGCCGCGAACATCACGAAGAATAGAGGACGATCGGGCGCTGGATTCGGAAGACAGGAAACCGTCCATGCGGTCCGGGTAAGGTCGTGTAAACACGACAAATTAAGAAATGATTGTTTGATTTGGATAATACTAGTATTACGCTTTGTTGATCCCTCTGGAGATTCACCGTCTGCAAACGGAGAAAACAACAGGCTCTCTCTTTGCAAACAGTGAAGGATAGGTAACGCAGACTTTTGTCCCCATTGTAATCCGTCGTGCCTATCTTCCTCCCCCACTGTTTTCCCGAACTGTCGTTCGTGGATTGTTGTCTGGAGATTCTCTGTCTGCAAACAGGGAAGAACAAGGTCTCTCTTTGCAGGTAGAGAAAGAGTGGGTAACGCAAACCTTTAACACGTCGTACCCACTTATTCTCCCCACTGATTGTTTGATTGACCGAACACTGATTGTTCGGTATTGGTTCTTTTGAGGTATTCACCGCCGACAAACAACGCAGAATAGAAATATTCTGTCTAGTCTTTGTCCGCCGTGATAAGATAGGTAGTGCAGACCTTTGTCCCCGTTGTAACCCGTCATGCCTATCTTCTCCCCACTGATTGGTAGCCTGTACAGCCCGGACCGCTTATTAGAGATGAACCATCCAGCTCCACTGGAGGGCACCCCTAATAAGGACATGTTCACTAAGCATGGACTAGTCGCCATAGCTTATACTAAGCTATGGCATAAATATACGAAAAAGAACCCTGAAAGTCAGTGGCCACTGATAGGTTCCTTTGATGAAAATAAAATAAAAAGATTGGAAATAGCGCTCCAGAAAAATAAGACCACGCCCACTATGCTTGATAGTCTTGGCATGTGGCGCAAAGAAACGGAACAACGGAAGAAAAGAGAAGAAGCAAAAATAGGGAAAGAATTACGAAAGGCAGCCCACCTAGCCGCTAAGCAACTAGAAGAAGAAATAAAAGAAAGAAAAGAAGCTGCACAAAACCAAGAATCAGGGTCGACAGGTCAATGCCCTATTAGGACCCCCTCTGCGCTCTACCCTGAATTACCCTCCAAACAACGGACGAACGATGAGTTACTGCTAGGTCCCCCAATCATCTATATGCCCCCTCCATATGCCCCCTGCCAACAAAGCTTGCAAGTCCCGAGTGCGAGCGAAAGTGACCTCAGCGCTAGTGCACCAGCCCTCACGGCCTCCGCACCAGCCACATTAACAACATCGCCAGATGACCCCGAGGCTAGCAAGCAACCACCAGCCAGACCAAATAGGTTGAGCAAAGATGAACGGGATGGGATTGACAAGGTAGCAAAGATCTTAGTAGAACGAAGGGAGAGCGAAGAATACACAATGAACATGTATAATTTGCATGCCGACAGCCACAGACGGCATTTCATTTTGCGATTCAGCTACCACACCCTGAACGCATATGAGGATAGGTATCAAAGTAAGGGCCCCGCTAAACTGACAACGCTGTATAGGAAGATCGATGTTGGAGATGGGACTGAACGTGAGGCGGCGGAGCTCTTCATGCAGACGCTTGAGGTCTTCCGCCACCTCACGGAACAAAAACCAGAAGCCAAGGTTACAGTCCCTGAAACGACCTCAGTAGAAGTAGCCAACACTATGATGCCCATCAGAGAGGCGGCCCCTTACTGGATCCCGCCACGTGGCCAGGGAACTAGCGATGATATTAATCACGCAGATGCAAAAGGAAGGGTTGTGTACAATTGGGTCTACCAACCCTGGGACCGACAAGATATCCTAACCTTTAGACAAACTCTGCCCGATTTAAGAAAGAACCCGACAGCATTCTATACTGAATTAGGCACAGCCTTGGGTTCGACGATAATGACTTTAGCGGACATTGACTTGTTTTTCGGGTTATGCCTGCCAGCTGACGTGTGGAAGCAAATCCGGAAGGCTCACCACACGGATCTGTTTGGACATACCTGGGACCAACTCAGTAAACTAGATGGACAGCGAGAGCCTGGAAGGAAACCAGTAAAGGACATATTAGAACTCCCAGACAAATTAGTTCAGAAGTTAAAAACACTAATCCCAGAGAAAAAGGTAGATTGGTCGATAGTCACGGCCTGTCGTCAGAAACCCCAGGGAGATGTGCCAGAATACTTCTCCCAATTCAAGACAGTGTTCTCCGACTACAGTGGCCAAGACATGACCACCGCAACCGGACAGCACCTGTTTGTACAAAATTATGTAAAGGGCCTATCACAAGAGGTCTCCCAAAAACTGCAGACGAGTGAGAGTAGTTGGGGGGCCTCCAAACCCGCAGCTATCCTTCAGATGGCTCAGTATTACGAGCACCAAAAGAATGAGAATGATAGGGCGTCCGAGAAAAAGAAGAAAGATTTAAAAGAAAGGGTGATGATAGCCCAGATACAAGGTATAGCGGTAGGACGGGAACACCAAAGGGGGGACTACCAATCGACCACCCCCAGAAATCCACCTCCTAAAGACCACACCCCAACACCCCACACTGGACGTAGAGACATTAGCAATGACCAGTGTGCCTTTTGCAAAGGATTCGGCCATTGGAAATCCCAGTGTCCGGTTCTGCTACAGATGAACAGAGATAGGGACCCCAAGGACGTAGCGGGTGGACCAAGAAATAGGGGACAAGGACGAGGGCACGCAAACGACACCAACAATGACAGATCAGGGAGATTGAACACATTTGACCGCCCCGACAGAACCAATATCAACTATCCGACGGTGAGAGTGCCCCCGATTTTGCATAGGACTGCCAGGGGCAAGGGAGGGATCCAGTCGAGCTCTGTGTTGACCAGCAAGGTCCTTATGTCACCGCTAAGGTCCTGGGTACAGAGTCTCCATTTTTGGTAGACACTGGGGCGACACGTAGTGTGTTATCGAAACGACTGATTCCAAGGGCACCCTTGTCTGGCTCACGCATTACATCGATAGGTTTCGATGGGACGCCCTCCACTAACCCTCTGTCCGTACCTATCACCTTTGACCTAGAAAACAACACTACTGACACAACATTTCTGCTCTCCTCCAACTCCCCTGACGCCATCATGGGCATTGACTTACTGAAACATTTTCGAGCTACCATTAGGTGTTCCCCAGATGGAATCCGAGTCATCCTGTACGACAACCCAGACATACCCAAATCTTGCCCTGCACGACACATGTGCTCCATAACTGATGCTGATCTGTCCATGCTTGATACCCTGCCTCCGTACCTATGGGCCAAAAATGACTCTGATGTGGGACGAATGATGATTGACCCCATTCATATAACAGTAAGACAGGACGCTATGCTTCCGAAACTCCCACAGTATCGGATATCTCCCGAGGGCGAGAAGGCACTGGTAGCAATCATTCAATCTCTTGTGGATGCAGGAGTGGTTGAAGAAGTGGTTAGCAATGTCTGCAACAGCCCAATCCTACCTATTGTTAAGAAGCAAGGTGAAGGAGATGAGAAGGCGTACCGCTTCATCATCGACCTACGAGAGATTAACAAAGTGGTTGTACCCCAATACCCCGTGGTCTCAGACATCACCACCATTCTGACCCTCATCCCGTCCACTGCCACCACCTTCACTGTTATCGACCTTAAGAATGCGTTTTTCTCTATCCCCATCCATCCAGACAGCCGTTATCTCTTCGGCTTCACTTTAAAATCCCGCTCGTACCGATTTTGTAGAGCTCCCCAGGGGTACACTGAAAGCCCGAGCATTTACAGCCAGGCCCTCAAAAGACAGCTGGATGCCTTCCAGCTACCAGATGGAGTGGTGTTGATCCAATATGTCGATGATATCCTTTTGGCGGCCGACACCACCCCACTTGCAATCACAGCCACTGTCCAACTCCTACACTTTCTTGCAGAAAATGGCCATAAAGTTTCCAAAAAGAAATTACAGTTCTGCCAGCCACAAGTGACATACCTAGGCCATCTCCTGTCCAAAGAGGGGAGGAAACTCACACCCGACCGAATCCAAACCATCCTAGGCACCCCCGTCCCAAAAACACAAAAGCAAGTCCGCTCTTTGGTTGGCCTAACCTCTTTTTGCAGACAGTGGTTACCTAATTACAGCCTCATTGTGAAACCACTACTTGCCCTGTTGACCAAAAATGTCCCCTCCCCGCTTCCTTGGACCACTGAGTGTCAAGCATCCTTTAGGGAATTACGGGATGCACTCTGTTCAGCACCCGTCCTAGGAACCCCGGATTACTCCAAACCCTTCTCCCTCTTCACCCACGAAAGGGAGGGGTGTGCATTGTCTGTCCTAACTCAATCAATTGGTCCTAAGCAGCGCCCTTGTGCCTACTTCTCTGCCACTCTTGATCCTGTAGCCAGAGCTTTGCCTGCCTGCCTTCGAGCAGTAGCTGCCGCTGCTGTCTCTATCCGCCAGAGCGAAGGAATCGTACTTTCAAACTCCCTCACTGTGTTAGTACCCCATGCAGTCGACACCCTTTTGAACCAGACAAAGACCCAACACCTGACTAGCGCACGACTGACAGGGTACGAGTTGAGTCTACTTGCACCCCACATTACACTGAAGAGATGCACGACTTTGAATCCTGCCACCCTGTTGCCCTTGCCTGAAAATGACCCCGACGCACCTCCTATACACGACTGTGTGACCCTCACGGACGAACAGACTAGGAGTAGAGTTGACCTCCGAGACACTGCTTTTACAGACCCTGATGGAGAGCTGTGGGTAGACGGCTCCTGCATCAAACTCCCAGATGGCACCACTTCAGCTGCCTATGCAGTAACGACAGCCCGAACAGTAGTTGAGACAGCCTGCATCACACAACGATCTGCCCAGGCAGCGGAACTGATAGCCCTCACACGAGCATGCATCATAGCCACAGGGACCACCGCAAACGTATATACAGACAGCCAGTATGCCTTCGGGGTGGTTCACCATTTTGGGCTCCTGTGGAGGGAAAGGGGATTCCTGACGTCCCACGGCACCCCCATCCTTCACGGAGATCTGGTTTCTGCCCTGATTGAAGCGGTTCTCCTCCCCACACGACTAGCGGTGATCAAATGCCAGGCACACAAGAAGGTGACAGACTTAGTCGGACAAGGGAATGCACTGGCCGACATCACTGCACGAACCACAGCTGAGAATAGGACAGTGACACGCATGTATGTGACCAGGTCACAAGCAGAGAAATGGACTGACGCAAGGGAAATGATCAGAGACATCCAGTCGGCCAGCACCCCTCATGAACTGACCGAATGGGCAGGGGTGGGTTTGAAGGATGATGAGGGCTGCTGGCGAACAAAAGATGCAAACAAATGGTTGCTGCCTGACTCATACCTGATCCCCATACTGACTATGGCACATTCCCCCGCACACATAGGATCTGCACCCATGATCGAACTCATTTCCAAAGTCTGGCACAACGACAAAATCACCGACTCAGCTAGACGCCTAGTCCAGCAGTGCCTTATCTGTTTGCAACATAACCCCGGGAAGGGAACTGTGGTACCCCGGGGAGGGTTTGGGACCCCCAATCACCCCTTTGAGGTCCTTCAGATGGACTACATCCAACTAGAGAGATGCCAGGGCTTGAAGTATGTACTAGTCATTGTATGTGCCTTCAGCAAATGGGTAGAGGCCTATCCAACCCGTGACAACACTGCCATGACTACTGCCAATGTACTACTGAAAGAATTCTTTCCTCGCTATGGCCTTTGTCGAATTTTATGGAGCGACAATGGCCCCCACTTCATAACTGAGGTTATCCAATTAATCTTAAAGGGGTTGGGGGTGAAGCAAAGGTTTCATGCGGTCTTCCACCCCCAATCCGCCGGTCTGGTGGAACGCCATAATGCCACACTGAAGTTGAAATTGTCAAAAATAGTGGCAACCACCGGACTTAAATGGCCAGACGCTCTCCCTTTGGCCTTGCTATCGATGCGCTCTACTCCCACCAAACACCATTTGACCCCCTACGAGGTTGTATTCGGGCGACCGATGAACCTCTGGACTGCTCCCAAACCAACCTCCATTCATGACGTCCCGGACGTCCTACTGTCTGATTATTTGTGCAAATTAACTAAGACGTTGTCTGTCATTCATCAACAGGTGCAGCAGGCCATCCCCGATGCTTCCAGGGGCCCCGGCCACGACATCCAACCGGGAGATTTCGTTCTAGTCCGCAACTTTCAACGGACCAAGAGCCTAGAACCCCGGTGGACGGGCCCCTGGCAAGTGCTGATTACCACACGGACGGCGCTTCAAATGGAGGGGAAGAGGCACTGGCTGCACGCACATCACTGCCGGAAGGTCTCTGCGAACCTGGCCATGACCGAAAACGTCAACACCCAAGAAGAGCTCCTGATCAAAGACCGACCAACATTGAACTGTTATCCCGATACTGGGGCACTTGAACTTGCAAAATTCTCTGACCCCACTGTGCCAACCAGAGAAGGGTATTTCCTGCGTCGAAAGGAGGGAGCTTCGGCTAAGTAGGCCACGGACTAAGTTGAATCTCAGAACGGTGACCTAAACACAACCAAGGGTTACCGGGAGAGAAGCTAAACGAAGTCTGTGGTCCTGCCCGCTACCGAGCCCCCTTGAAGATGATGGAAGCGCCAGATAAGAAGATGATGGAAGCACCAGATAAGAAGATGATGGAAGCAACAGGAAATACCCACTATAGAAACCCAAAGACTGACAATTTGCACAAATCAAAGACAATCGCCCTCTTTATCGTCTTCCTCTTCTGCCTCCTCCTCATGACCTCCTTCTGGATTCTGGAGGAAAGCACACCGGCTCATGAGGCATTGCTGCCCACTGCACAACCAACCCCCCTGAAAGAGCATCACCTAATCTCCCTGTCGCCTCAGCTCCGAGAAAGGCGCAGGGAATTTTGGAACAATTCCTTCGTGCAACTGTTGCACCAACACAACCTTGCTGCAAATGCGACGAACTGCTGGATCTGCGGGTTGCTCCTGCATGCCACTGGACACTCCATCCCCTTCATCCCTTCTCCTTTCTCAGTTCACGGCTCCTGCCTCGCCTGGTTGATCCTCATGCAAGAGAGCCACAAGGACAACGCCACCTCCAGCCAGACAGTGTCGCACTTCTACTCTGGGTTCTGGCTGAACAAAACCGGAAAGACCTCTGCTGCCCTGTGTCCTGCGCTCACAGGCGCCACCTTCCTTAAAGACATTCCAGCCAAAGAACGAGTCGAAGTACAGGTGCCAGAACCACCTTCTCTCATCTGCAAAAACAAACTACCGCCACTCTGACTGTGGCTCTTTCTGTTATCAATGTCACAGGTCTTGTGTGTCTCGAAGGCCAGGGAACACAGCTGGTGGGTCACAGTTCCTGCCGAATCACCAGAACATTGAACTCGGTCGATCCCCCTTCTTTTGTTGCTTCTCCAAATATGTACTTTGTGTGTGGCACTAAAGCTTACACCTGGCTCCCGAAAGGTTGGAAGGGTACCTCCTACATTGCCTTCATTCTCCCCCCCACGTATGTGGCCCCTGCTAACCATCACCGGCAGAGGCGTGCAGATGACATTGGACAAGCCGACTCCACTGGAGCTCAGTTCTTGGATGCAGCAAAGGGACTCGTTCCCCTGTGGGGCCCAATGGCAAACAGCCGCGCTATCCGACACCTGACCCAGGCAGTAGAAACAACGATCAACATCACGGCTGGCATCCTCGCTAACAACACGGCGGAGTTTCAGGCGGTCCGCCTTGTGGCCCTTCAAAACCGCCTGGTTCTAGATGTGGTCCTAGCCGATCGAGGAGGAGCATGCCGCATCATCGGATCTAGCTGCTGCACCTACGTGCCAGATAACTCGCCTTCCGTCTACAAAGCAATTGAGCACCTCCACAGACTTTCCTCGGAGGTTCACCAGGAACAAGAAGGATGGTCGCTTGGGAGCTGGTTTTGGGACACTTTGAAGGACTGGGGTTGGAGGTTGTTTTCCTTCATACTGATACCTGTTGTGATATTATGTGGGTGTTGCTTAGGTATCCAATGTCTGCCATCTTTGTGCGGCCTTGTTTCTAACTGTGTGTGCCCAAAGACTTTGGACTTCCGAAATGAGCACATGAGTCCCCTCTATGAAGTAGAAATACGTGGCCTTATGGGGATAAATCCGAACTGACAAGTTGGCGAGACATGTTAAAAGGGAGGACTGTGGAATTTTAGTTTACGGGCTGAACATCATCTACGCCAGCTTGTCACCCACGTACAACGCGCACAACAGCCATTTTAGGTATCATGGTCTCCCTGTCCACGATCGCTCGCCAGCGCGCTCCTCTGACCCTGCAAGCACCCTCCGCGCACCCTGGCTCCCCCTCCCTCCCTCACATGAGCACAACCCTTCTCCTCCTGAATGACCCTGTCCTTGGGAGTCACGCCCGTGTCCACACAGGTCCGAGGCCATCGCCTAAGCCGGGAGATACCATTTACTGCCCCTCATTGTATGGAGTCGCCCCTCTTCAAAGGACACACTGTTGATCAGGGCCTCCCCACCCCCTGGGATATGACCAGGCGCACACATCCTAAGACTTGGCGGAACACTCAGCTGCGTGATGACCCCCTCCTCTTATCAGCAGGTTGAGGACCTCTATTGTGAAGGTATATGGGGGTGGGATTGACACGAGGATTATGGGGATGTCTTTTTCCTTACTTCACAATGTTATGATTGTAATAACGAAAGGTCACATGCCATAAACCAGTGTATAAGAGGCCAGGCCTCAGAGAGGCTGTTAGAGCACCTCGAGACGATACCTTGTTGTCTGATCTGATGTGTTCTGCTCCGTCGGAATAAAACTTCTGTTTCCTGCCTTCTGGTCTCCGGCGCCTGCCTCATTGCTTGATAAATTGAATGGTACAAAGGCGGTTAGCGCCGGGCAAATCTTGAAAAAGGTCATAGCCCTACCTTTTTCCACAAGAGGTGATACCCTAAAACTGGTCCCAGGATCGTTGTTTCCAGTCCAGGGAGGACATGGTTTGACAGTTCGGGCTGGACTGGTCCCATGAGGACAGGTTTCTGGCTACAGCCGTCATCAGCCAGGATAGCCTGACTCCAGTGGTGTGGAAAGCAGGGGTCTCACGTCCGAGCATACCCTTCTCACTCGAGGTGACAAATGCAAAAACATTTGATGGACAGAATGCAGAGCAATGTCATACATTCACCCCAGTACAGAGATCTGGGCCTAAGTCCATCGTTTTTTCGCACTCCACGCCACCCCAGTTCAGTTGACCTAAAATGGGGCATAACTTTCCACACCAGAATCCACTTACACCAGTATTACGCAGGCTCCCCTCTCTCTCCCGATATATTTTGGCAGGGTTGACAAGTGAAATTGTATGTGTGCAAAATTGGCAGGGGCTTAAAGAATGTCCCTGCAGCCCCTGCTGTGCAGGGGGTCCTCAACTCTTCTAGGGGGTTGGGGGGGTGGGGGGGGGGTCATTCAGCACAACACCAATGCATATCTGTGAGATGTTAGAGACTCAGGGGGCCCTCATCCCATTCTGCAAGGGATCATTTTGCCTCACACCACTGAAAATTGTGTGAATGTAGGAATGATAAAACCCTCTGTTTACTGGGTATGAGAAACTGTGAATGTCTCATAATTCTGAAACCTGTTCGTAGTCAGCCCCATAGCTTAGACAAAGATTTGCCCATTGCATGTAAGTGCTTTGCGACATGCTGTGCAGTAGTACACAATACAACGAACAAGAAGGCTTTCTCTTCCTACTCCCCCTCCTTCCAGTTCTACCTCCTAAGCACCTCAGCACCTCGGGCTATCAGCAAAGCTATGCATTTTACCACACAGCTAATTTTAAAAAGACATTTCGTATAATGCACATAATTTGTGGTTTAAAATCAGCATTCATAGAACTGCCTTACACAATAATTTCAGCATTTTATCGGGAAAGTTCAAATATCAACTGTAATGATATACTGTACATAAAATAATCAAGCGATCTATTTAAATCTGAGAGGAAACTGAGCTTTCTGTTCTTAAATTGGCATAATGCCTTTGGCTTCCTAAAGTATGTGATCATGTTAAATTAAAGGATTAAATGCAATGCATCCTTGCTCGGCTATGTATTTACACATAAAAGCGTATTATGCCTGCTATGCGTGTACACCATAATAAAACCGAGCAGACAGCTTGGATTTGCTGATGTCTTTGTCTTTAATCCTGGTGGAAAAAAGAGCCAACGTACGGTGAAATCAAAGAGAGTAAATGCCTATTATGTTAAACTAACTTTTCAGACGGAGCTGTGCCCTTTCTCTGCATAGATTGTTTTTCCTGAACAGAAGTAGCAATTGTGCTTTGGCATATGATATGTTCTCAAAGCCATTTACCTAAAGGGATGCGAGCACACTGGAACCGAACGAAGCAGAATGTGAAATTTTAGACAGGTGTTGAGATTACCGCTTATTTGCGCCAGTAACCATCTCCCAGCTGTTCGACCTGTCTCTGATCTGCAGTATATTTTGTATCACGTCTAGGACAACGACAACTTGCCTCCGGTGTCATAATCACAAAAGATGGTTTGATCATTTGATTTACAACACCATGCTCTGGGGAAAATATGTATTTCATAGAAAGGTGACTCCATGTTTTTTCACAATGAGCCCAGTCAAAACACAGTAAAGTATTTCAGGCGGTGGCTCATGATCAAAAAGACATGTAGGGCCATATGTATCATTATTGGAAATAATGATTGACTAATTGCAATTCTCTGTGAATTGCAACTAGGCAATCGCTGTTCCTAATGTATAAAACTCCATGAGTTTTATTTAGCGATTCCTAGTCGGTCGCAAATCGACCTACCTTGTGAGTATGAATGAGGAATGTCGCAATTTGATACACATTAGGAATCGCTAAAATTACGGGGATGATGGACTGCTGGGGTGAGTAGACTACCATGTCCGTAATTGCTTTTAAATAATAAAACCATTTTTTTTTAAATGCAGCCAGTTTGCTTAAAGGAAAAGGTATTGCGTTTAAAAAAACAAAAATAAAGATTTCTTTTAATTTTTCGACAGCAGGTAGTGGTCGGTGGGAAAAAAAAGTTTCCTCTACCATTCCCAGAGGGGAAGGGGTCCTTACAGACCCCTTCCCATTTGCGAATGGGTTACCACCTACTTGAAGTCGGTAGTAAAATGCGAAACTGCATTTCAATTGCAAAACATTTTTATATACCGCTGCCATTCGGTATTAGGAAGGGATGCCCTAAACACGCCCCTTCCTAATACAAAATTGGTAAGTAATTGCAGTTCCAAATTGCGATTCGATAACGTTACCGAATCGGGAATTGTAATTCAGACATACCAAAATGCATTTTACCAGTTGCAATCGGCCCATTCTGCAAATCAGGCCGTTTACAACCAGTAAAATGCATGATACATATAGCCCTTTTTTGACATCGAACCATCTTAGAGCGAGGGCAACATAGGTCCGGCATACGATGGGCCTTATATTTTTAAACAGAAATTGGGGAAATTGAGGCAAATTAAGGCGTTTCTTTCCTAATGATTAGGGAATGGAATAGTTTTGGGAAGTTTTCAGTTACTGGCCATAGCGTAGTTTGAAGAATTCCTTACTTTCACCTTTATCTAAGCCCAGCATAGTTTGTCCGTACAACTGTTCTGAACCACGTAACAAATAAATGTTTTTATGCAATGCAGTTGATTTGTATAAAATGTAGAAAATTCAAATAAAAGTCCTGTTGTTTATGCAAAAATATGCAAATGCACACACCTTCTAAGAAGAATGGAAAAGGAAAAACGCATTTCTGAAGCTGGCAGAATTCACATGAACTATGCAATCATCCCCCTGATTGATTCGCCAAGCTCAAAAAGACAATGTCACATATGGGCATTGACATTGAACATTTCCATCATCTGTTCTGTACATATATTAATACAGCATCCCAGCAAGCATGGCAACTGTGCATATTGTGTGTTATGGTTACAGAATGTGTTTGAAAGAATGCCTTCTTTACATAAACTTTAAGTCCAAAATATTGTTTACACAAGTAGCTCCCCAAATTTAGGACAATATATTGAACCAATTCATGTGTATTTTTTGCAATTCCACTGCTCACGATTCATACCTTTCAGTAACTTGTAGGCCACTATAGGTAACACGGGTGACTAGCAATGGAGGAGTGAAGTCAGTCAGTTGTGAGATGTGTCTCAGCAAGCACAATATATGGGGGAAACAAATTCAAGGTATTCTAGGTTCACCTTTGGTTGCTTGGACTAGACAACAAAGAAATGTATGGCTTATTAAAGTTCACAAACCATTCCACCTAAAGAACAATGGAAGGAACATATTAGCAAAACAAAAATTCTTATCTTTTCCTTTTTAACATAATCCTTGGTTGTCTTTTCTATGATATTGACCCATTTTGACTACTGCAATATTCTTTATCTTGGACTACAAGAGACTAACAAGTAATGAGGATAACAGACCAATCCTACTGCCAATTGACATGATTGACAAGTTAATAAATAAATATCCAAAACATAATAATATCTAAATAATAAATACATTTGTGGCTACTCAGAAAGAAAGTTACACCTGTGAGCAATTCACAAAAGTAAATTTACTCTTACACTTTTCCTTAACTTTACTACTTTTGGCTGTTCACAAAATCCAGGAGTAAAGTTGCTCTAAAGTTGCTCAAAAGTGTAGGCCTGCACGTCTCCACTTCCTGAAGAAGGGGGTGGAGCCCAACATACAAGTGTAAACTTACTACTAAAAAGCAGTAGTACGTCTAGGACCACCTAGTAAACCATCTAATTTAATAATCTTTTTAAATTTTATCTATACTTTAGCATGCTGAGATCTCCTACCTGAATGTGGAGTCTTCCTATGGTAAAGCAAATTAAATGAACTAAAAAACATTCACTATATTTTTATAGTAAATATTAATGTATATTAACACTATATATTTATTTTAAAATTAGACATTTGTAAACAAAATATGCTGTGGCAATAATAACTTAATTTTGAATTAAATCTTTAATTAATGGAAATAAATAACATTTAGGGAAAGCTCTCCAACCAAGCCGGATCCAGAGTGCTTTCCAACCGAGCGAGTACGATGCAGCCGTATGCTGTCGGACTCGGTTCAGTTGGACTCCCATAGAAGCTGCACATGAGCTACCATTGACTGAATGGGTACATCTTGCACAAAGGTGCCCCCTACAGTGGGTACGCATCAGTGCCATCCGCACTGTACATGCCTCTGTTGGGGAGACTCTTCGGTCCCCCCCGTGACTGAGTCGTAAGGCTGCGCGTGAGGGCGATCCGACGCAGACCCCCAGAGGCTGCTTCCCAGATGTTTTGCAAGCCGTAAACTTCTGCTCGATCCCGCTGTCCGATGCGTGCATCATACTGGCTCGGTCAGAATTCGCCTCCATTGCACGGCACGGTTTGCTTATGTACAAGTCGGGCGGAGAACACGCGTATGGATCGTACTTTTTACGGCCGGATTGCGTGCGGGGACCTTCCGAGAGAGATCGGAATCGCCCCTTAGTGTAATATATTTTTCTGGTATAAATTAAACTGAATTTACACCTAATTATGCAATATATTTTTATTATGTGTTATCATTTATTAAAGGTGCTATATAGAATGTAATACAAGTGTTTTAAGTATATTGTAATTACAATTTTTGTCACATTAATATTTAAATTCAAAAAAGTTATTATAATATTTTTACATGAAATTACAATTCTGTACTGTATCATAAATTACAAAATCAACAATAAATTATATTTAGTAATATTTGGAACTATTTAAATAATGTTATTACATTTAAGTTAATATTATTTCCTATGGGGTTTTATTTTGAGACCCTAACTCTATTATTTTAATTCAGATGGGATTGCAATACCAGTGGTCGGCCACATGTGGTTCTGACTTACTCCAGTGTTGAGCTGGAGTACTTTACTACTCTTTTCGGATGTAGCTACTGTAGAAGTGCAGTTTGTGAATAGCTGTGGGCTTACTCGTACACTCCCGTGTCCCTTCCACGTTTGCTTCTAAAATGTATACCTACATGTGTGGAGATTCCGCAGTTGGGTCAGAGATCTCCGCACATAAAGGTACAGAAAAAAGATGCTTAAACTCCACGCTTAGGTTTGTAAATAGCGGTTTGTAGTCCATTTTGTAGTGCTACAAAATGCAGTTTGTGAATAGGCCCAATCAATTTGTATTATTATGACTTGTTTAGTACTTGATGGCAGAAAAAGATTAACCGTAATCTTACTTTATGTTTAATATCCCACAAAACAGCTCAAGACGTATATACTGTCAACTTACACTGATGGAAAAATCTTTCAGAGAATACAAAGAACAACCAAGTGTCATCGTTTGGCTCACGTTTCATCTTCCTCAACCCAAAGACTGATTCTCCTGCCATAATTATGCACTCAAAATTCAACGAATTGTTCAATGTCATGGACTCTTAAGAGTAAGAAATATGTATGAAATAAAATGTATAAAGCTAATACTTATTCTTTAAATAAAGATAAGCTCCTACAAACGTGTTTAATGTAATCATCCTCAAGGTCTAATCAGTGTAAAAATGGAGCTGTACAGAAATGTTTATTGACATCACACAAAAATAAAATGTATGTATTTTCATTTGTCATGGATTTGAAATGTTTAACCTGAATACTATTAAGGTGTTATTTAACTGTTTACTTAAAATAGGAACAATATTATTGAACGTTATTTTTGGTATGATAGGGTCACCAATCTGGAACATTTTCCGCTTCTTCTTTCGCACTGATGTGGTCTTCAGCAAATTGGCTTTAGAATATATATGGGCTGTGCCGGACTCCACTTATAATCTTCTCCCATTTAAAGGAAGTTCAAAGGTTACTTTATGAAATGGCCTCAACTACTGTTGGTTACCAGCCAGGCTTCTTTCCTTCTTAACTTAGTTGCACATTCTCATTCTGATATAGTGCCTCCATAAGCACTAAGGACTTCATTATACACAAAGGGGACATACCAAAAGTTCAAACCTGCAAGGTTACTGCAGCTCAAGTTTTGCTCCTAGCAGTTAACTTCAAACTATGATTTCCATGAGTTATAACGAGGGATTCCATATGGTTTTGGCTTTACCACATCAGAAAGCTGCTTTTGATACTCCTTGAAAGGTTCATCCCATGAATCTTGTACCACATTAAGCCTGGCAGAAGTTGTGTGTGTAAAAATTGGTCTTACATAGGAGGGAGAGGTTGTGGAAGCAGGAGGGTGCAACAGAGTTTATCTGGCGGTCCATGGGAACATGGATGGTCACTGCAGCAAAGCCCTTCTAACACAATCCGAACTTCCAGAGTAAATATCTATTGACTGAGGAAATGCTCAAATATTGGCATCTGATGCTTTATTTTCTTTGATCTGATGTTGGTAAAGGCTCAAAGTAAAAGTGCATGGGTCCAGTTCTCACCCAGTATTTCTTCATATATGGAGTTTTACGTACCATTCTGTCAGCTTCTCAACCCTAAGCTGAAAGGTGGGAAACCACTTAAAGATTTGTAGTAAAAGTTGAATATCCTATGTTTTAGACTCACTTTTTGTGTTCTAAGATCCTGCACACACTCAAAGTCTGACACACCTGCCTCCCCCTGCATCACTATCTGTTTGGAACGTTCTGAGCTGCCAACTGTCATCTGAGAATGTTGTTTTGAGGCAGCTGATTGGTGATGTGCAATAAACTCATTAGTTTTACTCTCTCTCTGGAGAGTTTGTTATTCTTTGCAGCACACCCTGTTTTGTGACATGTTTGTTATGTTCTGATTACAATACTCCCTAATGAATGAATGAACGAATGAGTGCATTTACAAACCTCAACGTTCACTCCAGGGAGAATCTTGGCGCCATCAAAGGCTTCACATATTCTCCCAGTCTCACAATTGTCCGATGTTTTCTCTGCACAATTATATATGTATTTACTAAAACATGGGAGCCCATGTGAGAGTCCATGTGGAAACTAAGTTCATTACACTTTTTGTGTTGTATTCATTTAAGCTCCACTTCACTTACTTTGTAACAGGCTCCCAGTTCTATGCATTAGGTATGCGGCATAATCGATCTGCCCTCCTTCTATGCTGCTCTATATTTACTGCACTGCATGGTACCTACTTTGCATAACTTCTGACAAATGTGGTCTGTTTTATCCCCTTTCTTCTTACTAGTGAGCACTGGCCAAATAGCATGGCACACTGTTATCTTCAGTGAGTGTATACTGCTGTCCGATTAATGCTACCCATGCAAACCTAATTTTTTATTTCACTAAAATTATACATGTAATGTACTTACTTATAGATGCTTTCTTCCAGTTTTTAATCCATTCATCTGTTGCTGTGTCAGTCACATTTTTCTTCCACACATGATAACATTCAGCATGGCACATACTTTAACTTATCTGTGAGTGATGGCATTCTGCCCTTTCACAAGGAGATCTTCATCACACACAATGTAGTTCCCTTAAGTGCCAGAGACTGCTATGCCCCATTTTTATTTTATTTTAGCCAACTGTTTTTTAATTGATGAGGGCTCTGAAGCGTTGTCATTATTAAAATTTTGTAAAAACCATGACATAGCAAAACAAGCATTGACAAAGCCAAAATGCATAGCAGCCACCACTAACCCTATTTTATTGCCAATGCTTGTTTTATTGATAGCTCTTCAACTAGAGTCATTGACCTGCTTATTTGCCATGATCAATAAGTTAATTGTTTAAACAATTTGTTTACATTCATCCTTCATCTACAACTTAAAAAATGTCATGTGGAGGAATTGAAAAACGCTTGCAACTAATGTATTGCCTACCTCACTGGCAGGGACCCCCCTCTCACTTTGTTTATCATCTATGTCTTGCTTTTCAGATTAATGTCGAGGGTTTGGTCAAACCTGAGGAAGCTGACATTTTAGATGTTCATTCTAAGAGCCAAATATTGCGCAGGTATCCTGAGCGAACATTTGGTCTACACCCTGGAGCATGGAAATGTTCTCCAGAGGGAGGTGAACACAGATGGTAAAATTCTTTCCCTCTAGTCATTTCTAGCTCAGCCGAAAACTAACCGGCTCAATGCTGAGCTTTTTTATAATTCATGACTCGAGTTACAAACATACAAAATGAGAATTTAAGTTTTTCAATCTGGACTTTCTTTTAATGAATATTCGTCCATCTTTACAGCTTTAGTCTAAGTTATCTGGATTTTCTTTTACAACAAAGCTTGAAAGCTATCAAAATTAAACGTCAGATTGTTTAACCTAAATCCTCAGATCCCAAACATGTCTGTGTTTCTCTTCCTGTGTTGACATAGAATTAGACTAATATCTAGTTGAAATCTGTACTTTCTCTTTATTCTGTTCAATTAATATTTCCTTTAAAAGCTCTTTCACCTAAATTTCAAAAACCCATCTACATTATATTCGAGACTTACAATTCAAGTCATTTCAGAGCATAAAAATGTTTTCTAAAGGAAACATATCACATCATTTACATTTCCCCTCCCGCCCTTTTCTTTTCAGCCCCTTTCCACTATGTCTCCCCCTTACAGCGTGTCTATAACTAACATCTAGTAAGAAAATCTTTGCAGATATAGAAAGCAAAATGTATCCAAATAGTCATAAATTTAAAGAGGTTAAGTAACCTCTTGCCAGTGTCTCAGTCTCATGGCAGCTTTCAGCATACATTACTTCAAAGGGACTAGTAGAACGAACCTCCTGACATATTTACTCACAATATGGTAACTTTAGTCTCGGATACAGCAGATTCTGTGGGCAGGTCTAGACCCTACCACGCTGCTCTGCCTACGTAGTCTAGTAAGGGCAGACACTAATCAGACTTCACACTGGGAATTATGCACAGGTGAGGTGGGGGAGGAACAGAGAATTATCTTATTAGATGCCCTAATCAGACTTCACACTGGGAATTATGCACAGGTGAGGTGTGGGAGGAAAGGGGAATTATCAGCTTGCTTCCCTGTCACCCGGGGCGTACGCCAGGGTTGCGTACTGGCCCCCACTCTTTTCAGCCTGTATGTCAATGGTCTGATAGATAAACTTAATCGCGTTAGGGATAACGATGCTCCGCGCCTGGCCACTGGTAGGGTGCCTGCTCTGATGTTTGCGGACGACAATTTGTTGTTGTCGCGGACATCATCGGGCCTCCAGCGGGTCCTGGACGGGTTTGTCTCCTTTTGTGCCTCGCGGGGATTGGAGGTCAACTTGGAGAAAACCAAGTTTATGATTTTCAATCCACCGAGGCACACCCGCCCAAATCCCAGACTGAATGGAACTCCACTAGAGCGAGTTAAGACTTTTATATACCTGGGGGTCACGTTGACTGAGCACTTTGCACCAAGTTTCTAAATCTTCCCTGAGACTTGCACAGATTATGGGAGGCATAGGCAGATTTCACAGAGCCTCAACTTTTAAACCAGTTACCCATGCCCTTGAGATATATAAAACACAGGTCAGTTCTGCAGCTTTGTACGCTGCAGAACTTTGGGGACACACGAACTTATACAACTTACTGAAGGTTGAACAGGCCTTCATGCGACATCTGGTTGCCCTTCCCCAAAGCACGCCCCTCATACCACTATGCTTGGATTTGGGCTTGGAACCCATTAACGAATTGGTAGCTGCACAACCTCTGCTCTACTGGAGAAGGCTCTGGTCTGTGCCGGAGCTCGTATCCTTTAGAGCAGAGTTCATTGCAATTTGGGGGCAGCTAAAGAATAAGAACATACCCTGGTTGGCACATGTAAAGGCTCTCCGCTACCAAATTGTTCTACCCCAACTATGGGACACACCAGAGGACAGCTGCACGAGGATGCAAAGGTCTGTACTAGTGGCGGCTGTAAGGTTATATAACCTCAAAATGCTATATTGCTCGACTTCCTTGGGCAGGCTGTCTACTGAGTTCCTACTGATGAAAGCCGAATCCAGGACGGAGGTGTTCCTGGACTTAGTGCAGCCTCCACTTGCAAGAAAACTATACATCCAACTGAGGCATGGCTCTATACCGATTGGGGCATTGACATCCAGATGGGCAAAATCGATGGAGGCCAACTACCCTGCTTGTAATTACTGTAGGGAAGACATTGTACCTATCTTCTTTTTCTGTCCCGCATATAGCGAAATTCGGAAATGCTGGATTATTCCATTGTGTAAATACCTGGGTTTCAGACAATGTGTACAAGCTTGCAGAGTTTTAACCTACGATACCGCCCCTCCCATTGTTTTTGCTGTCTCCCGATTTTTACTTGGCATGTGGCGGAGAAGAACTGTTTTTATTAACAAGAAATAATGGTCTATTGCTTTTCATTTTTTCTTTTCTTTGATAACTAACGTTTAATAACTTTTTAAATTTCTCTGTACTTATGGTTTTAGTTCTGTGCCTGTACATATTTTATTTTGTTACAAAGAAGGTAACCCGCACTTCAATGTGTTTTACACCATTCTGTTTTGGGTGAACAGATAAACAAAACGTAATATGTTTATCAAGGCGATTATTTGCGCCGTTTTTATTTTTCAAATTTTGTAGAAAAAAGTTTTACGTGTACAGAGAAATCACACTGTCATTAACGTAATAACCAACCAAATTCGAGGTAATTTTAACTACACAAAACTTAAATTTACAGACATAAACAATATGAAAACAGTGAGAAAAAAGTTTTTTGTTTACAACAAAGTGAGCATGTATCATAAACGGGGTGAGGGAAAGATGTCAAATTGTATTTTCAAAAAACATCAACGAACGCAATTAAGCAAACATATTTCTAACCAAAAGCTATTATTGCCCAAGGAGCAGCCTTTAAGTGAATCTGCATGAAAACAAAATAACCTCTTGGAAACAATGTTTATAAGGCTATAAATTCCCAAGTATTTTTTTACGTATTTCCAAACTTAGGACGTAATCCTGTTCGCCTACGCGTTTCAAGTTTGCCAGGTTTCTTCGCAAACTCTCTTCAGGGCCAAATGAATTCTTTCCCCTGTTTCTCAACCTCAGGGGACTTGAGGTAAGTTCGGTTTATCCAGAGTATTGAAAGGGATTTTTCGGGTCTGTGCGTTTTCTGGATGCGTGACTCAGAGGGAATCAAATGGATTCTTCAATTTTGTGTTCGGGGTTGGGCGTTAGTTCGCTTCCCAAATTTTTGTTCAAGGAGGGTCCTGGAGCGGACCGGTTCCCTTTTACTATTCCCTGTCTGTATCTGCTAGTGTGTCAGCGTATTCCACTTCCTCATTCCATCAGTTAGAGTGAACGGCATACAGCTCCACTGGTGGTATAGTACATATTTTATTGCACTTTTATGGTCAATGAATGAATGAATGTATTCGAGACTTACAATTCAAGTAATTTCAGAGCATAAAAATGTTTTCTGAAGGAAACATATCACATCATCTACATTTCCCCTCCCGCCCTTTTCTTTTCAGCCCCTTTCCACTATGTCTCCCCCTTACAGCGTGTCTATAACTAACATCTAGTAAGAAAATCTTTGCAGATATAGAAAGCCAAATGTATCCAAATAGTCATAAATTTAAAGACGTTAAGTAACCTCTTGTCAGTGTCTCAGTCTCATGGCAGCTTTCAGCATACATTACTTCAAAGGGACTAGTAGAACGAACCTCCTGACATATTTACTCACGATATGGTAACTTCAGTCTCGGACACGGCGGATTCTGTGGGCAGGTCTAGACCCTACCACTCTGCTGTGCCTACGTAGTCTAGTAAGGGCAGACACATTGTGATTACTGTCAAGTAGGTATGGTTGAGTGAGCACTTTGTCATATTGCTAGCACTTTCTGGAATACTCATATCCCTTTTTTATATACATTCAAAATCTATGTAGTATATATGCACTTTTGTCAGTGACGTGGCAGAAATGATCATGCTTAGCAATTCTTTCTCAACCCTTACCTATTGTCCACTCATATTAATTTTGACTTGAATTTATTTATAAATAGCACTCATCATTTTCAAAAGTGATCTGTAACTGGAGACTTATTCATGGTTTTATAAAAGAATGAAAGGTTTGCCTAGCCAAGGTCCTTCTCTTCTTCTTGGCCTCTAGAGAAAACAAAATGACCCCTATCCCAAGCTACTTTCTTCAATGACTTGGGTTACACAAAAGTAAGAAAGTAAGTAGGTAAATGTTTATTGTTTAGTTAGTTAAAACCTTAAGAATATTTCGCATAAAAAGCAACAATAAAATGTCTACATAATGTAAAACTTTGTTACATAAAAGGTCATGTCACATGGGTTTCTCACCTAGCCAGATCTAGGTTGAGCAATGATGGAAGGCACCTCTCCGACATAGAACAATGGCATGTGTGTGAATAATTTAGCTCCTTTGATATTAATGGAAAATGCGTCAGTCTTTTCTGGGCTGAGGAGTTACTGTGATATGTACCTGCATTGACTTTGGCACTGAATCATGGTCCAGCTATGCTTTTGAAAGTCTTGTTGTCACAGGAAGACTCATACGGCTATCAAATTTTGAAAATATCCCCAACCGAAGGCTCTATTCTGCCACTTTAAAGAAAGACATTTTAATCCTGCAGTGAAGATGATTTCGCAGGGACCCATCATAAAGCGCACATTTTTAGCTGACTTTGCTGTATATGGATGCTTCCTGTGGATACCCAGAAGACCGTAGTCAATGCGCTAATAACATCTAGGCTTGACTACGGTAACATTCTCTATCTGGGCTCCAATTTAGCCGTAGTCAGACGACTTCAATTGGTCCAGAACTCCGCAGCCAGGCTGTTATGTAAGATCCCTAGGACAGCAAGGATTTCGAAGCACCTTAGAGACCTACACTGGTTGAAAGTTGAAAATCGGGTCCGGTTTAAGGCCTTGACCATTATGTTCAAGATCAGGGCAGGAACCGCACCACGGTACCTGCAGAATCTGGTCAGGCCCCATGTTCCTGTACGGAATCTTCGTTCCTTAAATGGAGCAACTTTCGTGGTTCCCAGATTCAAACTGGCCCGAATGGGAGGTAAATCTTTCTCCCACCTGGGACCAGCTCTTTGGAACTCTCTCCCTTTAGCTTTGCGCAAAGAGGGAAATTTTGCCAGTTTCAAGAAAAAAGTTAAAACTTGGCTGTTTAATAAATGATTGTGTTTACTAGTGGTTTGTTGATCTGTGACAGTACTTTGCTTTTCAGTATCTTTTTCTCGTAGCCATGGCGCCGGGAAACCCTTTGTGGGTATCTGCGCGCACTATAAGTGTAAAAAAAAAAAAAAAAAATAAATAAATAAAAATGGTCATTTTCAAGTACTGTGTATTTTCTGTCATGTTGCAGGAATTTATTAAAGTCTTTGAGTGACTGGACAGCGTTCTAGAGGCCTTTTACTCTAGCGACATAGGTGGTGCTGGTGTCCATTCCAAAATTACTGTAGCTGTGAACTAGCAGTAAAACTATCACAGACTTGGTCTCACTAGACGTGCTTGTGACCCTCAAAATTGTCTATCATAGAATTTTGCTCATCGACTTAGAGGACACTGTTATTGCTTGCCGAGCCTTAGCTTACTCATACCACACCAATCATCAGCAGGACGTTTTTGGTTATCCCTTTACCTCAAATGTTAAGCTACTTATTGTGGAATTCCTTTGGGCATTTGCTATGTAACAGTCTATTCAATGTTCATTTTAAACTTTGGATCAGTTCTTCTATCCCCTCACCTTCAGCTTGAAAGTTAAGCATTCACACTCTTACCATTTTATTAGACTCGCGTTTCTCTCATGTATTCATACATGTGGGGCAATATGAAAAAATTGATTTTTCAAAATTAAAGGCAAAAAAATGGAATTCTTTCTGTTCTTTGCTAGCAATCTCCAGCATCGCATCAAAGACTATCTCAACACCATCAATCCATCAGAAACAATCTCCTAACTTGTGCACTGACATCCTTTTCTTATTGAAAGAGCACATGGCAAATATAATCCAGGTAGCATGTTAAAGGCACTGTAGAACAGTGCTAGATGAAAATGAACTTTTGTAAAAAAAGAAATGTAATTTAGTTTTACTTTAATTTGCTTAAAGAATTTTACACCTCATAGACCCAAATATAAATTCATTTTTTTTCTAAAATATTATTTTTGAAAGAGTAGGCACATTTTATTTCTTAAAAGGATGTTTACAAAAAAAAAAGTGACACAAACATTCCAGATTCAGTATTTTACATTAAAGCATATTCTTTAATCTGTAAATATCTACTATACCACCAGTCCAGTGAGCCCAATATATCCCTTCTCGCAGCCCCTATGAGTATAACATAAACACCAACAGGATTAAAACGTATGCTTACCAGCCATACCATTCACACATAAATTGAAATTGCAAAGTGGCTCATTTATTGCTAATTACTGACAGATAGTGTGATCTGAATGTCACAAGTTAGAATCAGTGGCGTACCGCATACCCCTGCAACCCCTGTGACAGAGGGGCGGCCTGCAACCCTTGAAGGCGCCCCAAACTTCAGAAGGACCCCATTCAGCCCAAAGGCAATGTATATTTGTGAGATACTAAGGGATCCAACATCAGATTCTTTAGGGGGGCGCGGGCATCGTTTGTGTTGCACCACTAGTACCAGATATCAGCAAACCTCACTCAGCCTTTTATCATTCTGAGGCCAAACAATTAGAACTAAGAGACATGTGTAAGAATGAAAAAAACTATTTGTTGACAGTACTTAGAAATGGCAAAATATGATGCAAGAAATTCTGTATAAAAACAAATAAATATTAATATATATTATGGGAGCTCAAAGTAAACCCTGCCAATATCATTTAACAGCACCGAGGTCCTTTTCGAAATTCAGACAATTTGTAATAAAGAACATTATTTTCTGGAACTCGCCAATTTCCTTTTTGGATAAGTTATTAGAAGACCAGATCGTTTTCAGAATGTTCATTTGGGACAGAAAAGAAAATGCAATGAAATTCGAACACTACTGGTAATAATGCCTCCTTGGAGACTCGACCATTTCTCCTTGCCCACTTCTTCAAGTTCAGATTGCAAGCACACATTCTTTCAAGCATTGACAGGGTTAAGACTCTGCTTTATCTGCGCTTCTCAGAGTCTTCTCCATCGCAGAGAAAGATATAGTTCACACTGTTGTCTCCTGAGCAAATGGCCAGTGCCATTTCACCACACCAGTCTCAGCTTCCAGAATCCCAACTGGCTATCACTTCGACCTTGTACCAAGTTTAAACCATTCTACAACATATAGAATTCTATCCACATAAATCAACTGGACTGCTTAGCTGTGCACTTATTTACCTAATCTTAACCATGGCACACACAGCAAAGCCACGACGATAGTATAATATCCAATGAAATGAAAGGACATGAAGCCAGACCTTCTCCTTCTGAAATAATCTTCATTTTCACTAAACTTCTGACTTTTAGGAATGAATTAATTCTGTATTCTGTCCCATGCAATGACGATCCACTGCATGAGGAATAGATCCCTGCTTTGCAATTGCTGCCACTGGATTAAAAGGAATTAGTAAAATAACAGTTGGAGAATTTAGGAAAGGCAGGAGTGAGGGACTGAAGACAACGTTATAAATATGTAGAGCAAAGATGCTAATGTAAACATGAAAAGATACTTAAAGTATAAATTCTCCAAATTCCTAATCATAAGTAAATCAATAATTGTGTCTGAGGCTTGAAACACCCACCCAAATGAAGTACTATGATAAAATGGTATCTTGAACCTCTGTTCATAGGTCAGTGGCACCCATAAAAACAAGCTCCCCTTAACCTCTTACAATTGTACTACAAATTGTTTCATACATTGAGATACGTGAAATGTTTCAAATGATTATTGTGCTATGTCTGCTCATCCAGAAAACGAAGAACTATTCATGTTATAATACAAGTATAATCATTTTGTTAGACCATCTTTTAAGAATATAAATATCTAAGAAAAAAATGTTTTATTAAAAGTTTTCTCACATATTGTAATTGCATTTGCATGTCTATAGTGCGTACTGCCCCTGACAAGGTGTTGAAGTATTTTTCTCAGACTGTAGCACACTACTCTAGAACCCATGAATAGATTAATGGTAAATTAGTATAGTGGAATATGAAAGTAATTTGAGTGGTGGATATGTTAGCCAGTTATTTGGATTGAGAGGGATAGTGGAGGGATAGAAGAGGGATAGGTTTTGCATTTACAAGGGCGTGCTACCCCTGACGAGGTGTTGAAGTGCTTTTTCGGCAAGTAGCACTCTACTCCAGAACCCATAAAGGATGAATGGTGAATTAGTATAGTGAAATATGAAAGTAATTTGAGTAGTGAATATGTTAGTCAGTTATTTGGATTGAGAAGGATAGTGGAGGGATAGAAGAATGAAAAGGTTTGCATTTATATAGCGCTTGCTACCCCTGATGAGGTGTTGAAGAGCTTTTCGATGAGCAGCATGCTATTCTGGAACCCAAACAGGATTGGTGGTAATTAGTATAGTAAATATCCTATTAATTTGAGTGGTGGGCATGTGAGTCTGTTATTTGGGTTGAAAAGGAATAGTGGAGAGATAAAAGAGGGAAGGAGGAATAAAAGAGGGAAGGGTCTAGAATCCTTGTTTTAGTTCATAGCAGTAGAAGGGGTTTGGGATGAGTAAAATCGAGTGATAAGAGTCAGGAGTAAGGGTTTAGAAAGGCTTGTTTGGCAGATCTGGATAGTAAAAGAGGAATGAGATGATGTAAGGAGGGGTAGAGGAGAGAAGAAAGGGTTATTTTTGGGATCATAGTAGTGCTATGGGTTTGGAATGAATGAGAGAGTGGAGATAGAGTATATATTGATAGAGATATAGGGTGAGAAATAGGGAAGTGCATTGGAAAGAGTAGTCGAATGAGGTTTGAGATGAGTCAGAGAGTTGAGCTAGACGATATATTGAGAGTAGTATAGAGTAAAAAATAGGGTAATGCATTGGATATGCTGAATACGAAGAAAAGTAGAAAATATATGGATACATAAGTAGATGGAAGGTATGTATATGCATAAGGAAGGTAGTATATGCAGATTAACAATACATTTATTAAACTACGCCTTTCAAGGGTTGTTGCACTTCAAATTAATGTATTTGTTTTTTTTATTTTTTGTAATTCAATAGTGAAGCAATTGTAAATAAAAAGGATTTACTTATTTAGGTTAGATAAATAGTCATGATAAAAGAGTTACTTATTTGTGCAGTCACGTATATACATGTTAAAAACATTGAATAATGTAACTTTCAGCAATATGTACATTTGCTAGCCACAACTAATGAATATCTATATTTTAAAAACATATAAATATACAAATGTATACAAAGCAATACACATATCTATAGTGAAAATACAGTTTTATATACAAAGGGATATTCTGTATATTTCTGTTTGCGAATGGTGGCTATGTGGGGAAGAGACAATTCTTGAGTAGTTTTCTGAAGATAAGGTGGTTATCTGTGGATCTTATTTTGGGGGAAAAGAGTTCCATAATTTAGCTGCTCCAACAGAGCCACCCATGGGATTTTTCTTGCACGTTGGAATTTTGAGGTGAGGTGCCACTTAGAGTGGAGATTTCTTTGTGAATGTGTTTGGTGAATTTATTCCTGATGAAGAGCGGTCCCATTTCATGTATCGCTTTCTGGGTGATACAAAGCAGCTTGAACTTAGATCTACTGGCAACCGGTAAGATGTGGTCTTGCAGCGTAATATATGAGTAGTTCTGAATCCATTGTAGTCTTTTCATAGTCATTAGAGTTTAGAGTTAGAGCTTGGTCAGAACAGGAGAGATGGTAGCCTGGACCTTGTGTGGAAATCATCAATGGGGGAAAAAATGTTGCCGAGTTTTTATAGTAACAAAGTTTGATCTTGCTAGTTTGTCCACTTGGTCATTCATTGATAGCTTGGAGCCCATGGTCATTCTGGGGATTCTTACATTCTTTGCTACTTTAGGCAGTGTTCCCAGATCATCCGGCCAGGTGGCGAGCGGGCCAAAAGTTCTCCAGTCGTCACACATGAATATTTCCATTTTGGAAGCATTCAATTTGAGACTTCATCCGTTGATCTACAGCTCTGAGACAACCGAAAATTGGTGAGTTTCCAATGTCTTTGGGGCATTCCAATTGACAGAGTATTTGTGTGTCATCTGCATAGTTATAGCACATGAGGTGAAATTGATTGAATAGTGCCAGTAATGACTTCATGGAAATGTTGAAAAGCATGGGCGAGATGATAGAGCCTTGAGGGACCCCTGCTTTTGTGATGTACGGTTTGGATGACAAAGGGGGGAGTATGGATGAAATTAGTTTGTATGCGAAGGTAGGATGTGATCCAGTCTGGACCAGTCCCCTCTATGCCTGCTTCGTAGTGTCGCTGCATAAGTGTGTTATTGTAGATACATCAGAAGCCCAGGGAAGTTGAAGAAAATATACAAGTTTTGAGAAATATAACAATCCATCAATATAGAGCAGATACGTTTGTAATAGACACCCTCACACACAACAGGAGGTAGAAATCCAAGCTAAGGTAGCCTCTAGAAGGAGCAGAGTACTCAGCACTTCCACCTCATTAGCGGAAGTTTGGGTTGTTCCAAATGTGGCGAATCTGCTACTAACTAAACATTCCATGGCTATTACCACTGTGTTTTGTTATTCCCAACAAACTGGGGATTTCCAGCCTTACAATGGACATGATTCAAACATGTGAATCTATAAAAGATCTGGAGTGCAGGAGAGTTAGCGATCACCTGAGCCCTACCTTCCCTCCACAGCACTTAGCAAGAGAGGTCAGCAACATGTCAGGACCTAATTGGCATAGGTACTGGCACAGTAGGATATTGCTGTAATCATGTTTTCAGCAGTCAGTAGGAGATAGAGTAGTATGATGCTCTCTAAAAGTGATGAGTGGAGCTAACTATTAGCATGATCAAACTCTTGCTGGGACAAATATCCTTGCTCCCAGATCAAAATGTGGAAGGGTATATATCCCCATTTTCTAAATTCACACTCAGATTATCACCATGTAAAATAAAAGTCAGTCCTCAACTCAACTCAAAATATTACTGAATCTCGAACAATGGAAAGAATACCATTGAAATACATGGACTCATTAAATAGGACTTCATGAAGATAGATGTATTTCTTTCTCTCCAACATCAGTTTTTTTGTCATTTGAGATGTCATCAGTGATGTCATCAGTGATGTCACGGACCATCAGGGCCGTACTGGCTACCGTGCGGTTGTGTGTGCTGCTGAGCTGGGGGCTGATTTATCTGCAGTGGGGGCCGATTTCGTTGATTGGGACCTGCGTGCCTTTATAAATAAAAAAAAGCAAAACAAATTTTGTTCAGCACATGCAGGTCCCCATCAACAAAATCAGCCCCCAGCTCTGCAGCACACACAACCGCCCAGTAGCCAGTCCGGCCCTGCTGACCATGTCATGAGTGATGTAATATGTGACATCATCAGCAGTGCATTGCGGACGCGCAAGTTAGAGTTAGCTCAACTAACTATAACAGGCACATTTCTCTGGTTTTACATGAGTCAAATGTCCAACTAGCTAAAACGTCCCTGAAACCTATGGTTTTTTCTAACCCTGGGCAGTGAACTATGCTCTGTTCCTGGAGTTTGCGAAGTTTCGGAATCTACAGCGTAACGTAGTTATTTTTCTTCCTCGCTCGCTCAATATGCGTACTTGCGTGCGCGGTAACGACTTACCGTGATTCTGCGTTCACCGACTCGATTTTCTCTCCCGGTCATGTGCGCCACGAGGTTCGGAATCCGGCCGCACAATCCCGCGAGACTGTGCGAACGCGACGACGACATTCGGACGCGCGAACACGTCATTCGGATGCAATATCTTCCTTCCGGCGCAGTGTTGGTAAGATCACATTCCCGAACATGCAGAAACTACAATCTGGCACAGAATATCTCTCGAGCAAAATAAAACCTTCTCGAAAATGATAATTTTGCTCAGAAAAAACCCTCAGATTGTGATTTGGCTGTAGTCTTTTGTGCAAGGAGTCCTCTTTTTTTCTAATCTTTTTTTCAAGAAGAAGGAAGTACCCCTGAGTCTCCAACTTCCTGTTCCTGTCCAGCAGGCTCCTCCCATTGCTTTGTCCATGTGCTGTTCACTATCATTTGGATTTAGAGCTGGAAGGATCACTTTTGTGTATGTCTGCTGCATTATATCATTGGATAGGATTTATTGAGGACTTTTAGATTTGAAATTTTATTTTACAAGTAAGTTGGAGAATTGGTGTACATGTTTGTTTGATTGTTTTTTTTATCTACAGTTTTCTGAGCTTTTCATCCTTTTTAAAAAATATTGTTGTAGGAGGCCTGTACTTTCATGAGGGCTCAAGTTGTATTTCTTTGAAATTTCAGCCTGTAAGCCCAGAGGTACCCATGGGTCCAACCATGTTTCTATGGTGTCTGTTGAATTTCAAGTTTTTAAACATCATGGATGGTATTGGATTGAATTGCAGATTGTGTTTGGAGCGGAATTTCATTTTTTGGGTGTGTGTTAATTAAATAGGGGCTATTCAGCCAATAGGTAACCCTAGGAGTTCAAACTTAGTGTAGGCCTGCTTGAGTTCATTGTATGTACTTTCTGTGGGTGGCCTGGCCATGTGGTTGCGGCCATTTTGTGTGACCAGCCACAGTGCTTTTGCCATAGGCCTTGAAGATTGTGGCCTACTCTGCCAGTAGTCCCAGAGGTACTCATCATCAGTCATCATGGGTGCATGAAAGTTAAACAACTATTTTTGTGTTGTCTGTTGAATTTTAACATCATGTATGGCATGGATGGCTTTGGATTGATTTGCAAAATTAGTTTTTTGGGGTGGAATCTCAGTTTTTGGATGTGTGTTATATATATAGGGCTTTTATGTCAGTAGGTAACCCTGGGTGTTCAGCTCACGTACTTTTGGTAACTTTGCACAGCACAACGACGCAAACTTACAGTTTTTGTCTTCATTGCGCACTCAATCTGCGTGTTCGCGCACGTGATAACGACTTTTTGGACAGTTTGCGGTGCCAAACATGCCGAATTTGCAATCTGTGTGTTAATAAATGCCTTTGTTGCGTGTGTATGTGTTGTTGCTGTGTACCTTTCCACCCTTTTTAGCCATGCAGATTTTCTCTTTTGCATTACAGCTGTGATGTGTAAAAGGCATCCTCCTTTGTCTGGCCATATAGGGATAAAGGCCTGCTTGAGTTCATTCGATGTACTTTCTTGTTATTGTAGGTGGGCTGACCATGTGGGTGGCGGCCATTTGGTGAAGCCAGGCATTGTGCTTTTCCCATAGGCCATCATTGTCTGTCTTCTCTTTCTTTTCATGTTGTTGTGTATGGCCAGGCCATGTGGCGGTGGCCATTTTGTGGGACCTTCCACTGTGCTTTTGCCATAGGCCTCCAAACTTGTGACTTATTCTGCCAGTAGGCCCAGAGTTACTACTCAAGTCATCATCAGTCATCATGGGTGCATGAAAATTAAACAAATGTTTTTGTGGTGTTTGTTTGATTTTTAACATCATGTATGGCATGGATGGCTTTGGATTGATTTGCAAAATCAGTTTTTTAGGTTGGAATCTCATTTTTTGGATGTGTGTTAAATAAAAAGAGCTTTTCTGCCAGTAGGTAACCCTAGGAGTTCAGCTCACGTACTTTTGGTAACTTTGCACAGCGCAACAACGCGAACTTACAGTTTTTGTCTTCATCACGTGCTCAATTTGCGTGTTCGCTCACGTGATAATGACTTTTTGTACAGTTCACAATGCCGAACACGCCGAATTTGCAATTTGGCCAGCAATATGACTCGAGCTTCATAAAACCTTCTTGAAAATGATGAGTTTGTTAATTTTGCTAAAAAAAAACTCCTCAGGTTGTCATTTGGTTGTAGTTTTTGGAGCATGCAGTCATTTTTCAGTTTTCTAATTTTTTTTAAAAGAGAAAGGAAGTTTCCCAGAGACTCCAGCTTCCCTTCCTGTTCCTGTCCTTTGTATGTACTTTCTTGTTTTGGGTGGGCTGACTATGTGGGTGGCGGCCATTTTGTGAAGCCAAGCATTGTGCTTTTGCTATAGGCCTGCATTGTCTGTCTTCTCTTTCCTTTCATGTTGTTGTGGGCGGCCAGGCCATGTGGTGGTGGCCATTTTGTGGGACCTTCCACTGTGCTTTTGCCATAGTCCTCCAAACTTGTGGACTATTCTGCCAGTAGGCCCAGACTCCCAGAGGTACTCTTCAGGGGTGCTTGATGTCACTGTTTCTATGTTGTCTGTTGAAGTTAAACATCATTTAGGGCATGGATGGCATTGGATCGAATTCCAAAATGTGGTTTTTGGGTTGTAGTTAACTTTTTGGATGTGTGTTAATAAATGCGTTTGTTGCATGTGTATGGGTTTTTTGTTGTGTACCTTTCCAACCTTTTTAGCTATGCGGATTTTCTCTTTTGCATTAAAGCTGTGATGTGTAACAGGCAGCCTCCTTTGTCTGGCCATATAGGGATATAAGCCTGCTTGAGATCATTGTTTTCCGGGCCTTACCCTCATGCCTGTGATAATGAGTGACCATGTGGCTGGGGGCAATTTTGTGGTGGTAATAGTAGTGTGCTGTTTTGTTTTTGACACATAGGCCTGTGTGTCTTTCCATTGTTCCTCTTGGCTTACTGCTGCCATCCCCATTGCCAGCTGCAGGTCCCTGATGCTGCATTCATCCCACATGATGCACAAATTAAGGACAAACAGGTTCCACTTCCACTACATTTGTATTTTAGTTCTTTGCTAATCTTACTCTTATTGAGTGTACACTAGTAGTAATTAAAATTAAAGCACAACAAATTCCACGTTTGACTGATTTTCTTCTGCCTTCTTTGCTTGTAGGTGCACAAAAGACTGAGGGGAAGGTGTCTGTCATCATCACCCGTTGTACTGCCAGACAGACGTCCTGCTGTTGTACGTGACTTACGGTGTTACCTGACCAGACATCTCTGCAACTTGTGCAACTGAGTGCTGCTGACATCTGAAGAAGATAGGCCCAAAGAAAACAGGTACCAGTTCCTCCAAGACCAAGAAAGTTGCTGAGAAGAAGGAAGAACAGAAGAAGGAAGTGACACTTAAGTCTGGTGTTGACCCCAAAACCTTATTTGGGAAACCAAAAGTACTCCTGCAGCAGCGGTGTCCAGGGGGCAAGCTGGGGGCAGCACCTCCGCATCAGTGGGCCCAACTAACCAAACTAGGCCCAAGCAGGTGAGGGTGGAAGAGGTAGCCAACCTAATGGTGGAAAGCAGTGATGCTGAGCCTGACCTATCTCATAGTAGTACACAATCAAAGCATGAGGGAACACAGCAGATAAGTGGTGAAAAACAACTACCGCCCACAGTAGTAGTTGTTGTTCCTCCTGAAATAGGGGCAGTTCAGGAAATTGAGCCTCATGAAGAGGAAGAAGAAGAGGAAGCCATTCATTCAGGAGCTCCATTGTCTCCCAAATCCCCAGCAAGGAAAAGGAGGGTTAGTACATCGAGTTCTACGCCAAGCATCCCTTCTGATGATCTAGATCTCACTTGAGAGCCACAACAATCTGAGCATGAGAGGGAGACACATCCCAAAACCAGGCTAGGGAAAAGGAAGGTTCCAGAAAGCCTTAGATTTATGGAGGATGATGTAGAACAGCAGGATAATGATAATGATTATGAAGATCCAGTTATCAAGAAGATCACTCACTGCCCGAGGACATGGAGACCAACATCATTAACCTATCCAGAATGACTGCGAGTGCGACTAGGGATGTAGCACGCATACCTCCAACACAGACAACACCAACACCACCTCCAGCTTCCTTATTTACATTAGCAAAGGGCCGGCAGTGTCCAATAGCCAGCACAAGCACCACCTCAGCAGAAGTAGGTAGTGGTACTGCACAGCCACAGAGTCAAATTCAACAGACACCCACGAGCTCATCCGGCATTGGAAGTGGCACCTCTAGCAGGAGACCAAAGTTAAGCTCCCCAGTGTGGGACTTCTTTACGGTTAGCTTAAAGGAGGAGAACAGTGCTATATGCTCCATTTGTCATACATCTGTTAGTCGTGGTAAGCTTGGTACAAACTATGGTACCAGAGGCCAAATGGCCCATCTGAAAAAACGCCATGCAATCATCTGGGAGGATGAACGACGTAACATAAAAACTGGAACCATTGCTGTTGGTGGGGATAAAGGAGTAGAAGGTCTGCTCACGGTGAAACAGGAAGAAGAAGAAGAGGGATACATTCTCTCTGGTAGTGGTACACAAAGTAACCCAGTCCCCAGCACTGCAGTGGTACCGCCCACATCCTCAGCATCAGCAACATCTCAGTGGCACATCAGTAAGAGTCAGCCTGAGACACCAAGGAGTACTGAGATGCAAAAAGGTGCCGCGTCAAGTCAAGGAATACCACGCAGCGTACCATTCTTAGCATGTTTACTAGACTGGAGGGACAGTATGAACGCAGGCACCCAATAGCACATTTGTATAATGCAAAGCTGGCTAAAATGTTAGTGCTGGACCTACTCCCTTTTTCTTTTGTTGAAGTGGTGGGTTTTCTGGAATTTGTGACAATCATCTGCCCAAAATGGAAGGTTCCCAGCCGCTACTATTTTCCCAGAGTTGCTGTTCCAGCACCACATCACGACGTGCTGCAATTGCTTGGAAAAGCGTTAAAAGAGAGTGCTGTTCAGAGTATCCACCTGACAACAGACATGTGGACCAGTTGCCAAGCCACTGATTACATGTGCATCAATGCACACTGGATTTCTTTTTCATGTGTTAGAGAAAAGATATCTGCAGGCGTTGACACTGCTGAGATTTTTCATGATACTCGCAAACATGCAACTGTAGCCATGTTTGCAATGGAGAAATCTCACACTGCTGGAAACATTTTGGATGAGTTTAACAGCGAGGTCTTTGAGTGGCTGCGACCAAGAGGGCTTAACATTGGCTTTGTTGCCAAGAACAATGGCAGTAATGTAGTTAAGGCCATGAAAGATGGAGGCTATATCAGGGTCCCGTGTTTGGCACACTGCATTAACATTGTTGTTCAAGACTTCCTAAAAAATGAAAGCAAAGTCAGCAACTTATTGACTACCTACAGAAGAATATGCACACATTTCAACCATTCTTTTAAAGCCCGGAAGCAGCTGAGGGTGATTCAACGTGAGCATAAAATGCCAGTCAAAGCACTCATCCAGGAGGTGCCAACCAGTTGGAACTCAACTTATTACATGCTTGATCATCTGTTAGAGCAGTACATACCACTTAATGCTTATGTCATGACAAGAAGATTAGGGAATCCTACTGTGAAGGCCATGACTGTTGAGATGGGGCAATGGGACCTCGTTAAATGCCTGACAGAGATGCTACTTCCTTTTGAGGTCTTCACACATGCAGTCAGCAGGGAGGACTGTACTATGGGTGAAGCTATCCTATTGTTGTACATGCTGGAGAGACAGCTGAAGGAGGTGTCTGAAACGTACGAAGGTGTGGAAGACAAAGTAGACGCATGTTATTTGGCGAACGCCTTAGCCATTTGCTTATCTGAAAATACAAGGATTCAAAATAAGATTGTGTCACATCGACATTACATTACTGTCACAATTTTGTATCCTCTGTACAAATTATTTCTGAACAGTAATGCAGTAATTCCTTTTTCAGAAGTGGATGTTGCCAAGTACAAAACTTTAATAGCTGAGGAAGGCACTGATTTAGAAAATGAACAGCTCTAAATTAGAGACCTGCCAGTGCCACCCCAGGCCAGAGCAAGTACTAAAGAGAATCCAGAGTCAAGTTCTACTTCGGAGCATGAAAGCAGTGCGTTTGCTTCCCAGCAGTCACCAACACTACCAATAAGAACAACAACAGCACCAACAGGGTCAGATCCATCAGACACAGCAAACCAAATGATAACTGATTGGTTTCTATGGAAAGGGATGGCTAAGTCCATTGCTAATGCAAAGTCAAAAGAGGCTAAGCAAATCAGAGCACCCCTGAACATTGAGTGGATGGTCCAGACCTATCTGGATGACACAACAGAGATCTTCATGGAGCATAGCCCATTGGTGTATTGGTATGGGAAAAGAAGCCAATGGCCAGTGCTCCGCAGGCTGGTGAAAAAGTATCTGGCTTGCCCTGTCGCAAGTGTCTCTTCTGAGCGTGTTTTCAGTGCTGCTGGTGCCATTGTAACTGTGAAAAGGACCAGTCTCTCGCCCAAAAGCGTGGAGAGGTTAACCATGATCAAAATGAATCAGCACTTCATACCACCGTACTACAAAATATGTGAATCACAGCAGGAAGAGGAGAGCAACTACGAAGACATAAGAAGTGGGTTACATGACCTACTTCTGTCCGAACCACCAGAGTTTGAGGACCAGCTCCTCTTCCCTACAACTAGGCTTTCATATTGTTACTTTCTTCCTTCCTTTATTTGTATGTGTGTGTATATCTGCCTTTTTGGTTCAAATCAAACCACAACAAATCCATCACTACCATCTCCTATTTTTATGAACCTATTGAAGTTGCACGTCTATGCATTTAACTGTCCACTCCACTCCTCAGAGTCCTGCTCCATCTTCCTGAATCGCCGTAAATACATTTCCATCAAACCAGACATTGGATGGAGATGGAGACTACAGTACAATAATGTAGCCTCTAACAGTCCCTCCATTAGAACTTAAACATACGTGAATATAGCCATCTTCTGTTTTATTTCCAAGCCGCAACTCATCACTGTCCTAAGGCTACCGCCTCAGTCTGCAGGCACCCACAACTCTTCACTGTCAGAACTTGAGCAGCCATCCAAAAGTAAAGTAAACTCGTAATCGATTTCAGAAGGCTCAGCATCTCTGATCTGACAGCCAAAAAAAAGAGCAAGACAGGTATATTATTAATGAATTATGCCAAACAGTGCATTGGATGTAGTTAATATGCACAGTAAAAGTGACTCAAGTGACAGTCAGTGTTTCCTTCTGTTTAATAACCACATTGTATTCCTAATACTGCAGGTGCAGTCTGGACTTACTCAATTGGAGTCACTCACTACAGACTGAGTTGGTGTTGGACAACACGTACACGTACCACACCATGCTGATGACCATACTATCTTTGCACGCAGTCAGTCAGTTGGATCTGAGATGATTGAAGGAATAACTGCATTTCATGAACTGGCATAAAAAGGCAAATACAACAATTCAACAAGAACCACAGCATACCTAGGCTACATGTCTGTGCAGTGGTGGAGTCGAATAGTGGTATGTTGCTGACTGACAGTGGCGCATTGATTTAGTCACTTGATTTGGGAAATGCTGGATTGCTGTTTATGCCTTTTGTCTGGCTATGTGAAAATGTAAGGTAAATGGCTTTCATGGCCTGGTGCCGTGGGCCTGTTCTTCTGTGCTAGCCCCTGTCCTGTTGTTCTTGTAGATTAATGCTATAGTACTAGAGTTGACACAATGTATCCAGTCTGAAAGTGTTCTCGCTCAAGAGTCTTGTCTTCTTGCACTACACCGTAATTGCTGCTTTTTTAAAATTCATTTATTTTTCAATACCCCTTTTGTTTTTCCATCTACACTTACAGGCCGGCCTTTACCCAGTGTTATTATACTTGGAGCAACAACTCACACTTACCTTACCAATCCGCATCAGCCAGCCAGTGACAACCCAAGAATGATGTGCAGAGTCACTGTCCATCCAAGGGAGGACCAAGATTAATGACGAGATACAACTCCACAATTGGACCTGGATAATACAGTAACTTTAGGATCATATTCATCATTGGTCTTTTAAATAATTTGATTCCTTTTTTCTCTTCAATCATTTTATGACTGTGTGTTGTTGTATTGTTGTTTGTTTGCTAATTGATCCATACAACTATTTTTTAATTTTCTTTTCTAGCTTTCAGCCCGGTACAGCAGGCAATTACGGTTTCTCTGAGGGCATACAGGCAAGGCAAATTTCATATAATACTACTTCCCTGTACTGTCTAATTGTGTAGTAGTAGTTAAGTACTACTCATTAACCATCAAGTTATCTTCATCATGCATGCATTTCCTTTTTCTCCCTTTATAGATTTATTGGATAGTGGATCATTGTGGTCTTCAAATATTGTTTTGCTTTTGTGTCTCCGTGCTTACTGTTTTTCTTTGTCAAACCTTTCCCCAAACCCCCCTTCCCATCCATTCATCAAACCCTAACCCTCTTCCCCCGGGCTGTGTGATTTTATATTGAGGTGACTACAATAAATGTACACCAACAATTGATCACATGCTTGCTGGGGCAGATGTGGTGAAAGCAACACTAAATAAATGCCAACAAGGCAGGATCTTCTTCTGCTTTCCCACCCATGCTCAGTCTATGTACAAGCCAGTTAATTTTCCATAGGGACCCACCTAATACATCATAGTTAATGGCCAGCATTGATTGACTTACAGCATTAAAGTTTACGAATTACGATTGAGTTAAGTCACTCCTTCGACACAACTACAGTTTAACTTCTTAGCTTCTTGTACTAGGCTGTCCCCACCACCATTATGTTTTCTTTTAGTTTAGCAGTTGCAATATTGTTTGTTTAGCAGTCTTCTTACGTACTGTACTTTTCTACTACCGCCACAGTCTCTCTCAGGCAAGTGACTGTCTCTTTTTTGTTTGCAAATGCTAGTGGCAGTGTCTACTACTACCACCACAACTATGGCATCTTCTCCATTCTCTTGGGAAACCATGCAGCCATTGCTGTGCCGAACTTAATCCTCATCAATCACAGGTACGGTAAGTTTGCTGGTAGGCATAATGGAGTAGGAGGAGTGACTGGCAGTACTAGTAGGATAAATATAACTCAGTGAGGGGTACCGCATCTATCTGTTTGCATGTTACAAAATTGGCAGATTATTTAAATCAAACACTGGCTGCTGCCCTGCATCTGCAAGGAAACCTTGTGACATACATAAAATCGTGAAACAGTAACCCCCCCACAAAACATTAACATCATATGTGTAAGTATAAATAAATAACATTTATTTCCCTAACAACAATAAACTATCCCACACCTCACCCACCCCTCTCCCTAACCCCAACCAATGTCCAAGTCCAACCAATGTCCAATAAATAAGAAACACCCAATTCCCACCCACCAACAAAAGTATTAAAAAAGGGGCAAATTAACAGGGTCCATCTACAATCTACGGGCTTTCAGGTGTTTGTCCACGAGGATTTTGACTCGCTCCTCTAATTGGTCCTCCAGCTGTGCCATCCGGGGGAGAAGTTTCTAGCGAAATGCCCGGCACTTACATTTGCATCCATGTGGGGGGCAATAGTTGTTGAAAAAGGCTGGCGGTGGGCGGCTGCCTGACCGTGGCACCATACTACTGGAGGCAAGGCCTGCGTGGGGCCCAGGGCATTGGAAGGCGCTGCAGCTGCTGCCACCTCCTCCTCCTCCTCTGCCTGAGCCACCAACCCGCGATATTCTTCGCAGATGGCCTCCAGTTTCCGGTGCCGGGCCCTGGCTGCCAACTTTTTCCACATTGGTTTTTGGGAAGGAGTATCTATAAAGAAAGAAACAGAATTGTAACCAATACTCTTAGCAAAACAGTAACACAAAATTAATTCAACACATAGTGGCACAGTAGCACTAGCAAGCGCAGTACATAACATTTGTGGTAAGTATCTATCCTCCCGCATCCTCGGCCTGTAACATTTGTTGAAGTTTTTTCTGGCATTATACTTGCCCTAGTACTATGGATGGACTCCAGTACACAGAACAACAGTCTTTTTCTTATCTCTAGTTAAGCTAAATTACATAATCTTGTTGTAGCCGGCATGCCAGCTCAGTCAGCTAAGCTTGCGTCCAAGGCCAACATACGAGTCAATACGCATACTCCTGTTACTCCTGAAACTTGTATTTTTAGATTACGGGTGGCACTGGCCATACTCTCTTTGTTACATGAAGGGCAATTGCTCAATTTCACTTACACTGTACCCTGGTTACTACAAAAAGGCAGATTACTATAATATATTTCTGATCCAATGATCATTGCTTATATGGAACAACGACATATCAGTCCAGTAGCGGTCAGTGGTGGGAGTGCTGGCAGTCAGTGATGTGGGGAAGGGGAGGGGCAGGGTGAGGGGGAGCAAACTATGAATTGCGGACAATTACTGGTAGGTAAATATTTAAATGAATAACATAAACTGTATTCTGAAATAAAATCCTACTTTTATATAAATATTACCCTCTGCTTTGCTACTCTGGTGCAGTTTCTTTAACATTCTCTTCAAAGTAAGACTCTAGTCTGCATCCAGTGACAGTCTCCACCTATGCTATCTATGATGAATTCATCCAGGCATCCATCCATTAAGTAAATGTCTATCATTCTTTTGTTGTATATCGCTTAACAAACCTTAGCTGGTTTCACCAACAACCACCAATGCGTGCACTCCTTCCTTCCTTGCCTTGGCTTTGAGTTTGGCACAAACACTGCTGATGATTCTTGCTATCCACTATCCACCCATACTGTGTCGCCCACCCAGGCAGCCATCTTCTTTCACCTTCCAACCATCCTTCAACAACCCATGTATCTGATTCCTATCTGCCACCTACATGCTGCTTCCAAAGTACCCTTCCCTTCTAGTCGTACCGCATTTCCCCCGTCGTTCCTCCTTCGACCGTTCTTTCCCTTTTTGTTCAACACATCCATCAAGGTCATCTGATCTGACTTTTAGTCTTCTCCAAAAACTTTCACAGCTGTGTTTGAGTCAGATAGAAGAGGCCATTGGTTACTCAACTCACGCTGGTAATGCTATTGCTAGCTAATGCATTGGTAATGCTAAGTAAAGGTTGTCTTCTTCAACCGTTGTATATTGTTCACTACAACTTCAAGTTCATACTTAATAAATAAGTCTCACAGTACAGTGAGTGGAGTGTTCCCCTTCCAGCTAGTAGTATTGCCGATAAGTAATAAATAATATGAAATAAATATAACTTACCAACGCCGACCACTGCTGATGGCTCCCCCCTGGAGCTCCTGCAGGTGCCGCATCTCCTGCCCCCTCCGGAAGGGCAGCATCACCATCCCCGCTGGCCCCGCCGGCACTGGTCGTTGGTAGTACGCCTAGAAAAAACATACACATTTTTAGATACCTGTACATCTCCCCCTATTTTATTTGTTTTCTAGGAAGATTGAAACAACAGTTTAAGTACAACATACATCCTCGCTAGTCCAAATTGTGTACTAGAGTAGAGTCAGTACACAGACATTAGTATTATTATGGTCCCTAGGGTCATCTCTACTCCTACTCTACTCCTTGGAAAGTTAGCCTGATCCATGTAACCATTTTAGATTCATGTCTACTCTTTTGTGCATGTTACCTTGCAGCTTGTTGTGCAGTAAGATGCCTTTGAGGCCACATGAATGTTGCGTACAAGTGAAGAGGTCGAAAAACAATCCACTTTTTTATGGGGGTTCGGTTAGTCCCTATTGCTTAGCCATAATGTTACACTTTTTGGCATGACTGTGCAATGCTTGCATAATTGCATTAATCTGTCTAACGTCCACCATTTTTTTCATAATAGGCAGAAGATTCTCTTCTTCAAAGTAAACCATACATTTGCAGAGCTTAAGCGACAATGCATGTAACCCGTAATTCTACATTCAACAGTGTGGGGTCTCCCGGAATTCACACAGATCTTTTCTTTGTCTTCTCCTATCATGCACTTGTTGTAACAAATGTTTACTGCTTGTTTTAAATCTTATGCATTTTTGCATGTTGGAGCTGGCTGTAGTAATTGCATAGAACAACGTACAAAGCTTGTTGTTTGAGAATAAATAAACCTTTTGAACTTACACATAGACTCTGTCGTATTTGGTGTGGCATTGTGGACTTACATTAGTGAGTGAGCGAAAGGTTGTTATGTTCTGGGTTGTATAATCATTGGGTATCTTCGTGTGGGGGTTCGGGACCTATTGAGACACTATAGCTAGTCAGTGAGGGGATTGTGGGTTCTGAGTTCTGACTGAGGTGTGAGTAATGTCCAACCTCCCAACACCAACATCCTATTTTCTTGGGCATAGTTCTGTATGTGACTGTGCAGAATCCCCACAATAGTAGTAGTATACTACTATCCTAACAAAAATACTAGTCAAACATCTTGTTGGGCATTTTGTTGGTGGGCATTGCCAAAGCCTCGAGATTAAAGAGCACAACCCAAAGTACAGGAGTGGAACCAGTGGCTATTGCTCTATCTGAGCTTTATTCAAAAGAAAACCTTAAACAAAAAATGGCCAACTGGGCAAGCTTAACTACAGAAAGACTAATAGTAGTAGTTCAGAGAGTCATAGCAGAGGCAGTTATAAGGAACTTAAAGGCAGGGATAAGCAGAATTTGTAAACAGATAGTCAAGGTTAAAAGAAGCTTTGGTAAAAAATTGAATTAGAAAGCGGAACCGTAATTAATAGTTTGGAAAAAAGAAGGTGCGTTAAAAGTTAGGGAAATATAATTGTTCATATAACCACAGGAGGACTTACTGGGGCTAGGAGCAGGACTCTCGTAGAGGAGCGGACCTCTGGTGGTTGTCCTGCCGACTCATCGGACCCCGTCTTCTTGCCCCTGGGTGCTGATCATGTAAGAAATAATAAAGAAAGAGACAAACATTCATGAGTGCTGTGAGACAAATAAATCATTAAAAGAAAAAAAAGGCTCAAAAAACTTTTTAGGAAACAGCAATTGCAATAAAAATTGACCTACCTAATCAAAACGACTACTGGCTTGCAGGATTCAAGGACCGTCTACTTTTTATGAACACTAATCAAATGTTCCATAATCATTCTGATTCCAGAATACTAACAAATCCTAAGTACCACCTGACCTACACCACCTATTCCATATGGGCCAATTGTTCAGTAAGTCTTCATTTCCATTTTATTTTTGCCTTCAAAAATGCATAGATGAGATGGAGGAAACATGCATAAATTATTGCATACTCCAAATTGTTGGTTGGTTGCTTCATCTGTTGTTCTGCTACTGACTGACAATGCTGAGCCTACCACACAGTAAACAAACTACAAAAGGTTCTATGGAGGACTGGAGTAAGCAGCATTCAGTGACAGAGGAGGAGTCACGCACACCGTAAAACAATATGAACTAATACTAAGTAAACCACTATTTCACAGAAGGACAATGGAAGGACTGGACTCTCTAGCAATAGCATTAAGTGACTTCAGTTCTCTAAAGTAAACTCTTACATCATTATTCAGCCCAAGCTAGCGCAAAGTTGCAAACAAGTAAGAGTAGTGCCGAGCATCACCTGTGTCCTACAATCACAGAAGATTGACCTGCAATGTAACTAAGCGCACCAGTAATCGTGTTATTATTCATCAAAAAACTATACACAATACTTATACTACTATATATTAGCTACTCACCAAGCCCCAGGACCTCGACACCTAGCAGGTCCAACAGGTCCTGCTTCCGGTCCAGAATGTCTCACCACCGTTGGGCCAGCTGGTTGTGTGTGCGCCGGATCCCAGAGCATCAAAACACTGCCCTGCGCACCTTTGCCCACTGGTGGTGACTCAGTGACTCTCCTGGGTAAGGTACCTGAAGCCTGGCCTGCCGCCTGCTGCCAAAGTCAAGGGGAGGTGGCGCTGGATGAAAAAAGCAAGGGCGGCCACCTCCGCCTCCCCGAAAAGCTGACAGGCCTGCACCCCTGCAGGGCGCATTCTGCCGCAAGGCAGCCGGCTCTTGGGCGCAGGCGCCTTGCCCTTGGAGCCAGTGCTGCTGCCCTTGGCCATGGTTCTGGGGTGGAGGCAGAAAAGAAAAGAAGGAAAAAATAAAGTTAGGAGCAAGAAGTAGAAGTTTAAAGAAAGAAGTAAAATAAAACAGTAGAAAAGTAAAAAAAAAACACAGTAAAAGTAGAAATAAATGCAAAATATAAACTTAGGGACAGAGAGAGATAGATGATAAATAAAAAAAGTGAGAAAAACCGTGAAAAAAACTAAGGATTGCAAAGATTAAAGGTGGATAGAAAACTAGGCCCAGAACCATAGCATAGAGTGAAAAAACAAGGTGGCAGCACCCATTGTGACCGTGTGGGTACGTTTGTGCGATATTTCTTGCGAGCACACACTAGTCGTCGGGAACAAGTAGATAGCGTTTCCGAACATGACATGTGCATCGCGAACACGCCAAACGCAACCCGGAACAGGAAATAAGGCATCGCAAACGGGTGGGACGATTGAAAAAAAAAGATGGCTGAGCCCATAGGCCACCGCATGGTTAAGTTTGTGAGCTGGTATCCCTCGAGCAGACAAACAGTGCCCCGAACATGCACAAAGCGCTCACGAGAAAGAAAAATGCATTGTGAGCAGGCGCGACAAGCCACTACGCACGCTTGCGAAGCTGGCGTAGTGCAAGAACATCTTCGCGTACTACACCCAGGCCTAGATTTTTCAGTGAATTTCTAAGGTTTTTTAAATGCTAATTCCTAACTATGACGTCTGTAAAACCTATGTTTTTTTTCAGTGATTTTCAAAGGTTGTTTAAATGCTAATTAGTAAGCATAATGTCTCTGAAGCAATGGTTTTTTCTTTTTTTTTTTTTTTTTTAAATTTTTGGAAACCTTTATTGTGCAACATAAGCATACAGGTACGGGCCCACAACCATTCTGGCCGGCCTCGAAATCAAGTGGTAGCACCAAAGGCAAAATTGAAGCAGCTCAGCAGTCCCAAAGACGAGTAGCAGCAATCATCCGAAACATCACGTATGGGAAGGGAGGGACCACTGAGTACAGGATAAATGAGGGTAATTTTTAAAAGTTTTAGGTAAAGAGGATCAGACGCATTCACTCCACCAAAAGCACATAGCGGGCAATGATCCCAGCAGATTAGCAACAAACAAAGTAGTAATCGGAGGATCGCCATAAAAAATACACTTCAGGATAATGGTATACATTACGATACATACTGGTCATCACCCGCCCCATGAACGTGGAACACCTTGACTAATGTTAGTGGTAAGACTAACAACAGGAACAATAAGCAGCGCTACACCTAACCACCAAACTGACCCAAGAGTAGAAGGAAAAAGTGAGAAGAATCAAGAAAGAGAGGAGAAAAATAAGGCCCATAGAAACTAATACGAAACAAAAACCCACCCCCAAACCCCCCACCCCGCACGCATGCAGAGGCTACGGCCTACCCCCCCTAGCAGTGTGCCTGTCGCCCAAAAACCGAAACCCGAAATTTAGATTCAGAGAAGGGAAAAAGGAAAAGAAAAAAGAATACGTAAAGGAGAATGGAGGAGGAAGACCATCAACAAATATAGTTGCAACCGCCCACCCCCGGACCCCGCAACCAATAAAATACCAACGGTCGACTTAGTCAATGTCCCGCTTGTCCCACCTAGTCCCAGCAACATGAGCAGTAGCAATCCAAGAAACGTCCTCAACCTTGCCCCCTGCGATCAAGTTGGTCGATGGAGTCCAGCAATCCGGCCGGCATCGTAGATGGTAGAGGCGCCCGGGATGGCCAACACAGAATGGGGAGCCGTCCACCAAAGTCTACAAAGACCATCGCTGCGTGTCCAAGAACGATACAAAAAGGATCAAGGCAGAGCAGTAATCCCCCGGAAGCAGCAGGCCATAGCGATAACACCAGCTCCAGGAAAGGATGAAGAGTCACGCCACCAGAACACAGAGGAATTGTCAAACATGGCGTCTGGGTACGATACACCAACCATTGCATGAAACCACGAGCACCAGATCTCCTCCGGACCACTGCAGTCAGCACTTCGGCGGAATCAGAACTGTGATCTTCCAACGCCACCATATGCACCCGGGTAGGCAGTTCACTGTGGTCTGGTGCAGGGTGTGGCGCAGTGTGCAGCACTTGAGGGCAACTACAGCCAACTGGAGTAATAACGTCAAGCCGGCTCCCCAGATCTCGGGCATTATCATGAAGGGCAGCTCTTACTGCCTCTAGAGCGCGCAGCACATCATAGATCCCCAGCGGGTTCTCAGGAAGAGAGGATGCAGCAGTGTCCTTCACCCTGGGCTCACGGACGTATAGCAGCTCCTGGAGCCTGTCGCCATTTTCACTTGTTAACAACCGACCACTCCGCCGATAATCCGCAAAGCACAGCCGGGCCAGGGACATGGGGGCAACTGACTTCACTGCGTTACCAGCCGATACGTTGTCAGCAAGTATCCGGACCCTCGGTAGCGATCTAAGGTCTCCACTATCAAGCGCTGAAAGCGCGATGCATAAAATGGCGCCCGGTGCAAAGTAGGGGTAACAAAGTAGCTGTTGGGGCCACTTTTAAGCCGGGAAACGATACAATGTATTCTCCGTAGGTGCAATGTATCCGGGCGTTCAAGGTCACAGGGCAGAAGGAAGCGCTGCAGCGAGAAGCACAGCGCAACAGTTTCTCACCGGCCAATCGACTCCGCCTCTCCTGTGATGGCCGCTGTTGTTGTGGCCGGGTCCGGCCGTCCCACACAGACAAAGACCCGGTCTCTCTGCCGCGAAAGGCCGGGGAAGAAGCGAGGACGTTTCACCGCCGATATCGCCGGTAACGAGCCGGGAAACACACCATTGTGATCGAGATCATTTCCCCATTCCACTCGCTGGGCACAAATACAGGATAGAGTGCAGGATGCTGGAGGAAAGCGCGAGGGTCGGCGGAGCCAAGGGTCTAGGCGACCATCGCGGTTGCAGGCTAGGCTCCTCCCCCAGAAATGTTTTTTTCAATTAATTTCAAAGGTTTTTTAAATATCGAACTACTATTGTGTATTTGTCATTAGTAGTGTTTTTTCAAACTTTTCAACTACATAAAACAAACTGCAAAAGTGTAATGTAACATAATACATTTCACAAATTACAATGAGTTTTTAAATAATACAAAACAATTTAACATTCAGATAACAATTTTTCTCCCTTTTTTTGCTGTCATCAGCTATAACTTACCTTCACTATTCACAGTGATGTCAGTGTAGTTTCATCATAAACAGCAGGAAAAAAAAAAACAATCAACTAGATTGTTAAAAAAAAACACCTAATTCTCCCAAATATAATACAAAATCAACACAAAATGCACGTCCAGTACTACTTCAAATGTTCAAATCCTACCTTTACCTCATAGTTTCTCTGCACATTTTCCGAATACACCACATAATCATAAAAAATGTTGCTTTGAAAGCATCCATTAGGAATTCCTTAAAGATCTTATATAGTTTCTCTGCACATTTTCCCAATACGCCAGATAATGTATAAAAATTTTTGCTTTAAAAGCATCCAGTATGAATTCCTTAAAGATCTTACGTAGTTTCTCTGGACATTTTCCCAATATGCCAGATAATGTATCAAAAATTTTGCTTTGAAACCATCTAGTATGAATTCCTTAAAGATCTCACGTAGTTTCTCTGCACATTTTCCCAATACACCAAATAAGGTTTCCAAAATTTCGCTTTGATTGCATCCAGTATGAATTCCTTCAAGAATGATATACCTTCCGGGGAGAGGAGCTAAGCTAGCAAGCAAGATGGCTGCATAAGCTCCGGGCTCCGCCGACCTCCGCCAGCAGCTCGTATATCCTGCAAGCTATCCTGTTTTCGCACCGGACTCCCGTGTACACGAGGAGTGACTGACTCTGAAGGTGCAATCCCAAACTTTTTACCACATCGGGTGACTCATTACGCCGTGTTTCATTCTCGGCCTACCCCAGCGTGGAAGCCGGGGCCTCGATTTCCAACCCATCCGGGCTGGAATTGAACAACATCGGCTGTGAACTTTGGGCTTCGTCCGGTCTCCCGAACGGAGACACACTCTACCTGTTTTTAACGCCGCGGCGTGACACATCGTTTGCTGTGGCCCTGTATCCGATGCCCGGAGCCATTGTAAGCCTTTCGGGGGGTGCGGAAGGGAGCCCTGATCAGCGGCAAAGGTGCAAAATCGTGAGGTGAGAGCGCCCGTTGTTGGTGTCCGCTCCGTATTTGCCAGCTACCCCGGAGTAGTTGACCTCCGGGGTTCACATCCTGAGCTGCCGCTTTGCGTGAGGAGATGGAGGGGGCAGAAGACACACACCGCTGCACGCCGTAATGGCGGCTATTAGAGCGCTCCACTCACAGATCATCGTCAACTACCAGGCACTGTCGGTGACAATGGACGATCTTTGCCGGAGACCGGACGGCGGCTTTTCGTCATCATCTCAGCCAGTGGTACTACCCACGGAATATTGTATGATCAACTTTGAGGTCCCTGTGCAGGAGCCGGATTCCGTGTGCGCTGCTGATTCCTATAAGACAGATCACGCGCCCGTGAACATTGTCAACATCCCCTGTTTGAACCATATCCCACTGAATATCACCGCGGACAACCTCGACTGCCTCAACAAGATCACCTGTGACTATTGGAGAGTTTTATCATCCTTCCACGCTTTTCCTCGCATGCTTTGTGGAGATCGTGAACTTTTATCCTGTATTTGGTTTGCTCATACTGACTTGAACTTTTATGAAAGCTTTACCTCTCTCATTGTTGCTGTGTCCTGGGTTATAAGTGCTCCAGTGAAAATTCGTACTGGCCAGGGTTAACTTGTGGGGCTTTTTAGGATTCGGAAAAATACTTTAATCTGCTGCTGGGATTGTGACCTGTAAAGTGCAGGAGTCGGGTGGTATGTATCATGCTTCCCCGGATTGATTGTATATTTCGCTGCATTCTATTTTGAACTTGTTTCCGGGTGGTTGCATCTGGTGGGGGGTAAGGGAGTCCGGGAGTGTGTTTTTGTCTCTCCTCCTCCGCTTCCTTTCTCTTTTAGGGATGTTTCTGGGCAACAGGCACGCTGCTAGTGGGTTAGGCCGTAGCCATTGCAGGGGCGCAGGGTGGTGGGGGGGTTTGTTATTTTGCCTTTGTTGTGTTCTATGGCCCCTTTTTCTTTCTCTCTCTCTCTCATTAGGGTATTCCTCTGGGCGACAGGCACGCTGCTAGTGGGGTAGGCCATTGCAGGGTTGCAGGGTAGGGGGTGCGTGGTGGGCTTGTTATTTTGCCTTTGTTGTGTTCTATGGCCCCTTTTCTTTCTTCTTGCAGGGTTGAGTTTGAGTTTGAGTTTTAAATTATTTGTAAAGCGCGCATACACCAGCGGTTTCTTGGCGCTACAGCTAACAAAGATCTGGGGCCAGAAGACAGGGGGACTGCATGGGTTTTAGTCAAAGGACTTCATGAACAGATGGGCTTTGAGGAGTTTTCGAAATTGTGGGTACAGGGTGAGGGTTCGGAGTTCAAGGGGGAGGGAATTCCAAAGGAGCGGGGCAAGGGTGGCAAATTTCGAGCCTCCCCACTTCTTTCTCCGGTAGCGTGGGATGGTAAGGAGGGACTGGGAAGACAAGCGTAGTTCCCTGGTGGGAACGTAGGGGCTGATCTCAGAAGAGATGAACGCCGGTGCCAAGCCCAGGCGAGCCAGGAAGGCGATGGAGGCGAGCTTAAATTGGACACGGGCTCGCACAGGGAGCCAGTGTAAAGATTTCAAGAGGGGGGTGGAGTGGTGGAATTTCGGGAGTTTGAAGACCAGGCGGGCCGCCTGGTTTTGTATCTGTTGCAAACGCCGAAGGCTATATGCAGGAATACCTGCATATAGGGTGTTGCCGTAATCCAGGCGGGACACCACCATGGCCAAGATGATAAGTTTGAGAGCAGTGAAAGTAAAGAAACGGGACACCCTGCGTATAGTGCGCAGTGAAAAAAAAGAAGAAGAAACCACAGAACTGACCTGGGAGTGAAGGGTGAGTTGAGAATTAAGTTTGATGCCTAGAGTTTTGACTGAGGTAGAGGGGACAGGAGAAGGGCCAAGAGAGGGGGGCCAGAACAGAGAGGACCAGGGGCTGGATGAACCACCCGTCAACACCAGCTCGGTTTTATCGGGGTTGAGTTTCAAGTGGTTGTGGTTCATCCAGTCCCGGATATGGAGCATGATAGATTGGAAGTTTAGAGCAGAAGAGGGGGAAGAGGACAGATTGAAAACAAGCTGGAGGTCGTCCGCATAATTAAATACGGCGACCTCCATTTGTTGTAGAGAAAAGATAAGAGGGGCAATATAGAGATTAAACAGAAGGGGGAGAGGGAAGAGCCTTGGGGGACCCCGCACTGAACTGCGGTAGTGATACTTTCGGTTTCATCCTGAAGTATATGAGTGGGCGGGGTCTGGGGTGGGTGGCTATGATGAGAGATCGGTAGCTTTGTTCTTCACCCTTAGTGTACTTATTAGCGCTTGCATCTTTACTGTTTGTCTAACATGATTCGAGACTACCTTTTACCACCTACCCGCATTTCTTATACCTCCGAGTATGTAGCTCCGGATATCCTGTATCTTCTTCTTTATCTTCTCTTTGGGGGGGGGGGGGTTAAATGTAAAATAAACTTTATGTATATCCTTGATTCGAAATGTTTTCAACGCACCGTATATCCTTTACCGCTGCCGGGCCCCTGGGTTGTCGGCTGAAGAGCTGTGTTATTGGAACTCCTGATACGTATCGCTTACATGTGGTGACCGGCCCTTGTCGTTGCATGGCTACTCCTGTACTTTGTGTTGAACGATATAATAAAGGTTTTCAAAAAAAAAAAATTATATACCTTCCCATTAAAGCCGTATGGTGTATCTAAAATCTTGGTCTCAGAAAAATTATGTATGAGTTGGGTAATTCATAAGGGAATCTTGGTTTCATTTCCAAGTGTGTATCATTGCAGTGACTCCATCCATTATTACACTTTAAATAAACTGAATAATGTCCACTTATAGTAGTACTTCCAGCATGGAAAACAATAGCCACTGGTGCATTACAATTCATTAGCAACAGCATTTTTAATTTTGTTTTCTACTTTTCTTCCATTTGGTCGACAGCATTGCAGCATAATAATCAAATATTTTCCATATCTTTGTAGGCATAATGTAGATAGCATTCTTGATTTAAAACGAGAACACATCATCTCATGATCAGCTTCATTTACTAATTTAGAAAAAGGTACAGATTTGCAGTCAGGTATTGTTTCATATAAAAATCGTTCTCTGTCAACTATAGTCCTTGAAGATAATAAACTCTCCTCACATTTATGTTCCCATTTGTAACTGAGTCCAAATAAACTCCATCTGAATTCCTTCATCTTCTAGTACTCCAAGCATAACCCTCAGAAATTCTTGTGCATCTTGCTGTATTTTAGCACTGGACATTAAAGATCCAGTACATGTATCCAACAGTTGGCGAATACCAGAAGCAGAATGGATCTTACTTATATTAGTTCTCAATTCTTGAAATAAAGTGTAAAGTGCAGAACATAAAGTTTTATCCTGACCTTCCATAATTTCACCACAAACATCTTCACAATAAAATATAACATTTAAAATAACATTACCATAGCAGTTGACACCAGAAGCATTTTCTAATTGGTATCCAACAACATCATCACTGGTTTTTATTTTCTGCTTCTTTACATCTTTTCTTTTCTGTTGATTTTCTTTCTACTTTTCAACAATAGTTAACTCTTTAACATGTTTGTGTTTTGAACACACAACATGTTTCTCATAAATAGGACATTCACCTAAATGGGGAGCATAAAGCCTTCTCAAACGATTATATATCTCCTACACAATTAACATCAGCACTAACCTTGTTCTCATCAAAATCAATTAAATACAAACCAGACAACGTTCTAACTCCAGAAGCTGGAATCCGTACAGGTCGGTCATCATATCCTCTACCTTCTCCAGTAGGAAACAACTGTGGAAAACAACGAGCTTCCAAGCTTTTCTCCCATACACTCATTGCAGTTCCCTGCACTTTTTTCATTTGAAATAACTCAATGCTACTTCCTATCACTTCTTTTGAATGCAAAGGACATATTGTATAATGTTCATCAATCTCTTCAGTCCTTGACTTGTCCACTTTCTCTATTTGATCACTTGAAATATCAAAACATCTTCTAAACGTATTACCTGTTCATCCACATTTACATTTTTGTAATAATTATTGTTCTCTATAAGATATTAGGTAGCCTTTTCAACTTTATTAATATCCACAAATTCATGCCATATTTTCCGACTCTTTGTTGGTACACCATTTACTAAAATAACTACTGCCTCATCTTCCTCTTTCTCTCCAGCAATAGTTACAATGTTTTTTTAAAAATCCAAAGATAAGTACAGCACTCTTCCTTTCAGCCCTTTTTGCAAGTCTGTTGGTGGCAGTTTACCTGTTTTAGGCTCCACACGAATTATAGTTTGAAAAGGATGAACAGATTGAATTAGAACCGACTCATATGTATTCATATGTATTCAATGTGGCCAGCTCCTGTTCTCCTTTGCACTTTTCAAATACAAATCAACTTTCCTACTTTGACTTTTATAAGGAGTACGTTGACAACAAACACAAACATAGGTTGGTATTTTCAGAGCACACTACATTAAACTTTCCAATTTCTTCTTCAAACTGATCAGTGCTAATCACTTTCTCATCTCCTCCAACATCTGTAATTGTCAAACTTTCACTTTCTATGAACTGCTCTTCTGAACCAAAATATCGCATTTTAATATCATCACACCTTTTTTGAACATCTGATAAAAAACCATATAAAAGACTTCCATTCAGTTCACTTAAACTTAATGCAGGACTTTTTACTCAGTACAGTTTCTTTACAATATTCTGCATTTCTGAATGGTGTATGGCTAACATCCTCAAATGATGAAAAAGTTTTACAAACTGTTCTTGAAAGACAAGCCAGAGAATGCCCATACTATATTTTCTAACATTACATGGATCGAGTCCTTGTAACAACTTAATCTTCTGTTGTATACTTTTCAGACTATATTCTCGTAGCAAATTTTGCAGTATATCAATGGATTCCTGTTGAATACTACAAATGCTACTGCAACTCCACTTATACACAGGAGCTCGTGGACATTTTCCTTGCACTTCTTCAGGTATTAACTCTTCTGCACTTTTACCAACCATTTCCTCCTTTGGAAGAGGAACACCATCCTGAATTTTGTAGCAACGACCTCCAGTATCAACTTCAAATGATAAACTATTTTCCTGGAAGTAACTTTCCTCATTAAAAAAAGGCTCATTACTAGAAGTATGTCTCCAATGTCCACTAGAGATTTTACAAAAGTTGGTTCTGTTCACAAGTCTTTTTTTCTACTTTTGTCTTTCAATACTTGGACTATTTCATCCAATGCTTTCATTCTCTTTAAAATCAAAATGATCAACTTATGTTTCAAATTGAAAGCAGTATCCACTATACTTTCAATATGCTGCTTCTCTTTGAATTGGAACATTCTTCTTTTTTATTTGCAGCATGTTTTCAATAAATTCTGAATCACTCCAGATCGAAAAAGTCTCTGACAAATTTTTTGAAATTGTTTTGGTCTCCGTGTACCAGATACTATTTATTTATCATCTTTCCTTTGCCTCATATTTGAAATTGAACTCTGCTACACCTTACTTGAAAAATTCTTCTTTTTGCTTTGTGTGATTTTTTTCTCATTAAATGTTCGTAATATTTTTTTCAAAAATTGTCTTTTGCTTTTACTCGAACAAACAGTTTCTGTACTACTTGCATTTGTTTCTACTTCAAGATCTTTCCTTTCCGTCAAGTATATATTTTTCTTCTCTTTTCTGAAAAAAAATAGATTCAATTATTTTTCACATTTGTTCACTATGTTAAAAATAATAACATACAATTAAAAAATTTCAACTAACAACTTCGAGACCCGGTGCTGCAACGTGATGGAGCATGACATACGAGCACTAGGATGACAAGTAGTGCCATAGAAAATACAGCAAGTTTTTTATTTAATTATTTACATAATCCTTTACAATTTATATTTAACTGCACTACCCCATACTTTTCACCTCTCCGCCACACCCCACCACCCCACATCACTTTCTCTGGCACACAACTTTATAAAGAGTAATTGAAAATTTTTTAATCTATGTACTTAGAATGTATTATCAAGCAAACAGCACACATAAAAATTTCCATTATTACCTAACAATTTTATCTACAACTTTGCAAACATAACACTGCACCCAGGGTTTTAAGTGGAGGGGGTGTCTGTGGGGATGTGACCACCAGCACTTTATTTTTGGGAGCCTTGAAATGGGTCTTTATAGGGCTCTATTTTTCGACCTCACAAACATAATCTGTTTTTTTTCTTTATTGCACTGCAGTGACACTGTGAGAGCATGCACATTGCTCACTACTTAGAAGTGCAGACATCATGCCAAGTGACTCGCATTGTAGGAGAAGGGAAATCCTTTCAAGAGAGCCATTTCCTTTCAGTGTTTCCCTTCTCTTTTTGCAACGCAGCAGCAACATCATCATGGGGTGATTAGCAGACAGTCCACCAGGAGCGCAACGCCCTTTGCCCCTGACTATCTATGCTTCTCGGGCGCACACACAAAGCCGCACCCGAGTACTTCCCCGGTCTTCTAAACATAATTTTTTTATAAAGGAGACTCTCCTCTTTTTCACGCCTTTTTACAACCCCTACATCCCCACTCTGCCTATTGCTGAAGTAATTAGGCTCCCCGAAATTTTCCTCTGGTTGCGCCTCTGCAAACGACCACAACAAGGCAACTCCAGCACGAACCTGCTCTCACATTACACATGGTCTTGTTTTTGTGATACGAAAACACACACTTTGCTGCCTCACTAAGTTCTCACTTCCCCTCTTTAAAATGAACATAAAAGCTTTCCAATTATGTTTATATTCCTATATTGCACTTCAAATGGAAATATAGAACTCAAGGTTCTCACCACCCCAAATTAGCTCTCAAATATAAGAAATATATTTTCTCAAATATAAGAAGTACAGGTATTCAGTATCTGTCAGAGTAACTCAAAGCTTTGTTATTCTTTATTAAAAAATCTACCTGTCAATGCTTTTCGCAAGCCTTTTCAAAGCCTTAATAGGGTAGCTGGATGAGTATAATACGTCGTATTTAGGATTGGGGCGGACGATGCACAGAAATAAGAACGTATAGTTGAATAAAGGGCGAGTGGATGCATGGACAGATGCATCAATGGATAGATACATAGATCAATGTATCAATGTATGGATGAATGGAAGGATGAATGAATGCAGAGACCAGTATTTGTTTTTTTGTTTTTTTTTAATTTCTTTTTTTGTCCTCATACAAGCCACCAGAAGATATCTGCTCTAGATTGGATCTCTCTGAGCCTTTCGCACGCACAAACTTGGATTCCGCCCCTGGATTGTGTGCGCGGCCTACAGAAATCACCCAGAGGTAGGCTGTCTCCTTGTCCAACTCCCTATTACCTTATTACCAGGGAGGACCAGACCACACACCTCTGGCATAATCATTGGACTTTTAATTATTTTTCTGGCCAATCTTTTAGCACAGACCAGACCTTAATGGCACTCTCTCCACCACACACCCTATCTGACTGGCTGATCATCATGATATTCCTTAAGCAGTCAGCAAATCTTGGGGGGCCTTCGACTTCCACTCTCTGCATATTTCCCTTCTGGCAATAACAACCACATAAAAAAGAAACTGTGTGGCTGAATTATTCATTGAGTACCCCTGTGGGAGACCGAAGAAAATCAATCTGGGGCAACAGATAATTGATGTTAATAAAACCTCCTCCAAGAAATCACACACGTGCCTCCAGTAGCTGGTAATTTCTGGGCAATCCATAAACATGTGTAAATTGTAAGCTGCCGGAAAGTTATACCTCGAACAATTATGCATTTCAGCTGATATCCTAGATAGTTTAGCAGGAGTCCAATGTACCCTGTATGCAGTGAATAGGTGATTTCTTCTGAGGTTTGCTGGTTTGATTATCTTTTGTGAGATGTTAAACGCATCAGACCAGACTTTCTGTATCTCCTCTTGATTCTCAGTTAAAGAATTGCCCCATAGACTCATTATTTCAGAACCCAGACCATCTTTTGCAGCCACCAAAGTGTTATACCAGAAGGTGACCTCCCGCTTCCAGCCTCTCCCTCTACTGATGAAATCTAGAATCTAGGTCTCCTCCTCCTTTCCCTAACACTGTCTTCCCCACCATGATGACAATTGGTAGTAATTGAATCTTGTGAGGGACCCCCCAGTTAGATTAGATAAAGATTCCCAATCCTGGAGCCGAGTGTTAACACTGAGGTCCCCCCACTTTCCCAAGCCTGATTCCTTCAGTGGTTGTGCCAGCCTATCCAACAAGCAGTCAGGAGTACCCAGGGAATCCCATATTGGAGCTTGTGTGTTGTAGTAGGGGATCCCCAGAACCTTCCGAGACCAGTATTCGTGATAGACAGGTGGGCTTATAAATGCTTAGGATGGAAAGGGGCGACCGCTCGGTCCCCCCGCACGTATGGCAGAGTACCACGATCCCCCCGGGAAGCCATCTTGGGCGGGAAGCGTGTCTCGGCTGGTATGCCCGAAGCGGCGTAGCCGGGGCGCGCTTTTTCCCGCCCTAGAGTGGGCTGGCCTAGACACTGACGCGGCTGGCCACGCCCTCGGGGCAGGCAGGGGCGGGTTTACGCCCGCCCTGAAGACGGATAAAAGGGGACGCAAGACCAGAAGGCATCCTCTTGTTCCTGTGCTCTGAAGCTGCACCTCCTCGCTGCACGTGAGCTCGAGACGGAACGAAGAGCCAATTTTGAGCGTTGTAATCTTTCTTTTGTCTTACAGATACTCTGTCGGAGAAATGCCCAAGAAAGGCGGAAAGAGAATGACGACTGAACAGATGCTTCGGGTCCTCATGAAAGAGATGACCGAGCTGAAGAAGCAGGTGGCGGAGAGAGAGGGGGAAGGGGGGCCGGAACGTCCTTCGGCTGGAGCAGCCCCAGGAGGGAGAGCCAAGAGGCCAAGGAGGGGACCAGCAGGGGGAGACGTCCCGGTTCCCCGTACCCCGCTCTAAGCGCCAACCCCAGTACCCGTGGAGGGGAATCCGATTCCCGTGGTGGTCACCCCGGTGTCCAATGAAGATATGCCGCCCGAGCTGGCAGCATAACTTGCAGCGTGGTTGGGCGAAAGTAGTGAGGGCGCCACGGCTGTCGACGCGCAGGCGCTGATGAAGCAATTGCGCGAGAAACGGGATGCAGCCAAGGTGTCCGCGCCGGCTGCAGTAGTTGACAAGCCACAAGGGACGATTACGACCGCAGAGGCAGCGTCCGGTGCAGGTAAGCGGCCATTGCCGATTGCGAGGGATGAGTCAGCACCCTCTCGTAGAGAAAGGTTGGGTCAACATGTGCCTTTGGCAATTAAAGAGAAGATTTGGGCGGGGGAATATGTGAACATCTTCTCGTTGCTTGTTGATCATTATGAGGTGGAGCATGTTAAGGGCCAGAAAGACCTCATGCATCCGAGTGTTTGGCGCGCAAAAATGGCCGCCTTTAAAGTGAATGAGAATATTGGCAATTGGGGCAAAGCATGGGGGATTTTTACGTCGATCTTAGGGGAACGTAGGCCCGAGTTGCTTTCCGAGTTGCCGACCTATCAGTCGCGAATCATGGGGTACTCGACGTCACACCAGGGTAACCATTGGTTCTGCTACGATAATCTTTTTAGAAAGGCTAAAGAGCATAATAAAAGCTTAACCTGGGATTGTTACGATTCTTTGACATGGGATAAAATGAAGGAGACAGGTATGTTGAAAATGCCATTGGTAGGGAGTAATGTTGGCGAATCCTCCCGCCAATATGCGGGGACGCCCTTTCGATCAGGTACGGGTACCGACGATTACTCGAGACCTGCCAGCAATACAGGGAAAAGGGGGTTCTGCTGGAATTTCAACAGAGGTAAATGTACTAGGCCCCAGGGATCGTGTAAATTTAAACACGAATGTAGTGGGTGCGGGTCGTCCCATCCTGAGTCCACGTGCAGAGCCAAAACGGGTGATAACGGGGGTAGAGGAGGCGCCAAACAGGTCTAACATAGTCCGAGGGGCGCCTTTACCTACCCCGATTGATACCTTGGCGATGATTCCCTGGCTCAGTGAATACCCGGATCGTACTTCTGCTGGGGTGCTGCGGAACGGGTTTTCGTATGGTTTCCGCATCCCAGTAGGGGACTTTCAGGGTGTGGAGAAATGTAAAAATCAACTTTCGGTCCTGCAGCATACGACCGTGGTACAGGATAAGATCCGGAAAGAGGTTACTCGAGGTCGGGTGGCCGGCCCGTTTAGTGTACCCCCGGTGCAGAGTTTTGTTTGTTCTCCTTTAGGGGTGGTCCCCAAGAAGGACCCGGGTGAGTTCCGACTGATTCATAATTTATCAGCTCCACGTGGTCTTTCTGTAAACGATGCAATAGACCCAGAAGTGTGTTCGGTGCGGTACGCATCCTTCGATGAGGCCGTAGCCATTTTGAATCGCCTGGGGCCCGGGGCGCTGATGGCGAAGTCGGATATCGAGTCAGCGTTCCGATTGCTCCCGGTACACCCAGACGACCAGCGTCTCCTAGGTTTCATGTTTCAGGGTCATTATTACATGGATAGGTGTATGCCGATGGGGTGCTCTATATCTTGTGCCTATTTCGAGAAATTCAGTAGTTTTCTACAATGGGTCTTCACAAAGAGGACGGGTTTCCAACATGTAATGCATTACCTTGATGACTTTCTGTTCCTTGGGGCAGCCGGGGATCTCGAATGTGGCCAGGTCTTGGCCGAATTTTGTGTGTTAATGAAGCAGTTTGGTGTGCCATTGGCACCAGGTAAGACGGTGGGTCCTGCGACTTGCCTCGAGTTTCTGGGGATCGAGTTAGACTCCAGTGAGGGTTGTTTTCGTTTACCAGCTGACAAAGTGGGGAAGTTCAGGGCAGCCCTGCAAATGTGTATAAATGGATCTAAAGTTACGCTGCATCAATTACAGCAGTTGGTGGGACAGTTGAATTTTGCCCTGAGGGTTATACCGATGGCCCGCCCCTTTTCCCGTTCAATTGCCCAAGCTATGGTCGGCCTAAAGGAGGGTCATCATCGCACGAGACTATCGGCTGAGGTCCGCCAGGACATGCGCATTTGGTTAGCATTTCTGGCGGATTTTAATGGTCGAGTCGTCTGGAACAAACCGGCCGTGTCCTCTGAAGAGCTGGGGCTATGGACAGATTCGGCAGGTAGCATAGGTTTTGGTGCCATCTTCGGCACAAAATGGTCGGCACAAAGATGGCCGGCATGGTGGCATGACAATGGACTGACAAGTAATATTGCTTTCCTGGAACTTTTCCCCATTTTGGTGGCCCTGAGAACCTGGCCCGAAGGGTTCAAAGATCACTCTGTGGTATTTTGGTCTGACAATATGACCGTGGTCGAGTGCATCAATAGCCAGGCAGCACGATGTAAACTGATTTTAAGACGGCTCAAAGAAATTGTTTTACTGTGTATGCAACTGAATGTGCTATTCAGAGCAAAACATGTCCCGGGGGTAATGAATCAGGCGGCTGATGCACTGTCTCGTTTTCATATGCAGGCTTTCTCGGGTTTCCTTCCCACAGCGGACCCAGAGCCGGCACCCTTTCCCGAAGCTCTCTGGTCTCTCGGTGCCCCGAACTTCGTCACCTCGTGGGAGAGAGCCTAGCACCAAGGACAAGGAAGGCATATGAAGGGGCGTTTCGGTCCTATTTAGCCTTTTTGGGGACTGATAGAGAGGGGCTTTGGGGCCACGAGGAATGGGTAGTGAATTTTCTGATGTCCTTACGTAGGGCTGGGAAATCGGTGGCTACGGCCCAGAGGCATCGTGCTGCCATTTCCTTTGTTGCCAGGGCTCATGGTATCCAGGACCCGACAGCGTCTTTCGTTGTACAGAAAGCGCTGCGTGGGTGGCAACGCCTTGAGGGTCGCAGAGTAGATGAGAGGCGCCCGATAGGTTTGGATAGGTTGGCCCAGTTGTTGGCCACACTCCCTGCCACATGTTCATCTCAGTTTGAGTCGGTGTTGTTCCGAGCCGCTTTTACGCTGGCATTTCATGGAGCGATGCGGGTTAGCGAACTGGTGGCAAGGAACAAACGGGATGTGACAGGGGGTTTGTGCCAGGAACACGTTCAGATCAGAGGAGAGACAATGACTGTCTCCTTTGTCAGGTCCAAGACCGATCAAGATGGGATGGGTGACTGCATAATCATACGCAGGATTCCCGGGTCCTCCATGTGTCCGGTAAAGTGTTTAGAAGACTACCTAGCACGAAGGGTGGCATCATGGGGGGGGACCTTGTTGAGACACGCGGACGCCACCCCACTGACGAAATTTCAGTTTCAGCGGGTGCTTGCGATGTCAATTGCCGCTGCGGGCTTGAACCCGGGCGAGTTTGGGACCCATTCCTTTCGGATAGGGGCTGCTACGGAAGCTACAGCTAGGGGTCTTAATGTTGAACAAGTGAAACGAGTGGGGCGTTGGTCCTCCAAGTGTTATAAGAGGTATGTGCGGTTGCACATGTTGTGAAGCTGTAATGATGTACTCACGCTTCTTGTCTTTGTTTGGTTTTCAGTTGCGCAAGCCTACGAGGCGGGGCGGACTATGCAGTCGACCCAACACCGGGCCAGCGGTCAGACATCACCGGCTGTGAAGAAGGAGGTGTGGGTCGTGGGCCACTCATACGTGAGGCGTGCCGCGGACGTATTCAAAGCAGGTGACATGATTCACGTAGCTGGGGAATACGGGTACAGTGTGTCCTTCTACGGAAGAGGCGGTCTCTGTATTGACCAGTTTCAAGCATTTTTCGAGGGTTTGTTAGGGCGGACGAGGTCACCGCCGTCTATAGTCATAGTGCATCTAGGGGGCAATGATTTGGTCACCACCGGTAGACGACTTCTCCTGGAGGCAATGCTTTCCACTGTAAGTTGGTTGGCGAGGAGAGTTCCGGGGTGCACAATTGCGTGGTCCCATATGATCCCACGAAAGGTGTGGCGAGGGGCTATTTCTGTTCCTGCTTTGAATCACTCTGTGAGAAAGCTTAATAACAAAGTGAGTAGGTTGTTCCGTTCCAGGACATTGCATTCTATTTCGCATGGCTGTATTAATGATGACAGTATGTATTTGGGGGATGGTGTGCATTTGTCTCGGGTGGGGAATGAGTTACTCATAGGAGACTTCTTAGCATGGTTAAAAACGTTAAAACATGACCTTTAGGTAGGAGCTTTGTGGGGGGTCCGGATAGCCGGTCAACTATCCGGCCTGTGGCGGTAAGGTCATGATCGGTGAGCACTAATTGGAAGATCCCTATGAGTGGGCGTCACCCAACACGGATGGGAGCGCTCGGGAGAGGTGGCCATTGGCCCCTCAACGGGGAGGCGGTCCCTTCTAAGGATGGGTCGCCGAAAGAAAAGGAAAGGCGGTCAAGGCCCCTTCCTGTGTAGGAGGGGTTACAGCCCCCTCCTGGGGAATTTCCCGGGGCCAGTGACGTCTGCGACGGCAGATGTGGTAAGTTGTGCGGGGTTTGGGGGGGGTCTACGCTACCTTCTAGATACCTCACACGAGTCCTCGAACGACCTTTAAGTGGCGTCGAGTTTTATTGGTGCCCCCGTCAAGTCAAAGGGAAATTGGTAGTTGCACTTGAGGTACGCCTCAGTGCTGTCGCCCCTCACAAGTGGGGGGGGTATTTCTGGTTAGGGACCTTGACACCGGTTACGACCTTGCCGTTGGCCCTTAAACGTTAGGATGTACAATTTCATAATTTCAAGTAAATGTTTGTAGGATGTTAGTTCGGCTAGGAGAACCTCTGTATTAGAGAATCTGTTAAGGTTAGCCAAACATCGCAATGTGGTAATGAAATTGTACATAATATGAAACTGTTGATTTAATGTTTTTTGTTTTAATAAATACGGCCGGGAGGGTCACTCCCTCCCTCTTCCAAAAACTTCAAGAACTGTTTCCTGTTTCCCTCCTTTGGGGATTGTGTTGAGAGGGGGTGGCGGGTATCTCAGCCATATGGAAAGGGGCGACCACTCGGTCCCCCCGCACGTATGGCAGAGTACCACGATCCCCCCGGGAAGCCATCTTGGGCGGGAAGCGTGTCTCGGCTGGTATGCCCGAAGCGGCGTAGCCGGGGCGCGCTTTTTCCCGCCCTAGAGTGGGCTGGCCTAGACACTGACGCGGCTGGCCACGCCCTCGGGGCAGGCAGGGGCGGGTTTACGCCCGCCCTGAAGACGGATAAAAGGGGACGCAAGACCAGAAGGCATCCTCTTGTTCCTGTGCTCTGAAGCTGCACCTCCTCGCTGCACGTGAGCTCGAGACGGAACGAAGAGCCAATTTTGACCCACCCACCAGCCCCTGAAGACAGCCAGTTGTTTTGAATAAAAGTTGATGGATAACTCTAATTTCATTTACAGGTTGTGGTATTATCGTGTTGATTTTGAGTGTGTAATAAAGAATGGTCTATGTCATTTATGTTTTATGATTAAAGAAATTCGGCTTTAGTGTTCATTTATAAGCATGCTTTTAATACGGTCGTAGTAGCCAATGTATTTTTAGTTTAATAGGTTAGTTAGCATTGTCGTATTTATTTTGGTCGGGCGGTAAGGTCATGATCGGTGAGCACTAATTGGAAGATCCCTATGAGTGGGCGTCACCCAACACGGATGGGAGCGCTCGGGAGAGGTGGCCATTGGCCCCTCAACGGGGAGGCGGTCCCTTCTAAGGATGGGTCGCCGAAAGAAAAGGAAAGGCGGTCAAGGCCCCTTCCTGTGTAGGAGGGGTTACAGCCCCCTCCTGGGGAATTTCCCGGGGCCAGTGACGTCTGCGACGGCAGATGTGGTAAGTTGTGCGGGGTTTGGGGGGGGTCTACGCTACCTTCTAGATACCTCACACGAGTCCTCGAACGACCTTTAAGTGGCGTCGAGTTTTATTGGTGCCCCCGTCAAGTCAAAGGGAAATTGGTAGTTGCACTTGAGGTACGCCTCAGTGCTGTCGCCCCTCACAAGTGGGGGGGGTATTTCTGGTTAGGGATCTTGACACCGGTTACGACCTTGCCGTTGGCCCTTAAACGTTAGGATGTACAATTTCATAATTTCAAGTAAATGTTTGTAGGATGTTAGTTCGGCTAGGAGAACCTCTGTATTAGAGAATCTGTTAAGGTTAGCCAAACATCGCAACGTGGTAATGAAATTGTACATAATATGAAACTGTTGATTTAATGTTTTTTGTTTTAATAAATACGGCCGGGAGGGTCACTCCCTCCCTCTTCCAAAAACTTCAAGAACTGTTTCCTGTTTCCCTCCTTTGGGGATTGTGTTGAGAGGGGGTGGCGGGTATCTCAGCCATATTGGTTCTGGGACAGATATATCTATGCATATATAGGCGTATCGCTGCTTGAATGGCACAGTGCTTACTATAGGCGAGTGCGCTCATAGATGCTTAACATAAGCGGACAAACAGATTTATGTATATATATAAGTAGGAATATATGCATCAATTAAAAGATAGTTGAATCGTGCAGTGCTTAGGATGCATGGATGCTGCGCTTTAATTGGGCCGGGTCTAGGGACCGACACTTATTTTCAATGAAGCCTCCAAATGACTCTCTACCAGGCTCTATTTTCTGCCCCCTCAAAGATAGTCAAAATTAGCTTTTTTTCTTACACTGCAGTGACAGCATGCACATCGATGTACTCATGCTTATTTTGCTCACTACTGAGAACTGGAGACATCACGCTTGTTTACCCATGTTGTAGAAGAAAGAAAAATCCTTCAAACAATGTTTTTTTTCTGAACCTACGATAATTGCAGAGGATTTTCTAAAGCACACAATGATACTTATCATGATTTGGACCATACCCCAACTTGCATAGTCCACACCCGTTTAAGAGTTTTGCCTACTCCTTTTAGAGCACCTCCACTTTTTTCTCCCATTTAGAACCCTAACTACACCATAGTAACAAACAAACAGTGTAACCTTCCATTAGACTCTACAATGGCACCAAGGTTCATAATTCTCCATTAATGCTATCAGCCTACTACCACAGTACAAGAGTGTCTATCAGCACAAAGATGTCTTATCCACAGAAATGTTGTGTAATTTCTGTACCTGTCTGCTGGAACACTGATCACGAAAACGTATTAAAACATGGGAATTTGCCAGAAAAACATATTCCATACCATAAAGGGATTCATAAATGGGCACACTGCCACTGCACCACCCTCTTCCCCAGTGTTCCTTAACTTTACAAAATTAAAGCAAGAGCCACACCAAACCTAGTAAATACACTATACCAATACAAGAACTTAATTTCAACTACTGTCTACAGGAACGCTCATGAGCAAAGCATATTAAAACATGCAAATTTGCGGGTAAAACATATAACATCGCATAGGGCACTTTATAAGCGCTCCCATTGATACTACATCACCTTCAGTAGTTCGACATCTGCACGTTACTAAATTCTATGTTTTAATCAGAAACATACCCACCTCCCCCACACCCACCCCTCCCTTCCTTAACCATACAAAATCAAACAGAAACCCCCACCATTCCTAGCAGCGCCACTATACCCATAAACAGGCTTAATTTTAACAGGTGTGTGCCAGAACACTTATCAACAAAAAGTAGTCAAACATGCAAATTCGCTGGAAATACATAAACAATACAATAGCATAGTTAATAAATAGGTCCATTGAAACTACATTACCTTTACTAACTACACATGCCCATGTTACAAATGTCCGTCTTATAACCAGCAACATACGCACATCCCCCACCCCCCACCCATACCCATGCTTAACCTTACGAAATCAAACAACAAGCCCCTGCACTCCCGTTACCGCCACTATAGCCATAGATAGACTTTATGTCAACAGGTGTCTGCCGAAACGCTCATCAGCAAAAGTTATTAAAACGTACACTTTTGCAACTCAAACATACACCATACCATAAGACGGTTTATAAATAGTCACAGTACCACCTGAGCACCCGCCCTTGCTCAACTTTAAGCAATAAAAGAAAGGGCCCAAGCAAACATAGAAGCGCCACTATAGCCATTCACAGCCTTAACTTCAACAGATGTCTCCTGAAAAGCTCATCAGCAAAACTTATTAAAACATGAAAATTTGCGGGTAAAACATATACCATGCCATATGACACTCTATAAGTGCACCCAGTAGTACTACATCACCTTTAGTATGTCCACATCTCCACGTTACTATATTCTTCGTTTAAAACAGCAACATAACTACCTCCCCCACACCCACCCGGCCATTGCTTAACAGTAAGAAATCAAACAGAAACACCCCCATTCCTAGTAGCACCACTATATCCGTACACAGGCTTTAATTTTAACAGGTGTCTGCCGGAACACTTATCAGCAAAAACTATTCAAACATGCCAATTGGCGGGTAAAACATAAACCATCCCATAGCACGGTTTATAAATGGGCCCAGCCGAACTACACCACCTTTACTAGCTAGACATCTATATGTTACGAAAGTCGTTTAAACACTCTGTAGAGTGTATAGCAGGGCATGGGGAGAATAAACAAAGTTCTAATTCCCAAACTTTTAATATACCGTCCCTTTACTGTATCTATATTAAAGATATTAAATGGAATGAATACATTGACGAGTATCTCAAAAGGGATAGTGAAGATCACCATCAGTAAAACACAGACCACTTCAACACCTACATATAACTGCCACAGCGACACAGCCTGACAAATATTATCACTTATAATCACATGTAGTTCTCTAATGTCAACAGAGTCATACAGAAAATATACCGCACATTTACATTTTTTTTTATGTCTCACACATTTATAAAACATCTCTTCTAAACAAGCACTCTCCAACTACTACTATTCCATAAGAACAAACAATAATTAATATGTTTACTACCATATATTTTAGTATATCTGCCTTTTTATTATTCACTAGTCAGAAATTAAAGAAACTATTAACTATACCCAAATGCAAACCAGAAACCAGATTCATATTAGGAATGTATCACTTTTCCTATCTCCATCTCCTCTCCATGTAATCTCCAAACACCGTACACGGACCCACTGTACAATAACCTACCCTGACTTACATTCAAACCCACCTCTCAGTATCAAGAATAAGACCACATCCTGCCCACATAACATTTCTGTATTTAGTTTTATCGCTTTTAACTAACACATACGTCTCCTACCACCCCCAACCCACTATTTCCACAAAAAGTATAAGTTGCAAATGTGCTACATTTTCTTTATCTCCCCGAATACATTACAAACCCAAATTAACGCTGTACCTCATTTTCAAAACCATACCGTCCTATAAAGATGACAAACTACACTACTTGTCTGTGAAAAATTCCTATACATATATAAAGTACTTATATAACAACAGCTCAAATTTTAAGCATATTTCATAACCAATATCAAACACCAAACTTTATTAACACTATATTACTTTGAAATAAAAAACACTTTCAAAATTAAAAACATCACCTCAATTACTTAATCACAACTATAAAACACATTACACACCTTGTTCATTTCTAACTCACCTTTGTAGTTGTTATCCAGATTTCAAATGACACACACATACAATTCTGTCTTTCTCACAAAGTATATGTAAATTTCCAACTTCATCAAGAATGAAACCAGGAATGGCACAATTTCTCTGTCCCTCCACACATGAATACTTGCAAAGAACAAATCAGAATACTGTATTCCTTCAACGACATTCAAAAACTTACCTCCATTGGTTAGTTTTGAATTTTCCGTCCCAAAAGCTACTTATTATTCTGCGCCACATACAGGTCAAAAGTTCAACCTATTTTATCACCACACTTTCTGGAACCTTCTACGACATCTGCAGGTTAAAAGTTCATAAACATTTTTTTAACCTAACGATATACTTTTGCAACATTTTATCGAACATTTAATGGCACATGCAGGTTAAAAGTTCACAATAGGGGTCCGTAGTTCATCAGCTTTATTCCCAACTCCAGCAGACCCTCACCTTACGCCCCCAGCCCCATAAGACCCTTAGGAAAGTGCTTTCCACTTTCCACTTTCCAAATACCAAATTAATTTCATACACACAAATTTACCTTTGCACTCTCTATATAACACCCCCTAAGCACCATACACAAGTTACAATGTTCGAAACAAAACTTCCTCCAAGTAGCTTTAACTACATGCTGACACTACTTGGACAGATGTGGCACAGAGGTCAGAGCACATGACTTCACAGTATATGACACACAGTTTGGGCTCACGCTTTCGTCCCTGAGTCCGGCAGCAGCTCAGCTTAGCAGCATGAGACTCTACACACTACCTCACATAATTTCCGTACCCCAGAACTTTCAGACCAGTACGGGTCAGTAGTTTGTCCTAGTAGTTATAAACACATGCTGACACTACTTCCACAGCTGAACTGAAGCGACCACGGAACATTACTTCACAGCATAAGACACACAATTTAGACTCTAATCCCCGAGTCCCGCACCACCTCACCTTAGCAGCATCACACTCTAGGCAATACCTCACTTAATTTTTTTAGCCTAGCACTTTCACACCAGTAGGTATGATTAGTTCACTTTGCACCCTCTCTGTAGCACACCCTAAACACCCACAGAGGTTACAGTGCTCCTACCCTCCTGTTTCCTACTTTTTTCACCCTTTTTTCCCCTTACTCGCTTCAACTGAATCACAAAATGGCGGCCAACACTTTCTCCTTCCATGAGACTCTAGACAATACCTCACATATTTTCCGTCCCCAGGACTTTCACACCAGTACAGGTCAGTAGTTCATCCTAGTAGGTTTAAAACACATGCTGAACTACTTCAACAACTGTACTGCAGCAGCCAGGGCACATGACTACACAGCATAAGACACACAGTGTGGGCTCACGCTTTAATCCCCGAATTGCGCACAAGCTCACCTTACAAACATCACACACTAGGCAATACCTCACTAAATGTTCATAGTCTAGAACTTTCACACTGGTAGGTATGATTAGTTCACTTTGCACCCTCTCTATAGTACACCCTAAACATCCCACAAAGGTTCCAGTGCTCATACCCTCCTCTTTTCCACATTCTTTGGCCTCTTTCCCCCTTGCTCGCTTCAACAAAATCACAAAATGGGTGTCAACAATCTCAGTTGCAGCGCTCGCAACTAATCAGCAGCATGCTCGTGCTAGTAACGCCTCAGCCAATCAGATGGCGGAATTCCCAAATATCGATATCTGTCAATTTTCATATTTCTCAAAAACTACTGAACGGATTTACACCAAATAAACAAAAGTGTGCTTTCTAGACCAAGAGCCTTCTCCCAGCCGAATTTGGGGTAATACCGTTCACCCGTTCGACCTGTAGCCTTGTCTAGGGTTTCCTATGGAAATTAACATTGAAAAAACATGTTTTTGGATCCCTTTTTTCTCGCTCCTCCTTGATGAATCACCCCCAAACATTCAACATAGGAGCTGATCTCAACATATAATTAGTTTTGAAAATTTCACGAAGATTCATAAATCGGCGCCAAAGTTATTGCGAATACAATGTTGCCATTTTCCAATGGTAACTAAGTACTAACTATAACTACCTACTGGCAACCACAAGCAGGTAATATATATATATATATATATTCACTGAAAAAACCATAGGTTATAGACCATATATAGTTAGGAATTCGCATTTACAAAACCTTATTTTACTCACACAAAACCATTGAAATTCCATATATAGTTAGTTGCACTAACTATATATCGCGCACCCGCAATCCACTGCTGATGATGTCACATATTACATCATTCATGACATGGTCAGTGACATCACTGATGACATCACTGATGACATCTCAAATGACATCACTGATGACATCACTGATGACATCTCATTTGACATTACTGATCACATCACTGATGATATCATTCATGTGATAATACGATGAACCTCTTCAGACTCTAATATAACCTTAGATACAATCAGTGTAAACAGACACTCACAGACTGTCACTCATCCCATGGAGTTACTCACACACCTAGTCAGTCATGCAAAGAATCAATCACACCTCCATTTCCTCAACTATACAGTTATACAAACTTTACTTATTCAAACATATACTAACACATATTTACTCTCTTATACAATCCCTGATACAAGTTCACAATGATCCATACAGCCACTCACACATTCACTGGCTCTTATGCACAGTTATTTATATATGTCAACTCTCACATGTACTGTGTTTTACATATGTACTTACTTTGACATGTAGCACTGAGATATCCATTCACTCACCAATACACTCATGCACACAGTCAACCGCCCATACAGTTGTTTCCCCATGCACTTTTGAAACCATACATCTAGTGAATCAACTGCTCACACATCTATGCACAGAGTCATACACCTCCCAGCCAACCACACACACACTCAGTCTCCCATACAAATACTTGGGCAACCAATCAATAACCCATATAGTTACTCATATAGCTACTTATCAGCACATGCAACAGTTTATAGAACAACAGACATAATGATGCACAAATTAAGACAGTTTAGTCACTAACCCATGCACTCAGTGAGACACATTTAATCACTCACTCATACAGTCAGTCATGCACCTACTAAATCCTTCATCCAGACACTTATACATCCACTCATTCTTCAATATGTAAGACATATTTTAACTTTACAGAAACATACAGTCACTGGATGTTGTCATCAGTGATGTCATCAGTGATGTCATTTGAGATGTCATCAGTGATGTCACTGACCATGTCATGAATGATGTAATATGTGACATCATCAGCAGTGGATTGCGGGTGCGCGATATATAGTTAGTGCAACTAACTATATATGGAATTTTAATGGTTTTGTGTGAGTAAAATAAGGTTTTGTAAATGCGAATTCCTAACTATATATGGTCTATAACCTATGGTTTTTTCAGTGAATTTTCAAGGTTTTGTAAATGCTAATTCCTAACTATATATGGTCTATAACCTATGGTTTTTTCAGTGAATTTTCAAGGTTTTGTAAATGCTAATTCCTAACTATATATGGTCTATAACCTATGGTTTTTTCAGTGAATATATATATATACATACATATATAAACATATATCATCTGTATATCTATATAAATACAAACATAAATGCATGCATACATATACTTATATGCATACAGATGCATGTTATTTACATGAAAGTTGGAAAAAACACTAATAAAAGCAAAGCTAAAAAGCCACCTCATTACAAACAGAATGGCTATAACTTAAACGAGGGCGAGATCTATTGCATTTTCAATGCTTGTTTACTTTGGTTCCATCAAGAAGGCATTCAGATGTGTCACACATTTGCCATAAATTCGGAATGTTAGCACTCTAGTTGCACATTAGATCACTGTAGTAAAGCTACTGCTCACCAGGGACGTCTGCTGCTGGTATTCAAAGTGCATGTTTCAGTCTGCATGTCAGAATTTTTTTAATGAAATTGAAGAGGGTTTGAGAAGTCACTCAAAATGTGCCCTAATTTTTCTTTCTGCAGCACTAATCATAATTCATATGGCAAAATATACCCCCTCATTTTGTTCCTTTTTAAATTAAATGTTTTAAGAGTTACCACTTTATTCCAATCAAGATGGCTTCAGGTGTGCCATACCTTTGTAATAAGTAGGACTGTTAGCGCTCTAGTTGTTCTTTAGAACATTCTGGGACATTCTGTCATTGGGCTATACTTGGGCTACATCTGGGTGATATTTGGGCTACATTTGGGCTCTTTTGTCTCTGGTGGCCATTTTGGGAGACTGCATGTCAGAATGTTTAATGAAATAGAAAAGGATTTGAGAAGTCACTCAAAATGTGCCCTAATTTTTCATTCTGCAGCACTAATCATACTTTCTATGGCAAAATATACCCCCTCATGTTGTTTCTTTTTAAATTAAATGTTTTAAGAGTTACCACTTTATTCCAATCAAGATGGCTTCAGGTGTGCCATACCTTTGTAATAAGTAGGACTGTTAGCGCTCTAGTTGTTCTTTAGAACACTCTAGGAGGCTGCAGTAGAACACAAAGGAATCAACTGACAGTCTCTGTCCTTGTTGGATGTACATGTTTTACTGAGAATGCCAGACTTCATTTTCACATGACTGAGAAAGATAATGTGAATTTACAGAAAATATGCTTTCAGTTTAGCTTATAGATCCCCTTCCAAACCACTGTGGGAAAATCATGAGATATTAGTTTTCTTTCAAACAATATTCATGATATCACAGCAGAAGGTTTTTTCACATGGTAAAATCACCTTAGAACCCACCACAATTCCTAAAACGAGTATGGTACCATCAACAAATGATTTATAATGTAACTAAAGTCCTAAAACTCTCTATTAACTACAATGCTTTTTAATGAGGTGCTATCATGTATATTGGTCCCAAGATGGCTGCCAACACTTCTTGGATGAAGTGCTGACAGCCAATCAGATCAGATGTGTGGTTAGGCTCCGCCCAGATATATATCTTTTTTTGAACCTAAATTACTCAAAATCCACTGGAGCACATATATTGAGACCTAGCAAAGGCACATCGGGCTAACAGTCCCTACAATTTTGCCAAGTTTCGTGCAAATCCATTCAGCCGTTCGAGCTAAAAGTGAGGCCAACCGCCCTATGGAAATTAACATGGAAAAACGCGTTTTGGGACCCCCCTTTTTTCTCGGCCCCCCCTTGATGAAACCCCCCCAAATTGTCAGGGGCTGCTCAGAAACAAAATGTTCCATTTTCCTGAAAATTTCAGCCAATTCCGTCCACAAACGCCAAAGGTATTAGACATAGAATTTTCAAAAATCCCATAGAGAAAAAATCCTAACTATATATACCTACTGGCGACCGCCAGTAGGTAATATATATATATATATTCACAGAAAAAACCTTAGGTTATAGACCATATATAGTTAGGAATTTGCATTTACAAAACCTTGAAAATTCACTGAAAAAACCATAGGTTATAGACCATATATAGTTAGGGATTAGCATTTAAAAAACCTTATTTTATTTGCACAAAACCATTGAAATTCCATATATAGTTAGTTGCACTAACTATATATCGCGGACCCGCAATCCACTGCTAATGATGTCACATATTACATCATTCATGACATGGTCAGTGACATCACTGATGACATCACTGATGACATCTCAAATGACATCACTGATGACATCACTGATGACAACACCCAGTGACTGTATGTTTCTGTAAAGTTAAAATATGTCTTACATATTGAAGAATGAGTGGATGTATAAGTGTCTGGATGAAGGATTTAGTAGGTGCATGACTGACTGTATGAGAGAATGATTTAATGTGTCTCACTGAGTGCATGGGTTAGTGATTAAAGTGTCTTAATTTGGCAATCATTATTTATGTTCTTCTGTAAACTGCTGCATGTTTAAATCAGTAGCTATATCAGTAACTATATGGGTTATTGAATGGTTGCCCAAGTATTTGTATGGGAGACTGAGTATGTGTGTGGGTGGCTGGGAGGTGTATAACTCTGTGCATAGATGTGTGAGCAGTTGATTCCCTAGGTGTATGGCTTCAAAAGTGCATGTAGAAACAGCTGTATGGACAGTTGTCTGTGTGCATGAGTATATTGGTGAGTGAATGGATATCTCAGTTCTACATGTCAAAGTAAGTACATATGTAAAACACACTCCATGTGAGAGTTGACATATATAAATAACTGAACATAAGAGCCAGTGAATGTGAGAGTGGCTGTATGAATCATTGTGAACTTGTATCAAGGATTGTATAAGAGAGTAAATATGTGTTAGTATATGTTTGAATAAGTAAGGTGTGTATAACTGTATAGTTGAGGAAATGGAGGTGTGATTGATTCTTTGCATGACTGACTAGGTGTGTGAGTAACTCCATGGATGTGTGACAGTCTGTGAGTGCCTGTTTACACTGAGTGTATCTAAGGTTATATTAGAGTCTGAAGATGTATTATCACATAAATGATATCATCAGTGATGTAATCAGTAATGTCAAATGAGATGTCAGTGATGTCATCAGTGATGTCATTTGAGATGTCATCAGTGATGTCATCAGTGATGTCATTTGAGATGTCATCAGTGATGTCATCAGTGATGTCACTGACCATGTCATGAATGATGTAATATGTGACATCATTAGCAGTGGATTGCGGGTCCGCGATATATAGTTAGTGCAACTAACTATATATGGAATTTCAATGGTTTTGTGCAAATAAAATAAGGTTTTTTAAATGCTAATCCCTAACTATATATGGTCTATAACCTATGGTTTTTTCAGTGAATTTTCAAGGTTTTGTAAATGCAAATTCCTAACTATATATGGTCTATAACCTTTGGTTTTTTCTGTGAATTTCATTGGTTTTTTAAAAGCTAATATCTATAGCTGTAAAATATATTCTTTATTAAGTGACGTATCACGTAGCCCGTGAGACGCCTCATGATGCATCGCATAACCGTGACGTATCGTCTCTGCAGCGCAAACCAAACCCAAAACGTAAGCGCGCCAAAACACGCTTAAAGATATATATATATATTTTTTTAACCTTAATTAGACAAAATCCACACGTGCACATATCACAAACGTTCAAAAAACACAATATGTCGGACTCCCGTTACGCTGCCGGTTAGCTGCCCGGTTAACGTACCAGGAAGCACCTTTTCCGCGAAAAATCGCATTTTTTTTTTCACCCCCAGGGAACTTTAATAGCCCCCTCATCAATCCTAGGGGTTCATGAGGGGTCTGCCTTACCCCTTTCATTCATTTACACCTTTTTTCCACCTCTTGTCTCTCGATCCCACAGAGAGACAAGATGGCGGCCGCTCCAGACTGTTTACAATGATAACAGCTAATCAGCTTCTCCTCAGACTCCCGTTACACTGCCGGTTAGCTGCCCGGTTCGCGTACCAAGACGCGTCTCTACGGCGAAAAAAACTGAATTTTTTTTTTTTTTTTTTTGGGCCCAGCGTGGCTCTATAATATCCCCTCATCAATCCTAGGGGGTCAGAAGGGGTCTACCTTGCCCCCTTTCCTTCATTTCCTCCTTTGTTTTGGCCTCCTCTTGTCTCTCGATCCTACCGAGAGACAAGATGGCGGCCGCACCGGACTGTTTAGAATGTTGACAGACACCGGAGAGCCAATCAGCTTCGCTTCGCAAAGTTCCGATAAGCGAAAAGTACGCAAACCGGATCGCTGCCCGGAGCGCTGTTACAGATATATATCTTGATTTAAACGTTAATTTCTCAAAATCCACTGAAGCACATATATTGAGACCTAGCAAAGGCACATCGGGCTAACAGTCCCTACAATTTTGCCAAGTTTCGTGCAAATCCATTCAGCCGTTCGAGCTAAAAGTGAGTCCAACCGCCCTATGGAAAACTCAATGTTAAAAACGCGTTTTGGGACCCCCCTTTTTTCTCAGTCCCCCCTTGACGAAACCCCCCCAAATTTCCAGGAGCTGCTCAGAAACAAAATGTGCCATTTTCCTGAAAGTTTCAGCCGATTCCGTCCACAAACGCCAAAGTTATTAGACATAGAATTTTCAGAAATCCCATAGGGAAAAAATCCTAACTATATATACCTACTGGCGACCGCCAGTAGGTAATATATATATATATATCCCGCCAAAAGGAAAGAATGGCCGCACTCACAGGGTCCTTCTTGCTCAGTAATTTATTTGTGCATCAAAATTAAACACAGTATATATGTATATACACATACACAGAAAAAAACATAGGTTTCAGGGGTATTATAGTTAGCTGGACATTTCACTCGTACAAAACCATAGAAATTCCTCCGTTATAGTTAGTTCTGCTGACTATAACTTGCGCGCCCGCAATGCACTGCTGATGATGTCACATATTACATCATTCATGACATGGTCAGTGACATCATTGATTACATCTCAAATAAATAACATCACTGATGACATCACTGATGACATCATCCAGTGGATGTGGTTTAGTTTAAAATTTAAATATGTAATATAAATATACCAATCTGTATTGAAGATTGAGTGGATGTATAGGTCTGGATTGAGGATTTAGTAGCTGTCTGACTGTCTGTTTAAGTGAGTAATTAAAAATGTCTCACTTAATACATGGATTAGTGACTAAACTATGTGAATATGCGCATCACTGTCTCTGTTGTTGTATAACATGCTGCATCAGTTGGTCACAAACTACATGAGTGTGTATATTAGTTACTGATTAGTTGGGTAAGTATTTGTATGGGACACTGATTTTGTGTGTGGTTGGATGGGGTGTGTTTAACTCTATGCATAGATGTGTAAATGGTTGATTGACTAGGTGTATAGGTTTAAGGGTGCATGTGGAAACAGTTGTTTGGGTGACTGAGTGTATTTATTTGTCTGTTGGGGAGCAAATATATGTTTTAGTTGTACATCTTTAACAAAGTAAAAAAATAAAAGGCATTGTATGTGAGAGTTGGAGTATATAAATAGCTATATGTAAGAGTCAGTGATTGTGAGAGTAACTATATGAATGAGTGTATAATTGTAATGGTAATTGTAACAGTGATTTTTTAACATATTAACTATGAGTTACTATGTGTTTGAATAAATGAGGTGTTGTGTGTATAATTGTGTAAGAGATTAAATGTAAGTGTGATTAATTTTTTTCATGAGCGAGTATGATGACTGCATAACTGACTAAGATGACTGCTGATGTGTCAATGTCTATATATGTGTATAAGTGCATTTGATAGTGTTCTATTAATTAGTGACTGCATGTAGAAGTGATTCTGTTGTTGAATGGGTAGTTGTGTGTTTAGACTTAGGAATCAGTGAGTGGGTATGTAGTAACTGGTATTGGTGTGTCAATGGTTTCAAATATGGTACTCTGTATTTTATAGTGAGTGATGAAAGGTTATACTAGTGTATGAAGAGGTGTATCAGATTATCACGTGGATGATATCATGAGTGATGTCATTTGAGATGTCATCAGTGATGTCACTGACCATGTCATGAATGATGTAATATGTGACATCATCAGCAGTGCATTGCGGGCGCGCAAGTTATAGTTAGCAGAACTAACTATAACGGAGGAATTTCTATGGTTTTGTACGAGTGATATGTCCAGCTAACTATAACACCCTTGAAACCTATGTTTTTTTCTGTGAATTTCGAAGGTTTTTTAAATGCTGATTTCTAACTATAACGTCCCTGAAACCTATGTTTTTTTCAGTGAATTTCAAAGCTTTTTTAAATGCTAATTTCTAACTATAAGGTCTCTGAAACCTATGTTTTTTTCAGTGAATTTTAAAGGTTTTTTTAAATGCTAATTTTTAAGTGTAATAGTAGTTATACCTATTTTTTTATTCTGATTTTCTACAGTTTTTTAACTGTTTATTTATAAATATTTTATTCACTAAATAACATTATATACTTTTCTGAAAATTGCAAAAATAAATGTTCAAAAAATAAAACTGAAATATTGTTTAATTTTTTTATTTTCTTTTTTTCTGGTAAGATATTTATATTATTTAATTAAAACATTTTTTTTTCCAAATTCACGCATCCAAAGCGTACACATGACAGTGGGTGTGCGGATTCTAAACGCCATTTTAGAAAACTCGTGAAGGAACACGTACGGTGTGCAACGGCTGCGTGTTTTTCAGTTACATCATATACATTTAATATTATGAGATGTGCGCGGTTGGTATGCCACCAGTCCGCGACTCCTGCTCCCGCGCATTCGCAACACATGCACATTACGGTACGCGATGCTTGACTCCAGTGGCATGGAGAGCACGGGACCCACGTCTGGGAGACTTATTTGTTCTGAACTTTCCTAATTGCCTCATTTACTACAGTCTTCTCAGTAGGACATACTTTCAGTTTTTTCACTTTGATTCCATCAAGAAGGTATTCAGATGTGTCACACATTTGCCATAAATTCAGAATGTTAGCACTCTAGTTCCTCATTACATCACTGTAGTAAAGCTACTGCTCACCAGGGAAGTCTGCTGCTGGTATTCAAAGTGCATGTTTCAGTCTGCATGTTAGAATTTTTTAATGAAATAGAAGAGGATTGGAGAAGTCAAAATGTGCCCTAATTTTTATTTCTGCAGCACTAATCATAATTTCTATGGCAAAATAAAGCCCCTCATTTTGTTCCTTTGCAAATGAAATGCTGCTTTAAGTGTTACCACTTTTTTCCAATCAAGATGGCTTCAGGTGTTCCATACTTTTGTCATAAGTAAGACTATTAGCGCTCTAGTTGTTCTTTAGAACACTCAAGGACATTCTGTCATTTGGCTATACTTGGCCTACATCTGGGTGATATCTGTGCTACATTTGGCCTCTTTTGTCTCTGGTAGCCATCTTGGGAGACTTATTTGTTATGAAGTTTCCTAATTTCCTTATTTACTACAGTCTCCTCAGTAGGAAATATTTTCAGTTTTTTTACTTTGATTCCATCAAGAAGGCATTCAGATGTGACATACATTCGCCATAAATTCAGAATGTTAGCACTCTAGTTGCTCATCAGATCATTGTAGTAAAGCTACTGCGAACCAGGGAAGTCTGCTGCTGGTATTTAAAGTGCATGTTTCAGTCTGCATGTTAGAATTTTTTAATGAAATAGAAGAGGATTTGAGAAGTCAAAATGTGCCCTCATTTTTCTTTCTGCAGCACTAATCATAATTTCTATGGCAAAATGAAGCCCCTCATTTTGTTCCTTTGCAAATGAAATGTTTTAAGTATTAACACTTTATTCCAATCAAGATGGCTTCAGGTGTTCCATACTTTTGTCATAAGTAAAAACTGTTAGCGCTTTAGTTATTCTTTAGAACACTCTGGGACATTCTGTCATTGGGCTATACTTGGGCTACATCTGGGTGATATTTGTGCAACATTTGTGCTATTTTGTCTCTGGTGGCCATCTTGGGAGACTTATTTTTTATGAAGTTTCCCACTTTCCTCATTTACTACAGTCTCCTCAGTAGGAAATACTTTCAGTTTTTTACTTTGGTTCCATCAGAAGGCATTCAGTTGTGTCACCCATTTGCCATCAATTCTGAATGTTAGCACTCTAGTTGCTCATTAGACCACTGTAGTTAAGCTACTGCTCACCAGGGAAGTATGCTGCTGATATTCAAAGTGCATGTTTCAGTCTGCATGTTAGAATTCTTTAATTAAATAGAAGAGGATTTCAGAAGTCAAAATGTGCCCTCATTTTTCTTTCTGCTGCGCTAATCATAATTTGTATGGCAAAATGAAGCCCCTCATTTTGTTCCTTTGCAAATGAAATGTTTTAAGTATTAACACTTTATTCCAATCAAGAGGGCTTCAGGTGTTCCATACTTTTGTCATAAGTAAGACTGTTAGTGCCTTAGTTATTCTTTAGAACACTCTGGGACATTCTGTCATTGGGCTATACTTGGGCTACATCTGGGTGATATTTGTGCAACATTTGTGCTATTTTGTCTCTGGTGGCCATCTTGGGTGACTTATTTGTTATGAAGTTTCCTAATTTCCTCATTTACTACAGTCTCCTCGGTAGGAAATACTTTCAGTTTTTTACTTTGGTTCCATCAGAAGGCATTCAGTTGTGTCACACATTTGCCATCAATTCTGAATGTTAGCACTCTAGTTGCTCATTAGACCACTGTAGTTAAGCTACTGCTCACCAGGGAAGTCTGCTGCTGGTATTCAAAGTGCATGTTTCAGTCTGCATGTTAGAATTCTTTAATTAAATAGAAGAGGATTTGAGAAGTCAAAATGTGCCCTAATTTTTCTTTCTGCTGCGCTAATCATAATTTGTATGGCAAAATGAAGCCCCTCATTTTATTCCTTTGCAAATGAAATGTTTTAAGTCTTACCACTTTATTCCAATCAAGATGGCTTCAGGTGTTCCATACTTTTGTCATAAGTAGGACTGTTAGCGCTCTAGTTGTTCTTTAGAACACTCTGGGACATTCTGTCAATGGGCTATA